>NC_135577.1:67825000-68443833 GCF_965152235.1 Eretmochelys imbricata
GTACAAGAGAGGGCTCAGCCAAGGGGTTGGGAGTGTGGAATGGGGCTCAGGGCTGGGGCACAGGAGGGGGTGCAGAGTGCAGGCTCCAGGCAGCGCTTATCTCAGGTGGCTGCCGGAAGCAGCTGGCATGTCCCTCCAGCTCGGGGGTGGCCAGTGGGCTCTGCATGCTGTCTCCGCCCTCAGGCACCGCCCCCACAGCTCCCATTGGCTGCTGTTCCCGACCAATGGGCGGTGTGGAGCTGGCACTTGGGGCAGCGCCTGGACCAAGGGCAGGGGCAGTGCACGGAGCCCCCCTGGCCGCCCTTGCGCCTAGGAGCCTGAGGGACATGCCGGCTGCTTCCAGAAGCCGGAGCCGGCAGCTGCACCACAGACCAGACTTTCAACAGCCCAATCAGCTGTGCTGACTGGAGCCGCCAGGGTCCCTTCACAAGCGGGCATTCCGGTCAAAAACCAGACACCTGGCAAGCCTACTTGTCTCCGCTTTATTGAAGATATTGCCCCCTTCTAGCTTCCTCCTACAGATTTAAAGAAACAGAATCTCACAGCCAGAAACATTCCTTTACAAAGAAGTAGCATTGTCGTCAGTTTCTACAGAATCACTGGTGCCGGAAGGCACCTTGCTCACCAGGGTGAAAGATACAGTGGATTTTTCAAGCCCTGCTTACAACCCCTTTAGAAGGAGGACTCTGCTGCAGGAAAGGGCTCTTCTTAGAAGTCAACACTGACGTAGGCTGGCTTGTTGATTATAAGCTCCCTAATAGGTGCTGAACACATTTAACTCCCAGAGGGACAAATCCCAAGTGTTTTACTTAGTCCTTACTCAGGCATGAGCATTACAGATGCTCGGTTCCTCTCAGAATTTGGCCCAAAAGGTGGAACAAGTCAGCAGGCACCTTTAAGCAGTCTGTTGTTTTGAGCTATTCTATTTTGCAATTGGATGCCTTTGGTTACTGGGCAGATAGTGGAACTGTACAATGGCCACAAAGAAAATCAGAACTATTCAGTTAGCAGAACAAGGATAGTCTGAAACCGAGCAGACCTCTCTGAGCTATCATTGTAAGCATAGGCTGGGGTGAATGCCCTTTGTACAGAGTTACTATTTGCATAGTATAGAATAACTGTTTGCTAAGCCATGTTTAGGGACCCCTTCTACACTATGTACAAAGAGAGAGCACACACCAGCCTCACCTCAGAACTTAAATATTTGAAGAAAAGCCAGTATGAGAGAGGGAAAAAGAGTGATCACCACAACCATTTTTCTCCTCCCAATCAAGAAATCATTGTAGGTGGCACCCATTTTGATTGCTGTATATGCAGCAATAAATTCCAGGCACAAGGAAAAATGTGTAAGTCACACTTTCGGGGATTGTTGTTTTAATTCAGGACAGGTTATTATGTGAGTCCAGGGTGCGGAGCTCCCCCCGGAGTACACAGCAAAGCATTTCCTTGGAGAAATCATCCCTAGCTTTAACCTGACAGTTTTCATATGCGTTTCAGTATTAGATCTTGACAGTTCCCTCTTTTATGGCAAGAGCCCTCCGCCTGTTTCACTCCTCAGATGTCCCCAGAGGCCAGGTGTGGTGGCACTATGGACCTACCAATGTGTTCTGGAAACATGTACTGTTCTAAACTAGTAATAACATTTCCTTTTCTGTCTTTAGCCCTGAGAGAAGCATTTGCTCTACAGACTGGCTCTGATCCTTCCCTCCCACTGACTCAACAGACCCTATTTTACCTGTGCGAGACTGAAGTTAGGTTAATAGGTGCCACAAAATCCTTTGCTGCAGCAAGGATCTCATTAGGTGCCAGGCACCACCAAATATTTCATTTTAAACACAAATGCAACTTTATCCTGGGCCCCGGAGGGATCAATACCTCAAGAATTATCCCTGTTTGCAGTTCCGCTTCATCTCACCTTCTGAGCTCTAACCAAATCCACACAAGTGGGCTCTCTCCTCCTCTTCTTGACTTGTAATAGCATTGAGGCAAGAGACCACTGCACTCCCAGCACTACTACAACACCTCCTTAGACATGGCATTGAAGGAAGCCCTCTATGCCCACCCGGCTCTGTCCCCAAACTTGTGTTTACTTTCTGGTCGTCTCCCCCAAACAGGATTTCTAAGATTTCACAAGTGCACAAATAGAAGTGGATCTTCCGAGCTTACTCCTGCCTGTTGAAAGGTCCATTCATATATACCTAGTGTCCTGAAAGATCCTGCAGCACATACATTTTGGATTTTTTTATGCCAATGCATTTAGTGCCCTGGGAACATCAGCTCCAGATTCCTGACCAAGGGCGTGCAGGGTCTGTAGCTGCCATGTGCCCACGAACACCAGTTACACCAGTGCAAAGAGGCCACAAAGCAGCTGCATAGATTTCCCCTGTTCAGGAGGCCCAAAGCAGGAGCCACAGAGCACAGCCAGCTCTGAGTTGTCACCCCCAACAGAGTCCCCAGGCACAAAGGGCTGTCCTACAGATGGAATGGGGCAGGTGCAGAGCAGGAGGGAGGAGCTGTGGCTAGGACATCCCCATGCCCTGGTTATTCCTCAGCTACACCAGGGCCATAAGAACACTTGGCAGTTAGAGCAGACCTGAATTGCATCTTAACCTGAGCCGGGGCTGACTGGTCCCCTGAAATCAGGTAGGTTCAAGCCACCGCCCCCTCAGTATCCCCTGCAACTCTTTGGTGAGGATGAGGCTGCCCCAGATAATCCATCAAAATATTATGAGTGCAGTGAAGGTTGGGAAAGGACTTCGGGAGTTAGAGAGCACTGTGTGAATACTGGAGCTCCGTTTCACACCTCACTAATGAGACTTGATTTAAAGAGCTACCAGTTACTTGGGACCCAACAATCAGACATCAAGAATCTTTCAGTGTATCCCTGAGATTTTGAATGGTGCAGTGCTTATGCAAAATGCTAATGCAAATCCTGTTGCCTTCAGTGTATTTCATTTTGAGGCACTGACATGTCCCAGTTTCCCCATCAGGATTCTCCTCTGTTTCCAGTTCCCTACCACACAGCACCAAGACAGAATAGCCATTTGATGTGAAAGTGCCAACAGCCACCTTTATTTATAAATAATAATTTTAGAAAAAACATGTTTTAAAAGTGTCACATAAGCAGAGAGGTAGCTGAATGGAGGAGCAAGGGTCACTGATTAGAGCAAGTCTGAGACATTACTAAAAACTCATCCCTCATATACTGACTTCTTGAGGGTACAGGAATGGAAAGAAACCGTGTCTAGGAAGCCAAGTGTACTGCTTCCTCTAGTCAAATCAGATCATTTCAACTTTCCCTACGATTAAAACTCCTAGTCGAGACTCTCCAAGAAACCATCTAAACAGGGGGTTGTGATAATTAATGCAAAATTTATCTATCTAACAGGAATGTGAACTCAGATTTTATTCTCTACTGGAATGACTGTCCTATCCATAAACACTGACTACAGCAAAATCCTCTTCATCTCAGTCTACACCAAGTGAAACGGTGTTGCAAGACCATTCTATAGAACACTCCGAGCTGCTGCAGTACCTTGCACGCCCAGACAACACTACCCCTATTTAGCACTTACAGAGTACATTTCATCCATTGATCTCAAAGTGCTTTACAAACATGGTGTCAGGTATCAGAGGGGTAGCTGTGTTAGTCCGGATCTGTAAAAGTGGCAAAGAGTCCTGTGGCACCTTAGAGACTAACAGATGTATTGAATGCGTCCGATGAAGTGGGCATTCACCCACGAAAGCTTATGCTCCAATACGTCTGTTAGTCTATAAGGTGCCCCAGGCCTCTTTGCCGCTTTTACAGACATGGATATGGATTATTATACCATTTTGGAATGCAGTAACTGAGGCACAGAAAGGTTGTGACTTGGCTAGTCAGCAGCACAGCCAGGAACAGAATGCAAGTGTGTTCACTCCCAGCCCAGACGATGCTGCCTGCAGCTCTGTACAACAGCCAGATCAGGTATGGAATAAGCATTGGTTGTCTCCGTTTGTTGCAATGCCTGGTATAAACTCTGGGTGAACTGGTACAATCTACAATGTCCTCTCCCCAGTGTTGACAGGAAGGAACAAGCGTTGCCTTCGTCCTGATTTAGCCAGTGATCTTAACTCCATCCTGCATTTAAGAGTCTCGTGTTTTTAAACTACTCAAAGGCCCCTTCTTGCAGCCATGATGCTAGGACCTATGAGATCGGTGCCTCTGCAGTCGCACAACACACTGGCACAACCATAGAGGTTGGGAATGGTGCGTGTGGACATGTCAAAATGATTCTGTGTAAAAAGATTAAAAAGTCTGACTAGATGGATGCACTACCAACTATTGTGAGACTAGGCAAGACAAACAACCATTTCCCACATTCACGGTTCCAACAACGGTTCCCTCGGTTAGTGTGGGCACTCTCTTATCGTGAAGGCACTTTTCTCATCCTCAGAACAACTTCAGTCACAGTGAAAGTTCACGGTAGCCTGGACTTCAGTTGGCACCTTGCAATACGCTGACATAATTAAGAACTTTCATTCAACTTCACGACAAATGCGGTTCCAGGATAGCAAAGTCCGTGATAACAAGGTTCACTGTATTTGTTTCAGCAAACATACTTCCGAAAAGAAACAACTACTGAGAACCAGAGTGGGTTTGTCAGAGAGAAACACTGATTGGAAAGGTCACGGATCAGAGCTGCTGCATCTCTGACCCTCTCTCTGGTCTCTCCACGTGCACCTCTTCATGCCATCACCCCTCTCAGAGTAGAATCTGTGATTCTGCCACTCATAGCCCAGGGTACAGTACACCCTGTATCAACTGTTCTTACCCCGCAGGTCCAACTGGATTTAGGCACCTGAAGTTCTTCCCTTTTGGCAGCTGTGACCAGTGAATACAGTGACCCAAAGCAGACTTCTTAAAAAAAGGTATTGTTCTATCTTAAAAGTAGGAACAAAACATAGTATAAGAGAAAGGATTTTTAAAACAATGAAAGCTCTACACACAGGCTGTGTGGTGACGTGGCAGACCTAGCCGCTTCAGACATCCAGGAGTATCTGAGTGTCCCAGAGAGGGGAAGAGTCCCTTTTTTATCCACAGGTCTTTGTTCTCCCTCCCTGGGCTTTTTTGACCCTGCTAGTCCAAAACCAGTTTGATGGGAGGTTGAGCCAGTCGCCTCCAAGCCCCTTGCTCTCACACTGCCTTGTAAAAAACCCCAAGTGTTTGTTTGAGGGATGCTTTATATCGAGTCCTTGTTTTTGCCATCCTGCTTGTTATTTCCAACAGCCCTATTAAACTAAACCAACATATTCATATAGTAAACATCCCTGAGAACCATCATCATGACAAACATATAGAACACAGACTATTCAAAAATTATTACGGGGCACTCCAAATCCGACACAGGGAAGAGGAAACTCCAACCAGTACATTCTTGGAATGGCTCTGTCAAGCAAAGAAGCAGCTGTAATGAATTTTTGGAGGGGAACATACTGAGAGATCAAAAGGCACTTTCCTTGCAGCAATCTGAGAAGGTCCCCAGTGGTCCATATTGTTTCTTATTGGCTCAAAGTATGGAAACATCTGGTGTAGTCATGGCTTATTTGATGCAGGGAGCATTCTGTAGGTGTCACCAGACCTAGAGATAATTACTATGCATTGGTTTCAGGGGCCAAGAAAGAAGGGGGAATAAATTGTATAGTTGGCATTAACACATGGATGAAACACTTTGCTTCAAAACTTCAAAGCAGCAGCAGGTCAGCTGAATGAAGTTGGCACAATGGTGACAAATGGGTTTCATGACTGTGCTATTTTTACTGTGTAATACAGAAACTATAAAAGAACAAACACTGTATGTGTGTTTAATGCCAAACCTAAACCGTTGCTAACATTCTTGTTATGATCTGATTAGAATGTCACCATCACCACTTGCTGAAAGAGAGTTCATTTTTTCCCCTCTGCTAGTGTTTTCATTACTGGAGTTTTACCAGACACAGTTGTGAGAAAGAAAAGATGAACAAAAACCCCGCCCAACGTATTTAAGAGCATTTAACCATTCGGGCTCATTGACAACTTTAGTCCAGTGATTTTAAAGAGCTGATGACGCCTTATGGAAAAACTTTTTAAAATATGGTACTGAAAAACAATTCTGCCAATGTGTTATATTTTCTGCTTTATCCCTTCCTTCGCTTCTCACTGGTAGAGGTATTTACATGAAAACAAGTAGAGATTAATTCAGATCTGAAAGCCCCAAAAGCTTGTGGGTGTTTGGATCCAGTCCATTATAAAGACAGGAGAGAGAGTCATAAACTTCAGATCCAGCTTTACTCTTCAAAGTTAACGAGGTACTGGGAGCTAATATTTTTGTTCAGACCCCTCTCTGTTCCCAAGAGGCCATCCGCTCCCATGTTAAATCTGTTTGGGATGTCACAGGTGGCTGCTATTGATCGGACTTTCCCACCACAAATAGGGAATTTTGATAACTCTTCACATGGGAAAGGAGTCAAAAAACCTCTTGTTTTCATGTAAATGTCTCTAGTAGCAGGATTGTTCTGAGATAACCTGGGGTTGATTCTCCTCTCACTTACACATACACTGACATAACTCCATTGATTTCTGTTGACCAACGTAAATAAGATTGGACATTGACAATAATCTTTAAAATTACTAAAATAAACTGGAAAAACCAAACCAGTATGTGCTATTCTACTGCTAATTGGCATCCTTCAAATGTGGTAAATTTTATATTGGTTTCTCTATATTCAATATACAGAAAAAAGTCATTTCAATCCAGACACACAAGCTTCCACTGTTATGTGACAATGGAAAAGAAATAATCAACCTAAATCTCCTTCTCTGTGCATTACAGCATGTGCAAAAAACCCCTCATCTCATAAAGGTTCCAGATGGAACATAATTACAAAAATAATAATTCACACTTAAACATAGCCACAGTCGAGTGGCCTTTAGGCTCCCTGATTTATATACACAGCTAAAGCAATGGAAATATTTGGTTGTTACCTTCTTTGGAAATGTACAGAAAGGAGGAGACCTAACCTTTTACTGACTTTAACCCTATCTTTACAAAATTATGACTCTTACCTTCAGGATTCTGAAGCAAGGCAGGGAAAGGAGACTAACTAGTATGCAGATTCCCATCCTGCTCCAAGAAACCTTTCTTCAGTGGTTATACTGATGACTGTGTTTCCTGAAGAGGGCTGAAGGATCCATGAGTGCTAACAGTTTGCATTTCATTGTTGCTAAGTCATGAGACAAAGAGAAAAATGCAAAAGAAGCTGAAAAAGTAAAACCTTCGGGGGTTGAGTTGACTCCTACCAAACGGACACACAAAAAAAGAAAAACACTGATCTTGTACAGTTGTTAAAAAAGCATCCAGGAGTCTGCAATGACAGCTTCTAAGGGTCAGATTCCCATCCCTTTATTCTGTATATCAGCACCTTAGGTTACTAGTAGTCCCATTGACTTCAATGAGGCTACTCAACATGACTAAGGGGATGGGAATTTAGCCTCAAAGCCTCAGTGTTCTTCCTAAAAGAAAAGGAGTACTTGTGGCACCTTAGAGACTAACCAATTTATTTGAGCATGAGCTTTCGTGAGCTACAGCTCATGCTCAAATAAATCGGTTAGTCTCTAAGGTGCCACGCGTACTCCTTTTCTTTTTGCAAATACAGACTAACACGGCTGTTACTCTGAAAAGTGTTCTTCCTGTTAGAAACTTGCAGTGGCAACACACAGCAGAATCCCATCAATCAGGAAGTGCTGGAAGGGGAGGAGGGAATGGCCATCATCCCCATTAACAGGTGTGCCCAAGTAGCAGACAACAATTTAATTGCAATGCTATTGTTAGAGAACTGCTAAGCCCAGCAGGTCATTGCAAAGCCCCATGGAAATAGGAGGAGACCTCTGTGCACTGGGACAGGGATTGAAACTGTTGCCTTCCGGTGCCGGGGGTGGGACAAATGGCAGGCACATGGCATGGCAGCCTAACATGTGTGGCTGGAGAGCAAGGGGCAAACACACACAGCAGGTAAAGCAATTCATCCCATTTCTGCACATATCATAGCTCTGGAGAAGAGCAAATAGAACGAGCATGAGAATGACACACCAAAGGCCTCATCTGCACTAAATCACCTAAAGGCAAATCCTGCAAACAGAATTACTTACCATCCCCATTAAGTGGCACTCATTAAAGATTTTGCCCTTACATCAGTTCTCTGGGAGACAGTCCCAGTTAAACATGTTCTAACTAAATGGAGTATACTGTGAAGCAAAGTGCGCATGTCCCACATTTGACACATCATAATAGTCCCCACCATAGCAACCAATTACATTTCACAGATAGAGGGGGAAGATTTTAGGCTAGGAACAGGCAGCGGGCACCAAATGATATGCACAAAAATAAAAATTCTGGGCTTGATTCGATACCGCCTTGCGCCTTGTGTAGTCATTTATACCTCTGAAAAGTGGGTGTAAAATGCTACCAAATCAGCCAGCTAGTGATTCGCATTAACTTTGCACATGTGTAAATCGATTGCACAAAATGCTGGGCAGTGAAGAATCAGGCCATTCCTTACAAATAAAAGGTCCTTAGCAACCAATGATGAGGGAAAAGAAGCACAGAAGATATAGGATGCGTAATTCAAATAGTTTTGGAAAACAGTCAATTTAGAAAGGTTACCATGAGCCCGCAGCTGCTCTTTAATAGAAAATCTGCTTCTGAACTCCCATCATTGTCAAACCATAACCCTGTCAATAATATTAAAGGGTGCAAAAAATTATGACCAGATCAGGACGTTAGTTTCCTTTCTGGGCAGGAATCCCAGCATAACAGATACTTATGCATATTCTGTCCTCATTTTATCTAATTACAGACATCTCTCTGGGGAAGGAGAGGGGAGAAGAGGTTTGATCGCCTGATTTTAGGTCACTTACGCAAGGAGTTTCTGGGATATGCATTGATCCAACGAGTGCTATAATATTCAAAAAGTTCCCAGAGTCCTCTTGTAAAAAATCATTCTTTTCCATTACACAAGTTGTTGAAATCAGCCAATGGGAAAGTTTGAACATGTGCTACAATAAATCAGTACAAAGTGTTTGAAAGGCCAGCAGATTGATTAGCCAACAATACCATTTTTCCCTAAGACTCATCTACTATAAACATCCGCTCTTCCTATAGTTTTACATACAAAGTAGTACACAAACACACAATCCAGTCAGAATAAAAGCAACATAATCAAAAATTAGAATAAAGGTCATTTCACAAAATCTAAGATATGCCACTCATTTGGCTTTTTAATTAATGACTGTAATTCTGGTGAAAGCTGCCAGGATGCCATACTGGTCATATGTATTGTTAAGAGTCAAATTCAGACCTGGTCTAAGCAAGTGAAACTCCATTAAATGAAATGGAGTTGCAACTGCTTACACCAGATTGAATTTGGCCCCAAAGTCCTCAGTATTTCCACAGAACGGGTACAGCACTGCAAGCTTCCCATTGTCACAAAATGCCTCATCCCTGCCCAGAGGAACCATCTTTAAGGCTAGGTCTGTGTTCAGTCTTTGTCTTCTCATATAAGGTTGCCCACAGGGTGGTCAATTAGTGCTAAGTAGGATAGTGGCTTTCATGATGCAGGTGCTTATTCACTAGAAATGGGACCCAAGATCACCAACACATTCTAGACGTGATACTAAATATTCTACCTTCTTTTTATATTAAATATTATAGCCCAAATATATATTTAAATAAATATTATAGCCTTAAATATTATAGCCCAACCTGTGCCTGCTGCTAGTATAGCATGCAGGAGATCCAGGTTCAAGTCCCAGTCCTGGTCTCTCAGTTTCTAGGTCAATAAACATCCGGCGTCCCTATCACAGCCATCTTTCCAACTAAGGAGCTCTGGACAGAAGTCCCTTCAGACCAAGTCAATATCAACCACTGAATGGTTAGCATCCTCAGTGAGACATTCCAACCTCCTACCCCTAAGGAATGTCTCCACAGCTCTCCCAGCAAGCAGGGAGACAATGGAACTATCAGTTGAATCAAGCAGAGGTAGTCTTCACATTTCAGAGGCCATCCTTTCCCATCCACGATGGCTGGATGACATCAGACACCCATCCCACACAGGCATCATACCCCATAACACATCAGGACAGAACATTATAGAGGCACCTAATGCATTTGGTGGCTTCTACGCTGCCCAAGCAACAGCATGAAAACTAACCTAACCGTGCCCAACCCAAAGGGTGAGTTTAAGATTGCCATCTGATTGCAAGTCCTGTGCCTGAGGCCTCTTTACACAGCTATGAACCTGCCCTGTGGTCAGGGAGTAGGATCAGCCCTCAACTCAAACTCCTGAGTGACAGTTAGAGCTGGACAAATTGTCAGACAACCGGGATGAGGGCAGTCTCATCTAATGGTCAGAGCAGGAGGTCTAGCCTAGTGGATGAGGTCAGAGACACAGTCAGGAGCCAAAGCCAAGAGTCAAACCAGAAGGCAGAAACAGATATCAGAGCCGAGGGTTGAGCCAGAGTCCATAGTCAGGAGCCAGAGCCAAAGGTTAAACTGGAGGTCAGGAACTGGAGCAAGTAGGGTATCAGGCAAGAAGGGTTCAAGGCAGGGGCAGGACAGAGCAAGATTGAGCGCAAACCAGGAGAAGCAGGAACCAGATCATAATGGAGCAGGCACAGTGGCGGGTATGAGCATTGAGAAGCCAGCAAGCTGCTGCCGCTTCTGGCATAAGAACCAGTCTGCTGGCCTCTGCAGTCAATCAGGTTGCGTGGTTAACCGGGTAGCCTGCTGCAGGCCAGCTGATGAGGCTGCCTGGAGACTAGCTCTGCTGCAAGCCCTGATTCCTGACAGTACTCCCACTTTGAGGGCACCATCTAGAGGCCTCAGGACCTGGTTTCCCAGGGTAAGTGGGGTACAAGGCATCCAAGAGATCCAGGGTATAGATCTGTTGTGCAGTTCCCATGAACATTCATCTGGGCCATACCAATCCCAGTCAATTAGATATTGTAGTTTTCCTCAAAGCCAGTGAGAGTCTAGAATCTGCCAAACCACGTATTCTTCTTGGCCCTGAGCAGTTGTAGGCAGAGGAGGGGGAGCAGTCCAGAGTGGGAAGTGATTTTTGACTAATGGTTTTAGAAGGGAGACATGGAAGATGGGGTGAATCTTGAGGCAATCTGATAGCTGTGATTTACAAGTATCCAGAATAATCTATTTCATGATCTGGAAAGTCCCCAGGTACTTACAGCCCAGCTTTGCAGAGGGGCAAGTTGATCAAAGATTCCAGGTGGACAACCAGACCTTGTCCCCTACCCCAAAGCCAGGTGTTGGCTGGCAGGCCCGGCTGGCATACCATTTGCAGATAGCTTTGGCAATGCCCAACTGCCTCTGGAATTCTTGATGTACCTGCTGGATGTGGGTTCTGAGTTTGGTAAAAGTGACCATCGATGATTTAGAGGGGATCTCTGGATGAGCACAAAGATGGAAACCACAGTTAGCAAAGAAGGAAGTCTGCTTGGTGGAGGCATGCATAACATTGTTATATGCAAACTCTGCATGAGGAATTAGGGACAGCCAATCATCCTGAGGATAGTTTAGGAATGTAGGTACTGTTCAAGGACCTGATTGACACGCTCTGCCTGCCCATTGATGCTGGGGTGATAGGCTGTTAAGGTTAGGTCTTGATACTCAGGAAGCGTAGAAGTTCTTGCCAGAAGCAGGAAATAAACTGGGATCCTAGGTCAGACACCATAACCATAGGTAAGCTGTGAAGATGAAATATGTTACTCACAAACAGGTAGGCTATCTCCTGAGCGAAGAGAAGCACACAATGTGGAACAAAATACGCCATCTTGGTTAAGTGGTCAACCACCATTAGAAGGTAGTGTGGCCTTGGGAAGGTGATAATTCCACAATAAGGTGCATGGAAACGATGGCCCCTGGCCGCGGTGGAAAGGTAAGGGCTGGAGGAGACCCAGCAGTCTTGACGAGGGGTTCTTGATCCAGGCACCATGGTCACAAGACTCTACATAGGATGCAACACCTCTGGGCCTCCAAAATTTCCTGGAAACCAGGTCTCGGGTCTTGGAATGACCAAAGTGGCCAGCTAGCAGAGCGTCATGGCAGAGTTGTTGGACTCTAAGCCAAGTGGCCCCTTTGGGCACATAGATATGTCCCTCGTGGTATAGGATCCCATCCTGGAATGTGAAGTCTGTGACGGTCTGGTCCTGGTCGTGGTCTAAGACTTGACAGTTTGGATGGTAAATGGGTCACTCGGTAACTGAGAGCAGATGGAGGATAATAGGTCAGAGACTGTGGTGCCAGAAATTAAGTTTGAGGGTTTAAGAATCTTGGACGTAGTCTTCTCACTGGGTTTGTAGTACTGATCCTTCCATGACAATGTGTCTGCCTTCCTGTTCTTTATCCCCAGCCAGGGAGTGACCACAAACTCAAATTGTGCAAAGAGACACCAGCATGCCTGCTGCTGGTTCAGGTGCCTGGCCATTTTTAGGTATTGAAAATTTTTATGGACTGTCAGGACTTAGACTGAGAACCTAGCATCCTTCAGAACATGGTGCCATTTTTCAAAGACCAGCAATTCCTTGTCCATGATGTCATAGTTTATCTCAGTGAGAGTGAGTTTTCACATGTAAAAAGTATACGAGTGAAGATGATCATTGGGAGCAGCTGGTTGGGAAAGGACTACCCCTGGTGCAAAGTTTGAAGCCTCTACTGTAAACTGCCTGGCAGGGTCTGGATGGATCAAGATGGGAGCAGTGGTGAATTTCTGCTTCTGATTATCAAAGGCAGCCGGGGCTTCTGGGGACCATGAAAACCGCTCTCTCTTTCTCAGCAAGACTGTAAGAGGGCTGGCCAAACCAGAGAATTCTGGAATAAAATTGTCTATAAAACTTAGCAAAACCAAAAAAAGCATTGGATTCCACGTACATGCTTTGATGCCACCCAATTTGTGATGGCCGCCACCTTGCAAGGGTCCCTTTCCAGTCCCTGCGGTGAGATAATATATCCAAGATATTCAAGGGTATCTCAATCAAACTCACATTTCTCTGGCTTGGCATACAAGGGATTCTGGCATAGTCTTTCAAGAATGCTATGCACATGTTGATCATGAAGAGCCGGGTCTTTGGAGAAAATCAGAATGTGATCAAGGTACATAATGACAAAGTGGTCCAGCATATCGCAGAATATATCAATCACAAAGTTTTGAAAGGTTGCTGGGTCAATTGCATAAACTGAATGGCATGATTAGATATTCATAGAAGCCATATCATCTCTGAAAGGCAGTCTTCCACTCGTCTCCATCACACGCACACGCTAGGTGATAGGCCCTGTGCTGCACTAACTTTGTGAAAATACATGCCGCACAGAGCCAGTTTAGGAGCTCGTTGATAATGGGGAGTGGGAAGCGGATTTGTATGGTCACCATGTTCAAGATCCAACAGTCAATACACTGCTGCAAAGAGCCATCTTTCTTTTTGACGAGAAAGATTGGAGTGCCTGCTTGGATGTAGGTGGGCAGATGAAACCATTGGGTTATCCTGCAAGTAAAGGCAGACAGCTCGAAGTTCGGGTTCGGAGAGGGCATATATCCGACTGAATGGGATCTCAGCTTCAGGCTGGAGATCGAATGGGCAATCGTAAGTCCGATGTGTGGACAGGATGTCCGCCTTGCCCTTGTCAAAAACGTCAGCAAATTCCTAGTATTGGTGAGGAATCTTGGACCCAGCCAGCAGGGCTGCAGGGGGCACTGGGGCTTCTGACAGTCTTGTTGTCTGGGGATTGGGATCTTCCAGAGGACACCATGAACCGCAGAGTCTGCTGGTCTGTTTCTCAGATCCTGGGAGGGGCACGATAGCCGGCAATGCCTAAAATTAAAGTGTAGGTCCCCTTCCACCAGTGAATGTGGGGGTCATAGGTGGTAAACCAGGGTGTACTTAGGAAAACAGGAGCATGAGGGCCTGGATTAATCCAGATTGTAGGGTTTTCTGATACCCCCATTTGCTGACAACCCCTAGCTCTGCATTTCTCACCTCTGACTGAGCAGAGCAAAAGAATGAAATACTCAGTGGCTAGATAAGCTTGGGGCTTAGAGCTTCTCTGAATACAGAAGTTGTTCCGGCTTAAACTAAAGTTGTGATGATAAACTGAGTTAGTTGTACTATTACTGGTATCATCTGGTGGATTACAGTCCTGAGGAGAAAAGAGACCCATCAATAGTCTTGAGCAGCTCTGGATGGTCCTTGCACATGATGGAAACCGTATAGGTCTTAGCAAACTTTAAGTCCATAAAGTTACCCAAGGCCCACAAGTTGACTAGGGCCTATCGGGGGATTTCAGAGCTTACCAGTAGTTGAATGAATAGAGGTATTCAGAGTTGTGTTGAAAACTGACGCACAATTCATGCTGTGCCAACTCTGACCCTGGAGTGCTGGGAACCACTGGAGAGAGAAGAACACCAGCTCAGCCCATACCCCCTCCTAAGGGCTGGGGACATGGTATTTCCCAAGTTTTACCCAAGTCTTTGCTAGATAGATCAAGGCAAAATGGCTGGGTTCCCCATAATACAGGCACAAGCCTAAATCCCAGTGTCAGTGCTTCTCTGAGTCAGAGACATGCAGGCAAACCTGGTTGGCTTGCATGAGCTACGTATGATGCCAGGAAAGATCTGCATGTGTGGGGTGTCGGGAAATGGCAGCTTCCAGAAAATCAAGGTATACTCACAATGCCGCTCTGTGAAGTGATCATCGATTCTGATGCATAATTCAATCAGGTTGTCCAAACCGAGCAGAGGTTCCACCCATGCAAACTCATTCTTAATCTCCTTGTTTAACCCCAGGTGGAAATAGTGGTGCTGTGCCTCCTCACTCCACCTGGTGTCAGAAGCCAAACGATGAAGTTCAGCAGCATACTTGGTTATGGGCTGGCCTCCCTGCCGAGAGGCCTGAAGGGTTGACTTGACAGTCTGCACATGGTTGAGGTCACAAAAGATGGTGGACATAGGCTGAATTAATTCTCCTAATTGTTCCAAGAGAGGGCTGGACTGTTCCAGGAGCAGGGAAGCCAAGACCAAGGCCTCCCTGGTCAACAAACTTAAGATGAACCTCCCACAGCCCTGGTCCACGGCGAACGATCAGGAGCGTAGGAGGAACAGAAGCCCACACTGGGTCAGGAACCTCCAAAACCTGTCCCGATCTCTGTGAAATTGATCGGGCAGAGGAATCTTAGGCTCCAGGTGGGGCAAAGTAGGAGGAGCCAGCTGAGCAACCTTCACCTGCAGGCCACATTCTGTGATTGCAGGGCGGTCACTTGCACCTGCAGGTTCTGGATGGCATCCGCTAGTTCTGGTGGTGCCTTAGTTGGGTCCATGTTAGCACCAAGAGCCCCTGGCCCCAATTGTAAGGTCTTCTCAATCAGTCAACCGATCAGGACAGAGAGGTCTAGCCTAGTGGTCAGAGCAGGCATAGGCCTAGTGGGGTAGCCGACAGGCCCAGTGGTCAGGGTCAGAGCTGTAGTCAGGAGCCAAAGCCAAGTGTCAAACTGGAGGTCAGAAACTGGAGTGAGCAGGGTGTCAGGCAAGGAGGGCTGAAGGCAGGGGCAGGACAGAGGCAAGACCGGGTGCAAGGCAGGAGTAACAGGAACCAGCTCACACAAGAGCAGGCACAGTGCAAGCATGAGCACGGAGAAGCCAGAGAGCTGCTGCTGGCTTAAGAGCCAGCCTGCTGGCCTCTGCAGCCAATCAGTTGCATGGTTAAATCAGGTAGCCTGCCGCAGGCCAGCTGCAGGCCCCGATTCCTGACACAACCCAAAATACTGAAATTGTGGGTAGTTTGGGGCTTGAACGTGGAAACCACACCAGGTGAATTTTCTGAGTGTATTTTTTGGGCACGTGAACCTTTCACTGAATGTCAAAGCTAAGCTTTTTTACTGTCTCTGGACAAACAAGAATTTGGTCCTTGCATTTTGGTTTGACAATGAAATTTGTGACAAATCCTCACAAACATATTTGCAGTGCAAAGAGGTTCTCCAGCTTTTATTATGCCTTGGATCATAGTGCAAGAGAAAGATCCTCTCTTCCCAACATCTTAATCATCCTTTGTTCTCAAAATGATTCATTTGGCCAATCACCTGGAAGAGCTCTCTGACCTGCTGGTGCTGCAGAGACCATAATTTACGAACTATGATCAACTTAATGAGTGTCACTGATTCCATTTTTAGTCTCAATTTTGTAAACAAGCCCAAAAAACTCTACAGACTAAAACGGACAGAGGTTTATTGAAACCCATGCAGACTGAAACCAATAAATTTCATGCAACTTTACTGTCAATGCAAATCCCTAACAACACACTCAGCACCTGAGATGGCCCCTTTATAAATATTTTTTTTAAAGAACAAAAGCAAAAGGCCACCTCTTACAGCCCTGAAATAGATGTGTCTGAGGAAGAAAGCTGACAGGTCCTGATTGATAACCATGCTGGAGGGGGCTGCTACAGAACGCTATAGCCCCAAAAGCCTGCTGCAGCAGAAAGGGTCCTGTGTCTACTAAAGCAATAGATGGACATGGATAATTGACTGGGAAAGTTTAGGAGAGGTGGAATTAATGCAAAGAGCACAGAGCTCAGGTGTGCGATTCTATTACCAAGGAAAAGAACCATTCAGTTGGAATTGCAATCCATTTTCAGGTCAGAGCCTTTCCCAAAGTCACAGCAGCAGCCCAACACACTTCCCTCCCCCTCTTCCAGACAGGACAGATGAGGCTAACCACCCGTGCCAACTGCCCCTTAGTTTCATACCAGAGATAACCCAGAGAAATACACAAGAATTTGCTGACCAGCCTTCAACTTTGTGTGGTGGTTGCTTAGCAATGGGTAACCTTGAAGATATATCATGAGACAGTGGAGCCAAAAAGTGTATTTTGTGGATAAGCTGGTTATGAAAACAAGACCAGAAAGTAAATAATGAGGGGGAGGGGGGAAATCTATTTTCAGATCCACTCAGTGGAACAAATAAAGTCCTAGACCAGTTGCATTTGCAAGTTAGCAAGACAAATTAAGAGCACAGGGAGCATGTTTCTTCTCTCCCACTAATTTTACACTAGTGTAATGCCACTGATGTCAAAGGAGTTATTCTGTATTTACACCAGCACTTATGACACAAGAATCAGCCCCACAGGCTTTGTTGTTGTTGTTGTTGTTTTCTTTAAACTGAACTGTGCTGCAGAGGATGGTAAGAAAGAGACAGCATCAATGATGGGCTATATGACAAGGGTGATCTTATGCAGTGATGTGCTGCCAATATTTTGAAATGTAGCACCCACAAATAGGTTCCTTTTAGCTGGCAGATAAACTTTGTGGCCCAGGCATGCTTTTGCCTACAGACTGAGAGGACTAGGGCCTGGGAATCTATTAATTTGTTCTGCATTTAAACAAAAATGCTCCTTTTTAACCATAACCAAGGGAGGCAAACAACATCACTGGGTAGATAACTTAGTTGTAAAAAGAAAAGGAGGACTTGTGGCACCTTAGAGACTAACCAATTTATTTGAGCATAAGTTTTCGTGAGCTACAGCTCACTTCATGGACATGTTTATATTTTGTTCCAAATTTTGTTCCAATAACGTTAATGTTTCAATAACATTATCTTAGAATTCCATCAGTTCAAGTCAAAGCAGAATCTGACCCACCAATATATTGATAGTATCCCACCGTATTCAGCGCATGTATTTTGAAATGTGGAAGGAAAGGGGGGCCTGTGGGTATCTTATTTGGGGAGGGTTTTTTTAAAAAACCCACGTGGTGCAATCTGCTTCATTACAATGGCAAAATATTTGCACCTCAGAAGCATCTTCATATGCACCAGGGACAAGTTATCTCTGTCAGGGATGGTTTAGCAATATCTAGAGAGGGAGGGAACTCCATCAGAGGCAGGAAGGTAGCCTTAATCCTCCATTTAACTGAAGCCCCCTCCAGCACACCATTGGCCTACTATCAAAAGCAGTGGTTCTCAAACTACTTCCTGCAGCCCCCATTGGCCTGGAGCGGCGAACCGCGGCCGTGGGAGCGGCGATCGGCCGAACCTGCGGACGCGGCAGGTAAACAAACCGATCCGGCCTGCCAGGGGCTTTCCCTGAACAAGCAGCAGCCCTAGTTTGAGAACCACTGACCTAAAGCACAGCCTTGGAAGAAAATAAAATGTGGCTGTTAAATTCTTGGCTCTGCCAGTGATTCACTACAGAGCCTTGGGTAAGGCACTTAATTTCTATGTGTCTCAGTTGCCCCATCTGTAGAATGGAGAAAATAATATCTCCCTGCCTGAGAAAGGTAGTGTGACATTTACTTCACAAATGTTTGCAGAATGCTTTCTGATCCTGGGAGGGTAGTGTCAAATATTAATATTCTATGTAACAGACATTCTCGCTAATCCCTTTTGTACTGTACCTCCTGCAACACTCACTGCAGGATATGCACAGAGAGAAACTTAGCACAGCTGCTACCAGCTCAGTCTGAAGAAATCTCCTTTTGTAGAGCTATACCCAGTGGACAAAGGGAGTCATTTTATATTAAAGAGACCCAGTCAACTTACATATATTCATATATAGAGAATTAACTCAGTTTTAAAATATCAATTTTCTAGTCATGCCTCCTTTAAATAGTTTATTCTGTATGGGAGCTACAAGTGATCAATACCGCCAAGAACAAAACAATACTGAAAACAAGGTTATAAATGGCTCGTTCAAACCACACAGTGAGTCACCATCCAGAATCAAGGGACTCCGGCTTCCAGCCCCATGCTCTAGCCACCAAAGTTGCCTCATTTTGTACATTGAAAAAGAACACAAAAGTGAATCCTGCCCTGTGACAAGGCTCCAGTGGCAAAACTGAAATCCACCACACAAACTCCCTGTTCTCCCACAACAAACAGTGGCAAATCTTAGGTAACCCACCTTCCCGTTCCAGAATCCATTAAACCCTCCTCCTCACTCTGTCTGAGGGACCTGAAAAAATTATTTTGTTTGGGGAAATAATTCAGGAAGACCATGTGAGCAAGAAGAGCCACAAACAACAAATAAGGCAGATATGAATCCAGATAAAATATTAAAATCGTTAAAGGGTTGCTACTCCCTGAAGGTTGGAAAAAATGAAGACAGTTAATTAAAAGCAATCTCTGCACAGTGCTGAGCCAGCCTGCCCTGATAAATCAGTGACTAGGACTGCAGTTGTAGAGGTCAATGGAGTAAGGAGGTTGGGAAAGGGAGGGAAGAAAGGTGAGAGAAGAGAAAACATTTTGCTCAAACTACCAACAAAAATGAGTTTGAGTCAATGACAAAGTTTCCTAGATATTTCCCTTCCCAGAGATGGTGGGTTTGATTCTAATTTCCTTAACACTTATTTCACAATACGACACCAGTGATCTCAATGAAGTTACTCCACAGCAGTAGGAGAGCAAAGTTCTCATTCCACCTGAGGGGTGGTAACGTCACTCTCATCAGCATGATACCCAAGCAGCATACAGAACTGTCAAGTTCCCCAGGCTGGCACATGCCAGGTGACCAAGAAATGAAAGGTTGGGGAGGGTTTGTTTATCACCAGACACCAGGAAGTTGCAACAGAGACATCCCAATACTGCCCAAACTGCAGTCAAACCACTCGAGAGCAGAGAGAGCTCATTCTGAAGTATTGCCACCCTTTTCTCACTCCTGCCAGGTCTCTCAAACTGTGCAGGCCCAAATATAAGAGGCACTGACCTGTTTATTTAAACTGTTATTGATTTGTTGATGTTAAATATTAAACAAGTATATGTTGATAAACTGACAAGTAAAATGAAAATGATAAGAAGCCCATAAAATTCAAACCGGGAGTTTTCTAAACATCCTTGGTTTTAAGAAAATAAACCACGAGCAATAAAGTTAAACATGTAGCTAAAAATGGGCTCACATCACTTCCAATTTTGCACACTGGTGTTTAATGTAGAACCAGTTATAATTTATTTGAAAACTACATAGTATATCAGCTACAGTCATTATTTGTTTTATTCACAGTCGAGAACAAAGGAATTTAACAATAATGCAGATTCTGATCCACTGGTGTTTCAAATCTCCCTTTTTCAGGCTGCAGAAGTCAAAAAGAGCTAGCATCATCATAATCGTAAAGTATATTTTATTCCCATCACTCACCAACCACTAGTAAGAAATAGTATTGAGGCCAAAACAATTAAACACAACAAATTCAGTTCTCCAAGTCATAAGTTTCTTTCTTTGGGCCTGAGTTCTCACAGGAAATGGAAATGTGGCTATTATTTTCCCCTGATATAAAATATTTACTTTGTATTTCCAAATAACCTTCATGACAGCATGGTTCAGTGGATATGTGACTACAGTGGGACTCAGGACACCTGGATTCTATTTCTAGGTCTGTACCTGATCTGGTGTGTGACCCTGGGCAAGTTATCTTACTTTTCTGTGCCTCTGTTTCCCCTCCCAGCCCTTAGTCTCTCATTTATTTACAATGCAAGCTCTTCAGGGCAGGGCCTGTCTTGTTATGTGTTTCAGTGCCTAGAACACTGGGGCCCCTATCTTGGCTGCAGCCTTTAGATGACTTGATCACAGCTTAAATAATGACTTGATCACAGCTCCAAACAGCCTGGCCTTTTTAAAATGTGTAAAAAAGACAAAATGAGGGCTCCCCAGACAGAAAGCAGGAGGGTAGAAGCTGTAAGTTAGGATGGATTCATTTAGCATAGTTAGATTTAACTTTTGTCAAGAGTCAACATGTTTATACCCATTTATAACGATAAACTACAAGAGAACAGCAAGTTTGTGTAAGACGGGTAAAATGAGAGATGTAATTGAGTGTTATTTGACTCCACTGTTGCTTAGGCTATGTCTACACTACCACTTATATCAGTATAACATGTCACTTAGGGGGGTGAATAAACCGTCCTTCTGAGCAAGATAAGTTACACCAACATAAGTGCCGGTGTGGACAGCGCTACGTTGGCAGGAGAGCATCTGCCACTGACATAGCTGCGGCCGCTTATTGTGGGGGTGGATTAATTATATCAACAGAAATGCTTTCTCCCGTCAGCATAGAGCAGCTACACTAGAGATCTGACAGCAGCTCAGCTGCATCAGTATAGCTGCAGTGCTGTAAGCTCTCCAGTGTAGACATGGCCTTAGGGTGGGAATGGAGATGTAATCTTAAAAGCTTGTCTACCCAGAGAGTTATTTCACAACTGTCATTCCAGATTAACTCCATATGTGGATGCTCTTATTTCAGAACAAGAGCATCCACACAATGAGATACACAGGCATAGTTAATTCACTTTATATTCACACCCTCCCTTATTCTGGATTACTTTTCATCTAAACAAATACTTTGCCTCAGTCTTTAACAAGGCTAAAGATGATCTTAGGGATAATGGTAGCATGACAAATGGGAATGAGGATATGGAGGTAGATGTTACCATATCTGAGGTAGAAGGGAAACTCGAACAGCTTAATGGGACTAAATCGGGGGGCCCAGATAATCTTCATCCAAGAATATTAAAGGAATTGGCACCCGAAATTGCAAGCCCATTAGCAAGAATTTTTAATGTATCTGTAAACTCAGGGGTTGTACTGTATGATTGGAGAATTGCTAACATAGTTCCTATTTTTAAGAAAGGGAAAAAAAGTGATCCGGGTAACTATAGGCCTATTAGTTTGACATCTGTAGTATGCAAGGTCTTGGAAAAAATTTTGAAGGAGAAAGTAGTTAAGAACATTGAAGTCAATGGTAAATGGGACAAAATACAACATGGTTTTACAAAAGGTAGGTCGTGCCAAACCAACCTGATCTCCTTCTTTGAGAAAGTAACAGATTTTTTAGACAAAGGAAACACAGTGGATCTAATTTACCTAGATTTCAGTAAGGCGTTTGATACCATGCCACATGGGGAATTATTAGTTAAATTGGAAAAGATGGGGATCAATATGAAAATTGAAAGGTGGATAAGGAATTGGTTAAAGGGGAGACTACAACGGGTCCTACTGAAAGGTGAACTGTCAGGCTGGAGGGAGGTTACCAGTGGAGTTCCTCAAAGATCAGTTTTGAGACCAATCTTATTTAATCTTTTTATTACTGACCTCGGCACAAAAAGTGGGAGTGTACTAATAAAGTTTGCGGATGATACAAAGCTGGGAGGTATTGCCAATTTAGAGAAGGACCGGAATATCATACAGGAGGATCTGGATGACCTTGTAAACTGGAGTAATACTAATAGGATGAAATTTAATAGTGAGAAGTGTAAGGTTAGGCATTTAGGGATTAATAACAAGAATTTTAGTTATAAGCTGGGGCCGCATCAATTAGAAGTAACGGAGGAGGAAAAGGACCTTGGAGTATTGGTTGATCATAGGATGACTATGAGCCGCTAATGTGATATGGCCGTGAAAAAAGCTAATGCGGTCTTGGGATGCATCAGGCGAGGTATTTCCAGTAGGTATAAGGAGATTTTAGTACTGTTATACAAGGCACTGGTGACACCTCACCTGGAATATTGTGTGCAGTTCTGGTCTCCCATGTTTAAGAAGGATGAATTCAAACTGGAACAGGTACACAGAAGGGCTACTAGGATGATCCGAGGAATGGAAAACTTGACTTATGAAAGGAGACTCAAGGAGCTTGGCTTGTTTAGCCTAACTAAAAGAAAGTTGAGGGGAGATAGGATTGCTCTCTATAAATTTATCAGAGGGATAAATACCGGAGGGGGAGAGGAATTATTTAAGCTCAGTACCAATGTGGACACAAGAACAAATGGATATAAACTGGCCACCAGGAAGTTTAGACTTGAAATTAGACAAAGGTTTCTAACCATCAGAGGAGTGAAGTTTTGGAATAGCCTTCCAAGGGAAGCAGTGGGGGCAAAAGATCTATCTGGCTTTAAGATTAAACTCGATAAGTTTATGGAGGAGATGGTATGATGGGATAACATGATTTTGGTAATTAAATATTCATGGTAAACAGGCCTAATGGCCTGTGATGGGATGTTAGATGGGGTGGGATCTGAGTTATCCAGGAAAGAGTTTTCTGTAGTATCTCGCTGGTGAATCATACCCATATGCTCAGGGTTTAGCTGATCGCCATATTTGGGGTCGGGAAGGAATTTTCCTCCAGGGCAGATTGGAAGAGGCCCTGGAATTTTTTCGCCTTCCTCTGTCACATGGGGGCACGGGTCACTTGCTGGAGGATTCTCTGCTCCTTGAAGTCTTTAAACCACGATTTGAGGACTTCAATAGCTCAGACATAGGCGAGAGGTTTTTCGCAGGAGTGGGTGTGTGAGATTCTGTGGCCTGCGTTGTGCAGGAGGTCAGACTAGATGATCATAATGGTCCCTTCTGACCTTAGTATCTATGAATCTATGTGTAAACAAGCTAAATTGAGCTGGATCAGTTTTGTCCCAGTATCGTCTTTCACGGGGTCTTGCAAACCATGTGGCCACTCCATTGCAAGACAGACAAACACATCCCACCCTTCCCCACCAGAAGAATAATGGTGTTGAACCCAGAGTCCCCATCAGCACCTGGGTGGGGGGAAGGGTGACTTTCTATGGCTACTGCCCAGCAGAAAGAGAAATCAATGACTTGGGATTTGGCAGGCACACCCTGCTGATCTCAGCCACCCAGTGCAGAGTCATCAGGATCACTTCCCTGCCGTGCTGTTGCTGTTCCAATCACGCCCTGGGAAAGCCTCCTCCAGTCAGTGCTCCAGTGGCAGCAAAAGCTTCCATGTGGCTACAGCTGCAACTCACTGACCACACCCGGTTCAGGCAGGTAGAGTGAAAATTGAGAAGCATACTGACATCCTCCTGTTATTCCCATAGTGGAGGAAATGGGGGTCACAGGGAGGATATCTGCCAGCAGCCCTCAATTCACTATATTCTTCGTCCTTGTGGCATATGCTGGGAATCTGTGGTTAAAACAGGGTTGTCAGGAAATAAACCATTTTTTCTTAACTTACCTGTGTTTCTAACCATTTTAGGTTATTAAAGTTAAATGAGAATGCTGTTTGTTTGCTTATTACATGTCACTCAGCTGAGACAGTGAAACTAGACTGATCAGTTTCACTTCTTTAGTAGAATGAGTTTCTGGTTCTTAATAGCCCATTGCTCTTGGGTTAGGTTCATAAACTGCAGGAAAAAGTTTAAATCCAAAGATAATTAAAAAGGAAAATATTACTGAAAAGTTTTGTAAAAAGGAAGTTGCCTTATTATATTTTTTTCATATTCTGTTTTGTAATATCCTTTTCCAAAAAATAAAACCTAAATGTAGAGCCTAAACTAAGTTGACAGTGACCCTTTAATAAAACTGAAAGCCTGATTGTCCATACAGCGCAAAATTCACCTCGGTGTAACAGGCTAATACATCGGTAAAGTCCTACTTAAGTCTTCAGAATAAGCCTTGAGGGTTGTATAGGCCCTGTGCTGATTCTTTGCACAGTGGTGAGTTTCACTCAGACAAGTCTTTTCAGATCAGAGGTTTCTCTCAGAAAGACCCTTCAAGCCCCTAAAATACAGAGTTGCTTCTTGCCCAAGGCAACTGCACATACAGACATTCAGATACCAGGGTGATGAGCACAGAATAAGGATCAAGCCTGATAAAACAGATTTATTAGGCAAATAGTCAGAGCTGAACCTAAGTGAATAAAAAAAAACATTCCCAGCAAATGGTGTGAGATGGGGCTATCCTAAGGCAGTTTATTTCCTGCTGAGAGAAGCCTGGAGCTATATCATTTCTGCCTTCCCCTGGGACAGCCAATTGTCATTAATTGCAGAGGCCAGATTTGCAAGATGGACAAAACGTTAATTTGAAAGCAACCTCAGAATACAACGCTCACTGGATTTTAAGGTTGGGGAGCATATATTTTCAACACCACACATGGGAAATTAGATACATTACTGTTGTTGCTGCTAACCAGGGCTCAGAGTGAAGACAGAATGCCGTTCTCCTTAGTCTTCTGGGTCATTGTATAGGCTATAGTAAACTTTTATCATTTTAAGCCAATTTAACAGTTGTTGTGGATCTACTCCACCGCAGCCGAAAGGGAAATCATGCGTGACATCAAGGAAAAGCTGTGCTACGTTGCCCTGGACTTCGAACAGGAGATGGCCACCACTGCCTCTAGCTCTTCCCTGGAGAAGAGCTATGAGCTCCCTGATGGTCAGGTGATCACCACTGGCAATAAGAGGTTCAGGTGCCCAGAAGCCCTCTTCCAGCCACCTTTCTGGGGTATGGAATCCTGTGGCATCCATGAAACTACCTTCAACTCCATCATGAAGTGCGATGTGGCTATCCGTAAAGACCTGTACGCCCACACCGTGCTGTCTGGTGGTACCACCATGTACCCAGGCATTGCTGACAGATTGCAGAAGGCGATCACAGCCCTGGCACCTAGCACAATGAAAATGAAGATCATTGCCCCCCCGAGCACAAGTACTCCAGTAAGTGCACTCTGAAAATGAACCCCTAACTCTGACATTTTCTCACACCCAACAAGTCCAGGGCATTAGCTCCTCTTACCCACTCTACCTCCCATATCACCCATTGTTTTCAAATGCATGAACACCACAAGTAACAGGCTTTAAAAAGCTTTTTTCAGTGATAATTTTATGATGCCAGCTCCATCCATCCATACAACCTGACAGACTGTGAAAGACTGGAATGCCAGCAAAACAAATTACAAAAGCACTACAACAAGCAATCGTGCACAAGTCACTCATGCAACCAAAGAAAATGCCATAACTCTATCATTTATCAGGTCTCCCACATGAACCCAGCATATCCTTGGGTTTTCATATCAGGGCTTTTTTTGTTTATCCTCTAACCCGCTTTCTTTTTATTCCCATGTTTCCCCATACACATCGCAGCTACATTCATCTATCATGTTATCAGAAGGCCAGAGCTGCGGTATGGTAGAAAGCATTGCAGCAAGAATGGCAGCTTCAGCCTGAAAGACGTCACACTTGGGCATGTTTCTGTTTTTAACTGACTTCGAACACGACAGAAGCCACACAAGACTCTTAGAGATTTTGATCAAGTGATTTTATGAACACAACCACCTTGCCATCAAAATGCAATTCTGCCTTCCCCAGCCCCATTCAAATCACCTTCATTTAACTTGTAAAAACTGAAGCATGAACTTTCTATCCAACTGTCCAGCCTTTTGTATGGTTAACACCTGCTGAAAGGAGCGCTGTGCACTATGCTTTCATTTTAATATTTAAAACTAGCAACCAGATGGCTATGCAACAACATGCAAGAAATTGGACCTCATCCGCACTGAATCACAATTTTGGGTTGATTCAAGGAATGATAATGGGATACAGAGCCCTTCAGCTCTCAGTCACAAGTTGAATTCAATCCAAAGTCGTAAGTGACCAAAAGTAATTGTCATCCAAGAGCTGTTCTGTGGCCTGTATGAAATAGGTTTGTGATTCCAGATCAGTTCCTCACTAACAAGTTTCCATATCACAAAATCCATTATAAGAATATCCTCAGCAGGCGAATGAATTATCCCCAACAACAGAAACTGAACTACCCCGTCATCCCAGTGGTAGGCTCTCTAGGTCTTGAGCTGAGCAGTGGAAGGGGAGAGTATGCATTGGCATTGCTATTCTGAGTTCATGCTATCCAAAGGAAATCACTGCTCTTTGGGAGATACAGATCCAGAATTACAGTGTGAGCAAGTCTCAAGCAAAAAAGGCAGCAGCTCAGTTAACATATGCACCAGTTAATGTGTTTAATTGATCATCTGAAATAAAATTCAGCTGTTGGAGTAAAGATAGTGGAGAAAAAAAATCAGCTCTGCTTCTGAATAAGACTTTTTAAATGACAAGATCTTAATTACATTAAATACATTATGGCACCATATGTACATCAGAATGTGGAGAGAACACAAAGGAATGGAAGTCAAGTTTTCTGAGCTCTAGCTCTAGCACAGACTTGCTGTGTGAACTTGGGAAGTTTCTTAAGCGCACTTTGCCTCAGTTTACCCTTCTGTACAATGGAGATAACAGCACTTCACAGAGGTGTTGTGAGTTTAATTGTTAGTGTTTGTAAAGCACATTGAGACAGCTGAATGACATTTTAAGTGATTTAAAGTGTTATTCTACAATATTTCCGCCTTCCATACATCCATGCATCTCATATCTATTAGAATAAGATGTGTGCCTTAAAAGCAGAGAATGAGATAGGAAAAAATATAGAGAGATGTAGACACACAACAGAAGGCTGCTTAAAAAAACCTGAATTTAAAACACACCACTATCCACTGATGGTTTCTGAATATGACTGTTTTGTTGAGCCAGGACAATGTGTTTATCCAGACACCTGCTGCCTTCTCTTTATGATCTGATGAACTCAGACCTGCAATATTTCTGCCTGTAGCACCATGTTGGCAAACAACAAGGTGTTAAATGGCAGAAACAATGGGAGTCATGTCAGGTTGATTGGATCAGAGAAGCAAATAGAGGAGAGGAGGACAGAGAAGAGATGGAGACATCCAAAGTGATCAAGCAATGGAAAAAGGAGAGTAGACAGAGAAAGAGGCAATGGTAATGTAAAGAGTCACTGGTCATTATAAAGGGACCCAGCCCTGAGCTATGCAATGTCATGTATTTACACCAGATATTCAGGTACACTGGAAAATATTATCCCATGAGAACTAGTATAGTATAAACAGAGCAATGTAAGTGTCTATATACTGGAGCGAAAAGAATATTCTACATACATACATAAATAAACAAAAACACACAGGGCATTTCACAATACCTGAGCTAGTATTTCAATCTATATAGGATCTACATTGTCCCCCATCAGAGCGAAACCTTTATATGGCCAGTTTCTCTAGGGGGCGTGTCTTTTTTCTTTTTTTTGAGACACAATCAAAACGCAGACAGAGGAAATGCAAATGTCATTCAGCTCCCTTTCATTGTCAGGAAGGACACATGAGGATAAAACACTGTGCAATGCATCCTTCCCTCCCCCCCCCCCTCGCCCCCCATTATGTGTCTTAATGCTTTTGTCCTAATTTATCCCTTGCATAATTTATTTACTTGTGTATTGTTTCCTGATCAGCAAGTTGTAAGAATAAATGGAAATAGAATGTTTTATTAAACAAGTTGTTCCAAAAAAAAAAAAAAAAGACAGATGGTGTCAGCCAGCCAGTAACAGTCCTGTTTCCCCTACCCAGCATTGGTACTTTAAAAGGCTCACAGAGAAAAGCAAACCCTGCACTTGAGGTCTATTGTTTCCTCTCTTCTCACCCCAGAGGGAGGGGGAGGAATAGGGGGCTAATTATAACAGACCTGCTCCTGCTCCCATTGACTTCACTGGGAACAGGACTGGGCTTCGAAAGAATTTAACTATAAGTACAAACGAGGCAGGATTTAGTACGGAGATATAAATCACAGGTGTGAATGGTACATGTACCCCAATTACAAAAAGTGAACCGCTAACACAATACATCATAACGTCGTTCAGAAAGGGCTAGCCCACGTTCAAATCCCCTCCCCTCTTTCTCCCGTCCTCGACACTCTCACACGGGCTTACCACCATGTGGAGTTACTCCTCATTTGCACCCATGTAAGCAAGAGTAGAATCAAGCTTCCCTTCGCTCTCCGCGCTCACACACTCTCACACACACACACCATCCGGCGCCACGCGACACGAGACTGATCGGATGCCTGGGAAGCTCACCTTCCAGCACCAAACGAACGACTTTCCCGAAAGAAAAGCAACCTCCTTTGTTATTAATATTTACATAGTCACACAAATATACACGGCATTTCACACAACACACAAGCAGGACAGAAGTTGGTCCAATAAAAGATATTACTTCCCCCCACCTTGTCTCTCTACACATATAACAAAACCTATTGTATAGTTACCTATATTGTTTCCATGCAGTTAAACTGGCAACAATGAAGGATCTAACATATTTATTTTTTAAATTGAAAAATAAAATGATTAAAGCAGCAGAATGCGGGGGGGTGGGGTGTGGAGAGAATGTTAATAAGTTGTTCTCACTGGGACAACTATAAAATATGCACGCTGATTGGTGGAACATTGTATAATCCATATATATTCACCGGGGGTGGTCTTCTTTTTTTCCAAAAGACATCTACTCCTTTGATAACACTGTTCTAACGGCACTTCCCCCTTCTCAACAGATTTTTTACAATTTGCTAAATGAAAGAATATTTAATGTAAGAAAACGTTTGATGCCAAGATGGAGAAAGAGTGATGTAAATATGCCAGCTGTGTGCCCCCTCCCAGTGTAAAGCTTTCCTTCCCTCCAGATTGCTGCACAGCACAGAGACAGCAGCAGGAATCCCTGGGAAAAAAAAACTCCAAGTATTTTTCCAACTCCAATCGGAGCGAGTTTAATTGAAAGGACGCAGCTCAAAGTCTGCATTACATCTCTAAAAACTCAAACGGATAAAAGCGCCCACTCGGTGTGACTAGAAAGTACAGATGAAGTGTCTCCACCAGGTACTCTGCTTTCTTGCATTATGAGCATCTTGCATTATTAGCAAGAGCTGCCCCCTAGCACAGAAGTCATTTTAAAAGGTTGAGACAGCCCCTTCTCTCCCCACATACGGTGCCAAATCCCACTCTTCCTACTGCCTTGCGGGATTAACGGTGTGTGCAGCGGAGCATGAGGAAATGAGGGACCTGATCCAACGAAAGATGACTGTGTGCCCCTCTTACATCTGCCTTAATTCAAGACCGGAGAACCCAGCACATTTCTGTAGCAGAGGCACCTGCCCCCTTCCTCTCTTCCTATATCGCCTCGCAAACAGTTGGCCAAATTCTGCCCTTACATCCGGGCAGATTTCGGTAATCAGTGTGTCCATCCAAAGATGGAAACACAATCAACTCTCGTTGCCACTTTTAAAAGCGAAAACCTCCCGTACGCAAAGAGCTCTCTAGACTTCCTGCCTAAAAATCAACCATCAGTGACCCCGAGTCATTCATTTCACGCAAGTCCGGCTTCTCTCTTCCTCGCACACAAACCGAAGTGTAATTGCAATGCCCCTGCTGCCCTGCTGCCCTGCTAGGAAACGAGCAGTGCAACCCCCTTTGCTACAGAGCCAGCAAACGCTGGGGCTGATTCTTTCCCCCTTTTCAAGTCATCCCAACTCCAAGAAGGTTTGCAAAAGAAAACTCCGAATTGCTGTCGGAGCACTGCAAAACCGATAATTATGCCTCCGATTCCCAGGACTGATCCCTCTCCCTTGGACACGGGGTTGGTAGCCGGGGAGCCTGCCCGGACGTCAGGCTCGGGACTCTGTCAAGTGCGAGCCCCCCCTCAGGGGTCCTGCAGGATCTTGCTCTTTCCAAGATCCACGCAGCCCCAAGAGCTGCAAGAAACCCCGCTGCCATCCTCCCCTTCAGAACTCAAATCTCTCTTCCTCCCGGCCAGCCAATTAATCACAACACAAATGTAACAATTTCTTCTTGTTAATTTCAGCGCAAGACGTCTGTGTGTGTTGCACAAAAAGAGAGGAGCTCAGAAAGGAAAGAGGGAGGGAGGAGAGATCAGCTGGGAGGCTGGAGGCACCGGGCTCAGGCAGGCAGCAGCATCGGAAAGGCGCCTTTTTTCATATTTAAACCACGCGGAATATGTACATTTTTGATTCCTACTTACGCTTTCAGGGGGTTGTGAATGACAGTCGCCATTTTGCTACAATGTAACAGAATATTGTGTCTCAGAGTTCTAAAGGTTCGCTTAGGGGAAGCGCCCAGCCAATCAGAAGATGGGATACCGGCCCGCTGCCCAATCCGGCGCTGTGGGCGGAGCCTGGGCTGGACTAGTTATTAGGGGAGCTGTCAAAGCCCAGAGGTCACTCCCTTTCTGTGGAACTGGAAGAGAGCAGGTCTTAAAGGGGCAGTAACACATCCAAGGGGCTGTCACCATACCGAACTAGATTTAGGGATTTAGGATGAGGAGCACAAGACTCTTTGGAGTTATCTGGCTTTTAATGTCAAGAAATCGAGAGAAAGGAATGAGGGAAAATACATTGTCTTTTTGTATTGCTGTGGCTGCCTTTCATTTCCCAAATGGCATGCCCCCTTGTTCATGTGCAAGGATTGGATGCATGCCATTTCATCAGGAAAATAAATGACATGTGTACTGACATTTGGTACTGCAGCAGATTTTCCAGCTTTATTGTTATTATTCCCAATTTGTTTCCTTTTACCGAAAGCCACTTTCCCCTTCAGGTTGCTTGGAACTGCTGGCGCTTACAGTGACTCCAGGGCAGCACCCTCTCCCCCTCCCCTAGGAATTTCTCAATGTCAGTCATCCAGCTCCTGCAGCCAGTGCACTGGTTACATAATGCACAGTGGCCAAACTGCCTGCCTGCCTGTTTTCTGTTTTTCCCACAAAGCAACTTCTGAAGTGATTGTCTTGTCTAGCATGTTGAGACCTGGGCCTTTGATCTTTCAGCATGGAGAGAGGGAGGGGGAAGGATTTTAACCTATGTTTCATATGACACCTACTTGCATGGTAGCAGAGGAACTTGGAGTCAAGAGTTCTGGAACAGATACAGCTGTAGTTAAGAGTCCATTTCTGGGAGAGGCACCAACTCCAGGAAGTCAGAGTTTACCTGTGACTAATTAAAAGAGTTTGCAAATGAATTATCCAGCATGAGGTGACGCTCGAGACGTGGCTAATTCTGATCTCACACCACTGTAAATCAGAAGTAACTCCACTGAAATCAGTGAAGTTACACCAGCGTTAATCTAGTATAATCAAGTTCAGACTCAGACCTAAGAAGTTTCTTCCTGTTTGATATTAGTGCAGGCTTTGCCTTACAACATTTCTCTACCTCTCAAAGATCTCCCTTCCTTCAGGCATCCCCTAACCACAAATAAGGAAACATAGGCCTGATTCTTCTCTCGTCACACCAATAAATATCTAGAGAAACTCAAGTGAAGTCAATTAAATTATACTGGTGTAAAGCCAGTATAAGGGAGAGGAGAATAAGGATCGTGGCCCTTTGATTTCAATCATTCAGAACCCAGACAGTTGGAAGTATCAGTGTTTTGTGATCTGTTCGGGTGTCAAAAGAGGTTTGAGACAGCAGCACTTCTGGAACAGAGGGCTGAATTAAGAAAGGGGCCAAAGAGGCCAAAGCTTCTTATAATAGTATTTAATATAATAATGGCCCAGGTGGCACTGGATGTGACTTAGGATCCTCATGTTTGACACTTTCCTGTTGGCCACAGAAAAAGTCAACTGCAAACTTTTTGTAAACGCATGGGTGACATACTCCATGAGAGAAAGGGAGAAATGAACAGAATAACATGTTCAGGTACCAATGACCTATGCTAGAGGGCATCAGAACTGCTTAACTGTGTGTCATAGGCTTTATCTTGCTGACAGACATTCTCCTTTAGGTCAAATGATAGGAGAATATTGGTTCTATCTCCACTGCCACAGAAAAATTCTTACTGGCCATGAACTGCCACACAGAAAGGTCACAATTATCACTAGATGGGCATAGCTTTGGTTATATAACATTTATTTTTATAAACCGATGCGTACCACTAAATTCCCTCTACGCCACACGGCCGCGCAACAGTCCTATTAAGCGCCACAGGAGGGAGAGGCACCTCTTCCCGCCAGCCCAGGTGTTGCTGCACGGAGAGAGAGCTGGTGGGAGTCTGCTCTCCCTTCTGTAGCCCTGGGGAAGCCTGCACCCCAAACTCGTCATCCCTGGCCCCACTCCAGAGCCCGCACCCCCAGCTGGAGTCCACACCCCGCACCCCAACCCTCTGCCAAAGCCCTGAGCCCCTCATCCTCAGCCCCACCCCAGAGCCTGCACCCCAGCCGGAGTCCTTTCCCCACACTTTCTGCACTCCAAACCTCTAACCCAGCCGTGAGCCCCCTCCCATATTCCAAACCCCTTAGCCCCACCCCCAACACATGAATTTTGTTATGTGCACCAATATGGAGGTGATGTGTCATACATCACCTCCATATTGGTGCACATAACAAAATTCATTCTGCACATGCACGGGAAAAAGTAGAGGGAACACTGGGTACCAGATGCATGAAGGTAAACTGCAGCACCATGTGGTAAACTGCAGCACCATGATACATTTTATAACCATGGGATAAATTGCAAAGCTATGTGCATAAAGAACTTATTGTGTCCTTTCACTGCCTCAGTTGTATTGTGCTCCCTAATCCATCTCCGCAGAATTTATTGTAACATTCCCAGTCCCTGAGCAACTTCAGACAGCTGTTATTTTACTTAAAATGTCTCTCAACCTTTCCAGATTACTGTACCCCTTTCAGAATTCTGATTTGTCTTGCGTACCCCCAAGTTATGTCTCTTTTAAAAAAGATTTGCTTATAAAATCAGACATAAAAATACAAAAAAGTGACACAGCACACTATAACTGAAAATTTGCTTACTTTCTTATTTTTACCATATTATTATAAAATAAATCAACTGGAATATAAATATTGTACTTACATTTCAGTGTATAGTATATAGAGCAGCATAAACAAGTCACTGTATGAAATTTTAGTTTGTACCAACTTTGCGAGTGCTTTATGTAGCCTGTTGTAAAACTAGGCAAATATCTAGATGAGTTAATGTACCCCTTGAAGACCTCTACATACCCCAGGGATACGCATACACCTGGTTGAGAACCACTGAGTTAAACAAACCTGCTCCAGAAATGTTTTGTCTTTCTCTTCCCAAAATGTAGTACTTCCTCCCACAAAGTTACAACTTTGCTTCCAGACCTACAGCCCACCCATCCTACAGATATGAGGAATATATTGATCTATTTTGATTCTTCTTCTAGTTTTAACCTAATTTTAATATATTTAATGTATTGGCCTGAGGCCCAGGATGGACAACAGACAATTTTTCTCTATATAAAAGAAAATAAGCCCAATATCTCCTAGCCCTGCATTGGTAGAAGTTGGAGATTGATGCCACTGGGAAGGGGAGACACCAACACTCACTCCAAACAATGGTAAGTCCTATGATAGTGTACTGTAAATGATGACATTTTTAAAGTATACAAAAGCTGGTTTAGGTCATCTTTAGAAGTTTAATGAGTCTGTTTGGGCCCTGTACAGTTGGACTCATGGGGGGCGCATGACCTGTGGGCAATAAGCTCTTGGTGACGCTGGGTAGGGAAGAAGTTGCAAAGTTTGAAACTATCTTGGTGCTCCCCTGATCCTTAGGCCATTCAGATGCTAGGCCAGTCCCAGCCTCTAATTTATACTAGCTGCCATCAATCCCAACCATCTGGGCTGTTACAGCAGCCAACCATCATCTGGGCATAAGAAAAACCCTTGACGCACCCTCTTTTCCCCTACCATTCCCCATATGCAAGGGGTAGCCAAGCCGCGGCTCTTTTACAATTAAAGTGCAGCTTGCAGAGCCCCCCATTCTCCACCTATCAGACTTAGGGGGGGAGGGGCACTCAGGGCTTCCGCCCTGCGGCAGGGTGGTGGAGCTTGGGGCTTCTGCCCACCAGGTGTCAGGGCTTCACCCGCACAGGGCACACCTGCCAGGACTCAGGGTTTCCCAGGAATGGGGCTGAAGCCCCAACAGGTGCACTCTGCAGGGGTGAAGCCCCAAGACCTCCCTTCCGACTGAGCTGGAGCCCCAAGCCCCAGCAGGTGCCTCTTGCAGGGCTGAAGCCCCAAGGCTCAGCAGGCGCGACCCACGGGGCTGAAGCCCCGAGACCCTCCTTCCTACTGGGGTGGAGTTCCGAGACCTGGCAGGTGCCTCCCACGGGGCGGAAGTCCTGAGCCTCAGCAGGCGCAACAGATGGGGCTGAAGCCCTGAGACCCCGTCCCCGCAGGGCAGAATCACCTAGCTCCACCAACCTGCTGCAGGGCTGAAGCCCCAAGCCCCGGCAGGTGTGCCCCAGCTTGCGAACTTCTAAAGATTGTTTTGTGCAGCTCAGAGAGTCAGTACATTTGGCCACCGCTGCCATATGCCAATGGTCAGAAGAAGGGCGTGGCATAGGAGTAACTACAATAGTGTTATGCCACTCAAGGATCTCTGTATGCAGCTTGAGGGCAACTTTGCAATACCAGAGAAATGGAGAATCTGGCCCATAGTAACTAAGGCATCAGGCTTTACTGGCAGGAGATAAAAATTGTAGCAATAATGTTTTAACTCTAAAACATTTCTAAAATAGATTGTCTAGTAACGTGTAATGTCATAAAAATACATGATGGTATGGTGTGGGAGATAGGTTTTATAGACCTGTGTTTGAAATGACCTAAACAATTTACTTGTGGCTTCACTTCGTGTGAGTAATGTGACTACCACAAACTCATGCTCATAAAACCTTTACATCACACTATCATGGATTCCAATTTTATTCCCATTAGCACACACACAACCTTCATCATTAACTGATTACATGTGAATGAAATTTTTGGGACCCAGTCTTCTCTCACGAACATTGGTTTTATACCAGTGTGACTCCACTGATCAGTTGTTACTGCCGATTTGCAGTGTCAGTGGAGAATCAAGACCAAAATACACACATTTTCTCATTTATTAACCCACCAAGTCCTGAATTCAGGGTTCTATGATCCCCACTTAAGAGCTGATGACATCACTCAAAGCCACCTAAATCACAGCTGGGAGATTGCTAGAAGATGGAAATGCTTTTAAAATATTTAATGTTATAAAGTAGGTAGGTATATGCTCCCCAGCAGTACAGGGAACAAATAAAAACCTAAACAAACTGCATTAAAACTTAAGAAAGAGAGAAAAAAATAATGAATCTATTCGTGTAGGGTAAAACTCATGCATGCTGCACAAGACCCTCAGCAAAACTTGGTGGTGATGCAGGGGTGGGAGGAGCAGGTTGGGTTTGTTGCATTGTTTTTTTTTAATAAAATCTTGTTCTACCCACTACAAAGCCTGAGTATTCAGGTTCTATGTGGACGGAATGTGAAGGGCTTGAAGAGGAGAAACCCACCCCTTCAAATCAGGGCTGATGAGCAACACGTCCCACCCCTGCCGCAGAACAGCAGCTGTAGGTCCTCCATACCGGTTGCATAGGTGATGGGGCCGTAGCAGCCACTGGACTATTGACTCCTGTGACTACTCCTCTGACCTACCCCCATTTCAGACTTCTCTGCACTGGTCTCCATGGGGCCAGTGCAGTGCTCCTTTCTGTGTAGCGTAGGGGACACATGGGCTCCTGATCACCCTGCACTGCGTATATGCAGGGCCTACTTTTTTCTGAGAGTGCAGTGCATCATGGGTGAGTTTCACCCTTTTGAAATAGATTCCTTATTTTTCTCTCTTTTTTGAGTTTTAATGGAGTTTGTTGAGATTTTTACTTATACGCTCCCCAGCAAAGTTGGGAACATAAAGACAACTGCTTGAGAACTGGAAAGTGAAGTCAACTAGAAACTGAAGTGAAACTGACCTGCCTGTTTAATTTTTCAGGCTGAAGAAAATGCAAAAGGCAAACTAATAGATAAAAATGGAAAAAAGCTACTAGAGCTAAAACATTATTTCAGCTGTAACAATCTAAGGTGTGATCAGTAGCACACAATTATATTTGTAATATGTGGATTTGATATGGACAGTGCTTTGTAAGGACCTAAGCCTGTAAGAGTGCTCCATGCATGGAAGTTCTCAACTTTAGGTGCAGCTCTGTGTTTGCAAAACAGGGCCCCATGTCTACAGATATTCTGTAACTGATTGAGGATCTTAACCCCTTTTTATTTATTTAAAGCTCTGCAGACATCTTGCATGCACTGTTCCTTGTCAGTCCTCCTCCCCATTTTCTTTGATCTCCACCAGTAGTTCAGTTAACTCAAAGAGAGAAAGATATCAGAGTGTCAAAGTTCCATACTCAACACCCTCTACAAACACATCACCCAAATCTTATATAGTCAGCAGAACAAGGGTAACTGCAGAGCTGCATGGATGAAGTATAATCAGCACCAAGGATTCATTCTTTACTACTTCAGGAGTCACATTCTCAAAAGGTGACCTGCAATCTTTTCTTTAAAAGGCAAAATTCCCTCCATTGTAACAACATGTGTTGAATGCCTGTAGTCTAGCAAGATTTATTCAACACACATGAGGCCTGATTCTAATCTCACATAGTTTTATGCCAATATCACCCCACTGGTTCTCCAACTTAGTTACTCCTGATTTACATCCACCCCAGGAGGATCAGATTTAGGTCCCTTTAGTTTAAAAATGGGTTGTTCAAATAAAGCTGAGAAAGTGCTGCAAAGTTCACATCTGAATTCAGATCTCAGGCTGAAGTTTCCCAAAGCCTGGGGAGAGGAGGGATGTCTCAGATCTCCGGTTCTGGTTCAAGTCTATCTCCACTTTAATAATGCATTGAATGCCCCTCTTAGCCTGGCCACTGGTGTATTCAGCATGCCCTGCTAAAGTTGAGGTATTTTTATAAATGATTGGTAGGAACACCTTTACGAATAAGATATGCAAAGAGTCACACTTGGGAAAACTAAATTATTCCAAACTGTCTTATAAGAACACAGAAACTTTACAGTAGTAAATGGAGTGGTGTAGTACTATCAGATTATAATACCTTGTGCTTTCCATCTTCAGCATTAACTAATAAATCTTCATATCACCCCTCTGAGATAGGTAAAGAAGACCCTGTCTACGGCACAGCAATAACCAAATCAGGGGACCACATTTGTTCTCTGACTGAGATATAAACATGATCAAATTTGTAGTATAGATGGGGATTTAATTGTGTTCTCATCTCCAGGCAAAAGATTTACACTGTCCAGGATTACAGTTAGGTTCTGTCTTCCCTATAATTTTTAATTAGATTTTAATAAGGTCACGGGGTAGACATGAGGCAACCTGGTCTCCTGCCACCATTGTAGCTGGAAGGATTGTATTTTTATCAGTAAATGTTGGTAAACAGTCACTTCACTGAAAAAAATATTTCCATCAACAGTAATCAAAATATACAGATAGGAAAAGAAAAATGCTGTTTGAGAACTTATTAATGTTCAATTTAAAGATATGTACTTTGAATATTTTGACATGTGCTGTTGACAATTTCTGTGTTAAGGGTTATAAAGCTTTAACTTTTTGAATCTCAACACCTACTGTCATTAAATAATTATCATCTAACCCCCCCATCCTTTCCCCATAATTGTGAAAATGTAAAACAATACAAATAAAAAATGCTTAGAAATAAACATCGATATTATCCATTGATATGATAAAAGATACAAATTAAATTCTGACAAGTCTAATTACAACTGTGATGTAGGTGGAGCCTGAGACACTACCTATATGCAGCTGTAACTCTTTTTAAACATGGTTGTGGCCCAAGAATATTATAACATGACTTCCGTTTGCCTGTGTGAATAGAAAAGTACATTTCATAACCATGTTAGGTAACCATGCTTTAACCTTGGTAGAGAGACAAGGTGGTTGAGGTGATATCTCTAATTGAACCAAATTCTGTTCGCGAGAGAGACAAGCTTTTGAGTCACACAGAACTCTTCTTCAGGTCTGGGAAAGGTACTTTCAGTGTCACAGCAACATGCAAGGTGGAACAGATTGTTTAGCATAAGCAGAGCGCACATATTGCAATGGACCTTTCAAGGTAGAGTGACCCCCTTAACACCTCTGCAGTCATAGGATCCTGGTAAATTTACTGACCACCTCTGTGAAGCACTTTGAGATCTACTGCTGAAAAGCTCTATTTAAAGCCGGGTATTATTAATTATTATTATTATTTAATTTTTAAATAAGTTATTTAGCCCTTGTGTTTGTGAAGATAAATTCTGAGACCTGACCTACACTTAAAACTTAGGTCAACATAGCTATGGCTCTCACAAGTGCGAAAAACCCACACCCCTGAGTGCCACAGCTATGCCAACCTAACCCCCAGTGTAGACACAGCTAGGTAAATGTAAGAATGCTTCCATAAACCTAACTATCACTGCTCAAGGAGGTGAATTTCCTACCACACTGGGAAAAAACCCTTCTTGTTGCTCCAGTCTGCATCTATGCTACATGGTTATGCTGGTGTAGTTACAGCACCAGCTATGCAGCTATAGTCCCTGTAGCATAGACATGGTCTGAATGTGCAAGCAGGTTTAAACAATAGCTCTCAGAAGTATAAATTGGCCCTTTCATCTCAATGGGGTGTTAACTCTGAAATAAGCATCAATATCACTGCATATAAGAAAGGAGAGTGATGATGAAGATGTTATGAAGACATGCTCAATTTGTTGAGACTGATATTTCATTTGGCATCATGAGTGGGTGGAAGTGATGGCGGTTGAAGCCTTACGTCGTGGGCAGAGCTTGAGAAAACACCACCATTTTTTTCCAGTCTGCCGCTTGTTTATTATTTTTTTTCCGTTAACACAAGCAAGGAAAACAGCCATGTTATACTGTGGTCCAAAATGTTTATTTTTGTAGTATATATAGGACTGAAATATTACTAGCTTCATGTTCTGCTACAGCTAGTCTAAATTTTTCCAAAAAACTATCCAATCAAAATATACATTTTTGTCAAAAACAAATGAAAAAGTGTGGGGTGAAGGACACCTGGACATTATTAATATTTTTGCTTTGCATTTTATTGTCAAAGAGAGGAGGAAGAGGGATTTAAAAAAATTATTTCCCAAAAAAGATATTCTGGAATGTTTTTGAAATAAATGTTTTGTCTCAAATCCTGCAAAATTGAATCAACTTCCAACAAATTTCACAAAATTCTTTTTCTATTTTTCAGCCAGCTGTAGCAGTTTAAAGGTAGACACAGTCTAAGTTTGAGCCTGTCTAGCATTAAGGAAATTTGCAGTGGTGTTGTTAGACCAGTGCAAACCCCTAATGTAGACATGCTGGGCTGGTGCAACACAGGATTTATCCTGATAATTTACCAGGATAAGGCCACATCTACATGACACGGATGATAGCAACATAGCTACAGCTCCATAGCTGTGTCAGCATAAGCCCATAACGTAGATGCAGCCTACACCAACTGAAGGGGTTTTTCTATTGCTGTAGGAACTCCACCTCCCTGAGCGATGGTAGCTAGGTTGGTGGAAGCATTTTTCTGTCAACATAGCTGCGTCTACACCAGGGGTTAAGATGGCATAGCAATGGTGCTCAGAGGCGCAAATTTTTCACACCCCTGAGCAACATAGCTATGTCAACCTAGGTTTTAAGTATAGACCAGGTGTAAATTAGATTAGTTTAGGTCAGAGTTGTGCAATTACGCCTGTGCAGCGTGTCTACTTTAGGGACTTGTACCTCTGTGGCCACCTTGCATAAATTTCCCTAATGAAGACAAGGCCCTTAGTGTCAAAACAGTATAAGAACTTCAGTATTCTCAGCTGCTGGTCATTTCCTCACTTCACTATACGGCACTGCTTCAGTAGAAGAGAGCGGAAAAATACCTCTCAAAGACTATTAGGTAATTCTGAGTGAAGGCGGCGGCTGATGGGACTCTGCTTGCTGCAGGGAACAGGACTATTTTTGCTACTAACCATGCTGCTTGTGAGGCTACATGTACAGCTCTGTTGTAGCATCCTTGTGTGACTCCGTGTAAGGCTGCCAGGTAAGGGACACACTAGGCGTACATATAGGGCCTGATTCTCCTCTCACTCTGGTTTTACATCAGCAAAGTGCCATTGACTTCAGTGGAGATACTAGTGCTCCTGATTTACACCAGCATCAATGAGAGGAGAATCAGATGTGTATCGTCCCGATACCACAGATAGGGCCTGGGATCTATGAGGCTAGGCAGGCTCCAGTGGCTCCAGTCAAGATATTTGCTGGTATGACCAAGAATCATATATTCTTTCCTCTAGAACACCATAAGTATCACTAGTTTCAATACCAGGTGTGTAACCCAAGTCCCAAAGGGCTCACTCAAGCAAGACAGAAAAGAATTGTTACCACCCAGTATTTCAGGGTGAAGTGATAGTCCAAGCACACCATCTTCACGTAAGGCTCACAATCTCCATCACCCCAACATGCTCTCCATCTTCTTATTCCTTTCAATGGCTGCTTTCATCCTTTTCCATTTTGCTGAAGGACAGAGCCAACCCGCGGGCATTTCAACCACTATATTTGAAAGGGTGCACCAGCCATCTTCAAAATCAGAAAAGATGCCAACAAACTATTTCTGATTATACCTCAGAACACCTAAGATTTCTCAGGGCCTAAGATCAGGGGTGTCAAAAGTTTAGGGTCTTTTTAGTGGGCAAAAGCATGCCATTTGGAGGGGTGGGGCCAGGGATTGGTCAAGTGCTAACCCCTCACTTTTGTAATCATCATAAATGGTGTAATAGGGTCAGAGAAGGGCAAAAGTATGTCCCACTCATGCACAGCACACCCTTTCCTCCCTTCTGGTGTATGACAATAGAACTTAGGCACTAGGACTCAAAGGTGTTAGAACAATTTAGATGTAAATAAAAATATTTATGAAGACAATACCATGACTGCTTTTGTGCAAGCTGGAGCACTACAAAATAGTCTGTTTTATCACACAGTTTTCCTGAAGGAGATTGTCCCCTCCTTAAGGGCTTTGTCATCCTCTCTGCAAAATACCAGCATTTGGATCCCAATGCTGCAGCTGCGACATGTGCCAAGCTTCTGGGAGTTCTCTGCACACAATGGCTACAGGATCAAGCCCTACAGTTGCATCTTGCCCACTCTTCAAACGTTTAGAAATGACAGCAAGAAATGAAACTGAGCTGTATGCTTTGCTGCCCGCACTGGGCCTACAGTGCTTCCCACTATCTCCTAACCTTCAGGTCATTCTTCTTGAATACTTTTTATTAATAGCCTTTTCTCTCTCTATGTAACATTAATCCCTTCAGGCAACCATGATCACCCCTGGTTGCTCTCCCAGACAGATGCATTGGTCAAGTCCATTTTGAGAAAAGGGGGAAGGATAAAATCAAAAATACAGCCTGGGATTTACTGTACTTACATTTGCTGCAGGTGAAAGGCACGTGCTAATTAAGTCTGCACTGGGGTCAGACAAGCAGCCGACTCTCTCACTCTATTTATACACTTGGAATAATTCAACAGCTCACACTTTTCCCGGGTAAATAAATGCCCACCTCCTGAAATGGATTCCAACTTCTGGAGCACTGAGGTTACACACCAAGGGTCAGTATGCAAATTGCCATGCCAGAGCCATGCAGCTGTTTCCCTCAGTCACTCGTTCCCTACTTTTATAGGACATGAGAATTCCACTTGTATTCCAAATTCAAATGTAACCATGTTATATTCCAATAGATGCTGTGGTACTGGGGACACCCACGCCTGGGTTTTCTCAGCTAGCACAGTATTCAGAATGCTGGTGGAATAGGTGGTTATTGTGTGGAATCCTAATACTACTGAGCATGTAAATGAACTCTGACCTGCATGTCTGCACAAGCAGCAAAATGTTATTTTCATGCTCTGCAAGGTGGTGAAAAGCGGGAGGGTGACAGACTAATGGCCCAATGAGGAAACCACCATATTTTTAAACAACTTTCCTAAGGTCTTTATTTTATTTATAGGCATTTCTAAGGCATGTGGGAGAAACATAGGAACTATACTGTTTTCAAAAATAGGAGTTAAGGGTATAAGGCCCCAGTTCAGAAGAGATATTTACACATGCATATGGGTAGTCAGCAGGACTAGTCACTTGTTTAAAGTTAGGTATGTGCTCAAATACATTGCTGGACTAGGACCTAAATGAGAAGACGGGTGTTAGCCCTGGGGACCAGGCAGGGATGAGGTGAGACAGGACAGAAGAACAATTCAGGAAGTGGTGGTGTGCCACGACTGTGGAACAGATGAGAGATAGGGTACTGGAGCAGGTTTAGTTCTATCATTCCATTCCTGAAACTGTGTCATGATTTTAATCAAAAATTCCACTGTGGCAGTAGAATAAGGCAGGACCCCTTAAAAGCAAGGGCCCATGACTGTAGGAGACCTTGAAAAAAGGAGGGATGAGTCAATGTATTGTTTGATTGCTGCAAGATGGCCATTTACCACAGACACCGGATCCGAAGAGGACAAAGGGCATCCTTCTGGGTCCACAGTGCAGCCCATAACTTCTTGAGTCATGCCACAATACATCCCAGAGGAAGATATGTGATTCTGATGACCACCATTCATGGCACAAACTGAGGGGGAATATTTTTGCAGGTGGAGGGAACAAAGTTTTGGTGGATCCAGGCTCCATGTAGCCTCAATCCCCTGTACAAGACTTTTAATACGAAACGGAACTATTTCATCCCATGCAGAGATATTTGTTTCATCTTTAAATTCTTGCTTTTAAAAAGTATTTAACTCTTAGTCTAAAAATATTACTGGGTACAGGCTTAAAACACACAAGGAAAAATATGTAAACTGGAGATGGGTCCAATTCACAAAGTTTCGATCTACATAAAGATCCAAAGTGTGGGAGTGGTTAGATCAGGATTTTGGTTCAGTCCATTATAGAGGTAGGAATCAGCATCAAAGATCACATCAGGATCCTAATTTTTGTCTTAAAGATTTGGGGTGTTCAGATATGGATTTCTAATTTACCTTTAAATAGATAGTTGATTAATAACAGTAAAGAATTATATATAACTAGACCAGTTTGTACATGATAGTGATAATTTTGCAATAACACAGAGTATCATCTCTATCTGTATGAGAGTTTACAAAGATTGGGAATATCAGTCCTGAAGATAAACCAATATTTTCAAATTTAGAAGTCTCAAGTTCGGCTCCTAATATTTACTTAAGCAGCTAAATAAGAGGTCTGATTTACAAAAAAAAAAAAAAAAAAAACCTGAGCACCCACAGCATCGTTTGATCTTAGTGGGACTGTGGGTGTTCAGCACATTTGAAAAATCGGACCTCTTATTTCTTGATTGCCTAAATATAGATTTAGATAGCTAGCTTTAGGCTCCTAAACTTGAAAATTTAAGCTATAACAATTGAAAGACCAAAAGCTTTGCAGGCCAGATTGTGATACCAACTAAATCTAGAGAAAGGGCTCAGTCTTGCAAGGTGCTGAGTTTTTGGATTCAGTGGAAGGTCAGGGTGCTCAGCACCTCCCAGGATCAAACTCTAACTTGCACTGAAACCAACAGAGCTATCTGCATTTACAATGATATATGTGTAGTTGGGTTTTAAAACCCCCACACATTATATCAGTGGAGTTTTCAATTTCAATGCAGATTTCCATGTTTATATAAAATTCATCCCCAGAGAGAGAGGGGGCGTAGTGTACAGCCAACACTGAGAGCTAGGAAATCCTGACTTCAGAAGAATTACTGCAGATTTACATCAGGGTACCTGAGAGCAGAATTTGGCCCATATATGGTGTTTCTTCTTGAAAAAGTGACCTTAATAAAAACATACTGAAAAAGCAAACGAGTAAACAAAGGCAGGACTTGCATGCATGAAGGTTTTTTGTGTCACTTTGTATATGAACTGGTTAATTTATCTGCTAGCTTCTCTGGATATACACATCATATATTGGTGTGGTGGAGTTAAAAGTTAACATGGATTATACACAGCAAATAGCTATGTCCAAAGAATCTCTAATGTCATAGACACCCCTGTTTAATTTCATCTCTCCTCTTTACTGTTCCATATTACCAAATATTGCCTTTGATCAATTATAACTTTTGTTATAACTTCCTTGCCCTGAAGTTAGGAAAGTGAGGAGGCAATAGTAACATGTCAAACAACCTTGGAATCGCACTCAGCAGATTAATCACAGCCTAACCTGATGCTTCATCTCCCCCTAGTGGTTCTTGAAAGGCATTTTGAGCAATGCAAAACTAATAAACTGGTTAGTCTCTAAGCCCTGGTCTACACTAGGACTTTAGGTCGAATTTAGCAGCTTTAAATCGATGTAAACCTGAACCTGTCCACACGATGAAGCCCTTTATTTCAACTTAAAGATTTGAAGGCTCTTAAAATTGATTTCCTTACTCCACCCCTGACAAGTGGATTAGCGCTTAAATCGGCCTTGCCGGGTCGAATTTGGGGTACTGTGGACACAATTCGACGGTATTGGCCTCCGGGAGCTATCCCAGAGTGCTCCATTGTGACTGCTCTGGACCGCACTCTCAACTCAGATGCACGATTGTTTGCTGTTGCTCTGACGCAGGGAGGGGCGACTGACGACACGGCTTGCAGGGTTGGCTTACAGGGAGCTAAAATCAACAAAGGGGGTGGTTTTACATCAAGGAGTATTTCAGGCAGGACTTCACAGAGGGTTCCAATAAGAAATGGTGCACCTAAATTATTGTTCTTATTGGAACAAGGAGGTTAGTCTGGCCTCTGATTGATACATGGCTAGATTTACCTCGCTGCACCTTCTCTGTGAGTGACTGCAGTGTGACCTAGAGGAATGAGTCCCCGGGGGGGAGGGGTTTGCAAATGAGTACAAAACAAATCTGGTCTATTTCTTGTTTTGATACACTCCATCTATCTTTTACATCTTTGGCTGGCAGTAGATGGTGCAGAAGGACTGCATGCCATCCACATCTCTTGCCTGCCCGGCAGAAGATGATGCAATAGGACTGCTTGCAATCCGTAACACCTGCCTGCTCACCATAAGATGGTTTAATAGGACTGACTGCAGGACTAAAGAGAATGACTTGATCAAGTCACTCCAAATTTAGTCCCTACACCCATGTCTGCCCAGGCGCTCCTGATCGACCTCACACAGGCGACCAGGAGCACCTCGGACATGACGATGACGGCTACCAGTCCTATTGCACCATCTGCTGCCACAAGGCAATGGGTTGCTGCCGCTGTGTAGCAATGCAGAACCGCGTCTGCCAGCACCCAGGAGACATACGGTGACAGTGAGCTGAGCGGGTTCCATGCTTGCCGTGGTATGGCATCTGCACAGGTAACTCAGGAAAAAAGGCGCGAAATGATTGTCTGCCCTTGCTTTCACGGAGGGAGGGAGGGAACGGGGGCCTGACGATATGTACCCAGAACCACCCGCGACAATGTTTTAGCCCCATCAGGCATTGGGATCTCAACCCAGAATTCCAATGAGCAGCGGAGACTGCGGGAACTGTGGGATAGTTACCCACAGAGCAACGCTCCAGAAGTTGACTCTAGCCTCGGTACTGTGGAAGCACTCCGCCAAGTTAATGCACTTAGAGCATTTTCTGTGAGGACACACACACTCAAATATATAAAACTGATTTCTAAAAAAACAACTTCTATAAATTTGACCTAATTTCGTAGTGTAGACAACCCTAAGGTGCCACTAGTACTCCTTTTCTTTTTAGGAAACGGAAGGAGTTTGGCCAAACTGGACAGAGAATAAATAGACACAAATCAGACGTTAAGAATTGTAACATTCAAAAACCAGTCGGAGAACACTTCAATCTCTTTGGTCACTCGATTACAGATCTAAAAGTGGCAATTCTTCAACAAAAAAACTTCAAAAACAGACTCCAATAAGAGACTGCTGAATTGGAATTAATTTGCAAACTGGATACAATTAACTTAGGCTCGAATAAAGACTGGGAGCAGATGTGTCATTACACAAAGTAAAACTATTTCTCCTTGTTTATTTCCTCTCCTACTGTTCTTGTAAAGTGCTGGAAATGGCCCACCTTGATTATCACTACAAAAGGTCCCCCCTACTCTCCTGCTGGTAATAGCTCACCTTTCCTGGTCACTCTTGTTACAGTCTGTATGGTAACACCCATTGTTTCAAGTTATCTGTGTATATAAAATCTGCCCACTATATTTTCCACTGCATGCATCTGATGAAGTGAGCTGTAGCTCACGAAAGCTTATGCTCTAATAAATTTGTTAGTCTCTAAGGTGCCACAAGTTCTCCTTTTCTTGTTACCAGAGAGCACCTCATGAGCCGGTGCAGTTTCCAACAATACAACGGCCCTCACAAGCCTCCTCTGTTATGCGGGAGGTACAAGTTAAGATAAGTGTCTGTCAGTCCACCTGACTGGATTCACTTCTCAGTGAAGAGCTGTTGTGGATAGTACTTTTCCCCATTGAGTAAGCAGTTAGTGTTAAGGGGGCACTGTGCCACCTTTCATATGAGGCTTCGTACAAAATGTTGACTGCCTAAAATTCCCCCTGCAATTTCAGTTAGATACAGTATTCTTCACTTCCTCTAACTCGTGTAAACTGAAGCTGTCATACTTCAGCTCAGGAAAGACAACAGTGGATGAAGGGATTCCTGTGTTTCTGTGTATTTTTATATATGTAAGATACAAACACACACAGGGATTATAGGTGGCACAGGTGCTGCCTGACACCTATAAAACCCTATTTTCCTTTGCTTAGAGCTTTGCCAAACTTCAGCCATTCAGGCTACAGTTCATTTCCCATGTAAGGCGTCTGCCTGGGGTGAATTTTTTGTTTTTGTCTTTTTTGAAAGTTTTGGCAAAAATGGTTCAGCCATTTCCAAGAAAGAGATAGGGAAAAAATAGGTTGTTTTCCCCTCATTAAAATAAATTTTACAACCGTTTTGTTGAGAAGCTCCAATTCCTTCATGCTTTGGAGCAAGGGCTTGAAATTTAGCAGAGGGGTTGCCCTGGGGTCAGAAACAAAGCACCACATTTGGCTAAGTTATAAGCCTTTGAAAAAAATCTCTGTTTGCACAGACTTGGTAGAGTCTGGCAACTAACACATCCAAAGAGTCCATCTGCAATGGGCATGGTCCTAGGGCCTATGTGGATGAGTAGGACTTTCTGTCCTCTCTCTGTTCCCAACAGCAAAGGATCAATGTGGTGCCAGATACCAGAACTGAGAGCAGGGCAACTGTCACTCCTGTGCTCTCAGTGTTCACCCTGCTAGTGTCCAGGCAGCATGAAAGAGGGAAAAATAATACCTAGCTTTTATATAGCACTTTTCATAACATGTGATCATGTAATCAAAGACTATCATAAAGCATATTCACAAGGAGGCTGAATTAAGATTGCACAGGCAACCTTAACTCTGGCATTTCCTAACTTCTGAGCACTTGACTTTGCAACCTCAACGTTTTAACTTTTTTATGTAATATATATTGTACATACACACAGAATGTCATTTAATCTTTGAAGCCAGGTTGGTAACCTTGGGACTACCTTATCACTGCATCTAGAAGCATCAGTGGTTCCACTGGTAGGATAAAAAACATTAAAAGGCAGTTGATACCCTACCAGGAAAGTCTTGAAAAACATTTAGAACTAATTCTACATCAACTTCACTATTAGTTTTTGTTCCCACTCTGGTTTACTACAATAGAGACATTTGCTTGAAAGCAAGTCTTTCGCTTTTAATGGTTTATCTGCTCCTGCTGTTTTCTCCCCAGCTGAAGTCATAATTCTATTTGTGACGTTTTAGTCATTTGTACTGCAGCAATTTGGATTTGAGAGACGATTATGATGACACTTCACTTGAGGAATAAGCAACAGGATCAGAGAAACACTTAAGCATAAAGTATTGTTTTCATGCCCAAGTTCTTAGTCATGAAAAACACAGGGAGGAGGAGGACAGAAAACATTATATAATAGGTAGAATAGTTTATATATAAAAATAGTAGTTACAATTTTCCATGAAGCATCAGATGATCTTTAAGGATAGGTCAATTGTAGATGCCTTGGTTCATGTGGGATTTATTATGTAGGATTTATTAAACATACATTATAACTGATGCAGAATATAAGGGGCATTTATTTGTCTGATAGGGAGTTTCTTAAATTTCAAACAAGCCAGCTTGCAGTATTTAAAACACTCTTCATAAGTGCGCAGCAAGTTTGTACATCCCACTTCCCAAAAACCTAGTCAAAGGCATCAGTACTAGTCATGAAAAATTAAAACAAGTCTGGAGTTTCTAGATCAAACCATTTTCCAGTTATGACATTCCAAGTGTCGGGGAGTTTGGTTTTGGTTTCGAAAAGTTAGAGGGTGGGTTAAAATCAAGTTGATAATGGAAGACATATTTCAGCTTTAACTATGGTAAAGACTTAACTTATGGTAAAACTATCTATCCATAATATCAAGTGGAGCGAATATTTTTTTTCAGACATCAAAATATTTTCATACTCCATTACTTCCCATCTCAAAAGACAGAGATTAGAAAAATATACAATCAAAGCAATCATCCCCAAAGTTGCACAGAAATCGTTTAACAGCCCAAATGTCTATAGACAAATATTCTTTACAATTGGCTGGTTTCTGCTTAAGCGTTCATAGTTCCAGGGATGGTCCTTGTATCAGGGTATAGAAACTGAACCAAGTTCTCAGTCATTCGCGTCAGGCATTAACGTAGCTGCTATTACTCACTTGAGAGTTTTGGAAATCTGGTAGGCCATTACTGTTGTCACAGCTAATACAGACCAAATTCCCACTCTTTCCCCCCCATCTATACACTGACTCCAGTAACAGATGGGTAGGGGGGCAGAGTGGAATAGCTTGACAAAAAGCCAGCTGCAATAACTGATCCAGATCACTGTCAATGAGCAAAGAGATGTGAGTAAAACATGTAAAGAATAGTCTTCTATAGGCAAGCAAGTGGTATGGTGGCTTGGGATGAAATGTGATGCAAAGGCCAGAAAAGTGAAACCCTATAATTTGCCCAGCAACATCATGGAGAATGGGGACATTAAAAGGACACTATCAAGTTGTTATAGCCAAAAATAACACAGAGGGCCTAATTCTGCCCTCATTTACATGTATATAGCTCCATTTCAAATTTGGCCCAGAATATTTAAAAGTTACATAGTCTATTATATTTTCTTATTTCATTTGTGTTTCTTTTTTAATTCAGTGGGCTTGATTTATCCCTGCAGGAGTAGGAAAGTGCAATTTGCATCCCAACCCTTGGAGCACTATCATTGCTTCAGTCAAAGGAGACCAGTTTTAAACTCCCTTTTGAGAGGCAGAGCTTGACGCAAATCTTACTGAAGTCAACAGGAGCTGTCTTTCCAGTTCTTTCAGGCCCTCCATTAGTGTATCTCCCTGATGCCCTTGCCTCCCCAATCTCTGGCCAGCCCTGTCCCTTTGTACGTGTTATTATGGCTGGCAAAACAGCGGGAGGAGGGGGGCTTGTAGTGCTGTGACCGCCTTCCATACACCAAGCAGTCTTTCTGACATTGGGGGTTGGGTTCCGCCAGCTGAGCAAAGTGGACCGAATTATTCTAAAAAACTGAAACAGGCAAATTATATTTATTGTAGATCTTACACAAACAAAGGTGCACACCAGCAAAATTTGATGTTTCTATTGAACCATGTGCACCCTACTTTGTTAATTTGTTTGAAGTACGAGGATCTATGCTACAGCATTTAATTTCCGAAAGAAACACTTGAACGAATGAATTTGACACTCTCATTCCAGTTCCCAGTGGACAAGTTTTCAGCAAAATAGAAACCACTATCCCATTTGTTCTAATTTACATTCTTGGTGGCTGTTTCAAGAAAGGCCCCGAGGTCTAAATAGGCATTGGTGATAGAACTGTCAACTCATCCTTAAAAGTGGCCCCTCTCATTCAGAGTTGAGACACATGGGAAGAAAGAATTTTGAAGGAACTTTCACTCTACAGTGATGAGATTCTATGTGATAAGGGCAATAAGAACCTGAACAGAACAGAAATCTGAGCCAAAATCTGTTCACCCATTTACTTCAATGGGACTTGCTGGGTGAGTGAAGAGGACACAATTTATCTTCAAGTGGGTACAGAAAGGGCTTCAGTCTGTGTCCTCTTCAGGTATTTCTATACTCCATCTGGGAGCAGGATAGATAAAACTTGGGGGGGGGGCAGGGTTGTCAAAAAAGTTGAATTGTATTTAAATTGGATTTTTTATTATTTAAATTATGATAAGTTTTTTTCTTAAAAATAAACTCAGATTTCATTTTAAATGAGTTTAACACAAAATATGGTAAGGCCTAAACTTATTATAATCTCTTAAAACATTTAAATAAAATAAATATGCTGAATCCATGAGCCACTATATAAAAAAAAAAGAGTTAAAGGCTGCTTTTTTATATAAAGAAAGAATCAGAGAAAAAAAACATCTAATTTGTGAGGTCAAGCTTTACAGTTATGGCACAATAGATTATGTATTGTATTAAGGACTTGTTTTGTTTAATAAAAATAAATTAATATGCTGTTTTGTGGTAAATTCCAGTTACCATCCTAATGCATCTTGACATAAATCATGAGCAAAAATTATCTATTATCTACTAAATAAGCAAAATAACACACTAAAAATGTACAATTAATAAGACTCTGACCATATTAAGGTATATAATTGCTTAAATAAATGTATATGTTTATAGCATACCCTCCTAGGTAGCAAAAAGATGTACCAAATTTTGTGTAAAGGCTCTATTTAGTTGTAAGTCAACATGTTTTAATGGTTACAATCAATCAATGAGAATGCACCTCTCTTTAGAAAATAAAAGTACAAATGGAAAAGTTGATTAAAATCAATGATTTAAAATCAAGGCTCTCCACTTGATTTAAATCATGATCCAGCCTGGGTAGACAGACTTGCACTGTGTATGGCCAGCGTGGGATTTGTATACTCCATCACAAGCCAATCCCCTGAAACAAATCTACCTAGAACAAGAAGAAGAAAAATTAATAAAATCTAAAAAATGAAAACACAAACCCTACTGCTAGCAGGGTTTTTACCCCAAGAAGGGAGAAATGCCAGACACTCCATGAAGTCTACTCTTGCTCTTGATTTTATGCAAAAGGTGCTTCAGATACTGCCTCCTCTGAAGCCAGGAGCCGAGCTTGACATTGTAATTTAACACTGGATACATCTACACTGCCAAAAAAACACCCAAAAATCTGAGAGTGAGACTCACAGCCTGGACTCTGGCCCAAGCAGGAATGTCTACACTTATTTTCAGCCACGTTATGGAAACCCAGGTCAATTGACCAGGGTTCTGAGACTCACTTGCAGATTTTGGGGCTTTGGGTGGTTTTGTGCACTGTAGATGTACCCAGTGTTAAACTACACCAAGCTCTGCTACTGGTATCAGAGGAGGCAGAATTAGCGGTTGTATGTGTAACAAATAGCCTAAGGATGTGTGAACATGTCTCCTAGTGGTTGGCCCCAAAGAGAATAAGAGCTTGCTACTTACAGCTGAAGGAGTTTAGCTAAAGAGGTAGAGGCCTGTGCTTTTCATGCTGAAGTGTGGGTTCTAGCTCTGCTCCTGACCTGTAGTGAATTATTAAATATGCACAGCATGGTACAGCAGAAGTGCAGCTCTTTGCTAATGCTTGCTGAATGAATAGGACTACAACCCTAAGCACTACACAGGGACACTTGAGAGTTAAAAGGGTGCTATCAGCTTTGCTAGTCCCCAACTATCACCTCCTTTAAAAGTACTAGGCTAAAGTGGTCCAAGAGCAGGGCTTAATGAGCTGCTGTGAGCAAAATCAGCCCAACTCTACTACACCTGCAATAGGTGTCAGGCTTGTGGGAGGGGTTACCAGGAGGAGAGCCCAGCACAGATGGATGCTGGCTGGGTGGGAGACCTCAAGCTCTCACTTCATGAGAGAAGCCTGGCTGGGATCAAGAATGACTGGAGAGACTGCTATCTGCCAGAGCCACCCTCATGGAAGAGAGGCTTGATGCCGGACAATTGTGTCAATTTGCCTTCTTGTTGCTGGGACAGACTGCTGCAGGTAATATCCCTGAGAGGGGTGATAGCCAAATAAAATCCTTTGTCTTATGCACCCACCCAAGCAGGGACCCAGCAGTGACCACAAGCCCAGCAGTGATTCTATTACAAAGGGATTTTCTTGGTTGGGGTTTGTCCCCTAAAAATTGTTAGGAACTTAATATATTATTAATAATTATTATAAATTAATGGTATACCAATTTGTACTCTTGGTGCTCCTGTTTCATGCTGTCTGCAGACATCTCTTCTCTGTATAAGTCTGGCTCGTGTTGAAGCTTTCCTTCACAACCCAAAGGGCTAAAACCTTAACTTTAACACACACACAAAGAGAGAGAGAGTTTAAATTTTTGAACATAAAATACCAGCTCACCAAGCCACCCTGCACTGGCCCAATTCAATCCCTGCTCTTGGGAAGATCCACAGATTCAGGAGAGTTATTTTTCTTAAACTGGTGGGGTCACTGCTGCCCTGATAGCTCCAACTGGTCTTAGAATGGGTAAAGATTTCAAAGACCCTCAATGGTTTTCTTCAATGCACGTCTTTAACTGCTTCTCTTATTGAAGAGCACACAATAGAATCATAGGCTTAGAAGGGACCGCAAGGGTCATCTAGTCTAACCCCCTACCAAGATCCAGGATTTGTTGTGGCTAACCATCCAAGACATGTTTAACGTTACCTCTGAAACCAGTCCTGCATCCAGATTAGCAATACTTACATGTATTGGTACAGACATGCTCCATAAAAGCCATTTTTAATATAGAGAAAGGTATCTTCTCTACATGTAAAGCTGAACTACAGTAGCAAGTCAATAGTTATGATTATAATGGTTATTTTATTTTAAAGTCCTCTTTTTCAGTCACAGATTACTTTGGCTGAACTTTTTTTATACTTGGTGTCAAGCCAAAATGGCAGTTGTGCATGCAAAACTCTTAATAACACTGATTCAGAAGCTTGGAGTTAACACAAGATGCTGTTCTGAGGACATCCCCACTATGGTTCAGACTAGGGCTCTGGAACAGCTTAGGAACTGCCCAGAAAACAGCGCTTCCAGATTTTAAACTAAACCCAGTCCATGCTGGGAGAGGACATGGAGTCTAATCAGTGATGCAGGAATACTAATATAGTGCAAACATGATCAATAAAGTCTAAAGTCTCAGTTCTTTAAGTTAAGGAGCTTCCATGAATGCAAAAAAACCCAAAACTTATTTTTTACTCAAAGATTGTTCTCTGAGTGGGTTTGGGATTTAAAAAACACACTTGGGCAACTCATTTGTTCTAAAGCTTCAGATTTAGAATGGACTATATCTGATCTTAAGTGAAGAAATCTGGTTATGAAATTAAGTTAATTTGCTTTCAAAGACAAAATTAGCTGCAAATTTAAGAATGGAGTGGCTAGCTACTGCTGCATGATATATGACAGTTAGGTACAGGGCATACATTTCCCTTTTACCTGGAAAACAGTTATCTGATTAGTTTCATCTACATGGGATTCCACATGACTTTACAGAAGAAAGAGCTAGCATTCTCTTTCAGAACTACAGATCATCGTAGCTAGCTTACAAGTGCCCCCTGTAGCCACTGAAAAGAGTTTGTCTTTTATCTCTAGGTGAGTAGTGGCACTGTTCAAAACAATAACCCTCTAACCTACTTGTCACCTGACCATTGGGCTAAACATTTTTAAATTAATGGTATCCCAAACGACAAGAATGATATTTCAAATGTATTCTTCCTGCAATTCACTTATACATAATGGAAGTCACAGGAAGCCTCAATTAAAGTGCCAATAGCTGGATCCCTGAAGGCACAGCTGCACAGAGGTTTCTGGGGGCATGAAGCAAAATCTGAAACTGAGGCTGTGACATTGGCAGATCAGGGGCCAGCTCATGCCAAAACTCTTGAACACTGACAAATACATAGCTAGAGCCAGTCTGGCTCACCTGTGTGTTAGTACTGTTAAAATAGGCATCAGTTATCAATAGTTATAAAAATGTGTTTAGACTTTAAGGCATGCAGCAATTTACAAGCATTTCATCATCTCACTTATACCTGTATCCCATGTTTTAAGGTAATATTTAAGTGTTTGCTCTGTAACTGTAAATCAGACATGAGAGAAGCATTAACAAGTGTGAAATTCTAGTTTCCAACAAGAGGTATTCTCTATACCAACAAAAGAAGGCCCATTAATACCAGACGAACCATTGTGGAACATCAGAAGACAGATTGTGTCCCCTCCTCACGTCACCCTCCATGAAGAAGAGATATGCAACTGAATTCCTCCCAACAGCTGAATTGGCAACTGGAAGCAGAAGGGGGCAGGGCAGAGAGAAATAAAAAGCCCTAACAAGGAGGAACTGTATCTTTTATGCTACTTGGGCTTTAAGGGGCAAGAATTACTAAGCATAAGCAAAAGATCCCCAGTGCTTGGCCTGCCTTAGCCCTAAAGGACATATAGAGCTTGCTTATCAGAGAAGCTTCTATTACTTAGATAGAAACTCATTTGTTCATATATATGTTTACCTGCTTTAACGTTATAAATAACTCATTTCCTTTTCTGAGTTAATAAAATCTTTAGATAGTTTATTACAGGATTGGTCACAGCCATTGTCTTTGGTGTGAAATCTAAGGTGTAATTGACCTAAGGTAAGTGACTGGTCCTTTGGTACTGGGAGTAACCTGAATACTGTTGTGATTTTTGGTATAAGGGATCATCTGTCACAAAGGCAAGCCTACCTGGGTGGCAAGATAGTCCCCTTGGGTACTCTGGTCTATCTATGACTCCACATTAAGACTGTTGTAGTTCTTGAGGAGTTTACACTTGATAATTGGTTGGTGAACTCTAAGTCTACACCTCACAGCTACTTTGGGGTCTGTGCCCTGCCTCTTAACAGTCTGCCCTGAGTTTGGTACTCAGGTTCTTGAGCCACTGTAGGACAGCTTAACAGAGGCTACCTCTGCCCCCTTTCCAGAAAAGTCACCCTGGAGATGAAAGAATATAAAAAGAATGCTATTGAAAACTTTAAAGCTGATTTATTATCACAAAAGAAATCACACCACGTTATCTTTACAAAAACAAAAAGAGAGCATCAAATGAGTTATAATTTAGGCTCCTTGCAAGATTGTACTCTATCGACAGCATCACCAAGGCCAATACACGCTATTTACCCACGGTAGATTGGAGGCTTTAAAAAAAAAAAAAAAAGCAGCAGCAAGGCTAATTTGCTAAAGGATCACTCCTCTTGGGAGACAAAAATCCTTAGAGCAATGCAGATCTGTGGGGAAATATTCTGCAGTCCTTTTTAGTAAGTCTTGTTTAACAACTTAATTAAAATCACTTTTTCAAATAGTCACTCTCTCAGCTTATTTTAAAAGGTGAGTTTCTTCAACAGAATCATCTTCCATCAAATCTATTGGGTAGCATTTTGATAGTTTGAACTTTTGAGATACTGTACTTGGCATCATTTGTTGTCAGGCTCCAAATAAGTGAAGATATGCTGCTGATTTTTTCAGTTGTTTCAGATCTTCTTGTAATTTTGCATATAAGCACATCTAGAGCAACGTAAAAAACATCAACTTTGAACTCAGTTTCTTGATTTTCCTGGCCACATGCAGTGGTCCTGTCTTCATCATGGAATGTTTTCCTCTTTTCTTTCTGAAATCTTGCTCAAGGCCCAGACCAGCTGCTACAAATTTTGACTTGTCAAAAAACAGAGGCCAAGATTCTCAAAGGCCCTCCAGTGCACTTAGAAGTGATTTCATCAGCCTTGATTCATCATCAAGTGTAAGCTCAGAGTCTTGAAGTAAACGACTTTCAACAATGGCTTGTAGGGTCTTAAACCAGAAAGTGTCCAGTAAAATGATTTTTAAAAATGTTAACTGTTTAAATGAATAGTCCACTTTGTTGCATAAGTCTGCAGGCAAGCTGAGTTTTTCCTTCAGTTCTACCAAAGTTTGTGGAATTCCCTTGGTCTCTTCACTAGTGGTTTCACTGCTTGTGATTCTTGCACTCCACCATATCTGCATCATACAATGCTACTAAATGTCTGCAGCTTGTTGAATTTTCCATCTGCTATGACTGGAACTGAGAAGTCCACTGACAGACTGGTCAGGGAGACAAATCATTTTGTACCGTTGCTTATTTCTACCAAAATATAAACCCTCTTTAGTCTTATTCCCTGTGTGTGAGTTATTTATATTTACAATTGTAGCCCACCCACTTAATAAAACTCAATATGAGTTTATTTAAGCTGGAGTGCCTTCAATGCTGCAGCAAGACCTCTCATGTTTACATGGAGTCTGTCACAATATTATAAGCATTTTCCCCTTTTCAGCATTATATTGTCTTTTGAATTCATATATGTACATTTGGGTTGTACACAGTGGATATGTTTCATCCAATAATCATATTGTTCCATGGATTTGCCCTTTTGCCCCACCCTCTGGGCAGCACTTGCGTGAAGGTACAGGGGAAAACTGGTTCAACTGTAGTTGGGCTTATTCATTTAATTTTAAAAGCTAAGCAGGGCTGGACCTGGCCACTAGCTGACACAGACTGCAGAGAGGAAAACAATCATGTGAAAAGAGTATACTAGGCTGTTGCTTAAAAGCCTAAGATAGGACTATAAAACCTACCAACAAACAAAGCAGATTCTTCTTCACACCACACCAATAATAACCCCCCTCCTTTGGATGAAGGAGTTTAATTTCTTGCTAGAATGGATTCCTCACAAATAAAGATTAATCCTTCACTTGATGTTTACTCACTAGAGCAGCTTTCTGAATTATGGGATCTGTGTCTGCACATTGAAATATATATTCAGATGCCATTAGTCAAATAACCATATATGGTCACAAATACAAGTCACCATAGAGGAGCAAAATGGTCCATCTAGCCTGGCATCTTGTCTCCTAAAGTGAGCAAATCCTGAGGCTTCAGAAGAAAGCATAAAAGCTTAATTGTGCATTATTATACCATGGTGGAAACATTTCTTCCTGACTCCATCTGGTGGTCTGCTTTTGCTGTGAAGCAGTGATAGCCATACATATTTCACTCCAACTAGCATAGCAGTAGATGCCATTGCTATCCAGATACGAATAGCTAGTCTTGGGGGCTAAAGCCCTGATCCATCACAGAATGTAAGCATGAAATAACATTAAGAGACCAGAGTAGCTGCATTGAGATAAGAGGGGTTACTCACATCATTAAAATTATGCATGTGCTTAGGTGATCTGCTGGACTGAGGTCTACAATTATTTGCATCAATAGTGCCCCATGATAATATAGCTCCAAAAGATCTGTTGAATTAAAAAAAATGTTTCCTTTCCACCCATTTATCATCATGGGAAGCAAATAAAAGGAGTTTCTACAGGGGGCTGGCTGAGTTCCTGGTTGAATGATTTCAGGGTTGCTAGGTTTTCATTATATTGTATAAGTATTAGGGAGCCCAGAGCCTCAGATAGGCACTCTTTAATAATTATAAATCTAAATAAGCTTCCTCTGACCACATCTTTTTGATTTTCTCCACTGGCTTCCTGTAGAATTCTATGCAGCTTACATGCTTCTCAGACTTTGAAAGTTCTTCATAATACTGCCCCCACCTTCAGCATACCTCTGATCTCACTGGCTCCCACACAAGCTTCTACTTCCCATTTTCCAGACTTCCCTCTGTCTTTTTTGTCGTTTTTCAGATCATATACTGAGAGTGAATGAATCTTTCATACCGAAACAAAAACCAAGAAAGAACAAGAGTAAAGGCTCCATAAGAGAAACCAGTGTCCATCTCTGTTGTTCTATGTTGCGGTAATTCTAAGCCACAAAATGGCAACTGCCCAGGCAGATAACTAGAAATTTAAAGGAGCAGTACACAGAAAACAAGTCTAACAATTAAGAAGCTAGACACACCTGTCTCTATCTGCTCCTTACTTCGTTCCCCCTTTCATGGTACCTTCATGCATTGGAGAGCTTCCCAATGAAAATTCTAAAGCCCACTCTCCACCTTCAGAAACCTGTTCCGTGAGGCACACTGACCAGTCTGTGTGGGTTCTGAGTTCTATTCAGGATGAGAAAAGAAAAAAGAAAAAAGAGCTCAAAAGTTGATTTTTTTTTCTTATTTCATTTTGAATTTTCAAAAATGATCTGTTTTGGGGACATGGGGGGTTGGGGGGGAAGAGACCCACACACAGGTTGCATAACAGCCCAAAAGTAAATCATGAAAAACGTCATACCAAGTCACTTCATCATTTGTGCACACTTCTGGAAATGCTGTTGCCATGCCTCATGAAAATTCAGTTTCCTGGTGTCCTCATTCTCTTCTATGAGCCATGCTGCCCAGATGGACTATGTCTCTCCTGATGTGCAGCCTACAGAGGAGAATGGGAGCATGAACTATCCAGACTGCGGCTCCCATGAAGCATCACAGCAGCATTTCACATTTTGGCTGAAGCTTTTTTGTTTGTTTTCAGATTTCCACCAAAAGAAAAAAAAATCCCAAATTTAAACAAACATTTTTAAAGCCAGGTCTAGTCAGCATTTTATAGGATTGGCCTTGATCCTGCATGGATGGATCCTCATGCCCATGCCAAGTGCCAGTGAACACAATGAGGCTCCAGCCAGGCATAAAGGTTTGCCCACATGGATCCAATTGCAGAATGAGGGTCTTAAATGGTCAGTTCTTCAGCTCAGGAACAAAGCAGTCATTTGTTTGACACAGAGCATCTAGAGTGCTGCAGTACATAAACAATAACATCCATTTATCATCTCAGTTTTGTTGAGCCTCCTTGCTCTTGCATGATGGGAACTATTCTATATACCTCTGTCATATTCTAATATGATCTTTTATCCCCAAATAAAATACAATTTTCTTAATTTCTCCTCATATGAAAGTTCTCCTTGCCCCTAACTACACACATGAACAGTATATTGCACTGAATCGCTTGTTTATTTTCTCTTTCTCGTGTGTCATTTTGACCAGAGGTAACAAAACCTTAATTCAGTATTCAGGGTGAGGATGCTCCACCAGTTGACACAATTGCATTATACTTTCCCCCTCTCCTTTATCTTGTTCTGTGTTCTTTATAAAATCAGGTATGTTTTATAAAGAAAATGAGTACATGGCTATTAGTCAATTTACACTCAGTTGTTATCTAGGAAGAAAAATCAATTACATCTTGTCAGGTAATTAATCCATTTTATACCCCATGGTCTGGTAGCCTCTGGAAGCTCTCAGCCATTTCATACAGCGTACTCCATCTGTCATCCTTCCTGATCCCCCACAAGGTCATAGCACAGAGTATGCCATTTAGATCCTACAGCCAGTTACCTTAGCAGTTCTTTCCTGGGGACTTGGATAGATTTCCAGTTCCTAATTAGAAAGTACTTTCTTGTGGGGAATGATAACTCAACCAACTCTAAGTCATTTTTAATAGCTTTTACCTATTCCTTTAATTTCCATCCAATCAAGTCCAAAGTCAAAGTTTTTTGGAACCTATATACCAGGAAGTTATGTAGCTACCAGTATTTTAAATATGAAAGACTAGAACTGTCTCTCAGCTCCATAACATAGGCATCCAGTTTCAGTCTCTTTTCTACTCCTGAAGACCTTCTCACTAGACTTTACTAAGAATAGGGGCAACATATACATTCTTTGTAGAGATTAGTTAGTTTACAAGTTTGATTCATCTACTAGTTCCTTCCAAAACAGTTTACTGCTTCCAAATAAGTCTGAGGCTTGGTCTACACTATATACTTACTTCGATATCACTATACTGACCTTAACACACTGTGTAGACAGCGTTATGTTGGTGGGAGAGCTTCTCCCGCCAACATAGTTACCACCTCTTGTGGAGGTGGACTTATTAAGCTAATGGGAGAGTCTCTCCCATCAGTTTAAACCATCTTCACCAGACGTGCTACAGCGGCACAGCTGTGCCAATATACATATGTAATGTAAACCTGAGTCTTTCTCCCCCCAACCTGATTATTTCACAGCTTTTGATAGACAAGAGGGAGCTGGGCAGGGCACATCCCATGTACAATTTTTTAAGTAAGTTTTACAGTTTCATAGACACAGAACCCAACCTTGCAATCTCATCCTCATGGGCACACTCTGGCCACTGGAGCCTGACATTGTTTGTTTTAATTCCCTCTTACATTCTCCCACACCCCAACAAATAAGCCAAAACACCCACATGTAGCCTCTTCATATGTTGATATTGTTGATAAAGAACCACCTACTTTCCCACATTAACCCTCCCTGCTCTGACCCCTTTTCCTTCAGCATAGTACTCCTGAAAGGCCTCAAATGAAAAACACTCTAGGTATTTTAAGTGACTGGAAAGCTCCCACAACCAGTCTTTTTTGTTCTAACAGGAGAAAATTTGAGAGTTGTGTTGTATAAATTTAGATGGAATAACTGAGCTAAAGGTGTTAACATAACCCAGTCACTGTCCAACATCAAACTGGAAACAAAGACTGGGGACTGGCATACAGAGACCTCAGCCTGCTTAGCACCATGGCAAATACACCATTAAACATCATTTAACCTTTTCTGAAAGATACAGAGGAAAATGAAAAACAGCCTAAGCATTTGAAATGTAAAGTGTTAAATAGGGCTTTGATTTTAAACAGCAGCCCTTGTTCCCTTTATCTTTAGCTGCAGACAGTTTTTTAGAAGGAAAAACTCCCTGTTTGACAGTCTTCTAGATTGCATTAAAGATGGTAATAATGGTCCTTTTGAGGAAGAGAGAAATTAGTTGAAATGGGCTGGAGTCATTGCTGCTGCTAAAGTCCAATCTTAGAAGGAAAAGCCCCCTTATTTGACAGTCTTTTAGTATTAAAGGTAATAATAACTGCTCATCCCTGGTGGTGTTTGGGATTGAGCTGGGGCCAGCAGGGTGGTGATGTAATCTGGGTCCCTCTCTCAGGTCAGGACATCCCTCAGTACAAAGGCAAAGAAGAGGTGGGCCCAGGAGACAGTGCGGGTGGCAGCCAAGATGGTGAAGCTCACTCCAGTAGTCTCCATCTGTTCTTTCACTCTGTTCTTTTTGTTCTTTCCCCACAAAAACATTTATTTTAAGGAACTAAAAAGGGGGTGGAATAGCCCATCCCTCATTATTTTGTTCAACAATTAAGCCCAGTATAAGTTCATTAACTTCTGGCTCCACATTTCTTGCTTTTAGCAAGTAGAATCTCAACACAGTCCTTGAATCATATCAACTTGGTCTTTTTTGTTTAGACTAATCTAGTTATTCTGTCTCCCTATCAGACCTTTTCCCATCAACATTTGTTATTATAGGTTATTGTAAGATCTTATGAACTTTTACATAGTTTTTACAGTTGAGCTCATAATTTGGATAAATATGTAGGTCCAGTTGTCACAACAGTGGCCTGCATACTTCATAAAACCTTGCACCTCCCTTTTTCTTCAGACACAGAGCACTCAGATACAGGAGATTCAACAACATAAATCTCCAGCCAACAGAAGGGGAGGCTGTCCTGTGTCCAACATTAGATATTGTTATGGCAGGAGTAACTAGATATCACTCTTCCACATAATCTTACAAATTTGTTTTCTTCACATGGGAACAGGGTACAGGGTCTGAAGAAACGCTATATTATTGTCAGTTTTGTCATACAGTTTCTTTGGGGAGGAGCTGTTACAAATAGCAACAGAGTTCATACTCTGTGTTCATATCTCTAATTAGAGTTAATTCTTGATACAGAGTTGTTTCCTGGGAAGCAAGCACTGGTTTGGGGCTAAGAGTCCTGAAAGAGGGATCTTGCCTACATACCATATGCGACCCCCTCTGTTCAAAGAATGTTGTATATTTTGTAAGTAAACAAGTTGCCTACGAAGATAACCAGACTCCATGCCATTGATTGCTACTCCAATAGAAAATCAACCTCCAAGGCCCTGCCCTCTGGTATTGCTCAATAGAAGGGAAATATTTTCCAGGTGCATGAAGGTTCAACTTCACACCTGAGGGAGACTAAGAAGGGGCTGAAGTAGCTGACAATAATATTACATCTAGGGCAAAATGTTTCCTCTGGGATACTGGCCAGTTCTTTCCACTTTTCATCACGCCTTTCATAAATATGTTGCAGTTCAGGATAACCTTCCAGCAAACACTGCATTAAGAATCTGTAAACTGATGCAATGACTCAGCAGGAAGGGGGTGGGGGGAGGGGAGAGAGAGAAAAAAAAATAGTGGCATCCAGCAAAGTCTTTTCCTCAAAGGATATTACTTATAACAAGATACCAACCATCTGCAGATCATGGCACACTTTTTTGTGGTGAGGGTGTTTCCCTATAGCCTCTCCATGACCACATCATCCCAGTATTTCACTCTGTATTAGCTCCCCACTGAATACAGAGTCCAACTCAAATTCTCTGTCCTGACATTCTCAGCTATCCATGGGATCACTTCCGCTTCCATGACCTTCCACAACAGCTTCCTTCCACCAGAGCAGTGATACTATCAATCCATAGGGCAGGTTCGGGAGGAGACAGAATTTTCACTGGATTTGGACTAAGACTATGGAACAAGATATAAGAATGATCATTGACATCAGCATCCTTAAAACTAAATACAAGCCATTTTCAAAGCACCTAAGTCACTTTGGAAACTAAGGGTATGTCTTCACTAGCAACGTTAAAGCTCTGACATGGCAGTGCTTTAATATGGTTGTGTAGCTGCGGCACCAGCGCTGGGAGAGAGCTCTCCCAGCGCTGTAAAAAAACCACCTCCATGAGGGGAGTAGCTACCAGTGCTGGGAGCATGGCTCCCAGCGCTGGTGCACTGTCTGCACTGCCACTTTACAGCGCTGAAACTTGCAGGGCTCGGGGTGAGGGGGGAGAGTTTTTTCACACCCCTGAGCGAGAAAGTTGCAGCACTGTAAAGTGGCAGTGTAGGCAAGGCCTTAGTCCCATTTTCAGAAGTGACTAAGGCACTTAAGAATCTAAGTCCCATTGACTTTCAATGGGCTTCTAAATGCAAATGTTACTTTTCAAAATGGGACTTAAATGTTTTTGAAAGTTTTAATCTAAACTAAAATTTTTACTACTTTTTACTCCTGCTAGCTCTGCAGAATCAACCAATGAGCTTGATTCCATTTCTCTTTATGCATCCTCAGCAGAACAGTGTATTAAGCCCAAATCATTTACACCTGACTAATCTCACACACAGTAGGACTGCAAAGGGGCAGCAGAGGGCAAAGTTTTACTTACGGACCATCTTTCAGTGCTTACAATGAATGTCAAGGAAAGAAGCTAGGCTGACTGAGTCCAATTTGAATTGTGAATTACTAAGGCTAGTAGATTAAAACTATATATTATATTATACATACACACACATTATTAAACACATTTGATATGAAAAATATTGAGAGCCAATATGTATAGAACCCACAATGCAATTATCAAGGAATCACTTCTCAGAGTGGAGCAGCACTGTAATGTTGCATTAACACAGTCATCACATTGCATACACCACGTCTTATTTTACAAACTGTTATAACACGTAAAAGACTTTACTGTGAAAGTTCATGTTACTCTCCATCTTTCTGGTGTATTTGGGAACCTCCTTCCTTCAGTGGAGATGAAGTTGATATTGCAGGATACAGAGCAGGCTTCTTCAAACACCTTCAGTTGATCTTCTCTAAGCATCTTCAGCATCATCTGGGACTTAAATACAAATAAATACACATTAAAATATTAAATTGATTATTATAGAATTGCAATACGGGCACAAAGCTGGTTACAAGAATACTCCAAAAGAAATACGCTGCAGATCTTGCAGTGTGTTTTTGTAAGTGCACTACTGCCCTCCACTGGATGGAATCAGGTCTGTTCCAGTGTTTATAGAAAGAAAAGGAGTAGTTGTGGCACCTTAGAGACTAACCAATTTATTTGAGCATAAGCTTTCGTGAGCTACAGCTCACTTCATCGGAGTTAGTCTCTAAGGTGCCACTAGTACTCCTTTTCTTTTTGCGAATACAGACTAACACGGCTGCTACTCTGAAACCAGAGTTTATAGACTGATTCCCTGGCATGTCTAGGGAAGCTACACCTCTAACTTGACAGGCAGAAACCTATGTACTGGAAGTACAAGTTCTCAGATGCCACATGAATGCAACAAGTGGAGGATCATGATTGTTAGTGTATGCTATCATAATCCAGCTATTGATGTTTTGTGGCAATTCCTGCCTTCACAAGCTAATGCAGGAGGATATAAACCAGAATTCAGTAACTAGGGCCCTACCAAATTCATGGCCATGAAAAACATGTCACAGACCGTGAAATCTGGTCTCCCCCTGTGAAATCTGGTGTGTGTGTGTGCTTTTACCTTATACTATACAGATTTCATGGGGAGACAAACGTTTCTCAAATTGAGGGTCCTGACACAAGAAGGTGTGGCGGGGGAAGGGGGTTGCAAGGTTATTTTAGGGGGGTGGCGGTATTGCCACCCTTATTTATGCGCTGCCTTCCGAGCTGGGCAGCTGGAGAGCAGCAACTGTTGGCTGGGCACTCAGCTCTGAAGGCAGCACCGTGCCAGCAGCAGTGCAGAAGTAAGGGTGGCAATATCATACCATTCCACCCATGGGTGGTGGGTATAATAGGCCAGGGGAGGCTTCCGCAGCCTCCGGACCCCCGGTTGTAGGATTTTGGGGGGAAGTTTTTGATTTATTATGCCCCATGCAGTTTCCAGGGTGGCTGAGGAGGTACTCACCTCAGACGTCCCGGAACCTGCTTGGGGCATAACAAAAGCGTCTTTGGGAGAAAGGGGTTGCATGCTTTTCTCCAGGCGGCTTGGAGTCTGGGGAGGGGAAACGCGGTGTGGCTGCAGCTGGCCCGGGACTCTGGGCAGGGGAGCTTGAGGCTGCAGCTGGCTGGGGGCTCCTCTGGGCAGCTGAGGGGCTGTCTCGGGGCTCCGGCCAGCTCGGCAATCCTCCGGCCAAGGATGGGGGCAGACTTGGAGCTCCTGCTCTGGGGAAAGGGGCAGGCAGAAGGAGCGGAGCTGGGGCTAGCCTCCCCAACGGGGGGCTCCATCCACTGCCCATGATGCCACCCTTACTTCTGAGCTGTTGCCTTCAGAGCTGGGCGGCTGGAGAGTGGTGGCAGCTGACTGAGGGCCCAGCTCTGCAGGCAGCAGCAGGTCAAACAAAAAAACCCACAAAAAAACAAAAAACAGGTAACCTATCACAGCCTCTTGGGAATTTTCCAACCATCTGCATCCCCACAGGCCTTGCTCTGAGTCACTTTTAGTGCTAGGTACTTAAAAGTTAAAGCACAAGTCACCGAACCAAGGGTTGAATCCTGGAAGAACAGCCCCTTAGAACCGCTCTCATGCCACACGCACTTCCCGAGCAGCACATTTTCCCTTGTTTAACAAGCCTGTGAAGGCTAAGTAAGAAAAATGGGGACAAAACATTCGACAGAACAAGTAAGTGGATTTCCTGGTTTCCCCAACGTTTGAGTTTTCTAAATTAAACTTTTGGGAACGGCAAAAATCTAGTTTTGGCCTTTTGCGAGGGGGATCCTAACTTAGCATTTCCCAGTTTTCTTAAGTGAGGGGTTTGTGTTTTATTGTAACCCTGACAATATTTTGGAGAGGCCCAGGTGGAGACCTTACCTGACCATTCCTGTTTTCTAACATTCAGTTTGGAACCTCCACACCCTGGATGAAGAGAGGAAGGCAAAAAAGCCAGTTGTGCAGAAACAAACAACTACAGGTTAAGAAAGGTTTTTTTTGTTGTTTGTTTTAAGCAAGAGACTATATGAAGAAGCCACCAGTTACATTTCCTTCCTCCTGTTGTTCTGCTGCTGCTACCTTAGCACCCTGCTGACTGATTGCCGTCCTTGGCTCTTCCTGACACCTTACCCCCCTGAGGATTGCCTCTCCTTGCCCACCTGCCTGCCAGTGCCCTAGCTCTCAACTGTATGTTTCCTACTAGTGCCCTCTTGCTGATCTGTCCCTCTGTTGCTCACCTTCCAATAATCCTGTGTTGTCCAACCACCTCGAGCCACGTACCAAAAGGATTATTTCAAAATTTCAAAGAGCCACAGGTAGGAGGGGATGGACAGTTTAAAGTTGCCATTCTCCCCACCCCCCTTCTCACTCTGCCTTAAATTCTTTAGAAATTGAGCAATCTGTAACAGCAACTCCCCACTCATGTTCCCCGTGCCAAACTAGATTTTAAGCAGTTGAAGCTGGGTCTGGAGAGTGAAGCAGTGGATAACTTTTTTTAAGAGCCCTGCTTTTGTCCCTTCCAACCCTGATATTCTATAAAATATATATAAAATGGGATTCTATAAAAGGGCTCACTGACTGCAGGAGCACTTCCATATGGCCAGACATGGCATAGCAGCTGTCTCCCCATATGATGTCCCCCCACTAATAGCCACTCCATTCTGCAGTGGTCTCTCTTCCTGCAACTTGGGCTTCCAGCAAGGTCACACTTTAGAGTCCATCCCTTCCAGGACACAGAGAGCCCAACCCAGCAACAGTCCAATAACTTCATAGCAGCTCTTCCCTCTGTCGCTGGGATTTGTGGTCCTTACACCCCTTATCCACGAGACTTCACCCCTCCTGCCACAGTAGCTGGTAGGAGACCTAGGCCCTCCCTCCACTCCTTCCAGCCCAGACACCCTATAGCTAGCGGCTAAGGTCTACTTCTTCAGACTCCTTACTGACTCCCAGACCACTTCCTACCTCTTCTATCCCATAGAGGGCGACTAGATTCTCTTTCCACAGCCAACTTCCAGACTCTATACTTACCATCCAGCTCCCCACCGGGGATTACCAATTAATCCTGGCTGTCTCCCCCCACCCCCCAGGTATGTTAATTGACCTCTCAGACCCACATTAACCCCCTCAGGACCTGTGCGGAATACACATCCAATCACACCATCCTACAGAAACATGCCCAGCTCTGCCTTCTTTCCCCATCCATCCCCTGTGAAACCATCACCTTCACTCACAATTCCTGAAGTAAACTATTTCTTTCCCAGGAATACCCACCCCTTGCCTCCCTCCAACCAGCCCTAAGGAACTCAGCCTCCCTCCTTTAACACGATCCCAGCAATCCCAAAAACATAACCTAGCACCCAAATCTCTCCCTTCTTCTCTCCCCAACCACCATGCTTCTCAGGAAATCCACCCCACCCCTAAAATCCCCGCAAATCAATTAAAGTCAGTGACTAAGGCCACACAATCTTTCTAAGATCTATTACAGTAGGGGCACTGTCAAGGTTCCTTCCCCACTCTGAACTCTAGGGTACAGATGTGGGGACCTGCATGAAAACTTCCTAAGCTTACTTTTACTAGCTTAGGTTAAAACTTCCCCAAGGTACAAACTATTTTACCTTTTGCCCTTGGACTTTATCGCTGCCACCACCAAACGTCTAACCAGTATATTATTGGGAAAGAGTCCGTTTGGAAACATCTTTCCCCCCCAAATCCTCCCAACCCTTATACCCCCTTTCCTAGGGAAGGCTTGATAAAAATCCTCACCAATTTGCATAGGTGAACACAGACCCAAACCCTTGGATCTTAAGAACAATGAAAAAGCAATCAGATTCTTAAAAGAAAAATTTTAATAGAAGAAAAAGTAAAAAGAATCACCTCTGTAAAATCAGGATGGTAAATACCTTACAGGGTAATTAGATTCAAAACATAGAGAATCCCTCTAGGCAAAACCTTAAGTTACAAAAAGACACAAAAACAGGAATCTACATTCCATTCAGCACAGCTTATTTTATTTTCTCAGCCATTTAAAGGAATCAGAATCTAACGCATATCTAGCTAGATTACTTACTAAGTTCTAAGACTCCATTCCTGTTCTGTCCTGGGCAAAAGCATCACACAGACAGAGAGAGAGGCTTTGTTTCTCCCTCCCCCCAGCTTTTGAAAGGTTTCAGATGCATCCGACGAAGTGAGCTGTAGCTCACAAAAGCTTATGCTCAAATAAATTGGTTAGTCTCTAAGGTGCCACAAGTACTCCTTTTCTTGTTGCAGCTTTTGAAAGTATCTTGTCTCCTTATTGGTCGTTTTGGTGAGGTGCCAGCGAGGTTATCCTAGCTTCTTAACCTTTTACAGGTGAAAGGGTTTTTCCTCTGGCCAGGAGGGATTTTAAAGAGGTTTACCCTTCCCTTTATATTTATGACAGGCACTCTACGTGTTTTTGTAGGGTTCCTGCCACCACTCATTCTCTCTCCTGGATGCCCCAGCGCCTCCTATATCAGCTGCTGTATGGTTGGTTGGCCCCCAATCCCCTCCCAATCTTGAGAAGGTTGTATGGCTCCAACCCTCTGCTTTCTCTGTTCTTAAAGGAGCAGGAGCTCAGAGCCTGCTTTGCTCTTCACTCATCCCTTCCTGAAAAATAGTTTGCAGGGAACACATTTTCAGTTAGTAATAAAATATATTTTTCTTCATAACACGCTCGTTCTCAAGGCCAATTCTTAGGAGTCCCAAGGGCCTCAGGCTGACCACCCCTTCTCAATCCAGTCCCTATGCTTCCTGCCATCTGCTGGCCATTTATCTTTGCAACCTGCCTCTACAACCTTCCCCTATTCCCTACCCACCATTGTCCTAACCTCCTGCTGCTTATGGTTGCCTCTTGACCCCTCTCTCCTTACCTCCTGTCCTGCCCCCCTTCTGCCTGCCTTTTGCTGCCCAGGACTGTCCTGTACCCTTGCCACCTTTTCATCTCCAATTACTATGTTATGGTCCTCCAGCTGTCCCGCCCAGACTTTATTTGCAATTCTTCTATTTTATTCAGGAACGCAAGAAAGGACTAGAAAATGACCCTCCTGGAACAATCTGTCTTGACAGAAAGGTGTGGTTTCCTTCCTATCCATGTTAAATTGTTAAAGAAAATGAGGTTCTAAGTTTTTAATTAATTTTGGGGAGAGAGAATGTGACATTTAATTACATTTACATTTCAAAGTGGGTTTTCCTTTAATCTACTTACTTGTACTTACTGCTCTCATGTATTTTAGACAAGGAATTTCAGAGGGCATTGAAGCCATGACAGCTTGCATAGTTTCCAAACCTCTGGTTTTTGCTCAGGGTCCTCAATTCCTTTGTATAGGAGGATTGCTCATTTTTTAAAATAACACCTGTAGCTTGCCTTACTGGTGCTGGAGGAGTACATGTGAACTTTTGTGTCTCCATGGTGTCAGGTGTCACTTCCAAATCTCTCAGTAGAAGCTGTGTTTCAGTGAGAAAACACCCATTTCTTTCCCTGTACTTACCTGTCTTTTCTTTCGTAAAACTTTCCCCAATTCCATCAGAGAACACTAGCCTCACTTCAGGTGTATTTATACCAAAATGTTACTGGAACCTCCTAGAGTGCTTCAGTGAACAATATTCTGCATTTCTATCCAAGGATAGAAGGATCAAGGCTCTCAAAGTGAATTTGACCTCACAACACCCCTGTAAAGTGGATATTACTGTCCGCATTTCACAAGGTCAAAACGGACATTGAGTGTAAGTGACTGGCACAAGGTAACACAGCAAGTCAGCAGAAGAGCATTGAATAGAACTCAATTCTCCCCCTAAAGCCCCAACTGAAATTCCTCATGCAGTTGAATAAACTACCAGATGAAAAGGAATTTGAGGCACAAACCTGACTTACAATAAAAGACTAACATAACTTTTAACATTAATAAACTATATACAGTGTATAGGTTTTGAGGGAGTCCTTGTGGAACAAATCGTAGCTTGAGGCTGTGGGAACTGCTGAGTTCTCTGGGGCTTAAGAGGAGGGACTTACTGTTGATCTCTAACAGCAAGATTAACTGCTGGTAAACAAGATAATCTAACAGTCGTAATGTACATGACACACTGGGTAGGTTCTTGCCAATGGAATTACAGTAGAATTTGTTTCAGAGTGGCAGCCATCTTAGTCTGTATCTGCAAAAAGAACAGGAGTACTTGTGGCACCTTAGAGACTAACCAATTTATTTGAGCATAAACTTTCGTGGGCTACATGTATCTGATGAAGTAGCCCACGAAAGCTTATGCTCAAATAAATTTGTTAGTCTCTAAGGTGCTGTAAGTACTCCTTTTCTTTTTAGTAGAATTTGCATCTCTCAGATGGCTTTTATATGCTTAGTTGCTAAGTCTTCTTACATATTTTGAGCTGCTCTATTTCCTTATAAAATAGGCAAACCACACCAATAACTAGGTATCACATGTTGTTTATTACATAACATTGTACTTATAAAAACACTAAACGCATGTTAAACTATTTATGCATATTATACTGCTCATAAATATTTGCTATTGTGGCTCCCAGAAGCAGGAATGTTCAGTGTAAACAAAAAACACTGTAGAAGTGAAGTTGTTCTACTAATTCAGTTTCTCCTTTGAACTTAAGCTAGCAAACCTACAAAACAGCGGTATGCGTGTGCCTACAGGAGGCCATTAATACCCCGTAGCAAGCCCACATCCAAACCCTGATCCGAACCTCCGGGGAGTGGTGGGTCGGGGACAAGCGGCAGGAGCGCAGACTCCTGACCGGCTGGGAGCCAGGGACCTCGGGCTAGTCCAATCCGGGCGGAGGGCGAGGAGCGGCTGGAACTTCTCATCGCCACCTCAGCGGCTGCCGGGGGAAACGAGCCGGGGAATCAGTTACCCAGGGGCAGGTACCCACAAAACCGGCCCTAACCGCACAGCCGGTGCGGCCGGGCCACCTCCGCCGAGAGCAGACAAACGAGCGGGCCCCGGAGACCCTGCCCCGGCTGCGGTGGAGCCGCAAGTCGGGCCGGCGGCGCGACAAGCAGTCACAGGCGATGTCACCGGCACCTTCCCCAACCATTACAACTACGCACGCGCAGCCCAGAATCCCCAACCCGTTCCTGCGTACACCAGCCCGATGCAGCCCGCGGCGTTCTTCTACCGTCACGTGACATGACACGACCCCCCCGCCACGCCTCAGCGAGTGATCATCTGAGGCCTGACCCTTTGCTCCCCTGGCAGGGCGAACAGTATGTCATATGATAGATACTGTTAAGAACCAATCAGAAGCCTCCAACAAGAGACAGTTGAACCAGTGAGCGGGCTGGGAGCGGCAAGGAGGCGGGACCGAGTGCAGGAGGCGGGGCCGTTTTCACGTGTGGCGACCGGGAGCGGTAGGCCCAAAGAGGTGGGTTTCTGACGGGCGGGAGCCGGGCTCCCCCCACCCCGTGCGGGCTTCGCTCCTGCATGATTCCGCCGGGCAGCGAGCCCTGGGGCGGTGGGTGGGGACCCCGGGCAGGGGGCACGTGGTCAGGGTCCTGACTCCTCTGGGGCTACTGGCGGGGGTGGGGGGAGTCTCAGTTCAGCAGGGACCTGGTCCTCAGCATGAAGGTACAGGAGGGAGATTCTCAGAAGCAGGTTGGTGAAGAGCAGATAAAAAAGCAGAGCCCGTCATCTGGCTGCTCTGTGTTCAGGAAATCCAGCAAGCACTGTAGCCTGACTCATGTTATTGGGCATGGGGCGGTGGGGGGAGTTGTTCATGAAACCCTGTAGTGACCATTTTGTTGTAGGTGTCCATGCATCACCTAGCATAATGGGACACCGCTCCTGATTTTGAATTGCTGGGTGTTATGTGTATTGTTACTGTGATGTAAATGTCATCTCTGTCATCATGCTGCAAGAGTAAAATACTCAAAAACAAAACAGGTATTATATTCGTGTAGATAACCAGAATTTAAATTTAAAAAAATATTCAGTACAACCCAAGCTTGACAAATAGGTCATCCAAAAGTTAACTAAAACTCAGGCAAATAAGTTGTTTTTGTAAAACTGATATTTTTTCTCCCATCAATCTGATATCTTAATTGCTTACAGAAAGAGACTTGACACCCAAAAAAGTGTGTGATGTTATAATCTAAAGCATTGCACTGAACTCACCACAGTTTTTACTTTGGCAGGGAAGAATATTATTGCTGCCATCATATTGTCTCCATAGAGCCAAATTCAGCCCTGATGTTAGCAAGCGTATTTCCATTGATTTACAGTTTTTTACACCAGGCTTGAATTTGGGCCATAAAAATTCTAGGTACCTGGGCATTCATACATAAACATACATAGAAATTAGAGGAAAACATATATTACGTCATTATATTGCTCTCCTATGGGCCAAATAAGGATTACTGCATACTGTATTGTCTCCAGTATTTAGTCCAATCTCATTTTTAAATTATTCAAGCTGTTGTTCTTTCTCTACTTATATTACAAGTATGTGGCCTTTGTATTCTCTCTGTGTTCATCCTAAAATACGTTTCTTCCTTCACTTCACTGTCTCTTTTGTTTTGACCAGCAGTGGGTCAAGACAAATTTGAAATATGAGGAAAATGATGTATTAAGAGAATACCCTGTGTGTTGAACCCTTCTAGACAATTGGAATGGAAATTCTGATTGTATATGTATCTGTGTGTTTTAGTGACGGGCATGAAGAGAAACAATTGGAGAAGTAAAGAAAAGGAGGGGTGGAGCAGTCGCAGACAAACCTACCATCCCAACCACTACAGAAGACACAACCACTGTAGCTTTACTGAAAGGCAAGTGTACACAGTTTAATACTTTAGCTGTAGATTTTAAGACCTTTCACAAAGGTAGTTTGGGGGAAGGAAGGTTGGGGGCTTGGGGGTTTTTTTGTTTGTTTTTGTTTTTTGTATTTCTTAATTTGTTTTGTTAATGTTTACTGTAAAATAGGTACATATTATTTCTCATTTTTTACAGATTGGGAAACTGAGATAAAGTTTATAGGGATTCTTTTATCTTGAGGTCTAGCCCATTTTTTACAATAAAAAGTAGTTTACATATTACACCTGCCTTTGTGAGTCTTTCTGATAATTTTTTGTGGCATTAAATTTTTTTCTCTCCCCTATTGCTATGAGATACTCACACAAATAGTAGGGGAAACTGACTAAGGCTTTAATTCTGAAAACATTGTGGACCATTGATTTTATTGGGACTACTCACATGGAAAGTTATATATATGTTTAAGTGTTTGCAGGATTTGGACCCTCACTCCGACTATATGGGGGAAACAGGTTTAAAAAAGGCTTTCAGATTGAAGTGATTTTTTGTATGTTAATTGTTGTCCTTTAAGTAACTAGTTCAATCCCACACAGAAAGCCAGTGCGTGGAGCCAGGATTAGAACTAAGAAGTTCCTTGCTCCTAATCCTGTTCTCAGAACACTAAATCGTGCAGCCTCTAAACCAACTTGACCTACTGCTTTCAGAATGACAGGATATAAGATCCATTACAGAGCTTAGTATGAACAGAAACACTGAGAACTAGTAACACATTATGCATATAATTTTAAATAGAATCTTAAGAAAATAACCCAGGGAAATTCAACCTAAAGTATGGACCTCCTCAACTTAAAATAGCTTACTTCTGTTTTTAAAGTCTTATACCTACTGTTATTGCAAGAAATAGCTAAGCTCACTGTAATTGAAATAAAGAAGTAATTTTCTTCAGTTTGTTTACTTTGTGCATTTCAAAACACTTTGGGTGAAATCCTGGCCCCATTGAAGACAGAACTCACACTGACTTCAGCAGGACCAGGGTTTCACCCATGGTGTCAGTTTCACTGTAGAGACAGTGTTTTCCCCTGTTATTTGTGTGGATCTTTTACATAACAACATGGAGGCAGGAAGAGAGCAAATCACAAAAATTGACAAGAAAATTCAGGGCAGTTGTACTAAAAAAGCCCATTAAAAGTAGTTTCAGGTAAAATTGACTAGATTTTAAGATGATGGTGACCTTTTAATGTTTATACAGTACCTTGAAGATGAAAATGAAATATTACTATTTTCACATTATATGTTCATTCTGTGTACATATGCTGTGTATACAAAATGTACTTAACAGCCTTGCCAAATTCTACTCACCTAGGGAAAATCATTGTTTTTAGCAAAGCAAAATAGCTTTTTCATTAGAATAATCTTCATAGAAAAGGTGTGTGAGGAGATCTTGCGTCTGGGCTAATAAATTTTCAAGACAGTTTTGCAAGCTGAACATAACAGTGCATTATTGTTAGGTGTGAACAAGAGGAACCATGGAACTCACTGAATGCAGACACCAGCAATAGTGGATCCTCTTCCGAAGTATGTCATAGCTCTCCAGTGCCTGGTAAGGGACCATTGTGTTCAGGGGCCAAAAATCAGCACCTAAATATTGGGTGCATGAAGACAGACGATCCTGTCATAGTTTACTTCGCCTCTCTAATATCCATAGCCATCTTTGGCAGAGATCTTCTAAAAGTTACGTTATTGAAAGAGTTATGTTAAATAGACAAAGAAAATACAACAATACAACACCTCCCTGTAGGATGGGAGGATTCCAGAGCTCGGGCTCCAATCTGAGCCCAGAAGTCTACACAGCAATGAAACAGCCCTACAGCCAAAGCCCCGTGAGCCCAAGTCGGCTGGCACGGGCCAGCTGCGGGTTTTTCTTTGCTGTGTAGACGTACCCTGAGTGAGCCAGCCCAGTCCACAATTGAAATGTCTCGTGGATTGTAGGTATCTAAGCGTTTGATTTGGGAAGTGTAATTAGGCAAGGGTGTTTGTCCTGGGGAAGGGGATTGCTGCTTTTATGTTTGGTCAATGATCAGTTGTCCATTGTTCTTGGTGTTTGGGATATCCTAAAAAAAATTTTTTTGTCAGCAGTGTGACTCATTTATGTTCAAGAAGAATGGCCATGTCTTTGTTCTGGAGCACCTTTCCCTGTGTTTCCCCATTTCTATTTGCTGAATTTAATCTCCATTACTGCTGGTCTCCCTCTCCATATCCCTGTAATGACATTTCTTCTGCAGATAGTAGGAGCATGGTCTGGCTTTTGCTGAGGTGGCCATTAATGTAATCAATACCTCTCCCCATTTGTGACCTGCCAGTCTGGAAGCAGAAGTTTCCATGTTCTTTTTGATTGGAATCCCCAAAGTGACGGTCTCTTGGCTGCTACTCTGGAATTGGGTGAGGTCAAAGGACAATAGAAAAAGTTTGTTCTCAATCTGATTTTGTTTGGTAAATACTCTTTATAGAACTACCAGGATTTTACTATGACCCTGAAAAGAACCGCTATTTCCGACTGCTCCCTGGGCATAATAACTACAACCCTCTCACCAAAGAGAGCCTCCAGTACAAGGAGATGGAGTGCAAGAGACTGAAGCTGTTAGAAGAGGAGGAAAAGCAAAAGAAGGTGGGTCCTGTCTCTGAAATGTCATTTAAACTTTACTGTGCTGTGACCCAAGACACCAGGATGGGCTACAGGTTATAAAACCCTCCAGTTTCAACTTTGATATAATCACCTTTAATGCTTGCTGTTCAAGGTCAAATGTTCAAACATTTGTCCATACCCCCAACAAAAGCTATGTTAAGATGGAGTTATGGTTGAGACTACATAATGAGTAATTTAGGGTAAAATACAGTACAGGGATGAGGTAATTATCTCAAAACCAAGTATGATAAAGTCAGGAAATTCACAGTTAAGGTTAAGCTTAAAACCTTAATTCTTCCCTGTCACAGAGTCTTCAAACAGTTCACTGATAAAACTCATTAAAACCTCATGCCTATGCATTTTTTTTTTAAAGGATTAATAGTCATTTTTTCCAGTTGTTGTAGAATTCTTTATAGTAGAACATTGTGTCCTTTAGCATCTGCTGAAAAAAACTTCTATGAAGAATAACAAGAAAAATTATGATTAATCCTTAACACTTATTCAGATGTAGCTTGGGGACAAGATTTTAGTAAGTTATGGGAAGTTTGATGTTTCTATGGTGTCCTGTTACTGAGATCATGGGGCAAAAAAAAAAAAATCTGACACAAGGTGCGAAACTTCTTAAAGAGCCCATTTTTAGTTTAATTTTAATTCTTTAACTGATTCATTTTTAAGTTTTCAGAACAAATGAATTCTCTGAGAGAGAGTAAATACTATCATTTGGGGCCAGGATATGCTTTCTTCGCTGTGCCTACCGATGCCTCCATTAAAAAAGTGACTACATCAGTGGGCTAGTTTTCACAGGCGCTGTGCACTTGCAGGTCCTATTAATCTCAATGGGAGCTGTGGGTGCTCAGCGCCACTGAAAGTCAGGCCCCAGCTACCTATTTGATTAAAAAGTGACTTTCAGTCTATGTTCAGACTACAAAATGGATTGTAAAAACCTGGTATGCTTTGCCTTGCTCCAGCTCTGTCTACTGTTCAGTCTTTTGCTTTCATGAGCACTGAAAGCCCAACTGTAAAATGACAAATGGAAAAGCTCGGTTATTGCAACATTAAGGTTGCACAGTTAAAATAAAAAAGGAAATGCCAAAGCTAAAGTTTCTATGGCAGCAGTAGGTGGCCATATTGTATTTCAGAGTTTTTGATTTAAAATAAGAACTTGAGACATTATTTTGTAGTGAAAATGGTTCATGGATTTCGAACCTCAAGATGAGATAGTCACATAGTTATCCAATTTTTGCTTAATACTATGAGGAATTCAGTAAACTGAAGGGCATTCAGTTAGTTTTGTGTTTGGAAGCAGCCAGAGACTTTTCTAATTTGTTTTCTACCTCAGAATGCATATTTTGACTTTTTAAAAAAAAAAAAAAAAAAGATGGGAAGTGCTTTGTTCTTCTTTGAAAAACAGCTTGTAAATACAAGGGCTTAGGGATAAATTGTTCCCCAAATATCCCAGACATGAAGGGACCATGGGCTGCTTTTGATCCTATGCAGCACATAACTGCACGCTTTCATTTGTTCTTTTTTAATAGAAAACATCCAGAGCTGGATTGAACTCATCACTTGTCTTACGCAAGAGGCAGTTAGGGTTACTCAGCTCCACCAATTATTGCAGGTAAGATAATTTCAAATCCCTTTTTCACCCTATAAAGTCCTACTGCTAACGTTTCTTTGCCATTAATCTCGTAGCGTACCTTGTTGTTCCAGTAAGGGACAGAGCTGGGGAAGCATCAGTAATAGACACAAAAGTCTACGCTGCCTTTTTCTCAAGACATCCTGTTGTTTTCTGTGTAGCTTTTCCATTACATTTTATACTGCACGTGCCTACAGAATGGCTCAGCAAGTCTTCCCTAAAATGACAAGAATTCAGATGCAAGAAAATATTTTCTGATCATCAGGTTTTGAATAGTTTGAGTGTGAAATTTCCCATCCTTAACATATACTCTCCTGCACTTTATAAGCATATTGTGGAGTTTTCCCTTATGTAAATACACTTTAACAGACCTAGTCTACAGGAAATTTCTCTTTTCCTTAACTTGTGTGGCTTCAATCGTCCAAGTGAGAGTGCTACTGTAGACAGTGTGTCAGCAGATGCCAGCAACCTGTCTTCTGCTGTTGAAGCTGATTGGGAAATTGCAGTGGCGTGACAAGGCTGGTGTACATACAGATGGGGGGCCCCAAAGATTATTTATTGGTGACCTCATGAGTCTTGGGATCTGAAGGTTGCTCGTGCTATACGTTGGTGGGGCTGCAACCTGCCAGCTCCCTGGGCTGTTTACCTGTTGCCTAACCTGCTGAGATAAAGAAGCATCTCAATGCCTTTTACCCAGAATTCCTTTCATTGGCATTAAATATCCGCATAGTTAAACATGTTTTCATTTATAGATTGGTCCACGAATTAAAGGTGAACTGCATGCAAAGGAGGAAGGTAGAGATTCGGAGCCCAGATTCCTCAGTTACTGGAACCAACAATTTTAAACTAATAGTGGTATGTTATGGGCACTTCAATTTTTAAGGCTAGAGAGCACTTGGCTATAGTTATTTTCTTGTGAGCTCTGGGATTTGTAATGACCCAACATATAGGTTATATACACTGGTAAGTGCTTTTCTTTGTAGCAGATTGTATTGGCAGTTTCTCCTCCCATACAGAAGGTATTCCAGACTTGGGGAGCTCTGGGACTAGCTAAGTATGAATATGGTGTCTTTTCCTTGTGACCATTCTCCTTTAAGCAGTCTGCACTGACTGTTTTCCACTCTTTTGGTGGAATGAATAAATCCTTGTGTCAAATATTGCTCTCAATTACATATTATTTATATTGTAGTAGTGCCCAAAATGTGCTGGGTGCTTTCTTAACACCTAGCCTGAAGAGCTTACAGTCTGCAAAGACAGAGCCAGGTGAAGGGTGGGAGGAAAGGTCATGAAGATAATTGTCAAGCTCTGCTGATGAGAGAGGAGGAGAGGTTGGTGGGTAATGGAGTATAACAAGGGAGGGAGGAGAAAGGGAAAAGAATGAGATTGATGGAGTGAATGGGGGTGAAAGAGTTAAGTCTGTGAATAGAGCAGATTTTATAGTCCAAAAAGTCTGTGTAGATGTTAAGAGCGACATCACGAGTCTCTGGATCTGAAGGGGGTTTTTGTGGGTTGGGGGAGAACTTCTGATAGCAGAGGCTACCTGGGAAGCTCACCCACACTGAGTTCTGGCTATGTAGATGGGAGTGAGGAGAAGCAGGCTGAGAAGCCCTGAACTTACCCTACTCCATGGCTCCTGCTATGACTGATGCTGTGGTGTGAAGCAGCTTTTAGGGGCAGACATCTTACAGAGGCTGCCTTGGAAGCTCTCTGCTGATCTGGTCCATGTAAGTGAAAGCTGTTGAAGCCAGTGGGGGTACTGAAAATTTCCACTGGTTTAAATGAGAGAAAAATCTGGAACTCAAGACCAGCACTTTGATTGCAAGGGCACCAATCTGATCCAGTAGGGGAAGGAGGCTTTCAAATGACAGAAAAGTCTACGTTTACACTGAATGAAAATTCTTTATGCGGAGCCCCATTTATAAGCTGGAGCCTGTACTTACTGATTATGGTTCCACATGACAGCAAGATCTGTCCACAGTGCCATCCCAGAACTCAGCCAATAAGAGACAGCATTCATTATTGTCAGGTGTTGAAGTGGAAAATGGTGTATCTTAAATGTTTTTCTAGTGAATTTCTCTAGAATGCAGATGGCCACACACATGCAGTGTCTGTGGTGCTGAACTGCAATCAGGTGGTGGTGGGAAAGCACAGTTAATAGATTTCTCATTGGGGACCCAAGCAGACAACCTAAAGCCAGGTCTAGTTTAATTGCCCACAGTGATGCACTTCTTTTGCAGGCAGACACAGCTTGTGAGCGGATATTCACTGTGAATGATGTAGAGCATGGAGGGTGTAAATATGGTATCATCAACCTCAGTGGCTTAGGGAAGGACTCTCTCACAGTGGAGATGTATGACAACCTCTACTTCACAAACCGCAAGGTACCATTCTTCCACTGGCTCCTCATCCAGAAGGATTTCCTACTGTTCTGGAACTCTCAAAATGTTGTAACATGGGATGTGTGAGTGGAAATGAGGAATGGGGGAGGGAAGGGCAGGGCAGGGGGAAGGAAGAGAGAATGGAAGAATCCAGCAATAAGGGATTGAGTAAATGTAGAATCCACAGAGACCTGAGCTCTGATACTCCTGAATTGCTTTTGGAGAACGGTGTTACAAAGCAGTCAGTCCAGTACCTTTCATGAGCAGTATATTACCACAGAATTACTCTTGGCATCACTTGAAAAGAGAGGTCTTGAGGGATTAATTCTACTGCTGATTTGTTTGCTCTGTTTCTTCTTAAGAAAGAAAAAAAACAAAAAAACAAAACAAAAAAAAAACCCATGCCTCTCTTTGAATGGGAAGAACTTTTAGGACAAAATACGACAACCTGTAGGTGCCCAGTTCCATGGAGAAGACCTGTCTTAGTTAAGAGATGTGCTGAATGGACCCATCCAGGTTTGGGGAGGTTTTTTTTGGGTACTGACCTTTTTCTACTTCATGCAAGTGTTAGCAAGAGGCTGAAATGCCTGTCTCTCTTTATTGGGCCTAGTCATCACTAGTTTTTTTCCAGGATGTTCTTGGCATTCTCCAGTATACTAAGGGGGTGTGCTCAGTTTTTCAGGCTTATGTGGAATGTTTGAAAATTCACTTTTCTGAATTAAACAGGAGACGGCAAGTATTGGTCTGTCTTGCTTTTGTTTGTAGGTGAATTCTGTGTGCTGGGCATCGCTGACTCATCAAGATTCTCACGTTTTATATCCTTTTTTAAAATAAATAAATAAAGCTTCAGGCTTGCTTCCACAAGACAACAAATTGCTTCACAAAACAGAACATAAGAACGGCCACACTGGGTCAGACCAAAGGTCCATCTAGCCCAGTATCCTGTCTTCCGACAGTGGCCAATTCCAGGTGTTTCAGAGGGAATGAACAGAACAGGTAATCATCAAGTGATCTGTCCCCTGTCGCCCATTCCCAGCCTCTGGCAGACAGAGGCTTGGGACACCATCCCTGCCCATCCTGGCTAATAGACATTGGTGGACCTATCTTCCAGGAACTATCTAGTTCTGTTTTGAACCCTGTTATAGTCTTGGCCTTCACAACATCCTCTGGCAAAGAGTTCCACGGGTTGACTGACAGCCACTTATCAACAAGAAATCCCAAGTACTGGTCTCAAAAGGGCTTAATGGTTCACTGGAAAATAACCAGAGAAGCCCTAAAGTTGAAAGAAACTATGCTGTTAAGTCATAAGTACACATGGCAGCATTCAGATATATAGTAAGGCAAAAGACAAGTATCTTACAACCTAACCTTCAGAGTTAACGCAATGAATAAATTACATCAAATCACTTTTGGGTATAGAGAGGAAATAGCAGAAATGACAAAATAATGGGCTGGGGTAGGAAAAGTGTTTTTTTCTTTTGTGAACCCATCAGGGTGTTAGGTTTGGGATTGGCAATGGGGAATGTCTGATTAGAGGTTAGTGGCAGAATGCTTACACAAAAGATGTGCATCTGTACTGACGGAGGCTTGCGTGGAAGGTGCAGGGGCACAAATGGGAGAATGTGAAAGGAGCATGGAGGTGAGATTGTTGGCAGACAAAGGGTGTGTGCTGGAGTATTAGCAAACAAGGGGAGATGTAGGCAAGTGTTGGATTCTGAAGACCCTTGAAAGGGAGAACAAAGAGTTCAAAAAAATGATTCAGACAATGGCAAGAAGCCAGTGGATAGAGTGAGGGAGCAGAGTGTCATGGTCATACTACAGGGAGAGGAAGAGGACTTTTCAGAGTCATGTTTCAGACCTGCACTGCAGCAGGCCTGGAGTTTTCGTTCTCCCCCATCTATCTGATCATAATTTCATCACACTGATCTGGAAAAATTAGTTTAAATCCTGCCCATACCTGTTACTACCTCCAGAGGGCAATGTGATACAACCCAATTTTAAAAAAATGTATGCACTGGGGAAGACAGACCCAAAGTAGTTGGTAAAAGGTTATTTTTTATGTCTTCACTCTCCAAAGTTCTAGAAGTGGATGATATTATTTTATGACTGGAAAGACCAGGAAAGATTTTATTATTCCTCCCGCTCTCCTTCCCTGTTGGGTAACGTTAAATATTAAAACTAGAATCACAGAATTGCAGATCTTGTTCTCTAAGTCCTATGAGAGAAGGGTGTGATGAGGCTTAATTCATTAGTGACTGTAAATCACTTTAAAGTTAATCTAAGAGGCACTGTTGAAGGACAGGATATTATGTGTACCAGTGTTTCAGAGGCATCTCTCTCTCTCCTCCTCCTCTCCTCCCGCTTCCCCCCCCGCCCCGAGTAATTCTATGCAACATGTGCCACTTCTGGGAGAAATCTTGCTTTTCTTTAACAGCCTCCAGCAAGTTGTGCCTCATGGGGATTGCAGAAACTCCAGGCTGTGCCAGTCTGCTTCCAGCATCCTTATTCAGCAACTCTAACCCAGGTAGAATACCTTTCTGTTCTGGTTAGAAGTTGTAGTCTGAACAGGGCCTAAATGAGGGATGACTTCTGTATTTTCATTCTCTAATACTTCGAGTGGTTTTGTAAGCATCACAAGAATGAATATTAACACTGTGTAGTGAAGCCCAAGAACTGATTTGGATAGTAATAACTTTAGGAACTAGTTAACAAGGATAGCTTATGGCATCAGATATTAACTGTATGGTACTTGGCAGAAAATGTACTCACCTATAAAGTAAATATTTATTTGGAATTTTCCCTATGTAAGTTATTTTGGCCTGCCTTAATGCATAGAACCTAGATAGATAGATAGCCCAAAAGGTGCTCACTCAAACTATCTGGTCCTTTCAAATGGAGTGAACCAGTGCACAGTTGTTCTCCCAGGTATGACCTTTGCCCACAGTAATTGTTCACATACGTTTATTGATGGGACTATTTGAGATGGCAGTCCTCTTGTAAGTCCCTCTGCTCCTCTCCCAATACTGATCTCCCAGCCCATGACAGGCACTGTGTATAGTGTTCAATCACATGAAAACATATGAATATTAAAGAGAGATGGTTAAAATAAATCGGCTTTAATTTGGTGGGTTTGGCTACATTCCCCTATGTTGTATTTGTGCTGTTCCTTTTCATAAGGGTGGAATCTCCCTTAGTTGACTTAAGTCCTCACTATGCTGCTTTCTCCAGGTCTCTTTGTAGTGTCATTGTGTAATTTTGCTACATCTCTAATTTTTGTGTCCTGTGCAAGTTTGGCCACTGTTAAATTTACACCAAAGAAGTGTCTGATGAATACAAACATGTAAAGCACCTTGATGGGATGAAAATACAGGAGTTATTTCCAGAGGCTTTTTAAAAACAGTCACAGAGTTAGTGCTAACAGGAAGGGTTGCTGTTTGAAGACTGCAGGATGCTTTACCAGTATGACAAAAGTAGTTCTAGGGCAGTGGTCCCCAAACTTTTTCCATTGTGCCCCGTCCTTACCCGTAATGGAACCTCTCCATGCGCAGACACGCACCCTGAACTGTGGTCAGGAGCCATGGTCGGGGGCTGAGGCTGGAGCTGTGGCCAGGAACAGGGCTGCAGCCGGCACCTGAGCTGCAGCTGCGGTAGAGGGCAGGGCCAGAGCCAAGCAGGGGGCAGAGTGGGGCTGGTTAGTGCTCCCTCCCTGCCTCCTGTGGGGGCTTGCCCCACTGTGTCCCCTTAGAGGGGTCATGCCCCACAGTTTGTGGACCACTGTTCTAAGCTAATTTTGGAAATCACTGCCTTCAGATACATAAGACACCTACAGTGGCATCTCTAACCCCAAGCTGAGGGCTTGGTCTTAACATACTTGTGTGAAGTGAATAAAAACTGAAAACTTAGGAACTGTCAGTGGGTTGGTTTTGAACTGGGTTGGGAGTTGAGGGAACACAGTACAAATCTCGCTTGTTGCTATATAGTTAAACTTTGCTCATTCAGCAGATGGGGGGGCCAGTGTAGCATGTTCAAAGCTTTGTCCAAACAAGACCCTTCCTCACTTCTCCCCCATTCCTTCCCCCCACATAAACATAATTTCAGTGCCCAACATGCTACTTTCTGAAAATCCTTATGAATTCTCCATCAAGGGGAGAGGCAGGGGCGTAGATAGGCTTTGGCTCCTGGGGAAGGCGAAATGGTGTCCTTGTTCCAATGCAGTTGTATTAAAGCACTATGTATACCCGGTTTTTATAAACCTTGAGAATGTGGGTGCATTATGTAGCTATTTCTTTCAGTCTTCCCTCCCTTCCCCCAGAGTCCTGCCTTTGACTACAGAGTAGTTCTATTGGCAGTGTTCTTCGGCAATCACTCAAGCATCTGGTGGAGCAACCTTTTGTTTCCAGAAGAACAGGGTGGGTAGCAGCACGCCTGTAATTGGGTGGTTTAGTGCACTGGAAGCAGAAACCCTGAAAGTTGTAAGAGGTACAGCGGCCTGGTGAAATTTTCTAGGGGCATAGTTAACTTGAAGCTTCCTCCCACATCTCCTTGTGGTGCCTGAGGGCTTCACAGTTTGTTCTCGTCCCTGTTGCCACCCGTAGGAGATCAGCCTGGAATGCTGTGCAGCTTCAAGATCTCCACTGCCTGGTCTTGTGCTTGGTGCCTGAACCCCCAGGCTGATAACTGCTTCAGCACAGGTAAGCAGGAGTGTATTTGTACTACTTCTCAAGAGGAAAGATTTGCATCATCATTGCCTCCAAGCTGTATTGCCCAAATGATGGCCATGTGTTTGTTTTGTCTTTCTTAGGTCTGATGCGGCGAGTCCTTGTGACCAATGCAATGACTGGTCACCGGCAGACATTTGGAACAAGCAGTGATGTACTGGCACAACAGTTTGCCACCCAGGTAGAAAGGGACATGGGTCTTTGATTTCTTAGGGATATGTTACGCATTGCTGATTTTGTGGAACCAGCAGCCCTATACTCACTGTGACTCCTTTTTGTTGTGGATTCAGTAGCTGCTCAGTAATGAAGTTGACACTTGATGATGTGGCTGCCCATGGAAAAGCAACAAAAATAAGCTACGCTGATTTCAAGCTCCATTGGAAATGTGGGGTGGGATGGGGGGGAATCAATTTTGCTAAATAGAAAAGGATTAAAAAGAAAGTGAAACAACAAATGCAAGGAATTATAATAAGGCTTTGCAGTCATAATGCATCTTAAAGCACTTCACACACACTAAGTATCAGTATTGTTCCCATTTTACAGATGGGGAAAGTAAGGACAGAGAGGTTAAATGACTTGCTCAGTCAAAGTTAGTTGCAAAGGTGGAACTAGAACTTAAGAGACTCAACTCCCCTTCCCCGATCTAACCACAAGACCAAGTTTCCATTGCTTTTTTACTGCTAAATATTTGAAAGCAGAATGAAAGTCCTAAGTTGGTTGCAATGTTTTACAACGTGACTATGCAATTCTGGTTCTTGTCATCCTCCATGTACGGTGATATTATTCTGGCACTACAGTAAAGGGGTATCTTATTACTTGAACCCTTCCTACGAAAGTGGCCACAACAACTGACTAGAGAAACCTGTTTGATACTGTTAAATGTTACAAGACTCATCGCCCTGCATGTTCTGGTTCGTCTAGACTCCAGTGCTGTACAATGGCTGCCGTTCAGGGGAGGTTTTCAGCATTGACATTCGTCAGCGCAGCCGGAGGGGTCACAGCTGGAAAGCTGTCCGTCTTTTCCATGACTCAGCAGTCACATCTGTTCGCCTTCTCCAAGCTGAGTACTATCTTATGGCAGCGGACATGGCTGGAAAGGTAGAGTTTCTTTTTATGGAAAGCTAGATAGTGTCTCATATGTTCTATTGGCCATTGCCAAAGTCCCACCCCAGACCTGAAAGAGGATGCCACTGTCTTTAGGAAGTGTGTTAATTCTTCTTTGTCCCCTACCCAATCTCTCAAAGCTTTCCAGCTCACTGATTGGTCAGAAGGAAGTTGTGAACGATTTGTAGATGTGTGTATTCTCCGCTCTTTACTCGTGTTTCTGAGATACTTGGAGTTTGGCTATGTCTACACTAGCACTTTTGTTGGTATAACCTTTGTCACTCTGAGGTGTGAAAAAAACACCCCTCTGAGCAATATATGTTACACTGACAGAAGCGCTGGTGTGGTCAGCGCTACGTCAGTGGGAGACACTCTCTTGCCGACATAGCTACCACCGCTCATTGAAGTGGTTTAATTATGTCCACGAGAGAGCTCTCTTCCATCGGCATAGAGCAGCTACATGAGTGATTGTACAGCAGCTCAGCTGCACCGAAACAGCTGTGCTGCTATAAGCTTGCTAGTTTAGACATGGCCTTTGTCTTCTCCAACTGGTGCATAAGCACGGAGCGCTGTGTTGGAGAAAAACAGTTCTCACTCTCAGGTTGGGTGCAGCAAATCAGATACACTTTATTACCTCAAGCAATTGCACAGAGGGAGAGAGTGCACTAGGACAGAGGGTTTCCCCCACCTACGCAGGTCTCTCCCAGATAAACAATTAGAGCAAGTATTTATACCTTTATTACAGACAATAATAAGCAACAACTGCAGATTGTTTATACATATTCCTTCATGATCTCTTATTTTTCTTACCATTTCTCTTATAGTCTGCATTCTAGTCTTATCTAATACAAGGTCACAACAGCCTCTTTCACAGTTGTTTTCCACTCACTTTGCACTATCCCCGCTGCTACAAATCTCGCATTATTAAAGCTAGAGTTAGCCTGACTCCTGCTCAATATAGAGGCCTGCATGCAAATTCCCTTTATCTACTTCCACAACTGGAATAGCCACAACACGCTCATTCAAGAACTTGGAATTCTACTGGGATTCCCTGACCCAAGATGGGGGGTTGAGTGACTTCCCCAAGGCCACCCAACTATTCTGTGGCAGAGCAAAATTAAAACTCAGTCCTTTGCTCAATCCACTAGACAAGTTGCCTGCAGTAAAACAAATGGAACGAGCCTTTCTATAAGTGGTTTCTCACAGGCAGTATCCTAAACCAGTGCTTCAAATAATGGTGTCCACTTGTAGCTAGGTGGTAATTCCAAAACTGAAGGAATTCACTTGGAAGTTTGTAAAACTTTGGGTGTCTACTCCTTTCTCTCTCTATCACCAGCAAAAACTGTCAAAAATTGCCCCGCTTCACTAAAATGTCCTCTCTTCTATTACCATTTCCACTTGCAGATAAAGCTATGGGATCTGAGAGCAGTGAAGTGTGTGAAACAGTACGAGGGCCATCATAACGAATATGCTACTCTCCCTCTGCAAATAAATGAGAAGGAAGGGCTTGTCACAGCAGGTGTGTCAGCTTTTCTGTAGTGCATGTATGTTTGGTTCTCTACACCCAGGTATGTGGGGCATTTGTAGAGATAGGCTATTGGAAATTACGTGGGCATTCATTCCTTTCTGGCTTTGGGAACAGAATAATAAACCACAAGTGCGTAACTCAAAACAAAAATTATTTGGATGCATTTTAATTATGAGGATGGATGAGGGTTTCAAAAGATATGCTCCAGTCAGTAGGATTTCTCAGTCAGAAGTTAGGAAAGACATTGGAAGACAAAATGGGAGAGAAAGTGGCAAGTGTTCGATTTAGAAGTAAAGGAAAACAGTGCTAAACCTCTTCATGAGGCCATAAAAAGGGTAACTATTTTACATGGAAGGATAGACATCCTGGTAAGTCATATTAAATAACAGGAGTATATTGGGTCTTTTCTTTGATATCCAAAGGAAACAGTAGGATGAAGGGGCATGTGATGGGATGTGTACCCCCACATAGGTTCTGAAGGGATTAATGTGGGCCTGAGAAGTCAGTTAAGATACTTGTCAGCACCTGCAAGAGAGAGAGCCAGGCTTAATTGATAATGAAGCCCCACTGAGGAAGGGCTGGGTTGTGATTATAATGCTAGGAGGTTTGTGGCAGAAAGGGGGTTCAGGGAGAGAGCCAGCAGTCACTCTGTGGGGGGATAGAAGAGGTAGGAAGCAGTCTAGGGAGGCAGCAAAGAGTCTGAGAGAGTATGCCTTGGCTGCCAGCTTACAAGTTCTCTGGGTTTGAGCCCATAGTAGAGGGAGGGCCTGGGTTCCCCTACTAGCCACCGAGAAAGATAGGGTGAAACCACCTGCAGTAAGGGGTTTAAGGACAACAGAGCCTAGAGACAGAAGACTACAATAAGGTAATTGGACTACAGTTTGGTTGTACTCTGTTACCCCAAAAGGGGCAGACATAAATATTGTGACCTGGCCAGAGGGCTGGGTTATGGGAAGACGCACCGCTGTCGTGACAGAGTGCATGTCGTTAGGGGGTGCCACACCAAACGACAGCTGATACACTATGCCTGGCCACCAGGAGGTGCTGTTGCAGTGAAGGGAACCCCTTTACAGGGGGTATAGAAACACCAAGATATTCCTGAATTTGTTCTCATTTTCTTGAATTCTCTGTAAGCAGCACAATTATGGTAAGAGCTTCTTTTTTTTCTCATTATGATGGATAATAAAGAACCTAGCAATTGGGATACTGCTTTGGATAGTGACGTACTAAGCTCTGTGTTGCCTGATTTTGTTTGAGCTCTTGCCTACAGTTATTTTTATCCATCCCACCCTATGTAGAGTAAAATATTTGAGTGATGTTCTTCCTTTTTGGAGGAGCTCAGGGTTTTTTCCCTGCATGGATGGAGATGGGCAATGGTTCTTTTGTTAGTGTGTTAAATACGTTTTTTCTCTTCTGGGATCAGAATTTTTCAAAGCTGGTTATGATCATTTGTGTGGAAGCATTTCCTTGTCCTGATTTGTAGTGCTTTTTTCCTCCCCAGTTGGTCAGGATTGCTACACAAGAATTTGGGGTCTCCAAGATGCCCATCTGCTCAGAATGATTCCCTCTCCACACCCATCGTCCAGGGACTCCATCCCCAGTGTGGTGTTCTCTTCGAGACTCGGAGGCAGCCGAGGAGTTCCTGGCCTGCTCATGGCAGTCAAGCAGGATCTCTACCATTTCTCGTACAACTCAGATAATCCATGTTGTCCCTAGACCAGGGATACAGATCTTCCAGCCCCCCTGGGTGTCTCAAGAGACAGCTGTTAAGTGTGGCCTCTTATTGTCACCATTGCACTGACTCAAGTTGTGTGCCTGCTTTGTGTGTGGAGTTTTGAACTTTGCCCAGCAGGTTCAGCAAATTTCTACTGTATCTGCTCTAAAACTACCAGGCAGTTGTAAATAAAAGTGATGAACTGCTCATACAGAATTCAGCTGTGAGTTTGGAAGGAAGGATCATTTGTGGGATCTGACTTTCAGCCAGTAGCTGAAACTCATTGGCAAAAGTTGCATAGAAAAAGTTAACTGTTCTACTGTCTCTCCAATAAGGGAGATAAATGAAAAGCGAATGGGAGGAGAGCACCCCAGACAGACCAGGAAGTAAGGTTGCTGTCTAATACCTGACAGAAATTTGGTTAAAACTGGAACAGTCAGGCTTCCAGGAACACAAGCAACCTCAGAGATTACAGTGAATGTATTTAATATACGGAGTTCTCTTCATCCCACAGGGCTCCATACTCACTGATATTTTGTGTAGTGTCTTTCTAGACCTAGCCACTTTGCCTCTCTGAGCCCCCCTCTTTCTACTCCCCATCTCCTTTCTCTGATGCTCTCTGCATTCTCCCAACACAGCATGCTGTCCCCTCTTTTTTCTATGCCATTGGATCTTTGTCTTCAGATTTCTTATCCACACCACCACTTATTGCTGAAATGCAAAACTCTGTCCCTGCTAGAACAGTGAAACATTAAGGAGAATGCTTCCTTTACTGGAAAAAAAGTCACTTAGTGGGAGTATTGTGTCTGAACAAATGCCAGTGAATAATATACATAGAGGTCTTCCCTGTTTGTAATGTTTTTGCATACGGACTGAAAAATTCTCAAATTAACTTTACAGAACAAACAACTAGGCTAATTCCTCCAGTTACTAATTCTTGGCCTGCTTGTGGCTGTTTGTTGAGAATATTTGCAGTTTTCAATTCATGCTTTGTTTGGTTATATCCTTAAGTCATTTAGATTGTTTGTTTCTGTTTTTCAGTTGGACTGGATAAGTGATTTCCATATCCAGTACAACTTGGTACAAATGGTGACTGTTACCATCTACTGTTCAATTGAGAATTGGTGTTTGGAGTATTTGAAGTTAAAAATGTCTTTTGTACAGGCATTTCTGCTAGTATCCCCTGAGCTGCTTGAACATTCATAGAAAGCAAAACAAACGGGGTTATGAATTCCATTGAATCAAAATTCATTCTTGAATTTAAAGCAGTACATTTAGAACCCCCTTCCTTACTGTTCTCCCAGCTCTAGTCAAGATCCTCATCCTGGATAGGATACGGATTCTGTAATATTTGTGTACCATTGATGTGGGAACACCAGCTAAAACGAGTGTGGCAGGAAGGCATCTTGTTTTTTTTCCTAGTGCTTTCTTCACTCCCCTTCAGGCAAAGCCCATTAAATTGCAAGAAACTTAGTTGCTGTGCCTGCTGTTTCCATGAGCTAAGCATTCATGATGAGCCCCTGCACACACATTCATCCCCACCCCCTGCCAAAGTCCCTCTAGCTAAGGCTTCTAATTAAGCTTGTGATGGGGGTGCAAAGGAAGGGTTGGGGTGCAGGGGAACAAGATGTGACCAAGTGTGCAGGCAGTGGCTAAGGGCACTAGAATAACCTCTTTTGAGCAGCAGTAGCTGGGTCTTGAAGCAGCCAGTAGGTAAGGCAGCTAGAAAGGAAAGGTCCCAGTGCCCTGCTACTCCAATATCAAAATAATCTACTTCCTCTGCCCTGATGTCCCAGCAGAGGGACTGTGGTCTAGCAGGAAATGCCCAGACTGGACCTGAAGTCATTCAAGTTCGGTCTCTGCTAGTCAGAAGGCATGCTTGTTCACTCACTCATTTGTAAAGCCCTGCAAATCCGCAGATATCCACAGACCACTTTTGTGGATCGCAGATGGATGCTAATTCAAATTTTATATCTGCGCAGGGCTCTACTCGTAATGAGGAAGACTGAGAAAGAGAGCTTAATTTCCCCAACACCTGTTTGTCCAAGGACTAAGCCTATTAGCCCTCATGAAAAATACCTGCACTGCCATGCTACCAAAACCACAAACTTCTAACTTCAAGTGACGCTCTTCATTTGCCTAATGGAAGTTTAGTGATCAGCTCAAGCTCAACATGGCTAAAACAGAACTCTAAATCTTCCCTTCCCACTACTCCCTTTCTCAATTCCCATGGATATCACCATCACCCTGCCTGTCATTCTGGCCTGTAGGTAGCCTCTCTAGGTCTTCATATCCAGCCTACATCTAAATCCTGCAGATTCTTTCCACACATCTCCTCTCAGGTACAACCTTTTCTATCCATTCACACAGATAAAACTCTTGTCCAGGCTTTCATATTGTGTATTATTACTGAAACATTCTTCTCTCTGGCTTGACCAGTGCAGTCTTGCCCCTCTCATTACCGTTCAGAATGCTGCTGCAAAGATACTTTTCCTTGCCTGTTGCTTTGACCATGTCACCCCTCCCTTTGCATCTCTACACTGGCTCCTCCTTCCCTGTTGCATTCTATTTTATATAGGTTCTGAGACCGCATCAAACAAGCGGCTTGTCTTCACTTTCAAGGCCCTTCATTTTCTATGCCTACCCCTACCAATCATCTCTCATTGCTATCGAGCCGTTAGTGCTCACCTCTGATTGGCCCGGTGTCATGCCAATCTCCATTGCCCACTTTTCACACATGCACTTTCATGCTTTCTACCTGCTGCCTCTCACGCTCTGGAGCGGCTTCCTGTAAACATCCTCAAAGCTACTTCACGCTGGTCTTAGAAACCCTCCTTTGCCATGATGCCTGCAAAAAACTTGCCAGTAGTTAGGCTGCTGATGTGCTGAGACCATAGCCTATCATGGTGGCCAATGTCTCATTGTATCCTTGTGTTCCCTTGTCTGTCTGTATCTGTGCATTATCTTTTGTATTGTACTTAAATTGTAAGCTCTTTGGGCCAGCGGCCGTCTTTGTGTTTTGTGTTTGTACAGCACCTAGCCCAATATGGTGCAAGACTGGGGCTCCTAGGTGCTATGGTAATATTAATAAATCAAGGTTATCTCCAGGCAAGTCTATCCTCTCTCCCTAGCCACAATTAAACCTACCACCTGCACTTACTTTTTGCTGGCTGTGGCTACTGCTATCCCCTCTGCTTTCCCCTCCTATAGCTGGGCCCTTCATTCTTCTGTCTGCTCCAAGAGGTCACTCTGCTCCTTCCCCTTCCTTTAGAAACAGCAGTGGCTCCAGCTGCTTCCTCCCTCCCTGTTAAAGGACCAGCAGCAATTGTTTGCTCCCTGCTTCCCTCTACCCTCCAAAGAAAGCACAACTCAACGTCTTTTGTGGTGGGGTCCTTCCCAGCTGGCTGCTATCCAATGCCAGTATATGGACATGCTCCAAGCAACAAGAGCAGAGTTTCCCAGTGAGTGAGGGGAAGAAGTTGGGCCTAATCCAGGGGCAAGCCATGGTCGGACAGCACTGTAGCTGACGTTTGTTGGGGGTTGGGACTGCATGGATACAGGAATCGAGCAGAAGTTCTGAGAAGAGCCCCTCTAGGCTTACTGAAGTAAAGAACCTTACAGACACCCAGTTGTTCTCCTTATGGTTATAGCTTCATTTCAGCAGAGAATGAGTCCATCTTTGTTACCTTAATGAAACATGTTAGTGTGCGTGCCATGAGGTACTGAAAGCAGCATACGATCCTCTTATTAGTCACTTCTCTCTGCTCTTGAATGAGATTTCTCTTTTAGCATTGAGCTCCACAAGTCATACAGGGAACACTGAAAAATGGCAGCCCCAAAACTAGAAGTTACAGGAATGACAAGGTGGGTATTGCTCCTACTGAGTGCAACTGCTGCAGTATTTCTCCCTGGCTGCTTTTCCTTCATTCTCTGCCCACAACCGCAGAACCATGGAGAAAAGTCCTGGCTGCACAAAAGCCAGTGACAAAACTCTCATTTACGTCAGTGGCTCTGCTATTATGTTCGTGACTATGAACCGTAGGCCCAATCCTGTAAAATGCTGAGTGCCCTCATCTCCTGCTGAAAATGTATTTGTGCCCTAGGAATGAATCCAACATCAGTTTAGGCTTCCTGGCCTTTCACATTCATTCATTGCTCCACATGTAGATCTTGCAAAGTAAGAGCAATTGCAGGGGCTAGTTTGAATACCACTGTTTAACTAAAGATTTGCTAATGAAAATGAATTTTTAAAAACAAAAGTTCATAACATGGCCCTTTGAGTAAATGGTGTTCTTGTTCAGCAGGGGTGGGTGCCATTTCAGGTTGAGTCCTGCAAGCACTTGTGTATGTACATCACTTCAAGCGTGTGAGTAGTCAGATTGAAGTCAATGTGCCTACTCTTATGCCTAAAGTTAAGCACCTACATCAGTATTTGCAGGATCCAGACCTATCTGCTAACAGCACAATTTACTTCCTCTAGATTGCCTTTTCCAGCCATGGATTTGAAAGCACTTCACAAAATTATTATCCTCCTGTTACAGAGAGATTAAGTGATGTTTTCAAGGTGTGGACAAGTCAGTCAGAGGCCGAGTTTGACAGACCGCAGGTCTCCTGACTGTGTTCCAACCAGTAGACCAGGGGTCCCCAATGCGGTGCCTACGGGCGCCATGGTGCCTGCCGGGGCATTTTTGTGCACCCGCAGGACACCCCGCCACTAAAATGCCGCCGAGAAGCAATATGCTATTCCCACAAGAAAGCTTGGGGGCCACTGCAGTAGACCACAGCTGTGCACGCTATCTGTCACTGTTGTATCATCACTGTAGCTATGAACAGTTGTGATGTTTTTCTGACAGCCACCCTTTAGATACTACTGCTTCCCATTAAGAAGTCCAGTCTGATGCTTTAGAACTGCTTTCCAGAGTAGAAATGGAAGAATTTAACACCCATGTGGAAGTAATAGAAATCAGGTTCCTAAGCCTCCCAAAGGAAATTTCCACAATTAAAAGTGGGGTGGGGGGGAACTTATTTAACTCCAGTGAAACTGTGATTTCTAAAGGAAGCTGAATTCTACAAGCCCAGCTTTGCAACAGCAGAGCTTTCGGATACATTTTTATTTATGCAATATATAAACTACATTAATTAGTGACTTAATCTGTAATTCAATGCAGTGATCAAATGATTTATTACATTGGAGATGTTACTGTTACAGCATATACTTGGATTTTTGTAAGGGAATTGTTCACACTGGTTGTGGTCATTTCAACAGATGGTAAAAGTCAGAAAACTAAATACACTTCATTGCTTAGTTACAATAACTGATCTTGCTCTTTGGCAGCTGCCATGTTGTTAACTTACATTAACTTCCTGTCACATGAATTGTTGATTTGCAAGGCTTGACTACAGTAATTTTCCTATGTTCTGGCATTGCTGAGATCTCAGCTGAAGTCTTTCCACTGTGAAGAACTTGAATAGTCCCAAAATGCATTATGTGGCTTATGCTCGGTGACTAACAAAATACACGAGTCAGGATAGTTTTCTGTAATAAGCAGAGATGTTTGGGGGAAAGATTGTAATTTTCATATGCATATGCATGGTATGATACCCTCTCGTTCTGTAATAGAATCTGAGTGTTTTGCTATTGCTGAAAAATGTAACATGGATTGAAATGAATAGTCTATTTGATTTTGGCAACAGCAGGAAAGCAAGACCCCTCCCCTTTCTTTAGTATTTTTTTAAAAATGTAAAATATACAATTGGCATTGCCCTGCTCTACCCAATAGTACCTTTCACAGGCAGCTTCCTCCCTGAAGCCAGGCAGCTGTTTTACATTTTGATTTCATTTGAAAACTGATGCTTTCAATCATTTTTAGCTCCACCTGCTGTAACTTTGTGCTAACTACTCAGCAACCTTCATTTCTTAAGCCCTTAGCAGTAGCAGTTGGGTGTCAATGGCTGTGGCCCTGCACAAACTGATTAGCAAAGGATAAGGACCTTTCCACTTTTGTGGAAAATTACAAACTATATATATCATGGGTGGCCAAACCACGGCTTGGGAGCCACATGCTCCACCCCCCACCCCATTTTTCACCTACCATACTCTCGGGGGGGGGGGGCGCTCAGGGCTTCTGCCCTGTGGTGGGACTAGGGGCTTCAGTCCTGCAGGAGGTGCCTGCCTGGGCTTGGGGCTTTAGCCCTATGGGGCACACCTGCTGGGTCTAGGGCCTTTAGGAGAAGCAGGGCTGAAGTCCGAAACCCTGGCAAGTGCCTCCTGTGTGGCTGAAGCCCCGAGATCCCCCTCCCCACTGGGCAGAAGACCCTAGCCACACCACTCCACTGAAGGGCTAAAGCCCTGAGCCCTGGTAGGTGTGCCTGGCTCTTGAACTTCCAAAGATTATTGTATGCAGCTCAGATGGTCAGTAAGTTTGGCCATCCTTGATATATATTTTCTCCCATTTCTGTAATTTTTCATGAATTTTTTTTCAATGAAAAATTTTCAAATCTAATTCTCCCACCTTACTTTCACTTTTTGTAAAGTAAAACAGTGAGAGGAAAGGGGGACCCACCCCCCATCAAAATGAAAAGCCAATCAATCCCTTTTAATCTATTAAAGGACAAATCTATTGCTACCAAAGTTCCAGATCCTGAAAGGTGTTTAGGTGCCTAACTCCCATTGAAATCAACAGGAATTAAGGTACCTAAGCATCTTTGAGGATCTGGGCCAAATTGCTTCTGACAGAGACTTAACTCCAGATACTTGCATGTAGCTACACTAGCTGCTGTTACAGTCATTGAAAGCATAGGTTGTCCGATTACACATGAAAAAGGGAAGATGTTCAATAGACAAAAATGAGAGGCCAGCACTTAAACTCTAGCAGGCTGGCTAGAGGTAAGGGAACTACAGTAAAAGAGCCACAGTTAGTTCTCTGTATGACCAGGTGGAAAACCCAAAAGCTTTCATGCTGTTAGTACTCAGGTTAATCCCATTCATAACATCTTGGGAACTGGTCAGTCTCCCAGGGCTCCAGCTGGGGCTCTAGGGGATGCGGTAGCAGGCAGATGGGTGGTTTCTAGTTGTTGTGGGGCATGGCGGAGCTATGGATCAAGGAATAATATAAAAAAAAGCACAGAGTAGTTTTGAGACCATGGTCAGGGGAGGGATTGTCTTGTTTTCCAGACCACGGACAAAAGACCCAATGCAGGAGTGACAAATCAGGGGGTGTCAGTTACAAGTGAGTAAACTGGAGAGAATATAACTCACAGTCCACAAGGACAGCGGAAGGGTGAGGTTATAGCAGGAAAAGCACAAAACAGGAGGGTCAAAGACAGAAGTTCCTTTTCTTTCATATTCTCCTGCTAGATGCTTTTCCTGTCACAACCCTGCTCTTCCACCCTCTGGTTGTCTAAGTTCTAGTAGTCTATAGTCACCGTGTGCTATATATATACCTTCTGTTGCTTCTGAATTTGGCCCAAAGATTTCCACAGTGTGGGGCCATCTGAAAGTGAACAAATTTATAGTAACAGATAAACCTCCTACTGTGTCTGGCTCAAAATTGGAGAGGAAAATCCATCCGTCTATTCAGAGGAACTTACACCACTTTACATGTAACTGACACAGTCAGCTCATTTGAAGTAAACAAGTCTGAGCAAAGAATAAAATCATCTACGTTTCCTCTTCCTGAAATCTGAGCTGCTTACTGTACACCTTGTGTAAAGAATTATTTTCACACTTGAGCAAACTGTCAGGCATATTTGCATGTCAATTCACGATTCTTATTTTAATCAATTTTTTTTCCACATTTGGTAGAAAAGATGTAGAGGTTTCTTGATCCACTGTGAATCTGCCATCACTTTTCTGGCAAAAAAATACTATCGAACACAGACTACTTCATTCTGTAAATCAAAACAGTCTGTTATCTTGTCGGGCTCAATGGGTAGTGATCAATGGCTCCATGTCTAGTTGGCAGCCGGTGTCAAGTGGAGTGCCCCAGGGGTCGGTCCTGGGGCCGGTTTTGTTCAATATCTTCATAAATGATCTGGAGGATGGTGTGGATTGCACTCTCAGCAAATTTGCGGATGATACTAAACTAGGAGGAGTGGTAGATACGCTGGAGGGCAGGGATAGGATACAGAGGGACCTAGAAAAATTGGAGGATTGGGCCAAAAGAAATCTGATGAGGTTCAATAAGGATAAGTGCAGGGTCCTGCACTTAGGACGGAAGAACCCAATGCCCAGCTACAGACTAGGGACCGAATGGCTAGGCAGCAGTTCTGCGGAAAAGGACCTAGGGGTTACAGTGGACGAGAAGCTAGATATGAGTCAGCAGTGTGCCCTTGTTGCCAAGAAGGCCAATGGCATTTTGGGATGTATAAGTAGGGGCATAGCGAGCAGATAGAGGGACGTGATCGTTCCCCTCTATTCGACATTGGTGAGGCCTCATCTGGAGTACTGTGTCCAGTTTTGGGCCCCACACTACAAGAAGGATGTGGATAAATTGGAGAGAGTCCAGCGAAGGGCAACAAAAATGATTAGGGGTCTGGAACACATGACTTATGAGGAGAGGCTGAGGGAACTGGGATTGTTTAGTCTGCAGAAGAGAAGAACGAGGGGGGATTTGATAGCTGCTTTCAACTACCTGAGAGGTGGTTCCAGAGAGGATGGTTCTAGACTATTCTTAGTGGTAGAAGAGGACAGGACAAGGAGTAATGGTCTCAAGTTGCAGTGGGGGAGATTTAGGTTGGATATTAGGAAAAACTTTTTCACTGGGAGGGTGGTGAAACACTGGAATGCGTTACCTAGGGAGGTGGTAGAATCTCCTTCCTTAGAAGTTTTTAAGGTCAGGCTTGACAAAGCCCTGGCTGGGATGATTTAATTGGGGATTGGTCCTGCTTTGAGCAGGGGGTTGGACTAGATGACCTCCTGAGGTCCCTTCCTACCCTGATATTCTATGATTCTATGATCTTGTCACATCTCGGACAGACTGAAATTAATAATCTTGCCAAGACAAGTGTTCACTGCAGCCACTGAAACATTACCATTACAGTGAACTGTGAAAGTTGGTGCAAAGGCCAAACTCCCACCTTGATTTACAAGATTTTAACTGTGACTCACTAATCAGTAATCTACAAAACCCACAAACTAGTCTGTTGGAAATGTACTGAAAGAGAATGGCATTTTTCATTTAACAGGGAAATAAGGTTTTGCTTTTAATCCAGTGATGTTTCATTCCTCAGTTCCAATAATAAGTGTTTTCCCCATCTCCCAAGTGAACTTCATTCAACTACTAGACCTCTTCCAGGTTGACATCATGAAGCAACCTCCAGTTTGGGCTTTTCCAGAGCTCAGGAAAGGCTACTGATGCTTGGAGGTGGACTTTTGCAAGAGTCACTCCATTTAGATGCTGTGGGAGTGTCTGTTTTACAGTGCCTGGCCCAATCGGATTCTAGTCCATGGCTAAGGCTCCTAAATTGTTATGGTAATACAAATAAATAATAATAATGAGCAAAAATGAGTTTTTCGGGTCCTTTTCCTAGTAAAAACCCATGTCTTCAAAATGGGGTTTCCACTTCCTGTCCTGGATGCTGCCGTGTTACCTGCTTAACACTCTGAAGCATTAAGCAGGTAACACTCATTTTTCAGATTGTTTTCCCAGTTAGTTAATGCTGCTGCAGAAATACAGAGCATTGTCCAAGTTCAAGGGAGAGGAGCTTGTTCAAAGTCATTTTCTTATGAAACACTAATGCCTCAAGCATAGAAATCTGGTAATCCCAGCTCCTGCTGGGCTCAGTTAATACGCACATTCTAGGCATATTTATCTCCTTTAAGTGCCTGATCCAACGCCCATTTAAGTCAACATGAATCCTTCCATTGATTTCACTAGGAGATGAACAAGGCTCTCAACCAGCAGCTAGTGCTGAGCCCACGAGGAACCCCTGGCTTTCTCATGGGGACTGTATTCCAACATGAGAGCAGGATCTTGAATTTGACTCTCCTTTTGGAACAGGGAAGGGTCTAAAGAAAAAGTCTGACTAGGCTCTGTTCTCCCCACACTCCTGATACGTGATGCTGTCAGAACAGGGAGAGGGGAGGGCCCACAGTAGACAGCTTAGAGCAGTACAGGAACTCACTTAAAGTCACCCAGGTTAACATGGTTACATTGCTGATCAATTAGGGAACATGCTCATTTAAAGCTGTGCAATGCTCCCTTCTAAAGTCGTTTGGCAGCCGCCTGCTTTGTCCACTGCTTGCGGGGAGAGCAGCCCGTTGCAGCTAGCTGGTGGGGGCTTGGAACCAGGGTGGACCAGCAGACCCCCTGTCAGCTCCCTGCTCCCCAAAGTTCCATGTGCAGCAGCTGCCCAGCAAGCTATCAGTTGCCAGCAGTTCAGCTGTCCCTCTCCCCACTGCCATGTGCTGCTCCTGCCCTCTGCCTTGGAGCTGCTCCCTGAGACTCCCGCTTGCTGTGGGGGGGAGGGGAAGAAGAGTTTGGCCAATGTCAGGGTGACCCCCTCCCCCCTGTTCCTGCACCCTGCTTACCCCATCTTCCATAGAGCAGGGGCGGGATGGTCTCAGTTTGCTGATCTAATTAACAAGGCAGTGTACTTCTGACCCCACTCTTCATACTTAAAGGGGAAATGCACATCTCTATCTCTCAAACACACACAGGGTGTGTGTCTCTGTCTGCCCTCCCTCCTTTCCTGCTGCCTTGTAGAGTGTGAGAGTTAACCCTTGAGGGCTCAGCCAATTGCTAGTTCATCATTTAGCAGTAAGGCATTCCCTGGGAAATATCCCACCCTCTGACTTCTCCACCTCAACCAAGCTCCACAATCATCATCGCTGTGTACCAGTATTAAACTGTTTGTTTAAAACTTATACTGTGTGTGTGTGTATATATATATAAATATAAAATATAGTCTTTTGTCTGGTGAAAAAATTTCCCTGGAACCCTAACCCCCTCATTTACATTAAGTCTTATGGGGAAATTGGATTCGTTTAACATCGTTTCACTTAAAGTTGCATTTTTCAGCAACATAACTACAACGTTAAGTGTGGAGTTCCTATATAGCATAGAACAAAGCACAGTACATTAAAACTTAGGCCTTGGGCATGGCTACACTTGCAGATGTAGAGCGCTTTGAGTTAAACCAGCTTTCGTAGAGGGCAGTAGGGAAAGTGCTACAATCTATCCACACTGACAGCTTCAAGCATACTGGCATGGCCACATTTGTGGCACTTGCAGCGGCATCGGGAGCAGTGCATTGTGGGCAGCTATCCCAGCATGCAAGTGGCTGCAATGTACTTTTCAAAGGGGGGGTGGGGTGGAGTGTGACAGGGAGTGTGTTGTGTGTATGTGGAGGGAGAGAGAGTGGGTTTTGGGGGGCCTGAGAGCATGTCAGCATGCTGTCTTCTAAGTTCTGACAGGAGCAGACCCCCCCCCCACAGCATTCCACAGTAATGGTTGCTTTGTCTCGGAGCTGATAAGCAGCCGGCTGTCAGAAACGGAGCTTTCAAAGGGCATATTCGCATTCCTGCAGCGATTCAAAAACAATGACAAGAGTGGCCACTTGACTCAGGAGGATTATGGGACATTTCCGGAGGCTGATCAGGGCGCAGTAAAGCTACACCTCGTTCACACTAGCGCTGCGACGCTCCAGCGGGGGCGCAGCAAACGTTATTCCACTCGCCGAGGTGGAGTACCCGCAGCACTGTAGCCGCGGAGTCAGACCGCTCCACGTGCCTTGCCAGTGTGGACGGGTAGTGAGCTAGTGCGCCCGGGGTTCCTTTATTGCGCTGTAACTCGCAAGTGCAGCCAAGCCCCTTGTCTATCTGGGAAAGTTGCACCAGTATAACCTAAGGTGTGAATTTAACCCAATCTAGTTAAACTGATGCAAACCCCCATGTAGACACTCTTATTCTGGTATAAAACTGGTTTATTTCACATTAGTTTAAATGGATTAGGAACAGCTTTAAATTAAACTGAAATAAGCCAGTTAACTGAAATAAGAGTCCTCACGGGAATTTAAACTGGTTTGAAAAGAGATGTTAGTTAAACCAGAGCAACTTTCCTGTGTAGACATGGCCTTAGCCGAGTCTCTTACCTTTCCTGTTGCTACCTTATTTAGGGTTACCTATTGCCCTCTTCTTTATTTTACTGATGCTCAGCTACAACATTTCCCCCGACATCAACCCCATTTCAGGTAAGCACAACAAAAGGGCTCTTGCTTTGCTGACAAGATCTCAGCATGGTCCCAACACCCCAGAGCACTAGAACTGTCAGTTGGGATTGGACTCCATGTCCTAAGAAGCACTTGGATACCACCACAATGTGTGTGCATAGACATCACTTTGTCTTAAATGGACTGAGGCATCTGCCTGTGGCAGGACAACATTCTGACAAGTCAATGACACGGAGATTCTGAAGTGAAGATTTTATACAAGGAATGTCATGGATGGTTTCTCTTTGTGCATTAACATGGAAGTGAAGCTACATGCATGGAAGCCACATAGGGCACGGCCTTCAAACCAACAACAAATATTAATTGTATTGTCCATCACCGATTCAAAAATAAACAACTCAAAGTGCAGAGCTATGCTGTAAAAAGTCTTTTCTAAGACAGGACTGTTACCCACTCCTATCCCCCACTCCCTTCCAGGTGACTATCAGCTTATGACAGCCTTTGATTACAAAATACAAGTTCGTCTCTGGAAGTTTAACCAGCAGGGAAGGTTTCCTCCCACACATTCCATTTCAGCTTGTCTGGGAATAGATGCCTGGGGCAGTCACTTTGCAAACAGGTTCCTTTGGGGGTGAGAGCAAGAACTATTAGTTAAAAGGCCAAAGCCAGCACACTTGTTCAGAAGGTCTAGTCTTTTATAGCAGCTAATTTAATAATATAGTCCTAACAGAGGGTGTCAATCATTGAGCTACACAGCAGGTAGGACTAAATCAGTTTCAGAGTATCATGTCAAACTCCAGCCACTACAATTGGAGACAAGTCCCCTCCATGGGAGCATCCCTTGTCTACATAAGCCAAAAGTTCAGTTCATGATGGTCTCTTTATTTCTTGTCATGAGAGCCAAAATCCACAGAAAGGGAGCATATCAGTTGAGCGCAGTGGTTTGCTCATTGCTGATAAATTCAGTGGTTCAATGCAGACCTTTATGGAAGGGTAAAGTCCAGTGAGTGCCACTTGCTAGGAGCTGAGAAGAGATTCCTGTTTTCCAGCTGGATCTGTAGGTTTGGTTGGTTGGTTGTTGTTTTTATAAGAAAGATCACAGTCAAATCTGTGCCGTTTCTATGCAGCCATCTGAAAGACCATTGGTGGCACCATGGATTTGGAGACCCTTTAAAACTTTAGTAAGCCTAGCAAACACTAGACTGCAGGTCATGCAATCTTCCAGAAAACTGGCACTTGCCTCGTTCTGGTCACAAGCCTCTTAGTTTCTGACAAACCTCATAAAGCAGTTAAAGTCCTCCTGAAAGAAATCCAAGCGCATGGGAATGTGGTCAAGAAGAGCGAGGCCCTGCTACCTTGTGATCTTGTGCTGACATGGAAATGGCTTCTACCACAGATGCCCTAGCATTTTCCATATCATTTGTTTTCCTTTCAACAACTCTAGCTTGGTGTCTGCCATGGTGCTAGGTTCACCTCCACTCGCCTGCACTGCAGTCCCATGACCTGCCAGACTAGCATTTGTGACCACAATTCAAATAGATTTTGCAAACCCTTTAGTGCCAGCAGGTGGAGCCTCCAGAGGCAGGGACCCTCCCGTTATCAGATGCAATTCATGCATCTATGTTTGGGGAGCCTTGGACCCTCTTGGCAGCAAAGGGTCTAAACCTTTACAATAGGACCATGTGATGAGCAAAATGCTTCAAGAGAAGAATTAGAAGGCACTGCAGTGGCTATGAATTCAACCCAATACAGCAGGGTCCAGCTGCATCTCTTATTTGAACTAGAAATATTCAAAACTTCACTAGCCACCGGTATCCTTAACATACTAAATTATATAGATATAGATGTTTAAACTGGAATAAAATACACTGGATTTTGGGTTGCTCATTTACATGAGCTCCCCTCTTCCCCAATCAGTTTACAATTAAAACCTGAAGGTCCAGTTTACTCACTTGAGCTCATGTCCCAGCATTCCAAGACGGGTAGAACATGAGAGCAGGCCAGAGATCAGAAACATGCACTCTAGCTGCTAAAGGTGAAAGGGAGACCAAATATTTTTTTCTAACCCTGAGAACCTAAGGAATCGTGAAGGACCCAGACAGGAAGCTGGGGTTAAAGATCACCAGGTTTCTTATTGCAGTTAAAACAGACTCGCACTGGATGATCCCATCCACGGGAAGGGACCGCTCGGCGCTCGCTTGAACATTCATCACAGAATCCCTGGCCACAGGCTCGACAGTGGTGTTTAGAGAGCTTGATGTTGAACTCCTTCTGGCAGTTGTGGCAGTGCAGGATTTCATGATCCGGCACCCAGTAAGCAGGTCTAGCAGCATCTTTCACGAGCCCTACAAAGGATGAGAAAGAACCACAGCAATTAGAATGTCTCCTGTTCTTTGCTAAGGCAGAGGAGGGGAAGGACCCAAGGATACCAGCCATGTCTGTGCCTTTTCAAGGAGCTCATTATGGAAACTGTTAAGATCTGCCCACAGAACACTTCATTCTAGCAGGCATCTGCTAGTAGTTCAGGCTATTCCAAATCTTTCATATTGTGCCCCTGTACAATTCAATGGCATTGTTTTAATGGGGACCCTACCACCACTACGCCACTGTTTAATAAATAATAATAATAATAATTAATAATTAGTTAGAGCTGGTTTGGTAGCCCTAGAGAATGAAATCCAATAGGCACAACATGCACTGGAAGCTTCCCCTCCACATTCAACCCTGACCAAGTCAGGGGCCAGATAGCAGATCAGTCTCCAAGTCTCTCTCAATCCTAGCCTTTGTACTAAGACTGCCATCCAGGATACCAATTTATAGCACATGATGTGGATGCTTGTCTACTAGTAACCAGACTGAGAACTCCATCCATCAGGCACAAAATAGTATCAGTGGCTTACTACACTTGGTGACTACTGACCTTGGCTAGATTTGGACCAGTGACCTAAACATGAAAATTCCTGCATTAAATCTTATTCAGTCTGGCATATCAAGTTAAGTAGATCTAATAGATCTCGGGGGACCATACAGCCCACAATGTCATGGGCTTCTTGTACTTCACATGTGGAAGTAGGGCAGCTATTATTCTTAACCTCTAGTCTTGGCTCCTCAAGAGAACAGGGTGATCAAATCTCTCTGAATGACTGGAATGATCCCACAATCAGAGTATTATGCCAAGAAAGGCAGAGATTCTGGGCTGGGAAAAAAGCACAGCCCCACGTTGCTATTTTTTTTTGCCATTTTTTGCAGAAGGCCATCCAGGGTAAGTGGAGGTGGACACCTCCTCCGGCCATGACTCGTTCAGAGAACTTTGGCTTTCTCTGCCTTATCTTCTGTCCATTGTGGTTCAGCTGGGTGGTCAAAACAATCTAACCATCACTCTTTCAGGTATCAGAGTAGGAGCCGTGTTAGTCTGTATCCGCAAAAAGAAAAGGAGGACTTGTGGCACCTCAGAGACTAACCAATTTATTTGAGCATAAGCTTTTGTGAGCTACAGCTCACTTCATTGAGCTGTAGCTCAATGCTTATGCTCAAATAAATTGGTTAGTCTCCGAGGTGCCACAAGTCCTCCTTTTCTTCTTTCAGGTACATGTACAATGGTGGTAACACCAACATCTGGCAGCTTCATTCCTGCTTCCATTTTATTAGATAATAAAAGATCTGCCAGCTTTATTAAATTCCAGACAGAGCGATGGAGAGAAGGTCTGATGAGTGGTTAATGCAATTCATAACCCTCTACTGCTGTCTACCTCCTGTGGGGGTTTGGTCAGCAGAACAAACAGCAGTTCAGCTGTGGAACAACATTTAAACCCAGGTACCTGCTGCGGCACCTGGGCTGGTACCCAGTGCACTAACAACCAGCACACTGTCATTGTACTAAGTTCAGCATTAGGAACCATCCTCCCAGTTACTGGATGTTTAAATGTCTTGGTCCTGATTTGCAGAAGTGCCGAGCACCCGTAGATCCCAATTATGTCAAATGCAGCTGCTGGCACTCAGAACTGCTAAAATACCTGATAAAATGTCTCATAGTTTGGCCACGATTTTTTAAGTACAGCCTAGGAAACTCAGTCTGGCAGATCACTGCAATAACCCTACTGGCGTATCAGGAAGAAGTGACACTCAGAACTCAAGGATCTGTGATGCTGCACTGTGGAGAGAATAGAAGTGAGGAGGCGTAAACTGGAAAAAAAAATGCTGAGAAAGTAGAGGAAACATAGGGAGAGAGCTTGGCAGGGCCCATGGCCCAGCAGGAGCAGAAGTCAGAAGGGGGACCCTCGAGCTACACTGGCCCCCTGAGACAAGACGTGTCAGTGTGCCATGCCAGCTCATTTCAAGCACTGAAGTTTAACAAACAGCTCTGACATACGCAACCAACATGTTCTTAGATAGAAAAACAATTGGAAGCAAAGAGCACCCACCTAGTGGGATGTCTATGGCAGTTACCACAGCTCCAAGAGTGTTCTGCACTGCCTCACCGACCTTCCTGGCGATCAGTGTCCCACCTTCCTCCTCTGTCTGTGACTCGGGCACATCTGCATGACAGAAGAGTTACGGTTCAAAACGCAAGCCACAGTTCCTGCCAAGTCTCAGTTAATTTGTATTATCAGAGAAACTAATGTTAAACCAAGGTAACTTGGTTGGTTAGGTGCAGCACCCGTAGCATAGGCCTGGGGCTCTCTGGCATCCCAGTGTAGCCAAACACCAGTCAGCCTTTATTTCACACCCTCCGTGCCTTCCCTGGGGAAATTTGCATGACCTTCACTGTTACGCTTTTCCTCCACCCACGTGGACAAGACACAGTCTACTCAAGACCAGTGCAGAGGGATGCTATCTCCCCACCAGCAGGAGATGTTGCCTTCTGGGATATTGGGATAAAGTCCAATTTAGAAATAATTCCTCCAAGAGATCAGATTTTTCAGTAATTTCTTGTGAATGGTATTTGCAGTAAAAAGGGTCTCTCAGAGTTCATCTGCTTTCCCCACCAGAAGCATTCACAAACATGATTTCAAATCCTGCTCTGAGGTGGTGTGTACCCAAAAGAATGGCACCATCTACACCCATTACAAGGGCATCAGTTGGCAGGTTGGATCAGCCAACTTCCCTATCTGCCCTAGAATGGGGCTTTTGATAGAAAATCAGTGGTAAGATTTCAGACACAACATATGGTTAATGCTGACAGGAAGGTGGAGAACTTCCCTCCATTCCCAGAACGAGCACAGTCAGGTCAGCATTACCTAACCGGATGCCCCTGCTGTCATGGCAGTTGTCACACACTCTCACTGGCGCCGGTCCCCAGCCCCGCTCAGGGACGGGGCGGGTCTTGGAAGAGCAGCTATCGCAGAAGCCCTCCCCGCAGGCCCGGCAGTGATGTTTCGTATCATTATCTTTAAAGGACGTGCCACACTTGTTGCAATTCTGAACAAGACAAACCAGAAAGAAAAACTATCAGTTTGATTTTCCTAATTATCTCCAATTAGAAAAGCGTCCGAGAGCTGGATCACGAGATGGCAGGGACCGTGGCACCTATGAAAGTGACTGGATCCTGCATGAGTGGGGAAAGTATTGTAAGTCTCACAGTTAACTGATCTGTACTTGCACTGCAGAGACTTTTTGATGTCTTTCTCTGAAGTGTCTTGGGCATAGACTCCACTTAGGGTGGTGCCAGCATTGTCCTTCTGGCTCAATGACTTCATACCCAAAGAAGGGACCCGTGGGAAGACAAGCATGCTGTGGCTAGGCCAGCAGCATTACCGTGAACCCTGTGGTTACAGCCATGAATTGTTACACCTATGCTTTCTTGGGTGCCTACAGCACTGGGCAGTTGACCTGTGAACACTTGAAGGTTTTGGAAAACAAAGATAAGATGGTCATTTCCAGTTTAGTCATCTGCCCAATTCCTTTTATATGCTTTCTCAAAGGAGTTGGAAGTCTCTCTCTAATTGAATTGTAAGGGCCAAGTATTCATATCCAGCTTCATATTTTGTACAAATTGGTTGCACTTGCAAAAGTGGAAACGCAAAAATGGGAGGCCAGGACTTCAACTTTGATTCTTTATACTCAAGAGCAAGTATGTGGGAGCCAGTATTTTTATCAGCAGCGTTGATGGTGGGAATGGGTCAAACTGGAAGAAGCAGAAAGGGTCAGTGGAATAATAAGGGGACAAATTGCACATCCAGGGAAGAAGGCATCTGACATGATCTTTCTCAGGCCAAGCCAAGAACGTGAATAGCAAGGTCCCTGCCGTTGGCTCTGAAGAGCTGCCGGAGGTGGGTGAACTGCAGTTTGCAATCCACAGTAGACGAGGCACCTGAAATCTATCAGATTTTTTTTAACTGGTTACTTTGTCATTTTATTTTTTGGAGAAGGTGTGGAGGAAGGGTTATGTTCAGCTCAGCAAAGGGAGCAGTTTCCCTCAACAGCATGAAAGCACGGCAGCTGCTACATACCAGGATTTGAGAGTTGGGTCTCCAGTAGGCAGGGGCAATCTGGTCCGTCAGCCAAGAGGTCACAGCTTTTGTGGGTCCCAGGCTGAGCTCAGACACAGACTGTGCCATGAAATTCATCCCATCCAACAGGCGCTGAGCTGCATTGTTGTTGTCTTTCAGAAATCCATCTGTCTATAACACAATGGGGATTTACATGAAAATGGAAAAACAGAGAAGGAAACGTTTACTTCTCCTGAGCAGATGCTTCTTGGAGCAAATGCCCGTCCACTGCTGCTGTTAAAATGGAGAACACCACCTGGAAGAATCACACTCCCATCTTTTTTAGAGAGAGGGGATGTTTTAATGGTTTAAACATTCACACTAGGAGTCCAAATGTTGATAAAGTCAACCAACTTCTTTATCCTTCCAAGGTAGGCTGAGCACTGTTCAATTTACTGTGTGCAAGACTTTCAGTGGGACCTTAAAAAACAAGGTCCTGTCCCGACTCCTGTCTCATGTGGATATTGAATATCCCATGGCACTTTCCGTAAGAGTAAGAGGTTTGCTCATATGTCCCTTATTCCCACGGTTGTTCAGCATGCTGTGCGGCAGATGGCTGTATTTCAGAGGGGATGTGTGTAAGGAGCATTTTGGGATGAAAGCCCACTATAAAAATGTAGAAATCATTTACTTATTAATCAGAGATGGGAAAGACCTGTTAGGTTTTCTGACTCATCTCTTGGGGACCACTGCAATATCGTGATCTGTCCAATCCAATTTTTAATGTCCATTTGGGCAAAACTTGGTTGCCTCTTGCTCTGAGGATGCCCATCCTCGAAGAGGCTCCATACTTCAAGCAGCAGGGGCAGCTGCCATAGCGAGAGTCAGTCCATTTTTTCTGCCATTATGCAAAAAAAAAAAGAAAGAAAGAAAGAAAGAAAGAAAGAAAGAAAGAAAGAAAGAAAGAAAGAAAGAAAGAAAGAAAGAAACCACCCACATCTCCAAAGCACCCCAACAAGACTTACTCCTGGCCAGACGTGCTCAATTTCTGTCCTCACCACTGTGTCCACAGGATCTTGGTTCCCAAACCAGTACTGCCGGCTGCGGTACACCACTCCACAGTTGGGGCACTCAATCACATACCTGCAGTGAGGAACAAGGAGAACTGGTTACCTAGCAAGGGGCTGGAGGCCCAAAGGAGCTGGCAAAGGAAAGGAAAGGGAGAGCAGAAAGTACTCACCCTGACCAGGCGTACTTGGCAAGGCCCATCCAAGGGGAATCAGTGGAAGCAGATGTTTTTGGCACCACATTGACCTCCTTCCCACGCTCGTAACAGGCCTGGAACAGGAGTGTTTGATTAGAATCACATGTTTTGGTACCCCAGACACTGAGTCCCATGTGACTGTTTGGTCACGAGTGGGTTTAAGGGCCTTATCTGGTGTGTGTTTGTGGAGATGGTTTGCTAAAGGGGCCACATGATGGACCCCATCATTGATAACGGAATTTTTGTGCATTATGACCCAAATGATGCCATTTGTCTAATCAACAATAAAAATATGGCTGTGGGTGAAGTAACCTCCAGGCTCCTCCACGTGACCTTTGAGTTACATACACTCCCCACAAAAAAATCAACATTAGGGGTGGAGGGAAGGAAATAAGGAGAGCAATTCAGAGGCTTATCCATTCACTGTACTGAGACTGAAGAGCAACATCTAATGCTTAACCTGTCCTGGGAAATGGCAGCAGTGCAGCCCTCGGTGATTCAGCCAGCAAAACACGCAAGCAGTGCAACTGGGCTGCCGGCAAACAGAACAATTACCAAAGAACTGTTAAAGATCGACAGGAATCTTGTTGCCACGAGTCTTCAACAGAAAAGAGGAGCAAGACCACAGGCACATGTGAGTAACACTTCTCCCTCTCCAGGTACTGGACCCCGTCCCTAGGGTTCTGCTTACCTTGCAGGTATAGACTCTGTTATCGTACTGGTGGGAGTATCTGCATCGGCTCTTGGCTTCATGAGGAACTCCTTCTTTCGCATGGTTCATGCTGTTCTTACAGCCACACCTGGAGTTCAGAAGCAAACAGTGAGCAGGCTAGAGAGTCACTGATACAGGACAGATCTCGATATAAGGTCAGCTAAGTTGCCAGAACTAAAACTAGGTTTTATTCAATATCTTATGTTTGTATAGCCATTGAAATGCAGCCACCATGGAGTGGAGTAAGCAGTGGTTTCACAGCAACGTTATACAGCAATTTAGTACAGGAAGTGAACACTGTATCCAACAGAAGCTGCAGAGGGAATCTAGATGGAACTAACCAAGTTCGGAATTTGGCCAAGACATGAGAACTAACATCCCACCTCTCACAAAGAAGAGCTAGAGAATCTTTAATGACCACAAAAGACAGGGAACCTAGTTTTACATCTTATTTGATAGACAGAACTTCCAGCAGCACAATCTTCCATAGCACCATGTTGATACAGCTCAGTACAGACTCAGAGGGATGACTGCAACCTACTGAATTACCAGCACCACTTCCCACACCACTTGGGCTTTCCTTAGACAGGACTTGCACTCAAGTTCTGAGGCATCTGACTGGTTAGTATGCAAAATCTCATCAGCCCCAGTGGGTGTGGCTTCTAGTCACAGGCCATAGGTCACAGTCCAAGACTGGGTGGATGTATGTTTTGGTGATGTTTATGTCATGAATATGACAGAAAGTCTCACAGGGCAATTATTTCTGACTTCAAGGGATTCTTGTAGACCACTCATTTCACAGTCTGCCCTTTGAGGGACTTGCCAGTTCTGAGACGACATGTTTATGAACACTACGGAAGCGATGTGGGCAAAAAGAGATTACACTGATACTTAACTTGCGATATTGCGGATTCCACAATATTAGGTTTCGACGGCAATTTTGATACGGGAGCCCCGGGTGGCCACTCTCAGCCCCAAGGGCCGACAATGGAAAATCACTGAAAAAGTAATAATGGGCTTTATTACTGCAAATAATATGGTCCATTATTACTTTTCCTCAATTTTCCATGGCTTGTCCGCAATTCAGCCACAGTTTTTTGACCCTTGTCCTGCAATTCAAGTAGGGTATTGCTGATAAATGGAAAGGAGACCCTATTACCTAGCTGGGACACAGAGACAGCACCCCCCACAGCACACACCTTGAACTGCTTTTCAGGGAGTTCAAATGGGTTCTGGTGTCAGGGGAAACATACAACTTCTGTATTCAGACTAAGGAGTTATCACACTGATGTCACCACCTATGCTGATGATGCTTCTCCAGAGTACTTGTGACCTCACAATGACAGTGCATTCTGATGCTGCAGATCTTGACAGTACGGTCTCCCAGAGGGATGAGGGTGTATTTCTTGCCTACTTACCCACAGCTGAGGCATATAGTAGAACAGGTGAAATACTCATCCGGAAAGAAGGAGCTGTGAGCCATCTGGTCATCGGGGATCTCACCGCTGAACCGATCGCTCAATGCCTGTCAGACCAAGTGAGAGAAATTGCTGAGGAATTCAGAGCAACAAGGACATTGATTCACCAGGCCAGTGACAGCCTTCTGGAAAGGTACACATCTTCATGGACATCCTGGGAGGCTTCTCATGGACACTCCATGGGTTCCTCTCTGGGAGAGGGCCAACTGGGCTGTGTAGCTAACAAATCATGGTTCACTGACCAGGAAACCATATGGGTATGAGCTACAAAGGAAAACTATAATCCCCCCTGCCTTCCCTCTAATACAGACCAAACAAGATCAACAATCTTGCACTTGTCAGGGAGATGGAATGGATGATCTCAAGGGTTTTTTCCATCTCTAACTTCTATGATAGGGCAGAAGGGGTTGGAGGAAGAAGGCTGCACAGAATAAATAGCTGGATAAAAAGGGTTTTGGATTCCACACCAAAGGAAACAACATTTGGTCCTACATACTCAACACACCATGCAAGGTTTGAGCTAGGTGACTTAGATTAACTAGCATTAATTAAGGACATTGGGAACCTTTTAGTGATGGTGAAATAGTGAAAGTTTCCCTCCTGGGGCTTTGTCAAAGTGCCTCAATCCTATTCTGCAGCGAGCACATATGAGATGAAAAGGGAGCTCGCTCTCCATGGTCCATTCAGTCCTTGGCTTTTGAGCTCAGACTGCAAACAAGCATGATAATTAGGGCCAGTTGTGATGGTAGCTTCTGTGATGGAGACGTCTCCACTGGGACCTGGGGCTTGTCTACACTGGCAATTTACAGCACTGCAACTTTCTCGCTCAGGGTGTGAAAAAACACCCCCCTGAGAGCAGCAAGTTTCAGCGCTGTAAAGCATCAGTGTAGACAGCGCTGGTAGCTATGTCCCTCATGGAGGTGGTTTTTTTAGAGCACTGGGAAAGCTCTCTCCCAGCACTGCGCTGCAACCACACAAGCCATGTTAAAGTGCTCTAGCATTTTTTAGCGTTTTAGCATTGCCAGTGTAGACCAGCCCCTGGACTGTGACCAAACACATTCCACACAAACCACTAAGTGGCTCTCAAATGTCAGCCTTTTGATTACTGATGTGGGCTGGATGTGAACTGGCAGCACCATAAACCAAATGTGGCATTAGCCCTTAAATACGTGAGAAAAACAAACCACCACAGCACACGTGCTGCAGGAATGGTGAAGAGGTTGATATTCTTCTCTTCAAAAGAAATCACTTTTCTTCTTTTACTAAAAAACCAACAAAGCAAAATAACAGACTCTGCCCACACCCCTTCCCCATTAGATACTCAGAACTATGCACTGCCCCGGTGGAGCTATGTTCCTGATCTTCACTGATCCCAAGGGTCAGATCTTTCTTTATCTAGAGAAGAAAGGCAAGAAAATACTTTCTCTTGTAGGGACACTGAGGAAAACATCTGCTGCAAATCTATGTCTAGGTGACTGCCTGGAGACCAGTTACCCTGGTAACAACATAGATCTCTCCATTGTACCAAAATGGTTGAACTGTGTCTGTCTTGGGCATTTATAACGTGCCTACCGCTGCTAACAATGACCTTCAGGGTCCAACCCTAGTTCTTATACCTGTATTATAAAGTATTTAAAAAGCTACATTTAATGCTTTAAAGAGGCAGAATAATGTTATTTTAAAAGTTTCATTTTTACAGGCTTTGTTTGCCATGAAGCCTGAACTAAACATCATGTCTAATAGGCAACTCTATCTATATAAGGTTTTCCTGGAGCCCGTCATGATAATACTGAAGAGCTGAACAAATGAACTAAATATCATGCTACTACTTTAAAGAGTTACCACATTCTTTAATATAATATTGTTTGACTTTTATGTATATATCAGTCTCTACCAGGCAATCAATTCCTGATGGTCCCTTGGGTGACTATGCACAAAGTAAAATAATAATATAATTAAAACTCCTCAAATATTTTACTTTGTGAGGCATTTTGGAAAAGACAAGTACCATACTGTTAATCTGTCCATTTGCTTTGGTAAAACAAGTCTTTCAAGGGATGTTATGAAGGCCAAAAGTATAACTGGGCTTAAAAAATTTTTTTGTATAAGATCATGGAGGATAGGTCCATCAATGGCTATTAGCCAGGATGGTCAGGTATGCAACCTCATGCTCTGGGTGTCCCTAAACCTCTGCCTGCTAGAATCATAGACTTATAGGACTGGAAGGGACCTTGAGAGGTCATCTAGTCCAGTCCCTTGCACTCAGGGCAGGACTCGGTATTATCTAGATCATCCCTGACAGATGTTTATCTAACATATTCTTAAAAATCTCCAATGATGGAGATTCCACAACCTCCCTAGGCAATTTATTCCAGTGCTTAACCATCCTGACAGTTACGAAGTTTTTCCTAATGTCCAACCTAAACTTCCCTTGCTGCAATTTAAGCCCATTGCTTCTTGTCCTATTCTTGGAGGTTAAGAAGAACAATTCTTCTCCCTCCTCCTTGTAACAACTTTTTATGTACTTGAAAACTGTTATCATGTCCCCTCTCAGTCTTCTCTTCTCCAGACTAAACAAACCCAATTTTTTCAATCTTGCTTCATAGGTCATGTTTTCTAGACCTTTAATCATTTTTGTTGCTCTTCTTTGGACTTTCTCCAATTTGTCCACATCTTTCCTGAAATGTGGCGCCCAGAACGAGACACAATAATCCAGTTGAGGCCTAATCAGCGCAGAGTAGAGCAGAAGAATTATTTCTCGTGTCTTGCTTACCACACTCCTGCTAATACATCTCAGAATGATGTTCACATTTTTTGCATCAGTGTTACACTGTTGACTCATATTTAGCTTGTGGTCCACTATGACCCCCAGATCCCTTTCCGCAATACTCCTTCCTAGGCAGTCATTTCCCATTTTGTATGTGTGCAATGGATTGTTCCTTCCTAAGTGGAATACTTTGCATTTGTCCTTATTGAATTTCATCCTGTTTACTTCAGACCATTTCTCCAGTTTGTCCAGATCATTTTGAATTATAATCCTATCCTCCAAAGCACTTGCAACCCCTCCCATCTTGGTATCATCCATTGTACTCTGTATGCTAGAAGCTCGGACTGGACAACAGGCAATGGCTCAATCAATGATTGCTCTGTTCTGTTCATTCTCTTAAAAGCATCTGGCACTGGCCACTGTCGGAAGACAGGTTACTGGGCTAGATGGACCAATGTGCCGACCCAGTATGGCCATTTTTATGTTCTTCTGTTAAATGTTTAGTAATGTTACTCCAGGGTGGGAAGGGCAAGTTAAATTGTTCCTCCTTACCTAAGCTCCCTCTAGCCCAGAGGTGGGCAAACTACGGCCCATGGGCCACATCCGGCCCGTGGGACTGTCCTGCCCGGCCCCTGAGCTCCTGGCCTGGGAGGCTAGCCCCCTCACTGTCCCCCCTGCTGTGCAGCCATGCCGCCACGTGAGCATCGCTCTGGGCAGCGGGACTGTGTGCTCATGCAGGGCAGCATGGCAGTGTGTCTGGCTCCAGCTGGGCGGCGCGGCTGCCAGACCTGCCACTCTGAGCAGCATGGTAAGGGGACGAGGGCTGGGAGGTTGGATATGGGGCAGGGGGTCCCGGGGGGTAGTCAAGGGACAGGGAGCAGAGGGCAGTTGGATAGGGCAGAGGTTGGGGGGGGGGCAGGGGAAAGAGAACGGGGGGGTTAGATAGGGGATGGGGTCCCAGGGGGCGGTTAGGAGTGGGGGTCCTGGGAGGGGGCAGTCAGGGGACAAGGAACGGGGAGGGTTGGATGGGGAGAGTTCTGAGGGGGGCAATCAGGCGGTGGGAAGTGGGAGGGTTCAGATAGGGGGTGGGGGCCAGGCTGTTTGGGGAGGCACAGCCTTCCCTACCCGGCCCTCCATACAGTTTCACACCCTGATGTGGCCCTCGGGCCAAAAAGTTTGCCCACCCTGCTCCAGCCTGTTCCTTTCAATATGGCAGCTGCCATCCTGGTATCCCCTTGGCTTATGGAATTGCAAACTCATCAAGAAGCTAGCAAAAAAGAGCCTCCGGTACCATCTGTCAGCTCGCCAGTCTCCTGGATTCCTCTCAATCAGGCTTCAGGCCAGAACATGGCATAGAGACAGCACTTATATTTCTGGTGTATGATCACCTCCTGTCCATAAGACATTGAAAGTACACCCATATTCATCTTGCTCTGACCTCTCTGTGGCATTTGGTTCACCCAGTCATCAAATAATCCTGGCTCAAATCCAAAAAACTGCGGGGGTTAACTAACACCCTGGATTAAAATATCTCAGGTCCTTCTCCAACTGAAGCTAGATGGCTGCCAAAGACTCAAAAAGTAATAGCAATTTTTTTTTTAAGTACATCAGAAGCAGGAAGCCGGCTAAACAACCAGTGGGGCCCCTGGACAATCGAGGTGCTAAAGGAGCACTCAAGGATGATAAGGCCATTGCAGGGAAACTAAATGAATTCTTTGCATAGGTCTTCACGGCTGAGGATGTGAGGGAGATTCCCAAACCTGAGCCATTCTTTTTAGGTGACAGATCTGAGGAACTGTCCCAGATTGAGGTGTCATTAGAGGAGGTTTTGGAACAAACTGATAAATTAAACAGCAATAAGTCACCAGGACGAGATGGTATTCACCCAAGACTTCTGAAGGAACTCAAATGTGAAATTGCAGAACTACTAACTGTAGTCTGTAACCTATCATTTAAATCAGCTTCTGTACCAAGTGACTGGAGGATAGCTAATGTGATGCCAATTTTTAAAAAGGGCTCCAGAGATGATCCCGGCAATTACAGGCCTGGAAGCCTGACTTCAATACCAGGCAAACTGGTTGAAACTGTAGTAAAGAACAATACTGTCAGACATACAGATGAACACAATTTGTTGAGGAAGAGTTAACATGGTTTTAGTAAAGGGAAATCAAGCCTCACCAATCTACTAGAATTCTTTGAGGGGGTCAACAAGCATGTGGACCAAGGGGATCCAGTGGATAGTGTGTACTTAGATTTTCAGAAAGCCTTTGACAAAGGCTCTTATGCAAAGTAAGCTGCCACGGGATAAGAGGGAAGGTGCTCTCATGGATTAGTAACTGGTTAAAAGATAGGAAACAAAGGGTAGGTATAAATGGTCAATTTTAAAAATGGAGAGAAGTAAATAGTGGTGTCCCCCAGAGGTGTGTTCTGGGACCAGTCCTATTCAACATATTCATAAATGATCTGGAAAAAAGGGGTAAACAGTGAGGTGGCAAAATTTGCAGATGATACAAAATTACTAAAGATAGTTAAGGCAGAGGCAGACTGCAAAGAGCTACAAAAGGATCTCTCAAAACTGGGTGACTGGGTAACAAAATGGCAGATGAAATTTAATGTTGATAAATGCAAAGTAATGCACATTGGAAAGCATAATCCCAACTATACATATAAAATGATGGGGTCTAAATTAGCTGTTACCACTCAAGAAAGATCTTGGAGTCATTGTGGATAGTTCTCTGAAAACATCCACTCAATGTGCAGCGGCAGTCAAAAAAGCAAACAGAATGCTGGGAATAATTAAGAAAGGGATAGATAATAGGACAGAAAATATATCTTTCCTCTATATAAATCCATGGTACGCCACATCTTGAATAATGTGTGCAGATGTGGTTGCCCCATCTCAAAAAAGATATATTGGAATTGGAAAAGGTTCAGAAAAGGGTAACAAAAATGATTAGTAGTATGGAACTGATTCCGTATGAGGAGAGATGAATAAGACTGGGACTTTTCAGCTTGGAAAAGAGATGGCTAAGGGGAGATATGATTGAGGTCTATAAAATCGTGACTGATGTAGAAAACGTACATAAGGAAGTATTGTTTACTACTTCTCATAACACAAGAACTAGGGGTCACCAAATGAAATTAATAGACAACAGGTTTAAAACAAATAAAAGGAAGTATTTCTTCACACAATGCACAGTGAACCTGTGGAACTCCTTGCCAGAGGATGTTGTGAAGGCCAAGACCATAACAGGGTTCAAAAAAGAACTAGATAAATTCATGGAGGATAGATCCATCAATGGCTATTAGCCAAGATAGTCAGGGATACAACTCCATATTCTAGGTGTCCCCAGCCTCTGTTTGCCAGAAGCTGGGAATGAGTGACAGGGGATGGATCACTTGATGATTACCTGTTCTGTTTATTCCCTCTGGGGCACCTAGCACACTGGCCACTGTCGGAAGACGGGATACTGGGCTAGATGGACCTTTGGTCTGACCCAGTAGGGCCATTCTTATGGGCAATGGTCCCTTCCTTTCCCATATTATTCAACATCTATAGGAAGCCAGTGGCAGAGCTGGTGAAACAATACAGACTGTAATGCCAGCACCACCTGGATTATACCCAGCTTGTATGTCTCCTTTATGTCAAATGTAAATAGTACTGGCTTCCAGCTTTCCCAATGCCTAGCTGAAATCAGCGCCAGGATGAAGAGCAATTGGCTAAGTCTGAACCCAGAGAAGAATTGAGGCAATGCTGAGAAAGAGAGGGAAGAGCTCTAAAGGACTTGTTATAGAGGTAACAACTCCCTCAATTGTGAACATCTGCTCTCAGATTGTTCAGTCAGATCACAGCCTTCGGGTTCTTTTGGACTCCTCGAAGCTACTGGATGGTCACATAGCTATGGTGCCAAAAAATACCCATTTTAGTGGCTCATAGACTGCTCTACACCCTATCAGATACAAACCTGGACAGTGATTCCCACATTGGTGACCTCCAGAGTTGATTATTGCAACTCATATCTAGAAACAAAGCGACATACCCTGAAAAAGCTCCAACTGGCTCAAAATACAGCAGTCAGTCTGCTTAGTAACACAGATCATTGTGAACACATCATCCCAGCATTCCGCTATCTGCAGTGACTATCCACTGAATACAGAGTCCAGTTCAAGTCACGTGTTCTGATATTCACAGCCCTCTCTGAGGCTGCCCCTAACCACCTGACAACTAACCTTTCCCTTCCCAACCATGACCTCCCATGACAGCTACATTCCCCTGGAGCAATTAAAATGCCCACCAACAGGAGGCAGCGTATGAGTGCAGGGGACAGAACTTTCACAGAAGCCAGATCCAGATCAGGGAACTCCCTCCCTCAGGAAATAATAGTGGACACAGGAATAACCATTTTCAGAACCAGATGCAAAAAACTCTTTTCTTCAACTTTTTGAGGGAGAACCAAGTTCATCACAAGCATACATACATAGAAAATAATCATGCTCTTTCTCCTACAGAGAGAGAGTGATTGTTATTTTTATTTTTAAATACTTAGGAAGCCCACTGGTATTATGGTGATAATATAATAGATATATTAGAGAGGTCTTCAGCCTCTCTTCCACCCCTCCAGCTCCTTTCCATCAGCCCTCAAGTATGCTACTGTATCTCTAATCCTAACAATCTCTCCCTTGATCTCACTTGCTTCTCCAGATACTGCCACATCTCCCTCCTTCCCTTTGCCTCCCAGCTCCTTCAGTATACTGTCTGTACCCAGTGCCTTTATTTCCTCACCTCTCAGATCCCTGGCAATCAGAACCTAGGAACTGGGTTAGACCAATGGTCCATCTAGCTCAGTATCCTGTCTTCTGACAGTGGTCAATGCCAGGTGCTCCAGAGGGAATGAACAGAACAGACAATCAGCAAGTGATCCACCCCCTGTTGTCCACTCACAGCTTCTGACAATCAGAGACTAGGGACACCTAGAACATGGGATTGTATCCCTGACTATCTTGGCTAATGGCCACTGATGGACCTATCCTCCATGAACTTTTCTTTTTTGAACCACGCTATAGTTGTGGCCTTCACAGCATTCCCTGTCAAGAAGTTTCATAGGTTGTGTGTGTTGCATGAAGAAATACTTCCTTTCATTTGTTTTAAACCTGCTGCCTATTAATTTCATTGGATGACCCCGATTCTTATGTTATTTGAAGGAATAAAAAAAACCTACTCCCTTATTCACTTTCTCCACACCATTCATGATTTTATAGACCTCTATCCTATCCCCATTAGTCATCTCTTTTCGAGCTGAATTCAGTTTCTACCCTTATTACAGTACTGATGCTGCTCTTAAGAAAGTTACTGATAACCTCCTCCTGGCCAGATCCATGAGCATCTTTATAAATATCCTCCATGAACTGTTTGTCACTTGCAATAAAGTTTATCACGCTTTCCTCCCCCAATCAGCTTTCTCCCAGGTGTGGGTTTGAGATTTTGCTTTTCTGGTTCTCCTTTAACCTTTCCATCTGCTTCCTCAGTGGGTCTCCCTCCATTCTTCTTTATTTTCCCCCTGTCCTGCTGTCTTCCCCCAGGATAGATCCACCCAGCCCATTCAACCGTCTATATGAGATACATTGAAGACTTTCCTTTTCTCCAGATATCTGCAATTCTGCATTAGAGCTTTGTGTGGAACTTTATTAGGGTACATGATACTTGGAAATGGTGCGACAGACATGAATAAGGACCCCGGGAGACTCTTCCCCAACCGCTGGTGAGCCACACTCTTCAGCAAATGACTTACTTTCAGTGCTTTGAAGATAACCCCAGGTTGTCGTGGGGAACGGGTGGTATTGTTCTCCAGCTGGTACTCCACAGCTCTCCTAAGTCCCGAGAAGTCTGTGGGGGGATTGTAAGTCCTCGTTCCCTTGTAGTGGATTGAGCTGAAGGCTTCGGGAAAGCGGCTCAGTTTCCGGAAGCGATCCTGGATGAGTTTTTCAGGTGCCTCGGAGGGGTGATCTAAACCCATTCAAAAGCAGTAACAGGTGTATTAACAACTGCTGGTTTAGCATAACACTATTTAACAACCAGGAAGTGCTTTAACAACGCAAAGTGCTATATTCACATTCCTAACTACTCCTCACCACTCTTCTGTGATGCAGATAAACAAGTATTCCCCATTTGACACATGGGCAGAATGAAACATTTTCAAAAGTCGCCTCTGTTTTGGATACAGTGTTAGCCCCCTACAACCGAAGTTGAGAGCTGCTTAGCACAGCTAAAACTGAAATCAGTGGGAACTGTGGGTGGTCAGCATCTCTGAAAATCTGGGCTTACTGGTCTTAAAACTGGGCACCCAAAATTAGAGGCCAATTTGACATATCTGACATAAAAAAACAAACTTTATGCTAAAGTGTGATAGAACTCAGCAGTTCCTGGCTCCGGGCCACTAGGCCATACCATGAAAGGTTTAGTGTTAGTGCCTTCATTCCCACCACTCCTTATACGTTCTTTCTACATGCAGACCCTATGGCAGGAAAGGGAGTGTCTAGGTCTACTCTCACCCAGAAAAAACAAGCAACACAGAATTAGCAATTTCAGGTCAGACCAACAGTCTACCAACTCCTAGAACATGCTTCCAGCAATGGCATATGGTGTATGCTTCATAAGAAGGCAAATCCCTACCCCTTTTAAAAAAACACAACTCAGACATCCCAACATTGTCCATCAAGCTGGACAACTGTGCGTTGCTGCATACGGTGTGTGTTAGGGAGGTGGATTCCCTTCTGGCTTCCACAGAGATCAGCTGATGCTCTGAAGTATATGTTTTTATTACCCTGCCGTTGTGCATATAACTACAACTGACATTATTGGTCATAAAATTAACCAGCTACAGCATTTGACTCTGACCTCCTGAGGCAGTAAATTCCAGCAGCTAATTACATGCTGTGTGAAATCCTGCTTCCTTATTTGTTCTACATTTACCTACCAAGGTGAGAAGGTGATGCCATTTTTGTATAGCCACTTTGTTGCTTAAAAATACATTCTGAAAAATAACTGTAGGGAGATGCTGGGCTGAGTTCCTTGTTTTTTTCTATTTTGCTGAGCGCCTTGTGGTCAGCAAACACCCACCCTGAAGAAGCCAGCAACAATGTTGTGGGCCTGCAGGGAGTTGCTGTGGTCTTGCACAGCAGGGCACTTCTGGATGTACACAAACAGAAGGACGCTAAACCCCATCTGCACTGATGTAGCCAGGTGTACTGACCAGGGCTCCCCGCAACATATTAGAGCGTGGTAGGGGTGGGCAAAGCCAAAAGAGGCTTTAGTGTACACTTTGAAAGAGTAGGTGAACTTCTGGTCCCTTTGAAGTAAATCACAAAACGCCCACTGACTTCAATGGAGCTAGGATTTCACTCATAGATGTGTAAACAAGCACTATGACTTAAATATGCTTAGTCTGGCATGCAATGAACCAAGTTAAAATGCTGAAGAAGGAAACAGACAGTGGTGAGAAATGACAACATAGTGGTGCTGACATCGTGTAAGGCATTGAAGGAAAACCTACTGGCAATATTGCATATTTTGAGCGACTCCCATAGGAAGAAGCAGGACAACCCACCAGCCATTGGCGACTACACATTCAGTCTGTTTCCTAGAATTAATGCCTGCCTAGGAATGGTACCAATCCCCAGAAATCCCAGTGCCCAGGGAAGGGTGCAGGTTTATAAACAAGTCCATTTCATACCTCTTACCCATTTAGTTCTGTAAGTATGATCTGTTTCATTTATTTTTGTGACAGAGTCCTCTACATCCCTATTATAATGTTAGGGTCCCCACTTTCACCTTGCCTTGCTCTATTACCCATTCTCATGGTCCAATGCCACAGTCACTGTCCTATGTTGAGGAGGATCACAGAAGTCTCCCTTCAGGACTAATCAGTGTTGATCATTAACTGGCTAACTGGGTTGCTACCCTGTGACTTAAATCCCTCACTCCACCATCAGAGCATAGCATGCTGCCTCTGCAGACCCTCTGCCAGCCTGAAACATGAGCAAGACCAGACTTTCACCCAGATCTTCCACATGGCAGTCCAATTAACAAATAACATTTAGCTATATTTTGATTCACTGTTTCTTTCTCTCTACTCACCGGAGCCCAATAGCTTGGTGTGCACAGTCTCATGGAAGATAATGACTGCAGGACCCAGAGTGGACAAAGGAACATCCAAGCCACAGCGGGCTGTGGTTGCCTTCAGCTCCTTAGTGAAATGTTTCAGGTAGGCCTCTGAAGCATCCCCAAGGAATTTGAAGAGGTCATTGTGGAGTCTGTCAGCATGCGTACGGTAGATCACAAGGTCAGAAATGGCCAGGACCTTCAGAAGCAGCCGCGTTCTCTGGCTCACGTTTACTGTGGCTCCAAGCAGACCTTCTGTGTCAATCACCACCACTTTGCAGACTGGGTCATAGGCTGCCCATACACCGACTGTGCAGGATTCTTGAGCTGGTGATGTCTTAAAGACCTCATGACCATAGAAGAAAGTGTGGTTAAGGGTGTGTGACTTGCCATCCCCAGTGTTCCCAAAGATGGACACCACCTTCAAGTGTTGGTCAGGCTTGCAGTCCAGTTTCTTAATAAAGTCTTCTTCATTCATCACCTTCCAAAATAAGAAAATTACAACATTATAGATGGGAAACTAGAGAAGACAACACTAAAAACAGAGCTGGCTTCAGGGCTCACAGGGTTCGTGAGGACGAGCAACTTCCATTTAGGTCCTTTATAAACCTTACAAACATATAGGAGTCCCAGGCAAAATTTTCAAAAACACCAAAGTGTTGTAGGAGCTTAAGTCCCATTGACTTTTAATGGGACCCAGGCTTCTAAGTCATGTAGGTGCTCTTGCCCTCCATCATCAGTGGCCAAATGACAGCTCCTCCATATCCTATCACCAATTCTCCAAGCCCCCCAGAGCAATTTCTCACCTCCCGGAGCAATACATCTTATGGGATGAGTAGAAAGAAAAAAAAAAAAAGCCAGAGATTTAGATCCACACTTCTGAAGTGGATTAAAGCAATTTTTAAAGCAAGCTTTTCAAAACTGCAAGACAGACCGGATATTCCACCTTGTCATATACTTGATTAGGCCTTTTTTTTTTTAAGCCACAAAAGTTTGAAAAACAAAACAAAACAAAACAAAAAACACATCACCTGGCCTTCAATACATTCTGGTTTCCGGGGCTTTTACTTAGGATAAGTGAGACTTGTCATACTATTTAATGGCAGATTGTGAGACACTTCTGTTCAGATAGCACAACAATGGGGTTCAGATAAAAGAGACGATCAGATAGACAAGGCAGACTCACCTTAAATCCTAATTTTAATTGGAAAATAACAGTGCTTTAGAGTTCAAAGTTTTTGTCCTCCTGAAGTTTGTATTTTACCATGTGTGTTCACATAGGGACAAGGCATCCTTCCTTCAATAGGTGTTTGCTCAAGACAATTTGTGTCACAAGAAGAGCAAAATAAAAACACTTACTGAGAGGGATTAAATTCAGTTCATTCCCCCCTTCACTCCTCCCATGGAGTTCCCTTCAATAGCGAAGGGCTGGATTTCCCTTCTACTGGCCACTAACTTCTGGAGGCCTGGGTCATCTCCAAGGAAAAGGAAGAGAAAAGATTTCTTCCCATATGCTACTTCTCTCACAAGTGTGTCCCAAAACTCCCCACCCCTGCAGGCCAGTATGGTTGGAACATCTCAGAACACAAGATCCACAGAGGTCAGGAGGCAGTCAATGGATTCTTTGAATAGGTTTATTCTTAGATCACTGATTCAGGTTCTAAAGCCCCACCCTGCTATGGTGAAATCTGTGAGCAAGATGTAGACTGTACATTAAAATAAAGAGAGTCTGTGTTCGAGGGAAAGGCTTGGAACAGCATTCAGAAGGAGAAATTATAGAGTATGGGGCCAGGTTAGTTACAGGCAGCCTCACAGCATGAGGGAAGGAAGGAAACCATCCAGAAGCGCCTCTCCTTCTCATCCACGCCTTTACATGGAGTTATCAGGCTTTCCAGGGACAGAGTGGGAAGGACGAAGGCACACCCGGGTTTTAGCTGGGGGCAGGAGTGTGCCTCTTTTTGACAGCTGTGTGTTTAAGGGACAGCTTCAAATGCTCAAGTATATTGTGACTGATTAAGACAATTGCCTCTGTAAGGCTCAATGCAGAAGCCTCGCTCTTTAAAAACATCTGCTAGGTTTCCTACTCCAGCCCTTTTCCGAGGACGCCAGTCTTTAAAGAAAAAATAATCTGTCCTTAACCCCTCCCTCCCTCTGCCCCAGAAGCTAGCACTAACCATAGTGCCTGACTATTATGGCCTCGGCACTCTCTGGAGGCCAGATGGGCAACAGCTTTGTTAAAACAATTGCTTAACTATTGGCTGGGCAACCAAGTGGGGATATTTCAGTGTCTTTGGTTACATGGGGTCAAGATGTCTGGTCTGGGATGTCTGGGTCTGGGTCTGGGGGAGGATCAGCAATGTTGGCAGCATGAAGGCAATAAAGAGAGGGAGAGGAGGCCAGCTCCATACAGAATTCCCAGCAACAGGTTTGTAATTCATTAGGGGCCTGATCCTGGACCAGGCCCTCACTGGGTAGGGGCAGTGAGCCCCAGCTTTCCTAACAAATTAAGCACTGGGCAGGGGCATTAATGTGATATGAATCTGCATAGCTCCAATGTTACTGTTCAGCACGCACTCTTCTAAAATTACACCATGCTAGTGACCTGAACACTGAACTGTTTCACCTCTTTCCAATGCACTGAATACACTTGGGCATCCCTAGAGAATACAACACAACTGTGTAAAATCCAGCCACAGCAACTGGCTCACCAATTTCCCCTCCCAGATTTGGTCCATTTATGCCAGCCAATGACAATTGTTAAGCTTCATCCCAACTGAAAGCAATGAAGATCTAGAACTCAAATGCTTGCTTGCTCCCCTTTTTTCGGGGGGTGAGGGAAAGTCCTAAAGAGGTACAGATCTGCCAGGGTGAGCAACAGCATCTCCTGGTGTTGATGCCAAGGCCTAGGTGGTGGCAGCCCATCTACCACAAACACAGCTGTGTAAATTTCTCATGCTGCATAACACCACACCTCTAAAGTGACAATATCAGGGGACACGGGGCGGGGGGAACAAAACCACACCCATAAATGACACTGCAACATCTGATTTCAGAGAAAGAACTGCACAAGCCTGTCTAAAAAGTGTGGCCTTTTCCTTAGCCCTAGTCCCCCTGCCCATAGTGCTCTTTCTTCCCTTTTGCCATTGGAGATTAATTTACAGCTTTATTATACTTAGAGATCATAACTGATAAACACACTCTTCTACCTCTAATAAAAAGAAATCGTATCTTATTCCCCATATCACAGGTTATAACCATGTTTAGTCTTATTTTCGGTATAGATATTTATGATTATTTGCATTTGTGTTAATAATTGTCATATACTTACATAAAAGCCCCTCTCTAACATGCACTTTTGATGACATCCCCTGAGTGGGTTGTTAATGGGTTTGAATGTGGAACCTTCAGCACTAAAAGCATGAAACTCTACCACTACAGTTAAAGGGATCACTTCTGTAGCTGATAGGATCAGTAGACTCTTATCCTTCTGTGTGGATCAGCCATCAGACTGGGACAAAGATCCATAGTGCTAATGTGGTTCATGTTTGGCTCACTTGTCACTTGTAGAGGGAATTATATACTCAGAAATTTATAACACCTAATCTAATAACATGAGACTTGAGCAATAATAAAAGCAAAGCCATCAAAAAGGCAAGAGAACTATTAACATAACTTCTCTTGATCATCCTCAGGACACGAAACATAGACTGTCAAAAAACTTGGATGTTAACTTGTCTGGAAGTTAAGTACACTGTTTTGAACTTTACCCAATAAAGGGCCTGATCCAAAGCCCACTGAAGTCAACATATATCTTTTCACAGATTTATGGGCCATATGAACTGATGGGATCAGGGAGAAGGTAAAAAGATAGCCCAAGACTCCTAAGATGAACCTCCTATCCATGAATTTCTTGAAACCAATCTCATTCATTAACAATACATGTTAAAATTCATGTACAAAACCCATAAAATGAAAACATTCTCAATGACTGGCACCCAAACAACCTCAACTCTGACCCACAGACAAAACACTCACAATGACTACTACATCTAAATTAGTCTTATCCATTTTTCACAGAACTTTCTCCTCTCAGAACTGTGCATAGGACCTTTTATGTCTTACTCTTATTCATGCAAAGGTTGTACAAAGCCTTCCTGTTCATAAGCCATACACAATTCAAAAAATCAACAATGCTTCATATGATATTCAGGTAGTGTTGTATTGATAGTCTTGAACTGAAGTTTGGAATTCTGTTAGTTTGAATTGTATTGACTGTTGCTTTTTAAATCCTACTCTTTGACTGGGTTCATTTTGGCCCAGCATTTCTGGTGACTAAAACTTAAAAGTGTTGGTAATCTATAGTTTTAGATGCCAAACGTATAAATCATCATATCTATCATTCAACAGACTTGTTTGACAACCAATAGACCACAAAATCCCCCAACATACAACCACTGCATCGCTTAGAAGTGTATATTTAAAAAACAAAACAAAAAAACCCCCAGAAATCAATGGAAAAATAAATGACAAGATTCCTGGCAGTGTGTTCAAATATGTGTCATATGTATCAGTTTTCAAATATCTGCAATAAATCAATGTCTAGAAAAAAAAGAGCAAAAATAAATGAATCACAAAAGGACTTCTTTCATTCTGAAAATTACTGGGTTTTTTTTAAAGTTATGCAATACAAAACATTCTATTTCTACACTTCTAAAAATCATTTTTAAAACTGGTAATACCTACATAAATTCAGACCACATGGCTCTTTCAACTAAAGTCAGAGTGGGAAAGAGTCAAATTAAGCTTTATAATGGAACAGCAGTTGCAATTTTAATTGTGTGGTCTCAACCAGTGCCTCCATAACAGACAGCACTGAACTTCTGAAATGCAGAAGTCAGGAATTTTTAAGCAGCGAATCTCAGAAAGGGTTAGCATTTAAATCATAGAAGTTGGAAATCAAAGAAATCCAGTCCATCTCTCCCAAGGCAACATGGCTCGCTGTGATACTAATGTTTTGGCCATTTCAGTTTTAAATTATTCAAACTATGGGGCTCCATCCAGGGCTGGATTAAGGCTGAAGCACTACAGACCCAGGCCTAAAATGCCAGCTCCTGGAATCAGGGAATGAAATCAGAATCTCAGCTTTCCTTGGGGAAAAAAAAACCCCAAAATCTAGGCCATATGGTTGTGAATTAAAGTCTGAAAATATGAACAGAGCATAACAGACGGAATGATATCTGTCTGGTTCTGCAAATTGAAAGAATGGCTCTGAGAGGTGTGAACTACTCCATGCATCTCAGCGCTTTGGGAAGCCCCACCAGTACCACCCAACGGAGGAAACTGTGCCATGAGACAAGCACAGTAAGCCCACCCACCAACCCCAATGCACCTCAGCTGTTGGGATAGTTACTGGGGGACCCCATACTCCTGCCCCTACACCTCCAGAGGGGACTCCTGTTGGTGTCCTCACTGCCCCTCAGTGGAGGGGAGCAGGGGAAAGTCCCTGTTGTCACTCCAGGAGAAAGGGATTCTCTACAAGGGGAGGGAGCCCTCCCTCTGCCATGCAACTCCAAGTGGAATGCAGGACCATGGAATGCGGATGGGGCCACAGTGGGGCCTCTATGTTATGGTGCGCCTAGGGACTCAGACTGCCTTAATTCAACCCTGTTTCCACCACTCCTTTCCAGCTTTCAAATGCCTCAGAGACCAGAGATTCCATTCTTAGCAGGCAGTGTGACAAGTGGTCCAGAAGGATCAAAGCTGAGCGTTTAGTCTAAAAGGTAACCTGTAGATTTGGTTTCCTACTCAGTTTATCTAATATTTCTTCTTTCTTGTCATGAGATTTTTGCTAATGTGAAAAGTCTTTCCAAAAGGGTTATGCAAAGTAGTTAATTTATAAAATCAAGTATTCCTTACTTACAATTAAAATCTAATTTTTCATAGTGAATTACGCCCTGATACTGAAAACACTTCTGCACATTTAATTTTATAGTACCCTAAGTAGTCTCATAGACTTCAACAGGACTAACAAAGATAGGTAACCATGGGCACAAGTGTTTGCAGGAACAAGGCCTTATACCATCATAGGCCCTAATTCTGAGAGAGAGCCCAGGCAGTGGGGAGGGAAGGGAACAAAAGAGGCTTTAAATCAACTTTGTGCCTCTAGAATTCTATATGTGGCCCCCACAGCTGCCTATGGGCCACTGTCAGCCCAGAATAGTCAAAGCACAGTGTTAGGATATAGATATTCAGGCCTGTCTGTAAAGGCCTATAGTCTAAGAATTTAGGTGTATTCTTACCACTTGGCTAGTTATAGAGGTACAAAAGAGAATCAAAATCACTGCCTGCCAATGTAAGGGCCTTCTCTTACTGTGACAGTCTGAGGCCCTGTTCTTAGGCTAAGGCCTTTGGCTAAGCAACAGATGCAGCCATAAGCTGGGAAGCGAACGGTCACATCCTCACATTCCAAACTAGTCACATTGAAATAAGGTGCTATTGGGCTGTTAGGATACAATCCCGTCCTGATAGTGCCTATCACCTCCAGAGAAAGGGAAGTGCCTAGAAAATGTAAAAGGAAACTTAGTTTGATAGCATCCTGTCTGGCAAGAACTCACTTATCAATAGCTGGGATGTGAAATCCTCACTTCTGTATTGTTTTGTCATTATAGTTCCCACTTTGCTATTGTTTGTCTGTATAATCTCTGTCTGGTTCTGTGATTGTTTCTGTCTGCTGTATAATTAATTTTGCTGGGTGTAAACTAATTAAGGTGGTGGGATATAATTGCGTACATAGTCATGTTACAACGTTAGGATTGGTTAGTTAAATTTCAGGAACATGACTGGTTAAGGTATAGCAAAGCAGAAGTCAAGTTTTACTATATAGTCTGCAGTCAATCAGGAAGTGAGTGGGTGGGTGTGGGCATGCGGGTGGGGGAGATGGGAACAGGGAATGGGGGTAAGGAAACTGGAATCATGTTTTGCTAACTGGGGAAATAGGAACAGGGAATGGGGGTAAGGAAATTGGAATAATGTTTTGCTAAGGGCAGGAATGGGAACAGGTGTAAAGCTCTGTGATGTCAGAGCTGGGAAGGAGGATACTAAGGAAGGAAACTGGAATCATGCTTGCTGGAAGTTCACCCCAATAAACATAGAATTGTTTGCACCTTTGGACTTCGGGTATTGTTGCTCTCTGTTCATGTGAGAAGGACCAGGGAAGTAAATGGGTGAAGGAATAAGCCCCTTAACACACAGCTCACTCCAGCCATGCCCCTTCCCACCATTAACTCTCCCCTTGTGCTAGGGGCTGCAAGGAGTTTTCATAGATTCATAGAAGGTTAGGGTTGGAAGGGACCTCAGGAGGTCATCTAGTCCAACCCCCTGCTTGAAGCAGGACCAATCCCCAATTTTTGCCCCAGATCCCTAAATGCCCCCCTCAAGGGTTGAACTCACAACCCTGGGTTTAGCAAGCCAATGCTCAAACCACTGAGCTATCCCTTTGCATAGGACTGTTCCACCAGGGAAGCCCCTTTACGCTGAGGGTATTCCCTAAGGGGAGGCCACTGTACCCTCTATTTGCCTATGGAATGGTGTAAAGAGAGAATGGGAGAGAATCAGGACCATCTTTATTCTTAGAATGAAAATTGTTCAGGGTGGAGGCAGTAGCTTCACGTGTGTTTGTACAGCTCCTAGCACAATGTAATCCTGATTGGCGCAGCTGGGCATTTAAAAAAATAACATAACATTATTATTGAAAAGTACAGGCTGCCCACGCATGGAACATGAGACTGTTGGGCTCTTGCCCATGAAAGGCAAGAAGGCAGGAGTGACAAAACCTTTTTTACAAACTTTGGGCAAGCAATGGAGACTATGAATCCAATTTCAAAGGTCTTGAGGCACACCAGGCATATTGTGGGGAAAAACTGTAAAGAGGACCCATTACCCTGAGACAGGATAGTAATTGGGAACCAAGCAATTACCAGGGAGGTTACATCCATAAGGGGCAGCTGGGTGGTACAAAACAGCTAACGAGCTTTCTAACAACTTCTGAAAGCAAGGTAGATAGATCCCCTTGTAACTGATCCCCTAGGTGGAGCACTCTTTTTTATTTTTGTGCTAATCTGAGAACAATGAATACTTCCTCTGCTCTGTGAGGAATCCAACCAGATTATTTATTTTTCAGAACAGCTGTCAAGAATGGAGCAGGAATGTTAATAATACTTTGTACTCACAGTATTCAGATTTCAGACTGGTAGCCATGTTACTCTGTATCAGCAAAAAGAACGAGGAGTACTTCTGGCACCTTAGAGACTAACAAATTTATTTGAGCATAAGCTTTCATGTTGAAGGGTTCTCCGACTGGTTTTTGAATGTTATCATTCTTGACATCTGATTTGTATCCATTTATTCTTTTACATAGAGACTGTCCGGTTTGGCCAATGCACATGGCAGAGGGGCATTGCTGGCACATGATGGCATATATCACATTGGTAGATGTGCAGGTGAGCGAGCCTCTGATAGCGTGGCTGATGTGATTAGGTCCTATGATGGTGCCCCATGAATAGATATGTGGACAGAGTTGGCAACAGGCTTTGTTGCAAGGATAGGTTCCTGGGTTAGTTCGAAAACACTTCAATCTCCCCAATCACTCGATTACAGATCTAAAAGTCACAATACTACAACAAAAAAACTTCAGAAACAGACTCCAATGAGAAACTGCTGAATTGGAATTAATTTGCAAACTGGATACTATTAAATTAGGCTTGTATAAAGACTGGGAGTGGATGGGTCATTACACAAAGTAAAACTATTTCCCCATGCTTATTTTCCCCCCTACTGTTACTCACACCTTCTTGTCAACTGTTGGAAATGGGCCATCCTGATTATCACTACAAAAGGTTTTTTTTTCTCCTGCTGATAATAGCCCACCTTAATTAATTGGTCTCCTTACAGTTGGGATGGCAACACCCATTTTTTCATGTTCTCTCTCTGTGTGTATATATATATATATCTCTTCCTACTGTATTTTCCACTGCATGCACCCGATGAAGTGGGTTTTAGCCCATGAAAGCTTATGCCCAAATAAATTTGTTAGTCTCTAAGGTGCCACAAGTACTCCTCATTCTTTTTGCTCGTAGTATTCAGAGTCCTTCTCAGACATTAATTTGGCCTCCCAGTGTGCTGTGAGAAAAACAGGTATTATCACCCCCATTTTACTAATACAGACAGGGAGTCACAGGCAACTGAAGTGATTTGCCCAATGGACAGTAAGTCAGTAACAGAGCCAAGAATAGCATCCAGTGATCCTGACTCCTAGACATCTTTACTAATTACTAGACAACACTCCCTCCATACTAACAAAGTTTAACTTCATTGTGGCGCAGAAACATCTTATGCAAGGGCCTTTGATGGGGTTGTATTTAAAGAATATTTTCTACATGCTGCATCATAAACTCTCTCTTAATCTAATCCCCTTTGTGCCCAATGGGAAAGTGTGAAATAGGATGGGGGAGGGGGAAGGCAGGGAGTCAAGATCTCACTAGGAGGAATATGACAGTTCCAGTTTCATATGACCACCAAGCTACTCAGCCAACAGTGAGAAAAAAGCAGTGGGAGGCACTGAGCTCCAAGGGCTGCTCCTGTACCTGCCTCTGAGGGTACGTCTACACAGCAATGTAAGCCTAGGGTTAGTGGGACTCACGTCAGCTGACCCATGTCAGGGAACCCTGGGCTTGAGTATGTACACTGCATTTTAACCCTAAGATAAGGGGTGTTAGATGGGGTGGGATCTGAGTTACCCAGGAAAGAATTTTCTGTAGTATCTGGCTGGTGAATCTTGCCCATATGCTCAGGGTTTAGCTGATCGCCATATTTGGGGTCGGGAAGGAATTTTCCTCCAGGGCAGATTGGAAGAGGCCCTGGAGGTTTTTCACCTTCTTCTGTAGCATGGGGCACGGGTCACTGGCTGGAGGATTCTCTGCTCCTTGAAGTCTTTAAACCACGATTTGAGGACTTCAATAGCTCAGACATAGGTGAGGTTTTTCGCAGGAGTGGGTAGGTGAGATTCTGTGGCCCGCGTTGTGCAGGAGGTCAGATTAGATGATCGTAAGGGTCCCTTCTGACCTTAGTATCTATGAATCTATGATTTTCTGACGCGTGCTCAAATCAAGGGCTCTGGCATCCACACTGCAGTGCACAGACTTGAATCAAAGTAACCCTAGCCCAGAGCATCTAGCACACCCCTTCCCATGTCGACACACCAGACTTACAAATGTGTTGTACTGTGGGAAAACTCTGCTGCCCCCCTTTTTCCTAACCGTGATGGGTGCTATTGATGGGACACAGGTGTCCATATGGAGCTCATGGACTGCATAATTAGCTCCTCTCGTGGCTGTCAGTAGAAGAAAACCTGGATTTGTGTTGGAAATGGCCCACCTTGATTATCATACACATTGTAGGGAGAGTGGTCACTTTAGATAAGCTATTACCAGCAGGAGAGTGAGTCTGTGTGTGTGGGGGGTGGGGGTGAGAAAACCTGGATTTGTGCTGGAAATGGCCCAACTTGATTATCATACACATTGTAAGGAGAGTGATCACTTTAGATAAGCTATTACCAGGATAAGAGTGGGGTGGGAGGAGGTATTTTTTCATGCTTTGTGTGTATATAATAAGATCTTCTAAACTTTCCACGGTATGCATCCGATGAAGTGAGCTGTAGCTCACGAAAGCTTATGCTCAAATAAATTGGTTAGTCTCTAATGTGCCACAAGTACTCCTTTTCTTTTCGTGAATACAGACTAACACGGCTGTTACTCTGAAACCCATCTAATATGAGAATTGGGCTCTTCACCTCTAGGCTGAGTCACACTGGCAGGAAAATGCCCACGTGCTCCTGTCCTGAGGATAATTAGGCCATCAGGCTCCAGGGCTGTCAGACTATTCAAATGGAGCTTGGCAATTCTTAATTTTTAAAATGGGATGTTCCATGAAGGTGGTTTTAGTTGGTTGTTTTTTTATTTATTTGTGTGCGTGTGTGTTGAAGTTTGACATAAAAGGTAGGTTTCAGAGGAAAAAAACCACACACACCCACCTCAGCCTGGCCCCTGCCAGCTCTGGAGCAGTGAAGTGCATCCCCAGGGCTTGGGATACAGTGTATTCCAGCACTCTCCCAGGATCCTTTATCCCTGCCCCCACTACACCCCAGAACCTGTGGGCCTGGCTCCAACTCACCACCCTCACAGTGCCCGTGTGCCCCTTCACACGCAGCCCCAGGGCGGGCAAGGAAGGCCCAGGAGCAAAGGCCACAGAGTGGAGTGGGGAACCAGCAGCTGTCCTGCAGGCAGGGAGAGCAGCAGAGTTCCTGACTCAAAGCTGTGGGAGGGGTGACCCCCAACATTCTGGCAGTCGGGAGCTGTCTCCCACCCATCAGCTTTGCTCCCTGCTCTAGGCCAGCTCTGCTCAGCAGCGAGGAGGAAACGGAGCAGCTGCAACAGGAGGCTGCGGGGAGGTTTTGGGGCTGACTCCCACTCGCCTCCCTGATAGTGCACGTGTCCCAGGCACCTCTGCACATGCAGCCCCAGGAAGAGCAGGGTCAGGGGCAAAGAGCAGAGTGGGGATGTGCAGGGAAGGGGAGCAGCCAAGGTATTGGGGGTCATCCTCCCCCAGTCATGCTGCTCCTTCTTCCTGCAGGGCAGCTGCTTAGTCCCCTCTCCGCTCTCTGGCCCTTGCTCCCAGGCCCTCCCTGGGGCTGTATGCACTGAGGCACCTGGGCTGTGCTCTTGTGACCAGAAAGCAGCTCTCTTCGATCAGAAGCTTTTTGCAGTCTCCACTGAAAACCCTGTAGGCTCTCTGATAAGGCTCTTCCAGACCAGTGCTCAGCAGACAATGGGCTAACGCTGACCTAAGCTGCTGCCATTTGGAAAGAGATGTGTGGCTTCATTTTGCAATACAGTGCAAGAGACTGTACCACAGATTGTCAGCATAGAGAGGATTAAGTAAATTGCCCAAGGAACTCTGGGATACATCTGTGACCCGAATCAAACCGGAGCTGTGTGCACATATGAAAGCAATAGAGCTCAGACCTTAGATCCCAGCTTAACACAGGCTCAGACTTTCCAGCCTTGCAGGGTCCTGGGACCCTAGGTTAGCACAACTGTTGTGTGGACACAAAGGGGTCTAGGTTTACATTGCTGTGTAGACATACCCTGACTGGCCCCGGCTGGAACAGGGGAGTACAGCTGTGGGAAAGGCCAAGAGAGACTGCATGAGAGGAGAAAAGCGGTCAGGAGATTACCAGACTGCCTCCCATGGCTTCTCTTCAAGCCTCTACTTGTTCTGACTGCCTGTCTTCTGCTTCCACTGGAACCCTACAAAGAGCCCTTTGGTAAGCATCGGGAAGGCATCAGCATATCTGCCAATAATCCTAGTTTAGCTAGGTTTTGAAAAACCATCCTGAGACTAAGGGACAAGCAAATACTAAGTAGCCTACACCCTATTTTCAGAGCTGTGCCTAGTTCAGCAAGAGGGCAGAAGTGTGACCACACATGCAGTGGTGAACGGCAAGAAGCAGGAAAGGGAACCTGCACTCTCACTGCAGGCAAGAAGAAGCCAGTTGCCCAGGGGAAAGGTAGAACAAGCAAGCCATAGGGAGAAAAGTGATGATACAATGCTTTCCAAGAATTATTTTTCAAATCAGCCAGGAGTCAGGCTGGGGACCACTGTCAGAGTTATGTATTCTGCTGAGTTTTGTATGACTCCTCTTGCACTTCTAAGAAAAAAGTATCCTAATGTTCTCCAAAATGCTTACAGACCCGGGAGGTAGAGAGTGAAGAGCTGCTTTGTAGGAGCAGGTTTCAGAGTAACAGCCGTGTTAGTCTGTATTCGCAAAAAGAAAAGGAGTACGTGTGGCACCTTAGAGACTAACCAATTTATTGGAGCATGAGCTTTCGTGAGCTACAGCTGAGCTACAACTACAGCTGTAGCTCACCTGAGCTGTAGCTCACAAAAGCTCATGCTCCAATAAATTGGTTAGTCTCTAAGGTGCCACACGTCCTCCTTTTCTTTTTGAGGGAGCACTGTATCTGTCAACACTTTTCAGTTGCTACCATTCTTTGCACTGGGAGAACAGAAAGCCAACCAAGTGGGGGAGAGGGAACTGGAAAAGGAGTAGGAGAAAGATGAGGAAGTGCTGGGGAGGAAATGACAGGGACTGAGAGCTGAGACGTTCATAGAAGCTGGGGAGAAACAAATTCACAAAGATACATAGGAAAGAAAAGCTTCCTAAATCGAATGGGGGGGGGAGGGAGAGAGGGGAAAACAGGTGAAACGGATGCCAGGGACATGGAAGCCCCAGTTTCAGACCATGCAAACAAGAGACCCCACCCCTAAGAGTTGGGAACCTCTGTGCAAGCCCTGCATCTGATTGGTGCCACAACTCTGCCTCCTTTTAGAAGTCTGCTGCAAAGGCCCCACTGTGGCACTTAAGGCTACAGGAAAGCAGGGAAAAGTCCTGGGGAAAAAGCTCAGGCTGACAGCGTCATCAAAATATTCCCACATCAGCAGATGCGGGGGGAAGATGTTACAGAAACTGGGAGCATTTGCCACACAAATGCTTCTCCACACACAGAGGCAAGCAGTAAAACACAGAGATGAGATCTTCTCCAAAGACAGAAGTCATTTTGTTAGTTTGTTTTGATTGCTAAGGATTTCCTCTTTAGGAAAATGTGTCCCATGACTTTCTATCCTTTCACCTCTGGACTCTGACCTGGCTCAATCCAGCAAGTAATAAAGTATTTTCAGGACTATTCAGGGAGTGAAGCAGCTAAGCAATGCTCCTTAAAGCAGCTTTCCATCAATAGTGCATGTAACTTTTAAATTAGAGGGAACATTAGACCCCAACAGCAGAGCAACCTATTGCCCAACAGTTGCATAAAATGACCAACCAGATCATCTTTAATGGGCCATCCTTGGGTCAAGTACAGGATGTAGTTTCCTTTCCATCTTCTATGTTCAGCAGTCATCCAGGGCATCTAAACTTTCTTTAGTGTTTCCATGGAGCAGTATATATATCCTGTGCAGCGTTTAGCAGGAAGAAGCTCAATTCCACACCCTTGAGCAACAGTTGACAAAAGGTCTCTCACTACAGGGGTTACAGAGAAACTCAAGCATGGGGCTGAACTCAGGAGGTGGAAACAAGGATATAGTAAACAAGGAAAGTAAAATTCCTCTGTTAACAAGGAAAGTAAAATTCTTACATTGGAGAGGGAGATGTTGGTTGCTGTAGGAGTTTCAGCTGAGAGAATCAACAATAAGTGGACCCTCCTTTCTCCATTTAACATTGTGGCTTCCAGGAACCTAGGCCCTTGTAACTCGCTGCAGGAAGCTTTCTTCCTCTGTTTGTTAAGAAACTCTAGCAACAAAGCTTTTTTCCTTGCCCCACTTTGACTGAAAACAAGAGGCCTAGCTGTCTCTTATGACTGCTGCTCTAGGTTCATAAGTCAGTCACCTCATGCTACAGAAGGCAGAATGCACGTGATCAACCATAGAATCATAGAATATCAGGGTTGGAAGGGACCTCACAAGGTCATCTAGTCCAACCCCCTGCTCAAAGCAGGACCAATCCCCAACTAAATCATCCCAGCCAGGGCTTTGTCAAGCCTGACCTTAAAAACTTCTAAGGAAGGAGATTCTACCACCTCCCTAGGTAATGCATTCCAGCGTTTCACCACCCTCCTAGTGAAAAAGTTTTTCCTAATATCCAACCTAAACCTCCCCCACTGCAACTTGAGACCATTACTCCTTGTTCTGTCATCTGCTACCACTGAGAACAGTCTAGATCCATCCTCTTTGGAACCCCCTTTCAGGTAGTTGAAAGCAGCTATCAAATCCCCCCTCATTCTTCTCTTCCGCAGACTAAACAATCCCAGTTCCCCAGCCTCTCCTCATAAATCATGTGTTCCAGTACCCTAATCATTTTTATTGCCCTCTGCTGGACTCTTTCCAATTTTTCCACATCCTTCTTGTAATGTGGGGCCCAAAACTGGACACAGTACTCCAGATGAGGCCTCACCAGTGTCGAAGAGAGGGGAACGATCACGTCCCTCGATCTGCTGGCAATGCCCCTACTTATATATCCCAAAATGCCACTGGCCTTCTTGGCAACAAGGGCACACTGCTGACTCATATCTAGCTTCTCGTCCACTGTAACCCCTAGGTCCTGTTCTGCAGAACTGCTGCCTAGCCATTCAATCCCTAGTCCGTAGCGATGCATGGGATTCTTCCGTCCTAAGTGCAGACTCTGCACTTGTCCTTGTTGAACCTCAGAAGATTTCTTTTGGCCCAATCCTCCAATTTGTCTAGGTCCCTCTGTATCCTATCCCTACCCTCCAGGGTATCTTCCTCTCCTCCCAGTTTAGTGTTATCTGCAAACTTGCTGAGGGTGCAATCCACACCATCCTCCAGATCATTTATGAAGATACTGAACAAAACCGGCCCCAGGACTGACCCTTGGGGCACTCCACTTGATACCGGCTGCCAACTAGACATGGAGCCATTGATCACTACCCGTTGAGCCCGACAATCTCGCCAACTTTCTATCCACCTTATAGTCCATTCATCCATCCCATACTTCTTTAACTTGCTGACAAGAATACTGTGGGAGACCATGTCAAAAGCTTTGCTAAAGTCAAGGAAAAACACGTCCACTGCTTTCCCCTCATCCACAGAGCCAGTTATCTCATCATAGAAGGCAATTAGATTAGTCAGGCATGACTTGCCCTTGGTGAATCCATGCTGACTGTTCCTGATCACTATCCTCTCCTCTAAGTGCTTCAGAATTGATTCCTTGAGGGCCTGCTCCATGATTTTTCCAGGGACTGAGGTGAGGCTCACTGGCCTATAGTTCCCAAGATCCTCTTTCTTCCCTTTTTTAAAAATGGGCACTACATTAGCCTTTTTCCAGTCATCCGGGACTTCCCCCGATTGCCATGAATTTTCAAAGATAATGGCCAATGGCTCTGCAATCACATCCGCCAATTCCTTTAGCACTCTCGGATGCAGCGCATCCGGCCCCATGGACTTGTGCTCGTCCAGCTTTTCTAAATAGTCCCGAACCACTTCTTTCTCCACACAGGGCTGGTCACCTCCTCCCCACGCTGTGCTGCCCAGTGCAGCAGTCTGGGAGCTGACCTTGTTCATGAAGACAGAGGCAAAAAGCATTGAGTACATTAGCTTTTTCCACATCCTCTGTCACTAGGTTGCCTCCCTCATTCACTAAGAGGCCCACACTTTCCTTGACTTTCTTCTTGTTGCTAACATACCTGAAGAAACCCTTCTTGTTACTCTTAACATCTCTTGCTAGCTGCAACTCCAGGTGTGATTTGGCCTTCCTGATTTCACTCCTGCATGCCCGAGCAATATTTTTATACTCTTCCCTGGTCATTTGTCCAATCTTCCACTTCTTGTAAGCTTCCTTTTTGTGTTTAAGATCAGCAAGGATTTCACTGTTAAACCAAGCTGCTTGCCTGCCATATTTACTATTCTTTCTACACATCGGGATGGTTTGTCCCTGTAACCTCAATAAGGATTCTTTAAAATGCAGCCAGCTCTCCTGGACTTCTTTCCCTCTCATGTCATTCTCCCAGGGGATCCTGCCCATCAGTTCCCTGAGGGAGTCAAAGTCCAGGGTCTGTATTCTGCTGCTCTCCTTTCTTCCCTGTGTCAGGATCCTAAACTCTACCATCTCATGGTCACCGCCTCCCAGGTTCCCATACACTTTTCCTTCGCCTACTAATTCTTCCCGGTTTGTGAACAGCAGGTCAAGAAGAGCTCTGCCCCTAGTTGGTTCCTCCAGCACTTGCATGATCCATCTCCATGATCACCTGGAGCCCAGGAGGCTACTTACTCTACCTAAGCGTGTACATTACATAATTATAGTCTTGGACAAACTGATATTATCCCACCTGCTACTGATGGTGAGATTACACCAAAGGATTGAATTCACACTCTGTGGTAAGAACCACCCATTATATCAGTTCTCTGTGATTCTTAGGCCAAAGCTACTATAAGAGGTAAGATGAATAGTTTAGTAAAGCTAACCTATTATTTGTAGTACCATAGTGCCTAGGAACCGTACTTAGAGCCCAGAACCCCATTGTGCTAACCGCTGTATAAACACAGAACAAAAAGATGGTCCCTGCCCAAAGGGGCTTATAATCTAAGTATAAGACAAGACACAACAGATGGATACAGATAGGGAAGAAACAATAAGACAGGATTGGTCAGCATGATAAGCAGTGGACTCAGCACACCAGCAGTATAACCATTGCTAAGTTTTTTGTAGGTTTCATGACAAAGGAGAGTTTTGAAGATAATGAGCAAGTTCTGAGGATGTTTACAGGGAGCACCTGTTAAAAATAAAATCTCAGCCTGTCTCTTACGTGCCATCATGGATATCTAGCAGTCAGCTCAACCTCACTGTGGCTAAAAGAGAGCGCTTAGTGGGAAGGGCTTGTGGGGAAGGGAGACTACCTTCTTTCTTGATCCCTGTGGATACCCCCACCACCCTGCCGGTCACTCAGACCTGTAACCTGGAAATGATTTTTGACTCAGACCTCTCTCTAAGTCCTCACATTCAGGCTACATCTAAATCTTTCAGATTCTTTCTGCAGAACATCTCAAAGATATGGCCTCTTGTAACCATCCGTACAACTAAAACTCTCATCTCATGTCTCAACTACTGCAACATCCTTTTCTTTAGCCTTAACAAACTCAGTTTTGCCCCACTCCTATCCATGTTAAATACTACTGGATAGGTCATTTTCCTAGCTCATCACTCTGTCTAGGTCACCCCCTGCCTTTGAACCCTTCCACTGGCTCTCACTTCTCTATTGCATCACATATAAGCCACTTTCAAGGCTTTTCAGAGTATTTCTATATAGTGAGAGATGATGTTGACTCCTCTTGCCAATCAGTCCGTCACCCACCTCTGATGCCAGCCTCCATCATCCACTGGTTACATTTTCAAAACAGGCAAAGAGTCCTGTAGACTAAGAGACTTATTGGAGCATAAGCTTTCGTGGGTGAATACCCATGCATCCGACGAAGTGGGTATTCACCCACGAAAGCTTATGCTCCAATACGTCTGTTAGTCTAGTCTATAAGGTGCCACAGGACTCTTTGCCGCTTTTACAGATCCAGACTAACACAGCTACCTCTCTGATAATTTTCAAAACAGTACCTTTGTGCTTTCTCCCATGCTGCCCCTCATGCCTGGTAGTAGTATTTATTATACACTAATCAGGGTGATGGTAAAATAGGGTCTCCTGCAGTGGTCATTCTGAGCTAAGAGCTTATCTTGATCTGTTCTCCATTAGTCCACCCAGTTCTTCTCACAGCTCTGCTCATTATCACATGATCTCTCCCAGAGAAGACTTCTGCTGTGCAAAGGGCTTATCTTTTGACAACCTCAGCAGGAGAGGATTCCCTTCTTGGATGATAACTATTTTCATATGCTAGGCATGTAAGAAAATTCCTGAGCACTATCAGCAAAAACGAGGAGTCTGCTTTGGCCAAGGATGCTAATTTAGCACCAAGAGCAGATTATCCAAATTTCATCATTACTGCTGTTTTATGATTCAAGTGTCTGACTACTTAGACTCCACTTGAAGAATTCTTTAGTCTAACAGAACTATCAAGAAGTGTGGGTAACACAGAAACTAAAATATCTTGTCTGTTCAAAAGATACAATAGTTCTTACCTGAATCTCTTCTGTTTCATCCACCAGGAGGAAACTAGCAACCTTTTCTGCCATCCTCCTTCTTTTGGTCTCCTCATCCATCCCTTCCTCCTCTTCCTCTTGGGATTTGCTACCATGGTACATGGTAATTGGGTGTTTTCTTTTGTTTCCCCCAGCATGCATCCTCTTCTGACACTCCACGCATAGGTTTGTTTTGCACATCTGGCACCTCATTGCTGCCCTCTGCCTGGATCCTGTGGCATTGTTGTGCATTATATTCCCATTGGCACCCTTGCAGTTGTCGCAGTAAGGGATGTGGCCAGGTCTTATACGGGTACGTTCATGGTTTCGCAGCCTTTCCTGCTTGTGCAACTCTTTTTCACAGCACTGGCATTGCAGGGTCCCACACTCATCGCACTCAAAGACTGCTTCATCGTTCCCACTGCAATCATAGCTTTCCTGACACAGGAGCGCTGTGTTCAGTCCCTTCTCGGCTGTTGGAGCGTGAGCACTCATCTTCAGCTTTTTTAAGTTGTATTTATCTGACCAGGGTTTTTGTTTTTTTTTAATGGAAACATATACAGGTTTTCAAGAGCTTTCAGTTGTAAAATTAATCTGTCTTCACAAGGACAAAAAGCTGCAAAAAAAGACTTTGGATTCTTAACTTTATAAACAATGCAACGACTGCTGCTGTAAAGATTTGTACCCGCCTGAACATTGAATCTCTCTTTCCCTCTACCCCCCAAAAAGGTTTAATGATAAGTAAAGTGCAGATGAAGTGTTCTTTCTCTAAAATAACCTTAAACAAGGTTGGTTGTTTCAATTGCTGACCCACAGGGTTTTCTGCTTAACTTGAAGCTGTAGTTTCAGTGATGTAGAGAAATCAGACTGGGGTATTTCAACAGACAGGTTCAAACGTTTCCCTGGAACACCTAGAGTCGAGGGGGGAAAAAGATTTCTTTTAATTAGTAACATATGATCTTATGAAGAAAGCAGATAACCTTAGAAATGCACAGTGTCCAGCATTGGCTCCCTAGAAAATTCACCAGTCTCACCCCACAGTTAAGCTCCTCCCTCAGAGTTCACAGCACTCCAGGGACTTTCCTGATCTGCTTTCCCAAAGAAGAAATTCTCCTTGTATGCTCAGCCCTGTGATTCTGGATACAAAATCTAAGTTATTATAACCACACTGATGTTTGTTTGCATCCCTCACACACACAGTATTTCCAAAATAAGGCTACTAAAACCAATAGCTGCTACATGTACATTGCAGATCAACTAGTCTTTGTCTGACTAAACTTGTTTACAGTTGCCACCCCATACACAAAGCCTATCGTGACTAAGTCAGCTAACCTGTCATTTAAAATGTATGTAAAAAACAAACAACTTTTTAAAAATTGAAGCTGATTGATTATATTTGTAAAGCAATATAAATCAAAACAACCAACAATTTTTTTCTTGGTCATTTTAAACACTTGTTTAAAGCAATAACTTATTAAAAAATATCATCAATGATAGGGCAGGGGGAGAGGTGCCAAGGAGAGTTAAACTGCACCTATGCGCTGTTTACACTTGTGTCTTGATCACTCCAAATACAGACTCTGCCTGGAGCTAAAACAAATGTTTTCTTTAGTCACTTCACATTCCTTGAAACAATTCTACATTTACTGAATAACCTTAGTATCGGCTGCTTGCCTGCTCATGCTTTCACCATTCACCTACCTTAAACCAGACTAAACAACATTTTGTCATTTTAACAGTTTTTTTAAAAAGCAGTAATTCCTTCTGTTAAACAACAGCAACGCTATCACCGGGCAGGCGGGTTTGCAAGGGGGATGGTGTATACTGTGCCTAGAAACAAAGAAGGCCCCCCGAAGGGGACTCCACCACCCTATTGTTTACAAAACAGCAGGCACCTTCCTCCTCCTCCTCCTCTTCCTCCCTCCAGTACTTAGTGACTAAGGAGTCAGATCTCGGCCGCCTCTTCCTCCTCCTCCTCTCAGCAGCCTGGGGGGAGTCTGCCTCTCTCCTGCTCCCCCACCACGCTGAGGTGTAGCCCCCGGGATGGCTGTGTTAGCCCCACCAGGCAGGCTGGCTGGCTGCCCCCGCAGGGTGCTTGTGCCAGTTCCCCAGCTCCTCGCCTCCGTCTTCCCTTCTTGTCAGAGGGGATCAGCTGATCGCAGGGAACTTCAGGCTTATTTTCTCGCCGCGAAGACAGGAAGGTGAGAGCGGAGAAAGGCGCAGAGGGCGCCGAGGCACGCCGGGAGTTGTAGTACGGCCGCGCCGCGCCCTCATGCCTGGGGAGGCGCGGGCGGACTGCACGTCCCAGGGTGAGCACCGCGGAACGAGGCGCCGCCGGCGCGCACAGGCGGCCGGGAGTTGTGGTTTCCAAGGCCGGCTCCGCGCAGCCCACAGAATGTGGCTGGGGGCGGTGGGGTGAAGCCGGGGTGGGAGGGTGACTTGCGCAGGGCTGAGCGTGTGGATTGGTGACGTAGGGAGAGGGGAGCTTTATCGTAGGGACTGTGCTGACGTTTTGTTGGGGGGGGATGGTTTGCCACCACCCTATTCTCATGCTACTAGTGATTTCCCCGCTCCTATTCTTGTAATCACTCACTGAAAGATTTCAGAGTAAGAGCCCTGTTAGCCTGTATTCGCAAAAAGAAAAGAAGTACTTGTGGCACCTTAGAGACTAACCAATTTATTTGAGCATAAGCTTTTGTGAGCTACAGCTCACTTCATCGGATGCATACTGTGGAAACTGCAGAAGACATTATATACACAGAGACCATGAAACAATACCTCCTCCCACCCCACTCTCCTGCTGGTAATAGCTTATCTAAAGTGATCACTCTCTTTACAATGTGTATGAAAATCAAGGTGGGCCATTTCCAGCACAAATCCAGGTTTTCTCACCCTCTGCCCCCCCCCCACCCCCTCCATATACACACAAACTCACTCTCCTGCTGGTAATAGCCCATCCAAAGTAACCACTCTCTTTACAATAAAAAGAAAAGGAGTACTTGTGGCACCTTAGAGACTAACCAATTTATTTGAGCATGAGCTGTAGCTCACGAAAGCTCATGCTCAAATAAATTGGTTAGTCTCTAAGGTGCCACAAGTACTCCTTTTCTTTTTGCGAATACAGACTAACACGGCTGTTACTCTGAAACCTCTCTTTACAATGTGTATGATAATCAAGGCGGGCCATTTCCAGCACAAATCCAGGTTTTCTCACCCCCCCCCCCCAAAACACAGACACACAAACTCACTCTCCTGCTGGTAATAGCTTATCCAAAGTGACCACTCTCCCTACAATGTGCATGATAATCAAGGTGGGCCATTTCCAGCACAAATCCAGGTTTTCTCACCCCCCACCCCCATACACACACAAACTCACTCTCCTGCTGGTAATAGCTCATCCAAACTGACCACTCTCCTTACAATCTGTATGATAATCAAGGTGGGCCATTTCCAGCATAAATCCAAGTTTAACCAGAAAGTCGGGGGGGGGGGGTAGGAAAAAACAAGGGGAAATAGGCTACCTTGCATATCTTGATTATCATACACATTGTAAGGAGAGTGATCACTTTAGATAAGCTATTACCAGCAGGAGAGTGGGGTGGAAGGAGGTATTGTTTCATGGTCTCTGTGTATATAATGTCTTCTGCAGTTTCCACAGTATGCATCCGACGAAAGCTTATGCTCAAATAAATTGGTTAGTCTCTAAGGTGCCACAAGTACTCCTTTTCACTGAAAGAGTCCCTCCCACAGCTTCTCAGGTTGGGTTACCACAGTTTTCACGTGGGAGTTACATCCAGAAGTCTGTGTGCTGCTGCTGGGCTTTTTACAAGCCCCTGGGGCCTGGGTGCTTCTCCCACATCTCTCTCAGAGCCGGGAGGATACAGCCTCTTCTGCTGATGCACTGTCTTGGGCACAAGCATGATGCCATGGCAGGTGGAGCATTGCACATACCTTCAGGATCCTCATTGATGACTCAGTAACACACACAAAAGCCTCCTCTCCCACTCTAGCAGCAAAACTGGAGTGGAAATTGGCACCAGTTCAGATCCGACCCTATCGCTCATGGCAGGTCAAGAGGTGGAGAAAACTGACAGTTCGCCTTGCCTTCTTTTCATTTCCAGGACTGACTGGGATGGGGGGAAAGCAACTTATAGCTCATTTTCCACCACCATCTCAAGTATCTTGAGCTCTTGCAAATAATTAGGTCCTCTAGAAGGTGGAGAGACTTTTCTAGATTTGATTTTGACAAAGAGGGAGGAACTGCTTGAGAATTTGAAAGTGGAAGGCAGCTTGGGTGAAAGTGATCATAAAATGATAGATTTCAGAGTAGCAGCCCTGTTCGTCTGTATTCGCAAAAAGAAAAGGAGTACTTGTGGCACCTTAGAGACTAACAAATTTATTTGAGCATAAGCTTTCGTGAGTTTGCATCCAATGAAGTGAGCTGTAGCTCACGAAAGCTTATGCTCAAATAAATTTGTTAGTCTCTAAGGTGCCAAAAGTACTCCTTTTCTTAAAATCATAGAGTTCATGATTCTAAGGAATGGTAGGAGGGAAAACAGCACAATAAAGATAATGGATTTCAAGAAGGCAGAGTTCAGCAAACTCAGTGAGTTGGTAGGTAAGATGCCATGGGAAGCAAGTCTAAGGGAGAAAAGAGTTCAAGACAGTTGGCAGTTTTTCAAAGAGAAATCATTTAGGGTACAAGAGCAAAGTATTCCACTGTGTAGGAAAGATAGGACGTCCGGCAAGAGATCACCCTGGCTTAACTAGGAGATCTTCAATTATCCGAAACTCAAAAAGGAGTCCTACAAAAAGTGGAAACTAGGTCAAATTACAAAGGATGCATATAAACAAACAACACAAGCATGCAGGAAAAAATTAGAAAGGCCAAGGCACAAAACGAGATTAAACTAACTAGAGACATAAAGGTAACAAAACAAATTCTACAAATACATTAGAAGCAAGAGGAAGACCAAGAACAGGGTAGGACCATTACTCAGGGGTGGCAGGAAACAATAACAGAAAATATGGAAATGGTAGAAGTGCTAAATTACTTTTTTGTTTCAATTTTCACCAAAAAGTTTAGTAGCGCTTGGACATATAATGCCAGTGAAAATGAGGTAGGATAAGAGGCTAAAATAGGGAAAGAACAAGTTAAAAAATACTTAGACAAGTTAGATGTCTTCAAGTCGCTAAGGCCTGATGAAATACATTATAGAATACTCAAGAAGCTGACTGAGGAGATATCTGAGCCATTATCAATTATCTTTGAAAAGTCATGGAAGATAGGTGCGCTTTCAGAGGACTGGAAAAGGGTAAATATATAAAAAGTGGAATAAGAACAACCCAGAGAATTACAGACTAGTCAGCATAACTTCAGTACTGTGAAAGATAATGGAGCAAATAATTAAGTAATCAATTTGCAGACACCCAGAAGATAATAAGGTGATAAGTAACAGTCAGCATGGATTTGTAAAGAACAAATTGTGTCAAACCAACCTAATAGCTTTCTTTGACAGGGTAACAAGCCTTGTGGATAGGGGGGAAGCAGTAGATGTGATATATCTTGACTTTAGTAAGGCTTTTGATACTGTTTCACATGACCTCACAAACAAACTAGGGAAATACAACCTAAATGGAGCTACTATAAGGTGAGTGCATAACTGGTTGGAAAACTGTTCCCAGAGAGTACTTATCAGTGCTACACAGTCAAGCTGGAAAGGCATATCAAGTACAGGGATCAGTTCTGGGTCCAGTTCTCTTCAATATCTTCATCAATGATATAGATAATATGGCATAGAGAGTACGCTCCTAAAGTTTGTGGCCAATACCACAAACTGTTTGTCAGAAACTGGGAATGGGCGACAGGGGTGGATCACTTGATGACCTTGCAAAGGGAACTAAAACCAATAGTAAAAGGTTCTATAGCCATATAAATAAGAAGAAAACAAAGAAAGAAGAAGTGGGACCACTAAACACTGAGGATGGAGTGGAGGTCAAGGATAATCTAGGCATGGCCCAATATCTAAACGATTACTTTGCCTCAGTCTTTAATAAGACTAAAGAGGATCTTAGGGATAATGGTAGCATGACAAATGGGAATGAGGATATGGAGGTAGACATTACCATATTTGAAGTAGAAGCAAAACTCAAACAGCTTAATGGGACTATATCGGGGGGCCCAGATAATCTTCATCCAAGAATATTAAAGGAATTGGCACATGAAATTGCAAGCCCATTAGCAAGAATTTTTAATGTATCTGTAAACTCAGGGGTTGTACTGTATGATTGGAGAATTGCTAACATAGTTCCTATTTTTAAGAAAGAGAAAAAAAGTGATCCGGGTAATTATAGGCCTGTTAGTTTGACATCTGTAGTATGCAAGGTCTTGGAAAAAATTTTGAAGGAGAAGGTAGTTAAGGACATTGAAGTCAATGGTAAATGGGACAAAATACAACATGGTTTTACAAAAGGTAGATCGTGCCAAATCAACCTGATCTCCTTCTTTGAGAAAGTAACAGATTTTTTAGACAAAGGAAACACAGTGGATCTAATTTACCTAGATTTCAGTAAGGCGTTTGATACCGTGCCACATGGGAATTATTAGTTAAATTGGATAAGATGGGGATCAATAGAAAAATTGAAAGGTGGATAAGGAATTGGTTAAAGGGGAGACTACAACGGGTCCTACTGAAAGGTGAACTGTCAGGCTGGAAGGAGGTTACCAGTGGAGTTCCTCAAGGATCGGTTTTGGGACCAATCTTATTTAATCTTTTTATTACTGACCTCGGCACAAAAAGTGGGAGTGTGCTAATGAAGTTTGCGGATGATACAAAGCTGGGAGGTATTGCCAATTTAGAGAAGGACAGGGATATCCTACAGGAGGATCTGGGTGACCTTGTAAACTGGAGTAATACTAATAGGATGAAATTTAATAGTGAGAAGTGTAAGGTCATGTATTTAGGGATTAATAACAAGAATTTTAGTTATAAACTAGGGACACATCAATTAGAAGTAACGGAGGAGGAAAAGGACCTTGGAGTATTGGTTGATCATAGGATGACTATGAGCCGCCAATGTGATATAGCCGTGAAAAAAGCTAATGCGGTCTTGGGATGCATCAGGAGAGGTATTTCCAGTAGGGATAAGGAGGTTTTAGTACTGTTATACAAGGCACTGGTGAGACCTCACCTAGAACACTGTGTGCAGTTCTGGTCTCCCATGTTTAAGAAGGATGAATTCAAACTGGAACAGGTACAGAGAAGGGCTACTAGGATGATCCGAGGAATGGAAAATTTGTTTTATGAAAGGAGACTCAAGGAGCTTGGCTTGTTTAGCCTAACTAAAAGAAGGTTGAGGGGAGATAGGATTGCTCTCTATAAATATATCAGAGGGATAAATACCGGAGAGGGAGAGGAATTATTTAAGTTCAGTACCAATGTGGACACAAGAACAAATGGATATAAACTGGCCATCAGGAAATTTAGACTAGAAATTAGACGAAGGTTTCTAACCATCAGAGGAGTGAAGTTTTGGAATAGCCTTCCAAGGGAAGCAGTGGGGGCAAAAGATCTATCTGGCTTTAAGATTAAACTCGATAAGTTTATGGAGGAGATGGTATGACGGGATAACATGGTTTTGGTAATTAAATATTCATGGTAAATAGGCCCAATGGCCTGTGATGGGATATTAGATGGGGTGGGATCTGAGTTACCCAGGAAAGAATTTTCTGTAGTATCTGGCTGGTGAATCTTGCCCATATGCTCAGGGTTTAGCTGATCGGCATATTTGGGGTCAGGAAGGAATTTTCTTCCAGGGCAGATTGGAAGAGGCCCTGGAGGTTTTTCGCCTTCCTCTGTCACATGGGGCACGGGTCACTTGCTGGAGGATTCTCTGCTCCCTGAAGTCTTTAAACTACTATTTGAGGACTTCAATAGCACAGATATAGGTGTGAAGTTTTTTGCAGGAGTGGGGGTGAAATTCTGTGGCCTGCGTTGTGCAGGAGTTCAGACTAGATGATCATAATGGTCCCTTCTGACCTAAATATCTATGAATCTATGATTATCTGTTCTGTTCATTCCCTCTGGGGCACCTGGCATTGGCCACTGTCGGAAGACAGCATACTGGGCTAGATGGACCCTTATGTTACCAAGATGGGAGGGGGGCTGCAAGTGCTTTGGAGGATAGGGTTAATATTCAAAATGATCTGGACAAACTGGAGAAATGGTCTGACATAAAAAGGATGAAATTCAATAAGGACAAATGCAAAGTACTCGACTTAGGAAGGAACGATGAGTTGCACACATACAAAATGGGAAATGACTGCCTAGGAAGGAGTACTGCAGAAAGGGATCTGGGCACAGGCGCCAACTTTTCAAAGTCCCAGGGGCTGCTCGACCCCAGGACCCGTCCCCACTCCACCCCTTTCCCCAAGGCCCCATCCATGCCCCGACTCTTCCTGCCCCCGTTCCACCCCCACCCTGCCTCTTTGCGCCCAGTTCTGCCCCGTCCCCTGAGCGTGCCGCATCCTCGCTCCTCCCCACTCCCCTGCTCAGCCTCCTGCACACTGTGAAACAGCTGTTCGTGGTGGGTGGGAGGCACGGGGAGGGGGGAGGAAGGGGAAGGCGCTGATCTGCAGGGCCCGCCGGCGGGCACAAGGCATAGGGAGATGGGAGGGAGCTGATAGGAGGACTGCCAGTGGGTGCTCAGCACCCACCATTTTTTCCCTGTGGGTGCTCCAGCCCTGAAGCTCCCATGGAGTCGGCGCCTATGGATCTGGGGGTCAGAAGGAGTACTGCGGAAAGGGATCCGGGGGTATAGTGAATCACAAACTAAATATGAGTCAACAGTATAACACTGTTGCAAAAAAAGTGAACATCATTCTGTGATGTATTAGTAGGGGTCTTGTAAGCAACACACAAGAAGTAATTCTTCCACTCTACTCCGCTCTGATTAGGCCTCAACTGGAGTATTGTGTCCCGTTCAGGGTGCCACATTTCAGGAAAGATTCAGGGCATGACTACACTTGCAAGTTAGAGCGCTTTAAAGCAGCCCCAGGCACCCTAACTCATGACACATCCACACTGAGAAGGCACGTAGAGCACCCAGACTCTGCGGCTGGAACATTCCTGGTAATCCACCTTGACGAGAAGCATAACGCTTGATGTGCCCTGGCTGGAGCGCTGTGTGGCCAGTGTGGATGCCCTGGTCTATTAATGCGCTCTGATCGGCCTCCAGAAGTGTCCCACAATACCAGTTCTAGCCACTCTGGTCATCACTTTGAACTCTGCTGCCCTGCCCTCAGGTGACCAACCGTCAGACCTTTAAACGCTCTGGGAATTTTGAAAATCCCCTTCCTGTTTGCTCAACAAGGCATGGAGTGCTCTCAGCAAATCTTTCCAGGTGACCATGCCTCCAAGCGCCAGGCGATCCCCAGTATGGAGCAATGGCGAGGTGCTGGATCTCATCAGTGTTTGGGGGCAGGAAGCTGTTCAGTCCCAGCTGCGCTCCAGCCGTAGGAATTACAATACCTTCGGGCAGACATCAAGGGACATGATGGAAAGGGGCCATGACCGGGACGCACAGCAGTGCAGGGTTAAAGGGAAGAAGCTGCAGAATGGCTACCACAAAGCCCGTGAGGCAAACCGCCACTCCGGTGCTGCCCCCACAACCTGCCGTTTCTACAAAGAGCTGGATGCAATACTTGGGGGTGACCCCACCTCCACTCCGAAGACCACCATGGACACTTCAGAGCCCAATTCAACAAGGCAGGAGGAGGAGGAAAGCAGGAGCAAGGATACTGAGGAGGACAGCCTGGCATCCCTAGATGCATGCAGCCAGGAGCTGTTCTTAAGCCAGGAGGAAAGTAGCCAGTTGCAGCGGCTGGTGCTTGGGGAAGAACAAACACCAGAGGAGGTGCCCGGTAAGCGGCTTTTATTTTGGGAAGGAAGTTGTTCGGTGCGGGCTCTTGGGGCGAGGAGGGTTAGGGCTGCATGCATTCCTAGATGCGGAATAGGGTGTTGATGTGCTCTCTCACATCACAGTAATCGGCCTCAGTGATCTCTTCAAAGGTCTCATGCAGAAGCTGGGCAAACGTCTTGCATAGGTTCCTTGGCAGAGCTACTTGCTCCTTGTCCCAGTCAGGCTAACATGTCCGCATCACTGTGTCTTGGGGAGCGGGGGGACCATTGCTGCACACAGGCAAGCTGCATATGGACCAGGGCAGAAGCTGCATTGTGGCAGAAGACCCTCCCTTGCTTCCCAGGTCACCCTCAGCAACGAGATATCTTCCAGGACGAACTTCTGTGGAAAATGTGGGGACAGTGTTCAGTATAGGGGCCCCCTGCTGCTGTTGGCTCTCCCCAAGGCACAGAATCACAGTACAGCCGTGAAACAATCAGTCCTCCTTGCCCCTGTGCTTACTTACCATTTTGGGGCTCCTGTGAGGTATGTGTGCTCGCTTTGGGATGGGCAATTTCTGCTATTGTGTAGACTGTGCTTCTCTTTAAGTATGGGCGAATCATTGCTCTGTCTGGTGTGAACAATGCTGCCTCTGTTAAGTGTTGCATTTTGGCTTTACAGATGCAACCTTGAGATCTCAGCCGTCCTTGTTATCAAAGGACGAAAGACTCCAAAGAATTAGGAAGCGGCCATGTAGAAGCAAAGAGAACATGCTGCATGAAGTAATGATTACCCTTAATGAAAATCAAAAAGCGCAGGAGTGATGGGAGAGTGAAAGGAGGGTCTGCCAGCAGAATGCGGATCCCTCGCACCCAAGCACAGAGCGGCTGCTAAGCATTATGGAATGCCAAGCGGACTCAATACAGGTGCTCGTAGCAATGTAGGCAGAGCAATTCCACACCTGCCCCGCCCTGCAGCCCTTGTCCCAAAACTCTTTCCCTTGTGACCCCATGTCACCTCCAATCCACTTTCCCCAACATCCAGGTTCTTATCGCCACCAGCTGCCTCCAACACCTGTAGCTTCACCACCCAGCCCTGCAAACTACTACCCTTACCCACTGCACTCAACCCCCATCACCATGCATTTTAGCCAGCCAGTTACTCCTTAAGCTACAAACTGACAGTGAGGAGTCTGACGAAGATGTCGACTTGTATAATGCATATGACACAAGATTGCTTGTGGCATTCACGGACATGCTTACCACCATGGAATGCGGCTTTTGGGCTTGGGAAACAAGCACTGAGTGGTGGGATCACATTGTCATGCAAATCTGGGATGACGAGCAGTGGCTGCAGAACTTTTGGATGAGAAAAGCCACTTTCATGGGACTGTGTGATGAGCTCGCCCCCACTCTGTGGTGCAAGGACACAAGATTGAGAGCTGCTCTGATGATGGAGAAGCGGGTGGCTATTGCAATCTGGAAGCCAGCAACTCCAGACAGCTACCAATCGGTCACTAACCAGTTTGGAGTGGAAAAGTCGACCGTTCGCATCCCAGCATGCTGGCAAGACCCATCAGCATATTCCTCAGCACTTTGGGATCCATTCCCACAGACCGAAAGGGAAGACAGAGCATGCAGTATAAAAATCATTGAAAGATGGCGCCAAATGTGGTCGGAAGCACAGGGATTGCTGGGATGCGAACCGATGCATCACTGGGTGTTGGGACAGGACCCAGAATGCCCCACACCCCTCCGCCCCCTTCCCACAAGCCACAGCGCCAGAATGGGAAAAGGTGCTCTGTGGGATAGCTGCCCATAATGCACCGCCCCCAATGCCGCTGCAAGTGTGGCCACGCCAGTACGCTTGCAGCTGACAGTGTGAACACACTGCAGTGCTTTCTCTACTGCACTCTCTGAGGACTGGTTTAACTCACAGCACTCTACATCTGCAAGTGTAGCCATGCCCGTAGATAAATTGGAGAAAGTTCAGAGAAGAGCAACAAAAATGATTAAAGGTCTAGAGAACATGACCTATAAGGGAATATTGGATTTGTTTACTCTGGAGAAGAGAAGAGTGAGAGGAGAAATAATAACAGTTTTTAAGTACACAAAAGGTTGTTACAAGGAGGAGGGAGAAAAATTGTTCTAATTTACCACTGAGGATAGAACAAGAAGCAATGGGCTTAAATTGCAGCAAGAATGGTTTAGGTTGGACATTAGAAAAAACTTCCTAGCTGTCAAGGAGTTAAGCACTGGAATAAATTGCCTACGGAGGTTGTGGAATCTCCACCATTGGAGATTTTTAAAAGCAGGTTAGACAAACATCCATCAGGGATGGTCTAGATAATAATTAATCCCGCCTTGAGAGCAAGAGACTGGACTAGCAGACCTCTCGAGATCCCTTCCAGTCCTATGATTCTGTCCTAATGACCATCTGAGGAGCACTGGATGCAGTTCTCTCTGAGCCTGCCAATGCTTCTCAGTAGAGTGGCTGCTGAACAGTGATGTGAATGTTCTCAATAATGAACTCTTCCCTCTTTCTTTGTGTTTGTGGGGAACAAGAAACTCTTGCTAAGTGGTTGGGCCTAGCTCTGTTGCTGAGTTTTGGCAATCTGGTAACATGCATGTTACTAAAGTAACTGATATATCTTATCCATCTTCATGGTACTGGGCCTCTTTAATGCATTCCACTTTTTTTTTTCTTAAAGCATTTTCAACTCAAGCATTTCAAAAGATTTTAGAAATCTGTATTAATTTAGCCAAGGATTGCCAGGTCGAAAAGGGACCCTGGCTGCTCTGGTCAGCACCGCCGACCAGGCCATTAAAAGTCCGGTCAGCGGTGCTGCAGGGCTAAGGCAGGCTAGTCCCTACCTGTCCTGGCACCGTGCTGCGCCCTGGAAGTGGCCAGCAGGTCCGGCTCCTAGGTCAGGGGGCCATTGGGCTCTGCACATTGCCTCTGCCCAAGCATTGGCTCCGCACTCCCATTGGTTGCTACCCCCTGTGTAGGACCTGGACCTGCTGTACACTTCTGGGGCACAGCACAGAGCCAGGATAGGCAGGGAGCCTGCTTAGCCCCACTGTGCCACTGACCGGGAGCTGCCCAAGGTAAGCCCATGCCCCAACCCACTGCCCCAGCCCTGAGACTCCCCCAAACCTGTAGCCCCTCCTGCATCCTCATCCCCAGCCTCAGCCCAGAGCCCACACCCCTAGCCCAGAGCCCATAGCTCCTGCCTCAACCCACAGCCCCCTCCCACATTCCAAATCCCTCAGCCTCACCCCCCAACCTGGATCCCCCTCCTGCACCCCAAACCCCTCATGCCCAACCCCACCCCAGAGCCCGCACCCCCAGCTGGAGCCCTCACGCCCTTCCGCACCCCAACTCCCTGCCCCGTCCCAGAGTCCCCTCCCGCACTCTGAACCCCTCATTTCTGACTCCACCCTGGAGCCCACACCCCCAGTTAGAGCCCGCACCCTCACCCTCTTTCACACCCCAAACCCCTGCCCCAGCCCAGTGAAAGTGAGAGAGGGTGAGGGAGAGCAAGGCACCGAGGGAGGCGAAATGCAGTGAGCGAGGGGAAATGTAGTGAGCAAGGGGGAGGGCCACAGGGAAGGGGCGGGACAGGGTGTTCGGTTTTGTGCGATTAGAAGGTTGGCAAACCTAGTTTAGCCTCAGCACCGTCATGAGGTAGGTAGGTAGTTATTCCTCCCACTTTTCATATGAGCAAACTGAGGTACAGATAGGGTAAGTGATTTGCCCAGTGTCCCACAGAGAGGCTCCAGGAGAGCTGGAAAATAGAATCCTGGTCCCCAAACTCTCAGTCCCTTGCCTTAACCACAGATCAATTTTTAATCCTTGGTTTGCATAGAGAGATGGATTGTCTTACCTTTGCACTTCTTGTAGTGAACTTTAGTCACAACTGGAAAGAGACGTACTCTCCATCTTCAAAGTGGTGTTCACAAACACTTTCAGCATCCATGTCTGTGAAAAGCCTACTCTCTCTCAAATGCAGTTAAGAAGTGCTCTGCTAATTAGCCTCCCTGGTTTGATTATATACAAACATCATCCAGATGATACTGAATTGCATAAATGGGTTGGCTTCAGTGATGTCTAACTCACCTATGAGATCATCTGCATGATAACCAGAACTGTGTCAGGAGTCCATGTTGCAACACATGAGACCTTAACAGTGTTCTTGAATCACGCTAAAGCCTTGGATGTGTCCAAGACTTTAGTACAATTCAGGGATGTTTTGGAAGCACACAAGGTCACATCTATGCTACAAATAAGGAAATGTGCTTTAACTGTAAACAGTTAATGATTGTTGTAAATAATTATTTATTTATAATGTGTGTGAGAGAGTGCAATCTACCCTTTGTTGGCTGCAGCTTAGAAAGAACATAAGGATTCACTTATATTTCACCACCAAAACAAAGACTTTCCCTTTAATTCAAGGATTTTAGAGCTAAGGACTTGAGTTCTAGAGCTGACTTTAAATTTGGAAAATGTTACATTGCATATTTCAGAAACCACTTTAACTCTGCACTCTGTATAGCTGCCCACCATGTACATAACAGATACTAGTATATGTATAACAACCACAATTTCAAAAATGGAATTAAAAATTCAATACATTCTGCAGATAAGTTAACTCTCTTTTCTTTTCTTTTGTAACTAAGTAATGTACTAGGCTGTGTTGAGCAAAGTATTCTGGGGCCCATAGCAAGTAAACATAAAGTGGATTGGGATAAACCGAATATGTGATTGGCATCTGGAAAGTGGGGTCTCTGACTAGCCAACATATTTGGCTAGGTTTGAGAAAGATAATTTTTATAATATTGGAATAATGGGTGAGCAGGTGGATGTGGGAAGGAAGTGTTGTTGCTGATCTCTATACTTGGACAATTTACATGATTTCTTGATTGGAGAGACTAGTTGGGAAGGGGGAGGGTGGAGTCTGGTGTCTAAATATTTAGGGTAAAGTAAAGCGCAATAGGTAGATGTCTATACCTAATAATGAATGGGTGAACTGGTGTCTGTGTGAGTCAAAGTACCAAAATACTATGGATTTCTTAATAAGGTTCAAAATGGGGAAAAATTACAATTGTCTTGTGAATTATTAGTATCTCTGGAAGTGGTACTGTTTTTTTCAGAAAGACTATAGTCTCAAAAGGAGTAAGCAACAAGCTGTGATGTGAGAACAGGAGATGGGAGCCAGGAATTTTACGTTTCTCAATCCTGCCTCTCTTTCTTCTTCAGCTTTCCCCATCTGTAAAATGAAGATTTGTCTGCCTCTCAGGTCTCCTGCATGGATAAATTAATGTTCATAAAACATTTTCATGACTAATAGTGCTAGATACTGCAATTGTTTTACATTTATATTTATTAGTAAGGCTGCAAGTCTGTCACAGAGGTCACGGATTCCGTGACTTTCCGGTACCTCTGAGACTTCTGCAGCAGCCAGTGCATCTGGCCTGGGGCCAGCCACACTGTTCGCTGCTGGGACAGTCTCGGTTCATTGCAGCGCCCATCCAGCACCAGCGGGGATCCCGGGCCACGCACTGACACTTGCTCCCCCCAGCAGCAGTGGGGGTACCAGATCACAGGCCACTGCCCCCTGCATCAACGCGGGTCTTGGGCTGTCCACTGCTGCCCCGCCCCAAACACCTGTGGTGCCCCCGGCCATCTCCCCCCGAGAGCATCTGTGCCACCCCTGGGCCACCCTCTGCCCCAGAGCACCCAAGATTTAGTCAAGGGTATATAGTACAAGTCATGGATAAGTCATTGACCATGAATTTTTGTTTACTGCCCGTGACCTATCCATGACTTTTACTAAAAATACCTGTGACTAAAACATAGCCTTATTTATTAGTTATGGGGAAGTATAAATTGTAGCTACTGTATGGAGAAATAACTGTAGCTAATCTATGTATTATCCTATTTAAGTTAACAGCCTATAATAAAGAAATGTTACTTCTAGAAGAGTCAGGTATTCATAAAACAGTGTACTACTGCCAAAATTGTTCATCCTTGTACATATGCAAATCTGTCATTCTCTTTGCTAATAATTTATACAAATCTAATGGAAACAGCTTAAAGGGAAATGGTGTGCTAGACTGATGTTTTCACTGGCCTGCTGGTTGCTCAGGAGTATGTGTGAAACAAGTTAGTGGACTCAGTTTGGTCCCTCATTGCTGAATGTTCCAACCCGCTGCCACAATTGACAATTTTGTTAGCAGAAGTCAAGGAGTAAATGTGCTATCGCAACTGAAATATTGTCTCAGCCTCTACAAGGCAGGCCAACAAAAACTGGCAGGCTCTCTGTGAAGGCTATTGTTTATCTAGAACATCTGGCAAATTTCTCCAGCATTGTATTTGTAACAAAATATATTAAATAGATTTCTTCATAGGACAGTAACTTTATCCCACGCATTGCTCTCTTCATTACTTGTCTGTATTACATTGTCCCATACTCTCCTGAAAATTGTCTTGGAGCCTCCCTTCTCACTATTGCAACATTGAGTAAACTGACCACTACAAAGCAGCTGTACATTTGTAGTGTGAGCACCCTCTGCTCTCTTTGACTTGAGGCACTAAGCTGTTGTATATACAACACTTGCTATGAACACTGCCCTCTTGACTTGAAAGTGGGTGGACTGGATTGGCCATAGAATCACAGAACTGGAAGGGACCTTGAGAGATCATCTAGTCCAGTCCCCTACACTGAAGGCAGGACTAAGTATTATCTAGACCATCCCGGACAGGTGTTTGTCCAACCTGCTCTTAAAAGTCCACAGTGATGGAGATTCCACAACCTCCCTAGACAATTTATTCCAGTGCTTAACCACTCCGACAGTTAGGAAGTTTTTCCTAATGTCCAACCTAAACCAAAGCTCTGAGTGAGGCTTGAACTCACAACCCCAGGAGTACTCCCCCCCCCCCCCCCACACACACACTAACCAGTTGCACTACTGTAGGTATTTGTTAGAAAATGCCTCCTTGCCTTATTGGGATCCAGGAATCAAACCCGAGTCAACTCCTTAGAAAGCAGCTAGGCTCACTACTAAGCTATTACCAGCAGGACAGTGGGGTGGGAGGAGGTATTGTTTCATATTCTCTGTGTATAAATAAAGTCTGCTGCAGTTTCCACGGTATGCATCTGATGAAGTGAGCTGTAGCTCACGAAAGCTCATGCTCAAATAAATTGGTTAGTCTCTAAGGTGCCACAAGTACTCCTTTTCTTTTTACTAAACACTAATGCATCCATCTTTAGGCCCTGATCCTGCAAAGACTTATCTTTATGTACTGTGTCTATAATCCATGGAAAGCTTAAAAAAGAAATAGTGAGGTAGCTTATGCCTTTTCTGATATATGTGACATGAGCTGAATTATTGTGTAAAACAAAGTCTCAAACTTACGCTTACTGTGGCCCAGCTTTTAATGGTCTACACAAGACAAGCTCTTTCCTCCCCTTCACGCTCACAGCGACTTCCTCTTTCCACTGGCAATTTCCTGGTAACCACAGTAATTGCCTAGAGGGGAGAGTAGTCTGGGGAAGGGGCAGCGTTCTGTATTTTTAAATGTCATTTAACGCGCTTTCGCTGCGGGCAAGGGAAGCCAGCGGCAGGCACCCAGGTCGCCCTGTGTGCCCCCACCAACAGTAGCTACTGTAAGTTACACCAGTGTGTCCTGGGCGGCTCATGGCCTTGAGGGCAATGGGGCGATGCCAGGGCTGAGGATGGGGTACGGCTGCACTGAGCCGCGATGGCTCGGGGGGGGAGGGGGATGCCTACCCCGTGAAGCTTTTGTGTTAGGCTGGTGAGACGCCAGCAGCCTCGGCCACTTGACCTCAAGATGGCGACTCTAGTAAGGGTCAATCAAGTGGTTACCGCTCCTGGTTGCCCCCAGAAAAGATGGCGCCGTACACCCTTTTCTCCCTACGCCCTTCTAGACATCACCGCTCTATGGTAAGACGCGCTTTGTGTCTCTGTGCGTATAGCGCGGACTTTCTATCAGAACTCCCAGGCTGCCTCTATGATCGGGCGGCGCGGTGCAGGCCGGGACGCTGGCGGAAGGGGCGGCTCACGTGACACCCAGCACAGCACGGCGGCGCGCCTGGTTCTGTGCGGTGTGTTCGCGGCCTAGAGGCCTCCAAGCCCGGCGGAGGCGGCGAGCGGGACAGGCCTTCCCCATCCCCGGCTGACGTGTGCGGGAGAGGCTGAGGCGGTGCCCCGGACGCGGCTCCTGCCCCTCAGGGAAGGAGGGTGAGTCCCGAGGGCAGGTGGGGAGAGAAGCCGCCATCGGCGCCCAGCCACCCGCCCGCGGAGGAGACGTAATCCCCGGCGGCGGGACGGGGAGAATTCCCTCCCCCCCCGCTCCCCCTCCTGGGAGAACCCGCCCCCTCCACCGAGGACTACGAGGGGGCTGCCCAGCGCCGGGGGTGGGGGCGAGTCGCGCCCTGGGGTGTATATTGGTGCATCCCCTCCCCCTCCCCCAGCAAGCGGAGAGTCTCTGCCCTATGAGCGGAGGAGGCGGGGACGTCCCTTCGCTGAGGGGTGGGGGCCACCTGCCATACTCTAGCTTGGAAACGCGGAGCGTAGCCATCCCCCCCATGGGGGGGGCACCTCTTCGTCCACACTGCCTAGCCCTGTGTAGGTCCAGTGGTGAGTGAGTGGTGGTAGTTACATGTGTCAGTGAAGGCGACTTAGCGCCTACTTTGGCCAAAACCCATGGTGTTTAAGAACATGCTAGCTGGCTGTGGATCCCACTAGGATTGAGCAAGACGAGCTATTTTGCTTTTAAACTGTATTCGTTTTGATCATGTCTACACTGGTAAAATGTATTGCAAGAGAACATTTTAACTAACATGATGTGAAATGTGATTTTTGAAATGTGAAATATGGACAAGGACAATTATATTCAAAAATATGTTAGTTGGTTGTGATTAACAAAACTTTAAACCTGATTCTAGGGAGTCAAGTGTTTTAAAAGTGTTGATAAGAATATTTTTAAACAACTCTCATTTCCCCAGATATGTCTACACAAGCTCTGAGAAAGAGATGGAAGCTTTCTCTGTTAGAGGGGAATAGTCTTCCCTTCATTTTAGTTAAAAATGGGGAGTCTCTAACAACTTCCTCCACACATGCATGCTCTCTGTCTTCATCACTTTGTGAGGTGAAGATAAGCTGGGGTGGGCAAACTATGGCCCATGGGCCGCATCTGGCCTGTCAGGGCTATGGATCTGGCCCGTGGGATTGCCAGCCCCGTGGCTGCACTGGAAGCTGCTGGCACTGCGGCCCCTAGGGGAGAGGGGGCAGAGGGCTCAATGCGCTGCCCTTGCCTGCAGACACTGCCCCCTGCAGCTCCCATTGGTTGGGAACGGGGAATTGCAGCCAATGGGAACTTTGGGGGAGGTACCCACAGGTGAGGGTAGTGTGTGGAGCCTACTGCTCCCCCCTTCCTCTAGGGGTCGCAGGGATGTGGTGCAGAAGAGGAGCAGCGCAGGGCCAGGGCAGGTATGGAGCCTACCTTAGCCCTGCTGTACGCTGCTGCTACCCAGAGCCCACACCCCCTGCCCTGAACCCCCTGCCGCACCCCAACCCCCTGCCTTGAGCCCCCTCCTGCACTCCACACCTCATCCTGCACCCCAACCCCCTGCCCTGAGCCGCCAGTCCCCTGACCCAGCCTTACATTCATGGCCCTGCGTGCAATTTTCCCATCCAGATGTGGCCCTTGGGCCAAAAAGTTTGCCCACCCCGAGATAAGCCACCACCACTAGTGTAGTGCAGTGCAATAAGTGTGGAAGTTTAGGTTCTAGGCCCAGTCAGGCCTTGAGAGAGAGAAGCCCAAATGATAATCTTTTGCACTTTTTATGGGGGTCAGACACCCCCGCAGTAGTTGCTTTGCAAACAGTTTTCTGGTTCTTCATGCTCCTCTCTAAAGATTTCCTGAGAAAGGAGGCTCATTGGATGCCGTAGCCCTGGCCACACAGCGGAGATCTAATCATGTTGCTGAGGAATCCTCTTCCCATTCTCAGGATTGAGGTACAGGCAGCCCCTGCATTGACAGTGGAGCTTTGTGTGGGCACAAGAAGTTACAGAATCGGGGGCTAAACAGTAAAGTGTGTTGCAGTGAGAGGCAGGGCATGCAGGGAAGAGTAATGGGAAGGATAATGGCTGTCTGCTATTTTGGTTGAGTGTGCTGCCTCTTGGGCAGCCTTTGCGTGCATAGAAGGTAAAAATCCACACCCCTGAATTATGCAGCTGTATTGAGCGAAATCCCAGTGTGCCAAGAATACAATAACAGAACCTCAGAATGATGGCAAACTGGAGTTTTAGCTGTTTTCTACTTCAAAATAGCTTAAAATTCTATAATGAGGATTGTATTGACCTAATTTAGACCCTGATTCTGCATACATTGAACTCAATGGCAATACTGACCGGAACAATTTTCTTATTCAGTTGTTTCTTCTTCCAGAGGTCATCCTGTTCTGAAATTTTTTGGATATTTTTCTTGCAAACCTGTGCTGTTAAGTGAAATGAAAAATGTACAAATTATTTGAGGACAACATATAAATGGGCATTTATTCATTCTTGGGTGTGGTACTACTTAGGAGGACTAGCCTTTGAAGACTCATGTACTGTCAGAATTGTCTAATGTTTTTCACCCTAGGAATTTTGCTTGTTTTAGAAAGTATTTAAAACACTGATGTGGTGAAAATACTGCACATTTTTAACAAAATACAAGGTAACATAGTATTCAAATCACCAGCAGAATATTTGTAACATCCTTTTAATTTGAGCAATTCTGATTATGTAATTGACAAGCCTACCCAGCATAATTCTGCAACCAGCTGTATATAAAATTAGACTTTCAATAAAGCATTCCACTCCAGACAAAAAAACACTACTAAAATAAGTATTGGAATATATCTGCATGTGCACCAGATTTTGCCTAAGATTTGAACAAACCAAGCTTAAATTTCTAATCTAGACAAAGCTGTTTTGGGGATTGGTTAACCAAACAGTAATAGAAGAATTTTCCAAAAGTGAATTGCACCAACAGCATTCCCTTATTTCAGAAACTGTTTTCTTGTTTGCCTCATGTTTTGGCAAAAATATCTCCTTACTGTAGACTAAATATACAGACTTTGAAATGAAAAAGGACAGTATTGGAGGAATTTTGGAGGTGAGGTAAAATCAGAGTTAAAATGGAAATAGTCAGAAGAGCCTTGACCATAGCATCGCTACTATGATAACATAATATGTATCTTTACCTTCAAATATATATTTTAAAAAAATAAGCACTTATTCACACAGCTCGCAAGAGTTGAAGGTTCTGTAATTCCTGTGCTACAATTGATATTACTAACACCTTGTGTAGTGCAGCCTCAGTTTAACAGTGTTGTAATTAACTGTTGCATGAGGAATACAGACTTCTGAATGCTGTTTTTTATAGGTTTTTAAAACAACCTTTTAGTTACCTTTGGAAAGGAAATTACACATTTTGCTCAACCAGGTTTTGAAAAGACCAATATTAAAACAAATGGAAAATTATTCTGGGGGCTAATGCTAATAGGGTCCAAAGTTATTGTCATCGAGATGTTACTTCTGCAAGGAGGCTTAGTTGCCAATATAATAAAAAATTAAAGATGTCCTTGATTGTTTTAATTACATTACTGATTCTAGTAATGAGAAATTCATGATCTACTTACAGCCCTGTCTGTTCACCCACCATTATTAAAAATATATTCTATATATTTAAAGTTTAGAAGTACTCTGAGTAATTGAAATTTTAGTTTCTTTAGCCACAGAATGTGAACATGGCATCAGCAGTGCAAGCTTTCCACACTTTCTTGCTAATATGCCGGAAGTGTGATGCAGTGGAAGTGCTTCATAATGAGACAGTAGTACAGACTCCATGTTTTTTCAGTATTTGGAATGACATCACTTGTGATGGTGACTTGTGTGTTTTAGATACCTATTCTCCAGGTGTTGAACTCTAATCACTGACACATTTTGTGTAGGCTCAGTTTCATTTAAAGTCCTACTATGTTAATGCATTAGTGAAAGCCATCTGTAACTTTGCGTAAGGTAATATAAAAACAAGAACTATAATATACACTTGTAAACTCTTCTCACTTGTGAAAATATATCTATATCATTTAAGTGATTACTTCACACATTTTCTTAAAACTCTGGAGAAATCTGAAGTTTACCATATACCTATTGAGTGGACAGAGCTTGAAAAATTTATCAGATCTAGAAAGCTAACCCTACTAATTGTTGGCCAGTATGAAAGGGCAGCACCTGGTGAGAAGCTCCGTACCCCAACTGCCAGGATGCCTACGAGGGTGTTCTCTCTGGACTGTGCTTGGATGCTCATATCTTTCTGTATTAGCCTTTGGTTTGTGGGTGACCAATAGGGTTGCCAATTGTCTAATCACACAAACCCAAATACCCCTTCCCCCATGCCCCGCCCCTTCCCTAAGGCCCCACCCCACTCACACCATCCCCCCCTCCCTCCATCGCTTGCTCTCCCCAACCCTCACTCACTCTCACTGGGCTGGGGTAGGCAGTTAGAGTGGGGGGTGGGATCTGGGCTGGGGCTGAGGGGTTTGAAGTGTGGGAGGGGGCTCTGGACTGAGCCTGGGGCAGGGTGTGGGGTGCAGGAGGGAGTGCAGGGTGCAAGCTCTGGGAGGGCGTTTCGGTGAAGGATCGGGCTCCAGGCTGGGGTAGGGGTGGATGCAGGAGGGGGTATGGAGTGCAGGCTCTGGCCTGGAGGCGCTTACCTTGGGTGGCTCCCGGTTGGTGGTGCAGCGGGACTAAGGCACACTCCCTGCCTGTCCTGGTCCTCTGCTACTCCCAGAAGTGGCTGGCATGTCTCTGCGTCCCCTGGGGGGAGCTGGGGGCTCTTCCTGTGCCCACAAGCACCACCCCCACAGCTCCCATTGGCTGCAGTTTCCTGCCAATGGGAGCTGCGGAGTTGGTGCTCGGGGCAGGGGCAGCGCGTGGAGAACTGCCCAGGAGCTGCAGAGATGTGCCAGCCACTTTTGGAAGCGGCGTGAAGCTAGGGCAGGCAGGGAGTCTGCTTTAGCCCCACTGCACCACCAGACTTTCAGTGCCTAAAATCTCCCAGTTTGGCTTCAGTAGCTTCCGGGAGATAGGGCGTAATTCCAGGAGACTCCCGGCGAAACCAGGAGGGTTGGCAACCCTGGCGATTAGCTTGAACCACCAAGGCCCTTCTGACTGATGGAAGGGAGAAGGAGCACATGCCCTCTTCTCTCCCTTATCTATGAGTTTACTAATTGTCATTGGAGAAATCCTGCTAATCAATTCCTTCTTCTTTCTGGTTCCTGCCTCTCCCCCTCACCCCCAAAACAAACAAACAAACCCAAAACAACCTCCTGGCTTCTACAAGGTGTCTCTCCCCTACCTTCCCTTCACAGAGAATAGCTTCAATATCTGTATCTACTGCTGCTCTTCAGAGCTCTCCTTAATAGCCAGAGAATGAAACTGACATCTTTGTCAGTTTCACTCTTCCAAGAGAATTTTACACAGCAGCAGAAAAACATATCCTATTCCTTTTAACTTAATTTTGCTGTTGCATGTGAAAGCTATGGATAGCAGAGGTACTGAAGCTCTCTCTACTCACTTAGGACTATATCATTGAATTGATTCACATTAGTAAGATCTTTTCAAAGGCTAGAAACTTGTTCCTTTTTTAAACAAGTTTAAATTGGTGAATTTTTCAAGCTGTGTACATAGCAACACATTTTATTCACTGTAGGCCTAGACGTGAAAGGTTGTAAACCCTGTCCGTTCTGTACCAACTCTTTTTTTTATTCATCTTGAGGGCTAAAGGTTATTCCACTGAATGCTAGGTTTTGCTTTGATTTTGATCAAAAACAAACCTTAGCCTATATGGACATATGAGCCTCCAGCTCATTTGGAACAAGTCTGGGTCCAATAGTTCTTTCCTGCCATTCTTCCCCAAAACTGTCTTTATGTATCCACATTTGGAGGAGTCCCTTTGTTCAGATCTCTCCTTTCCTGGGACCCCGGGGAGTGATTGCTTGGCAGGGTGCATTTGACTTTTGGTTAGGAAAGTACACAACAGAAATACCTAGGTGGAGAAGGGAATCTCCTCGTTCTCCCACCCCAAAAGTTGTAGATGTTAGTATTTCAGCTACTTTAAACTGTCTTGTGTGTGGCAGTAGATTTTTGATTCTCAAAGCTTAATGGTGAAAGGGACAGCAAAAAGAGAGCCATAGAAAGGCGAGGCATGCTAAAAAATATTGAACAGTAGAAAAGTTTGTCTATTTTGTGTGATGTAAGTATAGCTTAGATCTCATAAATGTGAGAAGTCTTCTGTTTGCTACCTGGTTTACTCCTCCACCTCAGGCCTTGTATCAGATACATTTTACCTTTACTTTTGGTGGGAAGAGCTGGATGCCCTTGGGCCAGTTAAAGGGACATTGTCTCTACTTTAATCTTTTGTTAATTGGCTAACTTAAAAAAAAAAAAAAAAAAAAAGCTAAACTTGCATATTGCTCCATTTTAAATAGTAGGAACTGAACTTTAAAAAATAGCTGCTTTTTCTGCTCCTACTTAGAGGTATATTTGATGTGAGCTCAGGAGTAACACCACCAAATATGCTTGGACTCACTGCCCCTGGTGTACATGCCTGCTTATTTCCATAGTTCTCCCAGACTCTGAAAATAATCCTGGTTCTGAATTCTAAAATCACATGTAACTCCTTCCTCTAGACACCGAGGTCTCTCTTTATCTGTTATCATGGTAGGATAGTGGTATTAGCTTTTAGTGCTGACATCACAGCACTACCATGTTTCCTGCTTGCTCCCATGTATGGAAGGTATAGTACTCCTAGGCCCAGTGGCTCTCGTTTCTTGCTCCTCCCTGCTCCAGCACGAGTGGGGTAATGATAATGTTTTTGTTCCTCATCTATCTAGCTCTTGCACCATCCACATGCAGACCTATTTCCTGCTCATTCTGGCTCCTGCACTTGGGGTGCACCTTCCCTCCCCAAATTATCGCTCTCTAATCAGCTCTTGCTAAATGAAACCCATTTTTAAAACTGGACAAAAAACACCTCCAGCAGGGATTGGAACCCTGTTGATTCAGGGATAGTGGCTGAGTCTGGCATTCTGACTTAGTGGTACCCCATTTACTTAAGAATATAAGCTCACGGTAGGATATCTGCATGGTAATAGTTACCGATGCATTAATGTATGAGACTGTATGTGCATGTTATCTGCTTGAGTAAGGCTGATGAGCATATGGGTTTTTTTGGTTTGTTTTTTTAACACCAGTTTCGTCTGTAAAGACCAGATATTTGAATGACAAGCTAGATTACTTTTTAGATAGTTGTGAATATAATTGCTATGATGGTGCTGAAACTAAGAGTATATGCCTCCCTTCTGTTCTGGTAGGAGCTGTGTGCACTTTTCAAATTGTAAGTGGTCTCTTGTAAGTGTATATATAGATAGTGAGTGCATTTTAGAATGTTCTTTATTATGGGTAGGTAGCATGCTGACTCTTCAGCTCATCAGCTACCAGCCAAGTTGAACCAACAGACATGGGAACTGGCAAGTTAAAAATAGACTGGAGAACCCTCTGCATGCTTATCAACTCTGTGTTTGAAGTTAGAAATTTTCCTTGTGTTTGTCCCATTAATAGATATTGCTTTTAGCTGATTCTGACCCTTTGTAACTTGATTCACAAACATCTAATGCATTACTACTTCATCTGTGCAGGAGAGCTAGTTGGCTTATTGCAAAACTTTATTCTGAATTTATTTCTGATTTTAGATATTGGAAAAGTATCTCCTGTGGGCATATTGTATTTTCTCTGAGCTCGTTATCTACGAACAGTTCTTTGTGAAATGTTTTGCATAAAGAATTAGCTTAATCTCTTGCATCAGTCCATCCTAAAAGGCAAGACTTTCATGTTTAATAACAGCACTATTAGAAAATAAGTCTTCCACTACTGCTTTGTTATTGCTTAATTGGGGAAAGGAAACATGAACTAAAGTTTGCATTTCAACAGGCAGTCCCTAGAAGGACGAAAATCAGAGTTAGTATGGTGATTGTCAGTTCACTCCACTTTGAATAGATGTTTTGAGGCTATCTTTTTTTTCTCCCCCCCCACCCCAGATTGCTGCTGCAAGAATGTCTTTTCCACCTCACTTGAATCGCCCTCCTATGGGAATCCCAACACTTCCACCTGGGATTCCACCTCCACAATTTCCTGGTTTTCCTCCACCTGTACCTCCTGGTAAGTGATGTTAGCAAGTAGAACTACTACGGAACTAAGTAATTTTTCCTGTACTAAATTTTAAACGTTTTGTATTCACTCTTGCACTTACGCAATTGCATACATGTATTTTAAGGTTGAAGACCCTATTTATCCATAGAGATGTACAATATGAGTAAGCTTCCTGCTGGTATGCCCAATGTTTCTCTGAACAGAAATTAAAGCTTCTAGAGTGAGAATAGCTCAGTTTCTGTGTCTAATTATTCCTCATCCTCTCCATTGAGATTGGCTCCTAACGTCATTTGTTTGTGGTGATGGGTTTTATGACACCTACCTATTTGGCAATGGACTGCAGCTTTCAACATTTTTCAAATAGGCTACTGTAACAGCCTTTGGGGATGGTAACCCAAACACCATGGAAGGCACTTGGATACCCTGGGAATGTGTGCTAGGAAAATATAGCAGCAACTTTTGGTAGCTGCTAGCCTGTTTTCAATTTGAACCCATAGGTGAAGGGCTACAGAGTCCATTAGCAGTCCCTTGGCCATGGTTTCATTTGCACACTGAGGACCCTTCCTTGTTGTTTATATTACAGTACAGGCAGTCCTCAAACTTACGACACAATTGGTTCCTGAAAATTGCGTTGTAAGTCGAAACGCCATAACTCAGAACCACAATACGCTCCATTGCGGGACCAAGCGTCTTAAAGTCAAAACCAATTGTCGTAAATCGAATCAGGGTGTCAATTCAGAAATGTCGTAAGTGCCGTTTGTTGTAAGTTAAACGTCGTAAAGTCGAGGACTGCCTGTAATACTAAGAGGCCCCAGTCAAGATGGGGCTCTTTTATGCTAAGCACTGTGTGAAGACATGGCTTATAGTTTAAGGAGTTTACAATCTAGTCCAATTTACAAATACAGGTTTTATTTTAATTCTTGTTATCAAATCTAAATATTTCCTATCAAGGTTGGCAACTTTTGGGACCATGAGATCCCCTAACATAGAAGAAGTTGTTGTTCTCTGTATTGAAGCTTGGGAGCCCTGAGTTTATTTCTGTCTCTAACTTTCTAAGCAAGCAAAATGTTCTGGAGGCATGGGGAGTGTTCTGAGATTTCATAAGGAACAAGGTGGATCCCTGGGATTGAAGATATTACTTGCTGCACATTTTGGTTTGGAATAACTTTCTAAGAACATATATAATTGCCTAAAATAAAACAGAACTCTGTGGACCATGTTTCTCCTCCAAGAGATACAACTTAGATATCCTGTTCTGTATTTTAACAGGATGTCAGCAGGCTATATGGATAACTATCCCAATACTGCTTCATATGGGAATGTGTGTGCCCTTTCTGGCATTGTTACATGGTGAAGACACACCTATTAGTACCTCATGATGCCTAATTTTTAGACCTGTTTTTTGTGGGGGGGGGAGGACTTGCTTTGACTGGACTCTCATAAGCACATTTAATGCAAAAAGCAAGTTAAAATCCTCTGCTAAACCTGTCTGTTGTAACATTAAAATTTCTCTCTCATTCCTTTCCTTCTGATTTTCTATTGTTGTTTCCTTATACATATTGTACTTCCCGGTCTCCCTTCTTCCATTTTTAAATCTCTCCCTCTGTTTCCATTCTACTCCCCTTCCAGTGTCTCTTCTTCCTCTGCTCCTAGTGCTTAATCATTGGGCTGTCATTCTAGTTTCTCTTATATTGATTGCTCATTCTTTCTTTGCATTCCCAGTGCACAGGCTAGCCTCAGTCTAGAGACAGAAGCTTTACTTTTTCAGGCTAACAGCACATTCTTCTTTCTGCACTGTAGCTGGGAGCAGGGAGTAGTTGGAGGCTAGTGGAGCAGGAGAGAAGGGTGAGAGCAGCTGTTGTATTATGTTGCAGTTAAGTAAACTGCTGCAAAATGCTGCACAGCATATGGGCTACAGAAAATACCTTGCTGACCCTGTGTGTGGCTGTATGGGTTATCCACTGGTGTCTTGTAGAGTAAAATATTTTCAGAAGCCATGTGGCTGAACTACTGCATATATGGCTATAAATGTTAACACAGTTTTGTCCTAGTGGGTAATTCTGGAATGGTTTGTAGAATATAAAAACATTCATCTCCTCTCCCCCACCACACACACCCCCACCAATCCCTTCTTGCATTACGTTATTTAAAACTTAAATAGAAGTTTTTGAGATCAACAGGCTATTATCTTTTTTCTGCTAAAGCTGCACTTCTTTGATTAAATAGACATGTTCTGCCACTGAAAACTTTGTAGTGAAATTTAAAACTGTAACCCTGTTTGCCATTACTATGTCCTGAGTGTGTATACATGTTTCCGTGCTATTGCAAGACTTTATAAAGCCTATATTTTTTGTAGTATTACCTGAGTACCATCTCTCTTCTTTCCCAATGGCATTTTAAAGAATCTATTCTAAAGTGTTTGGTGTATATGCTTGATACATGTAAGCTTCTGTTATTTGAAGGTTTCCTTATTACCACATAAGAGGAAGAAGAACTTTCCTCTTCCAAAGTCTGACCTTATACAAAACAAATTAATTGTTTCAGTACTAGCAATCCATATGGGATATAAACAGGAAGAGAGAAGGATTTTGAAAATATCATAGTCTTTCTTGCAACTGGAAAGCATGATCTGCATCGCTAATGTACTAGTCTGTGGGGATAACACCTATTTCCCTAAAGAGGGGGCACTGGTTTCTCACTTCTCTACTCTTCTGTGACTAATACTACAGGCAAATAGTGACACTTGTAGTTAAGATTGCCGTATACTTTTCTGTACAAGACCTTGTTTTCAGTTGTTTTGCCAGACTTTAACTGTTTGGGCTGAAATTTCCTATGCCGAGTGTCTACCTCTGGGTGAATTTTTTTTTTTTTTTTGGAGAGTTTCAACTAAAACAGTTTGGTGGTTTCTGGAAACAAGTTTGTGGGGAAAAGGTTATTTTGTGCATTTAAAAAAAATCTTACAACTGATTCAATGACAAGCGCTAGCACCTTCATACTTTACAATGGGACACGGGGTGAAATTTTGGCAAGGGGGTGTGTGTGTGTGTGTCTCGTCATGGTGTCAGGAATGTGAATTTTTGCTCTACCTATGAAAATTCACCTAAATATGACCAAGTTATAAGCATCTGAAAAATTACAGTTTCTGTATGCTCAGTATAGATTTCTTAGTTTAGCAGCTAAATTGTCTTGATTATCAGCGTTGGGTATACTCCATACACAGACAACTCCTTTGAGTTGACCAGACTGCTACTCCTGAGGGAATTCTGTGCAAGTGCAGAATTAATGTCCCCTGGAGATTTTACTCTTTCCTTGAAGAACAATTGATGCATGCGCCCATCCTGGGCAGCAGTCCCAAGTAGGCACGTCTGGTTTGGGCATGGGGAGCAGCCTGGGGAGATACAAATTGCCATCTCTTCCCCTGCATGTGCTGCTCCAGTGGCTGGCTCAGACCCATCCCTGGGAACCTCCCCCAGCTGCAGGAAGCTCAGCACTCCCACTTCCTGTCCCCATCGCTCCCCAGCTGTGGAGGGAGGGTTCACTGTGTGGGGAGCTGCCCCCGATACACCCAGACCCCCTGCCAAGCCCCACCCTCCCTGCACCTGGATCACTCCGCTAATCCCCTTGCACCCAGACCCCCACCCCACTGAGCCCCAATGAGCTGCACCTGGACCCCCACTCCCCCAGTACCTAGGCTTCCCCTTCTATTGCTGAGCCCCAGCACTTTCACCTGGATCCCCACCTGCAGAGTCCCATTCCCACTGCACTCAGCACCCCCCAGCAAGCCCCATGCATTGAAATCCTCCAGACCCCCAACCAAGCTGCTGGCATCCAGATTGCCCCACACACAACCCTATCACCACACAGCTGGATTGGGCTGAGCCTGCTTACCCCACACCTGGATTGGGTAGCAGGGCTGGGGGTGCGAGCAAGATTCTGTTCCTCTTGCTCGCTATTGCAGAGTGCCTGGAGCTGGGGAGAGAAAAGGCCTTAGGGTGGAGCAGGCCCGACTCTTGTGCTGTGTCAGGGTCAGGTCTGTGTCTAGGGGAGGGGGAGGCTTCAGGGTGATCCTCCACCTCTGTGCAGCCAGTGGCCTGTGCTCCCCACTGCCGTCCTGGATCTTCCACTTCCATTGCCCTTCTAACTTATTATCTTCAACAATTTCAGTTCTAGACCAGTGACTGTACATACCAGTGACTGTACGTGACTTGCTGAGTACTACTTAGCCATGCCATTCACGAAGGCCCCAATCTGGCAAAACACTAGTTTAATTGGGGAAACTCAGGTGCTGAACTTTATGCACATATTTAAGTGCTGTGCCAAATCACGGTCTAACTTTACTCCTAAGGATGTACTGCCCTTTTTATATGTTTACACAGCAAAGAAAAACCTGTGGCTGAATTGGCTGGCACAAGCAGGGCTTGCAGAGCTTTGGTTGCGGGGCTATTTCATCACTGTGTAGACTTCCAGACTGGGGCTGGAACCAGGCTCTAGGACCCTGCAGGGTTGAAGGGTCCCAAAGCTCAGCTCCAGCCTGGGCCTGGAAGTCTGCACAGTATTGAAACAGCCCCACAGCCTGAACCCCATATGCCAGAGTCAGCTGGCACCGACCAGCCGTGTGTGTGTGGTTTGTTTGTTTGTTTGTTTTTTGCTATGTAGACGTACCCTTAAAGTCTTCTGTGCTTGATATACATGGAAATATTAGTATTACCATTCACTTTGTGGCACCATATAGATGTGCTAATATGCCTAGTATGGAATCTTTGTCAAAACTCTTTCTGAATCTTTTTTGTTGTCTGTATTGTTGCGGATGTACTTACTGAGAGAGATTCTAAAATAAATTACCAAAATAAATGAAAGTGGTGTGATTATATTGTTTTTAACAAATAAAATATGCAGAATTTTAAAATATTGTGCACATAATTTTTAATTTTGGGGGCACAGAATTTCCCCAGGAGTAGACTGTGCATGGTCCATCCCAGGGCTTCAAATGTTGAGAGAGACTTTTCATGCAATTGGTCTTTGTGGCTGCAGGGGGCAATTGTGGTGCCAGGCACTATATCTGAGAGCGAGCAGACTTTCTCTCTTGTCCTCTCTGTGCTCCCTCTGCTGATGCCCAGGCAGTTTGGAGGAGGAGGAGGAAGCAGCCTGACCTGAATGGGAGTGGGTGTGGGGGAGGAGATGCAGGGCAGTTGGGGGGGGAGGTTAGGAGCAGGATTTGGTGGGGGGTGGGGAGGATTTGAGGGTGAGGGGCATGGAATGTGGGTGGAGGAAAATAGCAGCAGATGAGGAAATGGAGCAGGAACTGGGAAGGGAAGAAAGGGACAGGAGCAGGGGGGTACAAAAATGCAAGCAGGAAGAAGAGAAAGATATGAGGACAAGAGGAGGAGGGGAGTGTATCTGGGAAATGAGTGAGTGGGTAGGATGGGCAGAACTTGGATCTGTAACCACTAGAGAACAGTCCCCTACAGAATCTGAATTCTGAATCCTTTGTTCTGGAGTCTTAATACTACTTTGCTGTCTAACGATTAGCACTCACTGGCCAAGTGTCTCCATCCTTCTTCTCTGTGGACCTGCCATCGGAGATAACAACCTTTTGCTTACAGTTACTCCATTAGGTCAGGTAATAGTGGGGTGCTGCGGGTTTAAAGTTCCCAGTGACCCATTTTTGGGGTGGCGAGGAAGGAGGAGAGAAGCATCCGTATAGTTTCACCTGATTAACTGGTTTTTGTGTTTTTCAGTTTTTGTTTTTAAAAAACTGAAGGTTTCTTATGTAATCTACTACGTTAAAAGAACATCAAGGTTGCAAACTCAAGCTCTCACAAATTAGGAAATGCCTGAATTAAAGTTGCCCATGCAACCCTAATTTGGCCCTCTTGTACAAATGCATTATGATACTGTCTTTAATTATATGACCACATACTCCCCCCCCCCCGCCCCCCCGGACCCCCTGCCTGGAGAATGAGGCTGTTGTCTATAAGGCCTCGTTTGTTGGAGAGGTTGGAAAGTGTGGTGAATGAGCCAGGGAACTTCATGAAGAGAGAGAATGGTCTTGTGGTTCAGGGGTATTGTGAACATAAATTCATTAATGTTTTTAAAGAACTAAGATATGACAAAATATCAGAGATATCCAGGAGGAAATAAATTCTGTTTTCAGTGCAAGATTTGGATGTTGTGCAGTATACATGTTGTTCCATGGTATGATCTGAATAAACAGAAACAATAGGAAAATGTTGACTGGCTATCCATACAGTGAGCACAGTCCATTCTATGCATTGTGAACTTCATATTTGCTCTGAATTTGTTCTCTGATTTGCAGGCATGTCTGCACAGTAGCATACCAGTGTTACTTGCTACTTTTTCCTTGCATACAATGATACGTGATTGGCTCAGGTGTATTCTGTTTTTGTTGTTCTAGAGTATTTGTGGGTAACATTGATATATTCTCTCTGTCTCCCTCAGGGACCCCCATGATTCCTGTACCAATGGGCATTATGGCTCCTGCTCCAACGGTAAGTAGTACTGGGAGTAGAGGCAAAGTAATGTGCACAAAACATGCTTTATTGATTGAAACTACTCTATATGTAATTTGCCCCCAATTCATTAACATTCACAACCATGAAAGGAAAAGCTTGGTGTTAAATGTTAACTGATATATTAAACTCTGACTTGGGCAAGGTTTTAAAAGGACATAACTGGAATTGCTAACTGCAAGAAATTGAAACAGCTATTGTTTGAAAATAGAAAGTTCAACTTTTATTTATATCTCAAATGAAATAATTTAGAAATGGCCTCATGATAATACTCTGCACTGCCGTGCAAAACACCAGGGTTGGCTGGCTCGTCTCTTGCTTACCAGATCAATAGGCCTGCGGGGTGCCATGAGGTATTCCGTAGCCCATATAGAAGCAGTGTTGGGGGATGCACTCACCAAAACTGACCAGAAGAGTCAGTGCTGACAAGCTACTGAGGAAGTTCTGACAAGTCCTTTTTGGCTACAATGCTGTGGGAGGGGAAAGATGCTCAGGACTTAGGGAAACCTTGAGGGAAAAACAGCTTTTAGTGGTTTTATCTATACACATGGATCCCTACTGGCAGGTAGGGTTGTTTTCTGACTATAAAATCTGGGTTCATTCTAGGTATTAAAGCCATTTCCTAGCTGTTTTTCCATCTAAACTAATGGGACTGCTGTTTCTAAAATCTTGCAAAAGTGGAATCTACTGAAGAAATCAGTCCAAAACCTAATGTCTCTAAGAGGAATATATTCATGCTAAATTATGTATTTTATAGCAGTAAGATGCTAGAACAAATGCATTATTCAGTATCCTGGAAGAAATAAGGTTCTGCTCCTGGCCTTAAAGAATTGATGAGGAGGAAATAAGCACATGTACACAATGAATTTTCTTTTTTTAAACCCCTCTTTATAACATGACTGGAAGATGTGCACACACATGAATGCCCCATACCTAACTACATATTCTCCAGTTCCAAAACCATTTCTTCTTCACATTCAAGAAAAGAGGCTATCGTAGAGGAGGGGTGTGGATTGATAAAGTAAAACATTGGTTTCTGTGTAAAATCTGGAAGTATTAGGACATGGTACTTGATGCTATAAGTGTGTTTTTGAGCCAGAATTAATCTTCTATTTACAGTTATAACTGTTAAGAATCGGTTTCTCATAAGATGTTAAGGTGTACCAAAATATATCAAAGGATGGCAGGCTCATTGTTCATTTTTGGAGCAGGTACTGAGCTAAAGATGACTCATAACATCTTATCCAAAAGTGATTTATTTGCACAAATGTACCTCTTTCTGCCTTGCATTTCCAGCAATGATTTTAAAATAACAATTTCATACTTTTGAATCTAATAGGCAATATCTGTTATATTCTGTGTAGAATCTTAAAACTACTGTCCTGCTGTATTGGCTTGCGATTACCATGCTATGCTGGAAACTTAGTAGTGAAACACCTTTTATATCTCCAACTCTTCCTTGTTTTAAGACTCTAAACCATTTTCTGGTAGGTTATAAAATAGATACAGACATCTTGTTTTTCCTCCATAGGTCTTAGTTCCTACCACAGTGTCCATGGTTGGAAAGCACTTGGGAGCCAGAAAAGAGCACCCGGGCCTAAAGAATAAAGAAAATGATGAAAACAGCGGTCCCACTACCACTGTCTTTGTGGGCAACATTTCTGAGAAGGCATCAGATATGCTTATAAGACAGCTCCTAGCTGTAAGTGTAGTGATTGGTTTGTTAGACTTCGTCCTCAGCTGGTGTGTAATGTAAATATTCTGTCATCACTGTAAACGTGGTGGGATTAATTCACAAGCGGTGAAGTTGTAATGGTGCAGTAATGACATGTTCATTAGACTTGTGTTTAAAGCAAACAATCAGTTTGACCAGAATAGCTTTCTTTTAGCTAGTACCAAATAGGAATACAGAAGAGTTTTAGCAAAATTAACCCTTACTGTTTTGATTCTTTCTCAGAATGGTACATTTGCTTATATATTGTGTGAGCAACCGTTAAATTTATTAAATGATAACATTCTTTTCTTAATTTTGCCTTCAAGAAGTGTGGCTTGGTTTTGAGTTGGAAGAGAGTGCAAGGAGCATCTGGAAAACTTCAAGGTAAGTGTTGCTTTTTGGCATCCTGATCAGATTGATTGATTTATTTTGATTATCAGACAGCTTTTAAAGTATATACTGACAAATTAATATAACTCTAATATTTTGCATTTAAATTGAGTTGCTTATGACAATTTTTCCTGTTAAATCTTTACAAAAAAGGAACAAGGTCAAAATCTTAAATTTTGTAATTCTTTCATAATAATGCAGTGAAATGTTTTTGTAAATTTGCAGAGTAAATATTTTCCCTTTTATGATGCATATTTCTGAAATATTTTTAAAAAGTTTGAGAACCTATTAGTTCTAAGTTCCCAATATGTAACTTACTTAATGATCTGTAAGGGAAAAGCTGTTAAATATTTACCTGAAGACATGGTTTTTTTGCTTTTTCATCTTGATCATCAACCTCCAGCTTTCGGGTTTTGTGAGTACAAAGAACCAGAATCCACTCTACGAGCACTGAGACTACTACACGACCTCCAGATTGGAGAGAAGAAGCTGCTAGTTAAAGTAGATGCCAAGACAAAAGCTCAGCTAGATGAATGGAAAGCAAAGAAAAGGGCTTCCAATGGGGTAGGTATGCGACGTGTGACCTGCACTATGTAATGAGGGGCGGAACAGGGTTATCTAGTAGTTAAATAGGTCTGGAAGCCAGGGCTCTTAGTTTCTATTCCTGTCTCAGCTCTTAACTCACTCCATGACTTTGGCTAGACTGTGGCTCCTAAATCCCATTTGAAAGTTTGTGGGACTTGGGAGCCTAATTTACTTAAGCATTTTTGAGAATTTTACCGTTAGGGCTTGTCTGCACATAAATTTGCATATTTAACCAATGCAAACAACTGTTTGTCAGTTTAGCTTGTTTTTGTACATTTACAAATTTACATTTACAATTATAAGATAGGCTTAAATTGATTTAAGGGTGTCTCCATGCAAAGTTGCACTAAATTTGTTCAAAATCACAGCTTTAAATTGATGCATCACTGTATATCAGCCAGGCCTGAAACTATGATTCTCAGTTTATATCCATTCTAAAGAGGAGTAATACATATTATACTGTACCTTACCTGTTCTGAAACTTAATGTTTAATTAAAGATTTGAATGTTGTTTAAAAAGTGACCTATAGAAATGTTTGTTACAAAATTTATGAGCCGACTGAGGGAGCTGAATTAAGTTTCTCTTACAGCTGAATTAAGTTTCTCTTCACAATTGTTTAAAATTCATGCAAGACCAAGAAGTAGATTTATTTCTGTGCTGTTATAAGGCTGTGAACAGATCACAAGCAGATATAACATTAAGCATGTGGGGTATTTTTCCCCCCCCATCTTTGACTTGACGGAACACCTGTTGGGGATCAAACCAGGGTCACTGTCCATCTAACTCATTCTGAATTTTCTAGTTTAATTATTTAATTGTCTTTCTGGGGTAGTTTAGTGTGCTGCATTTACTGGGCCAATTCATCACTGGTGTAACTTGCTTGAAACTAGTAGTTATACCAAAGATTAATGCAGCCCATTTTTTGCTAATGCTTCTCTTTAGCAAGGGTAATAGAGCGTGTTCATTCATTTAAAATACCTGCACTTTTTCTCTAATTGCCCCAAGCAAAGGCATGTACCAATGGACGCTCGCTCCTTGAAGCAACAACTGTTCATAGTTCTAGCTGGCCAAAGTAGATTTTTCAGTTTCATTTTATAGATAATGAACACAAAAAGGTTGGTAAACTTTTGCAGTCAGCGTTTTGTAGTAGCTCAGAAAGCTACACAGAATATGCAGGAAATATGAATACTTTTTGTCCAGTCAGACCCACGGCATAAATATGACCTCAGGTTTTTAACATAATTTGACTGTCTGTCTAGCATATGGGGGTCACAAGACTATTGCTCAGAACAACAAAGTGCTAACCATGTGAAATCCATATGGCACAAGTACTCTAGTTGCTAACCTAGATTAAGGGAGGAAAGTTTGACTCGAGCACTCACTCCTGTCAAAGCTTTCCTTTTCCCCTCTGGCAGCAGCTGTAACTTCTATGCTTTACGACTGGGATTGTAAGTAACCTTAAGACTGTAGTGCAGCTGTAGGACATGAACAGGAAGGATTGTGCTTTCTGTGAATTTTTGTGGGGTTTTTTGTGTAGGAAGGCAGAGATGGTCAGTTGTGACATTGTGAAGCTTTCTGATGAAAATAAATTTAATCACTAATATATAGTGAAAATTCCTAATTCTTTTTAGGATATATTCTTTTAGTAACCTGTTGATCGCCATGTAGAAAAGCTCTGCACCCTGATTTCATATAGTTTTGACTGGCATCTTTCTAATGATCTAGACAAATTAGACCCTGGTATGTTCTCATTATTGGTGGTTGAAGGAAATGTGAATTGCTGAGGAATATTGATGTAAGAAGTTATGAAATACTACCTCCACTGAAACACGAGTATGAGTTATTGTAAATGCATTACAAGTTTATCAAAGTGCTTGCAGTTCTTTTTATTAACCCCTTCATGTCTTCCATGGCATGCAAGGGCCACTGTCAGATCAGAAAGTTGCAGTGCTCTTCTCAGAACTCATTTTCTTGATTTTTTTTTTTTTTGTATTAATGTACATTGCAACACTTAATTTCTAATATGAGGGAGATAAACCAAGCAACACTTTAATCTAATTAGCTCCTCTTCATGATCACCTCTTCTCCCTGGACCTCTTCAGCTCCATTCCCTGTCACTGCTTTCTAGCTCTTCTCAGTCTACTCCTCCTTGACCTGGCAGCCCCTTCAGCTCCAAGTAAACCCTTCTTCCCCCCTCATTCTTAGCTGCTGCTCCATCAGACCCTTCCCTCCCTCCCGCTATCCCTCTTTTACCCACCACCTATCGCTTGATGGGACACCCAGCTGGATTCTCAGGTGAGATTCCATTTTTTTACAAAATGGGGGAGAGGGGCCAGTAAATGGGCAAGATATTCTTTATCCAAAGTATTCATAAACTTCTATATAACATTGGTGTAAGGAGATTTTTCCCAGAGTTTCCCTTAGTCCTGCTTCCCCACTGGGAGAAGAGAAAAAAGTGTTGATAAATATATGATCAACAATAAGGAAACTTCTTGTATGGTAGGGATATTTTCTTTCTAGAAATGTTGCTTTAAAATAGCTCTTTCCCCATAGCTCACTGCTTTAAAGTTAATTAGAAAAGGAAAACATTTTTATTGTATGATAGTCTCATGGGCTTCCAAAAAAAAAAAGGGTTAGAGGTGAGCTACTGAAGTGGCCCACAGTTCCTGAGAGAGAGAAATCAGAAGCTATGGTAGATCAACAATGGGGCCACAGCTGTTTATACTCCATTTGCTCCCTCTGTCTCTTGATCTGTCAGTCTTATCACAATCCTACTGTTGCAGTCTACAGCTGTTCCACTTGTAAAACCCTGGAATGCGGTCCCTCTCTGGCACTGCTGGTGTGAGGAGGTCTGAGCAATAGGATGCAGTTGAGAGCTGCTCTTAAACTTTGGTAAACACAGTGGAGGCACTAGCAGGATTATAAAAAATGAACATTTGGGACAAAATTCTTCCTCTCACGTGAGTGGGATTTAGTGTGACAGTTTGCTGATTTCTCTAAATTTGCCACTTTCCCTAGAACTCCAGACCAGAGTCTACAAATGATGATGATGAAGCACTGGATGAGGAAACAAAGAGAAGAGATCAGTTAATTAAAGGGGCCATTGAAGTATTAATACGAGAATATTCCAGCGAGCTCAATGCCCCTTCCCAGGAATCTGACTCTCACCCCAGGAAGAAGAAAAAGGAAAAGAAGGAGGACGTATGTGTTTTGATTTTGGACAAAACAGATTTTTCTTCAACTCACCTTTATATAATGGGCAAACCCTGTGCAAATACTTTAACCCAAAACTTCTGATGAGAAAACAAATCGACAAGCGTTGATGTCAGCAGCAGTTTCATGTATTAAATTGAAATCTAGTCAGTTTTAGATGCCATCCCCTCTGGATGGCTTAGGGGGTCTGAGCACCTAGACTTCCTGGAACTACAGGTTTGAATCCTGGCAGGTTTGACTCAGCCTTTCATCCCTCTGAGGTAGATACGTTGAATTCAGTGCAGTTTATTGCGTGTCTATAGGTCTTTCAGATGAGACCTTAAAAAACAAGGTCTTGCCTTTTCTGTGTTAACAGCTAAAGATCCCAGAACACTTTGTAAGCGTAGTGGTTTGCTCTGGTGTCCTTTGCCAAAAATTCCTCTTCTCCCCACTGTTCGATAGCATGCCATGAGTCAGCTGATTGTTGCTACTTTACACCCCAGAGATGGGTGCATTTCAGTGGTGGTATATGTGTATAGTTTTGAAACGCTTTGGGATCCTCCAGGGATGAAAGGCATGTTATAATTTTATTATTTTTACTATAATTTACTATTATAAAAATGTTTTAGTGTGGCTGTTTGACCAGCTGGCTTTCCTATGCTTTGTGACACAAGAAAAATCTAGTGTTTGGCAGAAGTGTTCTGATGCAAACCTCCTTCATGGGTGATCCTGTCAGTGTACTAAAATAAACTCTGGAGAAGAGGGGAAAACCAAGAATTTACAATTAGCAAACTAAGACTTTCCTTTTGCAATTGAGTCTCTAACCATGTGAAAATGGGCTCTTGACACCTCTCAACCTCCACCCAATGTTGCAAGAAATCAGAATCTAGTTGGACTGAGATTTTTACCTGCTTAAATCTACTGTATAATTCCCATTCCAAGGCAGTAATGCAGCTTCAGCTGCTGATGGGGTGTGAAAGAGCAGTGCAAGAAGCAACACCTCTCCCTCTGGGAGTATATCATCCCCACATCATTCTTAGTCTAAAATAACCGGAGGTATAGGAGTCCTGAGTTGAGAATTTAGATTTCCTTCCTCACCCTTTCTTTGGGGCAAAACTTTTTGGATGAGAATCTAAGAATGAAGTCATTGTCTAATGCTGTGGGCTGTATTTTATGCAAACAAAAAAGACTGTAAAATGTTTATTGTGCTGTGGCTATTTATGGTCATGGATAATGACAGATGACTATACTATCACATTGCCATGCCACCATAATCTTGCAAAAACTGAGTGCTAAGTGTACTTTTTGGAACTCTGCTATTTCTGCATGATCTAGTTTTAGACCAGTCTGAGCTAGCAGAGCAGATTAATATGTTCTGCCAAAGACACAGCAGCTGTTGGCTTGAAATTGCACTTTGTCTTCTCTCCCTGATGGGTAGGAAAACAAGAATCTTGGAGGCTACCATCTTTGGCCTGTGGGGGTGCAGGAGGGAGCAGGGAGATGATCCAAGTTCATCACTCCTTTGACTTTTAAGGAGGGGGAAGAGAAGAATCTGTGGGTGGCGGGAAAGGAAGATGGGGGCAGGTGCCATATGAAAAAAAACTGCTTGTTCTGGGGCTTCTGTCCCCCTGAAGGGGATGGGAAGAAAACTGCTGCGGATAGCAGCTGAGTCCTTCACTAGTTCCACTGGATGAAGGAATGATGGATGATGTGGGGGAGATGAGGGTGTGTGGGAGGAGTGGCGAGTGAGTGGAATCTGTTTTTGAATTTCAAGCATGGGGGAACCTCGCTAATTCGCACTAACTACCAGGAGATCCATTACAGATGACTAAATTTTGCGAATTAGCGAGTAAATGAAGCAAGATTTATTCACCACAATGTATTGATCACTTATTTTGACAAGTGTAGTTTAGTCTTCTTGATGATGAAATTATTATAGTGTACTAATGTCCTGAAGTACGCTTTGTAATTCTGTGATGTCTTACTAATATGAGACCTCACTATAACATCTGTTAAATCTTTGCTGAGAAAAAGATCAGTGAAGGGAGAATTAGCGAGGTTCTTCTGTAATTTTGTTGAGTCAAAAAAATAAGATCACAGCAATACAATATTGCTTATAGTTCAAACATACAAAACATTGTTTTTCAGAGTAGTGTGCAATCTATTTTTAAAAAAAAAAATCTCCGTGGATTTTTCCGCAGATTTTCCGCAGATTTCCAGTGGCCCCACTGATACCTTATCCACTCATCACCAAGGTTCGTTTACATTGTAGGCTTTGACAATGACTATGTTTACTGCTAGTTGCCAGATTTGTGACTCTTGTCCATCTGATTTTTCACTCATTAACATCAGACTGTCAGGTTTGGTACTGCAGAAGGGGTATATTTATCTCTTACAAGACTGGTACAAAACTTCTAACCTTAAAAACTTTTCTCTTGTTCTTCTGTGTATGTACAGATGGCTCTTAATGCTTTTCCTCCTGTCCCCCTTGTTTTTTAGGAGGATATAAATGCTATAGAAATGGAGGAAGACAAAAGAGACCTGATATCAAGAGAGATCAGTAAATTCAGAGACACACACAAGGTAGTATTCTTGTTTTTGCACTTGATACAAAATTAGGCTTTTACAGAATCCCAAAAAAACCCACTTTTATAAAATTTCCAATACATTACAATATCACTTAAAATACTGTTTATAATGAGGTATAATATATATATATATGGAGAGAGAGAGAGCTATTTAAAAGCCAGCAAAAGACACATACCACGTTAAGTTGTCCTTGGCATTTGTAAGACTTTTTGGTGCTATTGATTGCTTTGCAGTCTTCTCACTTTATCATGGATAGACACAACTTAAGTTTCTACACATACATTAAGTTAGATATATTTATAACTAAAGACTAAACAGGCTGCAATGTAAGACATACACTTGAGTGTGTTTCTGTAGACAGTTATAACGTAATCCAAGGAAACTTTTTATGGAGAGCTGAAACTTTAATTTTAAATTTAAGACTTTTTTATTTTAATAGTTCTAAGTTGAGTGGGGGAAAATTAAAAATAGGTCAGTGGTTACCAGAATTACCAAAATTTAGATGCATGGAAGAATTGTAAATTCCCATAAAGCTAATCTATTCATTGACCCCCACCATTATGATAGAGATCATATGGTGACTAATGCAAGATGAAACTCTCAGCTTGGAAAGTAACATGGAATAGGATGTAAGTATGAGCTTCTGTTTTTTATTATATTTATGGATGCCCCCTCAGAAAAATATGCAAAGGGGTAACTGGCTTGGAAATGTTGTGCACAGCAAATCCCACTTCAGGGTTCCAACCTACAGAAGTTTCTGTTAATGTCAGTGCATTTATGAATGTTTCTGGTTTGGAAGGTGGTACTAATGGATAGTGAAATGCAAACTGTGCATGTAATATATTTCAATGTTTAGCTTATAAGGCAGTATTAATTTTCCCCAGCAAGAGTGGAGGTGGTCCATGACCCACTGAAGTATTAACCAGTGTTCACAATTTGAGCAAACACTTTTCTGAATACCTGAAGTTGACATTGATGAAAAGGTTGAAGGTGCAGTAAGGTGAAGTGTACCCCCTGTTATTCAGCTTTACCTTGTGCAGTTGTTGGGCTGTACTTTTTCACACAACTTTATCAACATAAAGCAAAAGGAACACTGCTGGCAATGTAAATACTGCATTTTCCTCTCCACTCAATTTGGGAATGAAAGCCTAAAGAAAAGAATTCCAGAAGAGATCTTCTGGTGAATTTCAGTAATTAAATACGAAACTGGTCAATGGTGAGACATAGCAGAGTTGTGTTTAATTCCAGGCCCTATCAAGTCACTAGTACAAAATATAAACAAATCACGTGGTTTAAAAAAATTAAAATATGCTTCACTGTTTCAGAAGCTGTCAGGCATTTTACTGCCTTTGATCTATTTTATTGGGGGGATATTTTGGATTTCTTAACTTTTAAAATCAACTTTAATTATAAGTGGCCATTGCATATATTGGGTGGAATGATTTAAAAGGGCTGTTGAATCCATAGCAGCTGGCTAATGAGCACAGTGAACCTTTGCATGTTTTTAGTATGAGTTTATAAAACAATAACCACAGACTGTCAGGGTATCAGCCTTGCAGGGGGCGTCCATTTACAGCACGGACGAGTCTGAAGAGAGCTCAAGGTAAGATTTATGATTCTTCTACCTGCCCTTTTCTGTTCATTACTTCAGTGTATCTATGATGCTTTCTCCATCCCATTATCCCTTCAGACTCTCTTGTTTACACTGGTAGCAGTTGGTTAAATGCGGTTTTGATATGAACTAGATAGACCAGTTCATTTTTTTTAATTGGATTTTTTAAGGAACCAAATTTATAAAATAGGTCATAAGAGACCAAAACTCGTACAGAGAAAAGATGTCTCTGAGACAATTTTTTGCTATGAACAAAGTATTTGAGGGGAAATCCAGGAATTCAGGCAAAGAAATTTCTATTGGAACATCTAAAATAATCTGTAAGTATCAACTATTTCAGTATATAAACTTTTCTTTAAAAGTATATGAAATTGAGGTAAGTTTGATTTTGAAAGTTGACATAGCATAATCTAACATCTTACTGTATTAGTTTGTTACATTTTAAGACATCTATAAAAGAATTTCACTTAGTTTCTAAGTTTTCACCCCTCTATTTGGTAGAATTTAAGTTTTGTTTTTTTCATAGTATCAGTTTCCTACCATTTTTTTAATCCCTTTTTCCTTTTGTGATTTCAATGTATCCAACACTAGCATGCCTGTATTTTACTATCAATACAGTGTGGTATGGTGGCTGGATATATTGATCTCTTGTGAATTAGCTTTATTTCTGTAACCCTTTGTCAGTTCTCTGGTCCATGGGCACATGACAGAAGAATATTTACCAGGTAAGATTGCTTTTTAAAGTTGTCTTAAATGCATTGTTTAAAGAAAGAAAAAAAGAAAAGAAAATGCACATTTTATTGTTTCGGTTTTTAATTTCTTTTCAGTGGTGGTAAACGTGGAGCCAAAGGGGATAAAACCTGTTTTTTCTGCTCAGTATGTGTAAAAACCATGTGGGGTTCTGGCATCTGTCAGGCTGACAATCTTGGTCTGTCTTTGTTGTTTGGTATTTTTGTGAACCGTGTACTTGCTCTTCCTCCCAGAAACATAGCTTATAGGCAAAGTTAATCCAGTGTTGGCGATCCATGTCCTAGCACAGCATCTGTAAGTTAACACACAACAATTGCTTCCAAGGATGGATTTATCTATCATTCTATTGATGTATTTTCTATTGTCTTATAGGAGTTCTGGTTATAGATACTGTTTTTAAATGGAAACGTTGCAACTGTATACAATTTTAGTAAAACAGTAGCAGATAACCCTTTAGTTTCTATATTTCAAATGAGTGATTTCCAACCTTTTTTAATCTTTCCATTATGTAGGGATGAAAGTTGAGGATTCCGTTCGGCAGAATTCACTTTTTACCAGTGAAGAGTTAGAGCTCTTTAGGAAGGGCAAAGTGGGAGGGGTCCAGCTCCCTGCTCACTGTTGAGGCATGTGCACCAGTGTGCAAATGGATGAATTTCTTTACCCCAAATTTTCAGATAGGGTTGACGTGGTCTGCTGAGACCATGGGGAAACAACTCTGTCCCAATGGGCATCAACTGAATCCTGTTTGTCCAGCTGAGCAGAATGAATTTTGTTAGCTAAAAGTTCATTTTGTTTGTACCCAAGTGGTTCATTGCACCTGTGGAGTCTGTGGCTCTGCTGTGAACCATGATTGGGAGTGCACGGTGTATGTGCACCCAGTCATTATACAACAATCCAAGGCCAGCCCTACCCTGCCATCCAAGGTTGGAGATTGCTGGTCTGTGTAGATCTATGCTTTTGCACGAAATCTAGTCTTGTGATTGTTGCATTTTGATTTCATACTTATGAGTTCCAAACAAACTATTTAATACATTAAATGTTAAATCACTGGCGGTTTTGGTACATCCATTACCAGCCTTACATGTTGCGCCGGGATTATCAGATTCCTGCAATTATGGAATTAACTGTGAAAGTTCTCTTGTTGGTTTTTAGAAACTGGAGGAGGAAAAAGGCAAAAAAGAGAAAGAGAGACAGGAAATTGAAAAAGAACGGAGAGAAAGAGAGAGGGAACGGGAGCGTGAACGAGAAAGGAGGGAGCGCGAAAGAGAGAGGGAACGGGAGCGTGAACGAGAGAAGGAGAAAGAACGGGAGCGTGAACGAGAGCGGGATAGGGATCGTGACCGGACTAAAGACCGAGACAGAGACCGGGATCGAGACCGTGACAGAGACCGTGAAAGGAGCTCAGACCGCAACAAGGATCGAAGCAGATCAAGGTAAATAAAAGTTTGAGTTGCTGAAATAGAACTCTAGTTACGCAAGTGAATATAGTTCAATATATTGTTGGGTTTTTTCACTTAGAAAAAAGACAGCTCTCAATCCTAGGTTTAAAAAAAAGGTCCATGTAGAATAGGAAATATGATTTTAAAAAACTTTTATTTTGTACATCAAAAGCACACAAAGCATGTGACCGTTCTCACAAAAGGTGAAGCCTTATTGCTCAACCTGTCATCCTAGCTAATTGGCAGTATGAAAAGAGCTAAACTGCAAGGAAGCTAGTGGCTAAACATGGTGATGCAAAGTCTGTATGCAGGTTGTGAGCCAAATGGGAAGAGGGGAGAGTGTTTGTTTCAAGGAGGTGTACATATATTAGCCTTGACACTCAGTGTCTGCACCTTAAATTTAAGGGACTGACTAAATGCTTTTGAGGCCCCTGTCTTGTGAAGGTAGAGCCAGATAGAGGTATTACGGAGTGTCAGAATTTGAATGCTTATGGGGCAGTCGAGGGTTAAAAATAATGTGAAAGATAATAAATGTGAATATCTCTCAGTAGGTGGTAACATACCCTTAAAATTCATTTAAGATTGAAGCTTTGTATACAAGGCTTTTCAGGCCAGAAGTAAACTTATTTTTTATGTCCTATATAAAAAATAGAGCGGGGCAGTATTCATACCTAAGGCATTTGTCCAGTCTGACTTTTGGGGGGGGGTTATGGAAAGATGATCCTTCATACCTTGCACAACTATCTGGCTTTCTTATTGTCTTCTGCTTTTGTGGTGGGTAGGGAGAAAGAAAAGAAGAATCCTTATAGGGCTGGGTGAGGCAGCTGGATGTGAGTCTTTCATACAGACTAGGTTTGAGGGTTATTTTTTTCATAACTGGTTGCATTACACCCACTATATCCCCACCAAAGATCCCTTTATGCCTCTTCAGACAGAGCATCTGCCCTCCGTCCTGAGGTGTTCCTTTTCTCTCCCTGTAATAATCCTGCAGCAAGGTGATACCCTCTCTTAAGAGGATAAGGGAAAGTTTCATATATAAATATAAATAAATAAAAAGAAACCAACTTCTGCTCAGCAAGACCTGCTCTCCCTGTCACCAAGATTAACCTGACATACCTCTGTTCCTGGTAGCCTGAAGAATGAGGGACTGAGCTTGCAGTTCAAACTGAGATTTCTGCAAGTAGCACAAACCTTAAGAGTTATTTAAACTGTAAAACGATGGCCTGGAAAATAAAGGGGACTAATAGCTTTGGGACATGTATGTGGAAAACTACTAGAGAACATTGACCCTTGAATACTAGCTACTGCCATATGTGCTTAGTGATTCCCAGTGTTTATGGTTGGGCTGACTAAGTAATAGGTTTGTAATAGGTTTAAAAAAAACAGCAAAAATTAAATACAGATTTACATAATCAACACCATCACTTTATTTAATCATTCTGTACAATAACAAGAGGAATAACTCCAGAGAAGACAGGGTGGATAAAAATAAATGATTTAAAAAAAAAAAATTTAAAATAGGTTTTTTCCTCAAAAAGCATTTTATCAAAAAAATCCGATCTAAAGATATCTTTGAGCTATAATGTATCTTACTTAAAACTATCTCATCATGGAATAGGGATTATAAATACTAATTCTATAGTATGAGACAATATATTCATGTAATGTTAAGAAAAGTTTTGTAAATGAGTTCCAATAGTTCATGGATTAGGGACCCAATTTTATAGGGTTGCAAGGGCTTCCGTATAGATTTAGGTTAATCTTTCTATCTACCAAATGGAACTCAGTGCTCAGTCTAGAAGATACCATCAGAGATGCTTAGTTTTGCAGTTCTCAAACTGTGGATTCGTGTCTCCAGAGATAGCATGCTTGTTAACACCAAAAATGATTTTAAATAAATAACTAATATATAGAGGTGAGAAAGAACAGACCTCAACCCAGTTGTCCCTCTGAATATTTGTGTACACAGAATCAATCCCTTACCTCTCTCTAAAAGTGCAAAGTTTCAAATGTTCAATGAATAGTCGATTGTTGGGGGCAGAATAGATCTGGACAAGGAGAAGAGGTCTGGAGATAAATGTGAGAAGGGAGGGACAGGCGGTAGAAACAAAAGTGAAACTGTCTGAATAGTATATTCCAGAAGTCTTGAGGTCTTTCTGAGTGTGTCCTTCATTGATTTGAGATCTACCATATCATTCTCTCACGAGAAGGGAAAACCTATAATGGCAGCAGGCAGTAGATGAGACCCAGTTTGGGTCTCCTCTATCTCTGAGTTGTGAAGAATATGTATTAAGGTTATAACAACCAACAAGAATGCACTTTTATGTAGAAATCCATGATTAAATCGAGTCTTCCTGACTAATGATTTAAATCAAATCCACCCTGAGAGAAGGTATCAATACTGTGTTATGTGTTTGAAATTACATCCAATACTTGTTTGTTCTTGTTTGGTAGAGGAGATAAGCTATCTGGTTGTGTGCTTAACTATATTGGTCCTTGTCCTTAGAGAGAAAAGCAGAGACAGAGAACGTGAACGAGAGCGGGAAAGGGAGAGAGAACGAGAGCGGGAAAGGGAGAGAGAACGAGAGCGGGAAAGGGAGAGAGAACGGGAGCGTGAGCGAGAAAAGGACAAGAAAAGGGACCGAGAAGAAGATGAAGAGGACGCCTATGAACGGCGAAAGCTGGAAAGGAAACTGCGTGAGAAGGAAGCTGCTTATCAAGAGGTAGTTTTGTAGTCGATTTGCTCTTCAAACCTTTCAAGTTACCTTGGAAAGTCACTTCTGATGTCTTCTTTTTAATCGTGTGTTTCTTGGTGGTTGTCTTACTGCACAACAGTCCGCTTTTTTCCCAACCCCATATCTAACCCTTTGGCACTGGATGACACTATTCAGAACACAATGTTCTACAAAATTAAATCCGTCTGGAGGGGAATTTCTGGCCCATTTCTTCCAAGGGCTTAAACTAGAAGTAGCGAATTTGTATATCTTGACCTAATTATTTCTAAGTGTGTAGAAACTGGTTTTGTTTTTTAGTTGTTTTTAATGCTCATGAGATTGGAGAGTATTTCATATACTTTTATTGCAGCGTCTTAAAAACTGGGAGATCAGAGAACGGAAGAAAACTAGAGAATATGAAAAAGAATCTGAGAGGGAAGAAGAAAGACGAAGGGAAATGGTAAGATTTGCTATTTGCAATTGGATTTGATTTTTTTTTCCTGTGTCTGAATTAGAACTGAGGCAGATTCTGTAATTTTCGTCACATAAAGGGCTACTGTGAAATATACTGTAATTTTATTGTCCTACTTACATCAACAGAACACATGGATTTTTGTATACAATAGCTTAAAGCTAACTAGCCACATAATTGTGATAGTTGGCTTTTAAAACCTAAAGCAGAAGCGTTAGGTGAGAGATCCTGGAAAAATAAAGCTTGTTTGCCTTGGTCTAGCAGAAGCAAAACAGGGAGAGAGGCAGGCAGCTGCAAAATACTCTAGTTGTCTTACAGAGAATTGCACCTTCAGTATGAAATGTTACAGCTGTGACCAACATACCTGTCAAGTTTTCAGTGTAAACGTAGTCTGTTTTCTGACATATAGGACATAGGTCAGATCTAGTCTGCTGGATGTACTCCTGTGATATGCTTGGCATGTTCAGATTCTGCAGAATGAGGGTTTTGGGGTTTTTTTTGTTTTGTTAAGATTCTGTTCCTCTGTCACGTTTTGGCTCGTGGATGAGCTCAATGCTGCAGCACATTGCAAAGGAGTATTTATAGCTAAAATTATTCATTAGAATTATTTATGTTGATTAGACTTTTGGTTTTTTTAAAATCTAAATTTCAAGACTAAATGGAACTGATAGTGCCCATTTAAACTGACACTTTCAAATCCATTAAACTGACTTTTAACGAGGTTATTTGAAGAACCCTATTGTGGTTTTCTTATTTAGGACACAAGAATATTGACCATATGAAAAAGCTTCAAGATGTTAGATAATGAGAACTTCAGTGCTTGCCAGTGAGGGACATTTATCCTACCAGTCAGAGATGGACAAACATTAGTGAGTTGTCACACACTTATATGGGAGGAGGGGGGTGATGCCACTCCAAAAGCTCTCCATCTGCTGGCAGGGAGAATCTGTATTTAGTAGTTTAAACAGGGATAGAATGAAACTGGATATATTTTATCTGAGAGGAAGGAGTAGAAAACCTTTACAGTAATGTTGATGTCTCTACTTGCTACAGGCAAAAGAAGCCAAACGGCTAAAAGAATTTTTAGAAGATTATGATGATGACCGAGATGATCCAAAATATTACAGGTATGTTTGAGTAAGCAACCAAGCGGTATAATCCAATCCTCGTTATCTAGTTGTGTAATAAAATTGTCATAGTTACTGGTAGAAAATAAGAGGCATGAGTGTACAGGGAACTTGGCACTCAAATACTCTGGAGATAGGGATCATAAGAACCTAGATTACCTCATGGAGTCCATACATTAAAAATGAGGGAACTGGGTAACACTTACTGATTCATGGAGCATCTCTCCTTCCCACTCCTTTAACAGGGACGAAGGTATTGCATTAAAGTGAGGCAGAACATGACATCAAAGTAGTCCCAAAACTGGGAAAGGAAGGGAAGAGTGGACCTTTATATAAACTTATTTCTCTGCTCTTTATGCTAGGGCTGTGAATTACATTCAGAAAAATTTTAAGTCTGGGTGGTGAGGATCCTTCTTATGGGAATACCCAAAAAACTTAACTGATGAATTAAAATGGGGAGGAGTTCTTATCAAGTACAGGTTCACTAAGGTCTATAGAACACTTACTATTCTTTTGCTAGCTTTATAAGTGATCCCACTCTAACTATAATTTTTTCATTCAGGATTTCAGAAAGAGCACTTGTCTCTCAGCATGTCTCATTATCTGCTGAGCATGATGATGCTGATTCTTTGGAGTGTGTATAGAATGGGAATTGACATTTTAGCATCTCCCATCATGAGAAAAGAGGGTTCAAGGTGCACTTATACATCTTGTGGTTTTACTTAATGGAAAAATTAATGCAAGCAGTTGTGTCTTAGATGGCTTTCATTAGATCTTAACTTTTAAACACAAAGTTTGTATCTTCTTCAGGGGTAGTGCTCTTCAAAAGAGATTGCGAGATAGGGAAAAAGAAATGGAAGGAGATGAACGAGATAGGAAGAGGGAGAAAGAAGAGTTGGAAGAAATCAGGCAGCGCCTTCTGGCAGAAGGACATCCGGATCCAGATGCAGAACTCCAGAGGGTAAGCAGCAACTGGTCTGACAAAGGAAAATGCATAGATATCTTTATAGTATTAGGCAAAGTTAAATGTTTGAGTACATATTTAATAAATTAGAGGTTTATAGCTGATCTGGTGGTAATATATGCTTTGTTCATCCAAATGTAGATATGGAAAGCTTTTTTGGTTTCCAGTCTTTATGTAAGTATCATAAAATTGTTAATCTGGATTTTTTTAAAAATCCAAATAAAATGGAGTTTAAAAGATTATTTGGATTTACCAGGATTATCCGATTATGAAGACAGTAGTAGGGTTTGTGTATATTTTAGTCCTTAATAACAGATTATATAGTGCACATTTCATGGGGTAGAGGGCAGGACATTTAAGTAGGTCCTTTATCAGAATTTTCCCAAATAGCACAATTTTGGTTTTGAGAGGTTTTTATGTTCTCTAATTGGCTGTTTATTTGCAGATGGAACAAGAGGCTGAAAGGCGCCGACAGCCACAAATTAAACAGGAGCCAGAATCTGAGGAAGAAGAGGAGGAAAAGCCAGAAAAAGAGGAAAAAAAGGAAGAACCAGAGGAAGAGGAGGAGGAACCGGAACAGAAGCCTTGCCTTAAACCAACCCTACGACCCATCAGCTCTGCCCCATCTGTTTCATCTGCTAGTGGCAATGCAACCCCTAACACCCCTGGTGATGAATCTCCCTGTGGCATCATCATCCCTCATGAAAACTCGCCTGATCAGCAACAGCCAGAGGAGCATAGGCCTAAAATAGGACTTAGCCTCAAATTGGGCAAGTTGGCATTTCATTTAAATTTTCCTTGAGGGTTTGGAGAGAGAAGAAACATAGGAAGTTGAGAAGCAATTCAATTTTCCAAATTACATTGTAGATTTGGGAGCAAAACCGAGCAACTTGATATGCTAAATTGCCAATACCTAGGATGCTCTTCCTGCTCACAGGTATCTTAAAATATTATCTAATTTGTCTAAAATCTGGGCAGAAGAAAACAGGTTTGGCATGCTAAATGAGTGGTTTCCTAAAGAGTGCTCTGCTAGTGAGCTGATAATACTTTGCACTTACAGGTCTTCTGACAAAAGATATTTTAAGCATCAGACCAAAAGCCCATTGAAATCTGTTCATTGACTTCAGTAGGCTCTGGTCTGAAATGCTTTGCAAACATTTATTCATAACACAAAAACCAGAAAAATAAGGGATAGAGAGGCTGACTTTCCCAGAGCAGCACAGTAAACTGGTGACAATCCAGAATAGAACAAGAGTCTTGACTCCCATTTTCTCTGCTCTGAGCACTAGAGAACAATTTTTATATCCCTGTTCCTTATTTAGGGGTGTGAATTTTACTGTGAAGACAAACAAAACTACCTTCAGTAGTAAATTGCAAATATTTTATTATTCTCTCCTGCCTTTTTTGTAGGTGCCTGCAATAGTCCGAGCCAGCCCAATGCTGTGAAGAGAAAGAAGCTCCCCGTGGACAGTGTGTTCAATAAATTTGAGGATGAAGACAGTGATGATGTGCCCCGGAAAAGGAAATTGGTCCCCTTGGATTATGGTGAAGAAGATAAAGGCTCCTCCAAGGGCAATGTCAATACAGAAGAAAAGCGCAAACATATTAAGAGTCTTATTGAGAAAATTCCCACGGCCAAACCAGAGCTCTTTGCTTATCCTCTTGATTGGTCTATTGTGGATTCAGTGAGTAACCGTTCCTGTAATTTAAAAAAAATAAAGCTAATTTTGATCGGAAAGCATAATCTGCCAAGTGATGCACCATGGTATTGACTAAAAGACAAAACATTTGTCACCATGAGTCAGATCAATAGCGCTGACTCGAATCAAACATGACAGCTGATGCTGTACTTCCTGTCCACAGATAGCATCTACTCTGCATCATGCCATGCCTGCTTATTTTAGCTCCTGGGCCTCTCCCCAGCTGATGATGCAAGTTACAGAATGGTTTTATGATAGAACCAAAAGTCCACTAGAAACTTACAAAACTTTTGATTTAAACCATAGGTGAGAATTAGGGACATTTAATTTACTGTGTCACAAGGTCCCTAAGGAATAGCTTTTGATTTCTAACAAGTTCTAACCAGTTTTTTTGCAGAAAACTGGTCTGCATGTGTGTTGGGCAGGTATTAATTGAATTAAAATATTGATCTGACATTTATATAATGTTGGATCTTTCACTAGCTATTTGTGTGTTAGATCCTCTACATCACTGTTAGTAGCTGGCTTCTGGGTACTACTGATGGTCAGTAAGGATGATAAGTCTGACGTAAATGGTGTTCTCTTTCCTTTTCAGACATTAATGGAACGTCGAATTAGACCATGGATCAACAAGAAAATAATAGAATATATTGGTGAAGAAGAAGCCACACTAGTTGATTTTGTTTGTTCAAAGGTTAATATAATTTTCCTCCGAATAACTTTCTAAACATCTGGGGTTTTTTTCCAGTTTAAAAAGACAATGGCCGGAGAATAACCGTTTGACGATACTACCAGTTTGCAATGTTGACCAGCAGCAAGCAGCCAACACTGATTTAGTGCATGTACCCAATTACAAGACAGCTCCTTTAATACTTACTTACTCGTAGTATGCATATATCCAAGGCTCTTTGCAGTCTGGTGCACACTTAACTGGATTTCTGTAGTGAGACCCTCCAGGGCAGCAGATGAGATTTTGCAGAAACTTCAGATGAATTAAAAAAGAGATGTTTATATAATTAATAATCAGTATGTTATCCCTGTTCACTTTCATACTTAATTCAGTTTTTTACCTTGCCCCATAGGTCTCAATTTTTAGTGTTTTATTGAAAATCCATAACTATTAGAAGTTCTTGGAGGGAAGCGGGAGGTTTTGCTTTTTTGGTTCAGAAGACTTTTGACATCTGAGAGGAATGTGGGAGACACTTTGGGAGTGTGGAATAAGCACGTTAGGTGGATATAAAATGAATGTGTTTGAAATATTTAACCATGGTGATATTGGTATTTGCATAGTTAGATTTCAAAATTAATAGATCATTGAAATGAATGTGGCAGTTGATACTTGCAACAGCTTTGGAACAAGCTGTTTGCAGATTCAGGCAGAGACCACTGGACTGATTTTACATTTGGTTCACTTTTTTTAAAAAGGTTTCTTCACAGCCACAGGGCTAGAAACATTTATTTTTTTTTAAATAAAAGCCTGGCTTCTGGAGCACAGTTCTGACAGGAGGTATTAATTTTAGCAAAGTTTTAATTTATTTGTTTAAACTTTATTAAATTTTATATATAATGCCACCCTTTCCTGGAAAAGGACTTTGAGCTCTGAAAAACAATTTCAGATATGTTAAAATAAATCCATTCAAATCTCTAACAAATAAAACAAAGTGATGGGGGATGATTGATACCCACCCACTCACTATTCTCCCCCTATCCTCTCCCAGTAGCAGATCCAGGTTGGAGGAGGGGGAATTCCCTCCCCCTCACTCCCCAAATTAGCACAGCCAGGCTCGAAGTGTAGGAGCAGTTAGTTGAATGAGTCCCTTGTGGCTTGTTGGAGCTAGTCAGTGCTGGTGCTTGTCCCACATGTTGACCTTGATACTAACACTACTGTGAAAGTAGATGCAGTCTTTAAGAATTCTTAACTTGCTGTGGAGAAACAGTGGGCTGCTCGCTATAGCAATTTCAAATTTAGGTTCATTTTTCAGAGATCTTTAGTATGAGTACAGTTCTTTGGTTCTCAGTTTGTAGACTGAAAACCATTTATTTGTTTCAGGTTATGGCTCATAGTTCACCGCAGAGCATATTGGACGATGTTGCCATGGTAAGCTGAAATTGAATATCAATTATCTTCTATTTTTCCCCCCTCATGCTTCCCCCTGGCCCATTCATACCTTTCAATTCAGATGGGTTGGTTTTGTTGCCTCGTATACATTATGTAGAAGCTAATAATTACAAACTCAGAATTTCTAACTTTGAATTTTTTTGAATCTCTGCCGGCATTCATCAGTTATGGACCCTTTCTCTGCAGCAGTTTGGGTATAGCAATTGACAGCAAACTTAGGATGAAGTTTGATACACTATGATAGCATTATGCAGTCATTGGTGATGGACTTTCTTAATTGGGATAGTGTAGTATGTTTAATGTTCAGAAGGAAACTGGAAATGGATGTACATTTCCAAAATAGTCATCTTTTAGGTTTTACATACCTCAAATCAGTCCACTTACAAGTAGACTGGCTCCACATCCTTGCCTTTATGATTTGACATATGTAAAATCTAAAACTGCAAATTTCTTTGGTACTGGAGAGAAGGGTTTTGTTCCTTTGGTGGAAAAGGTATCTTGTCAAGCATGCACAAGTCAACTTCTTCCTCCTGGAGAAAGCACCTAGGCAGTTCATATTTGTTTGTTAAACTAATAACAGTATTGATGCTAGGCAAAATTCATACTGTTTGTTGTTTAGATTGTGATAGAGCCCAAAATATGCTAGGCACTTTCTAAATATAGAGGAATACATGGTTTCTACCTGTGTAGATTCTAGATGGGCAAGCTGTGTTAAGACATAAGTACAGCATACAAGCAAAGTGATCACTGGGGGATGGGAGGGATCACATCTTCAGTTGCATCTTAGTTTGGGATTTTTAAGTTACACATGAAATTCCCCACCCCTAACCACCTCCTACAGTTCAGCTCCATTACAGAGATGGGAGAAGCAAATGCAACTGCAAGCTTCACTATGCCCTCCCAACATTGTCTTCCCCTTCCACATAAATAACAGTTCATTCATAAGATAGATAAAGGAAAAGATAAATAGATGACTTAGCTAGTTTCTTGTAGGTGTTGCAGAAGAAGTGAGTCTTCAGAAGGGATTTAAAAGAGAGGGTGGTGGCCATGTGAGTCACCTCAGGAAGGGCATCCTATGGAAGGATAGGGAGCAGCATGGAATAAATTATGAGGCAGTTGGAGGAGCAGACAAACAGCATCAAGGTGATGCAATGGGGCAACAAATGCATGGGAGAGTAAGTAGGAAGGGGCAGAGTTACATAGGGGATGATTTTGAGAAACTTGGTTTGATGTGGTGAAACAGATCCACTGGAAGAATCCAAAGAAGCAATAGGGAGGTCAGATTCTGACCTTACTGGCTGTGTTTTGTTCACATTAAAAGGGGGCAGGTGGGATGTGGGGAAGACCAGACCGCAGGTGGCTGTAGTACCCAGATTGGGACTAATGCTTTACACAGAGAAGAAAGCTTGAGTTTTGGGCATATTGTGTAGGAAAAAGGAAGAGCTGGCAGTGACCTCCAGATTGCAGATCTCTGTGCTAGGGAGGATAGCTGCATGGTCACTTGTGCTGGAGAATGGGATAAGAGGATAACACTGCTTTGCAGTTCAGCCTGTTGGATCGTTGTCATGCAGTCATGTTTCTGAAACTTAAAATTGCTCAGTTGCTATTCTGTAAAACAACTGTTGATGGTGGAAGGAGTGGTTGGGGACCATGATGCACGGATATTTAATAGCGATAGAACACACAGTGTGAAAGAGAGGTTCCAATACGAACTATCTGTGCCACTGCTTGTATAGCTTGCAGAGAGAACCCTTAGTCACAAAATTTGGATCCAGATTACAACATTTCCAAATTTCAGAGGGAGGCTCAGAAAAACATATATTTTGGTTTGGCCCATCCTAAAGATATAGGAGTCAGCCACAAAGTTTAGATATGGATCAGAACTTTTGACACTTCCACTCCCATCCTCCCAAACTTTAGGGTTCATATCCAGAGTTTCAGTTGGCCCTATCCCTAATTTGTGAATAAAATATGGCCTTCCCTAGATGACTAAATGTAGCACTGATTACTTGGAGTTATAATAAAAATAAGTACATACGACATGAAGTCAACTTAATGAAATAAGATACCTTGGGTTCACTTCACTTTCAAACTAAAATATGTGAAGTGATTGCAATCTGCTTGTGCAAATCAGAGGACCCTAGCCATACTCGTTAAACTTTATATAATGCATTACTGAAAAATTCAAAAGCTTTTTAGTTTTGCGTACTAGGATCATATCACCCACCATTTGACAATAATACATACAACTTTTTCCAGGAACAACTTAATATTGCTGCTTAATGATGGAAAATAACTTTATAACTCGATTTATTTTGCTCCCCAGACGTTTCTTTCCTATGAACACTACCAAAGTAATAAGTCTTTCTGCTAAGTTTAACTGTAGTGTCACTACCTAGAAACCCACCATAACCTAATATATATTTTTCCCCCACCTGTAGGTACTAGATGAAGAAGCGGAAGTGTTTATAGTCAAAATGTGGAGGCTATTGATATACGAAACAGAAGCCAAGAAAATCGGTCTAGTGAAGTAAAGCACTCTCCTTGCTTTTAGGGTTCCATTTGTTTTTGTTTTCCTTTTCCATCATTCAAGAACTTTGAATTTTCTCTGTCCTCGGAGACACTTGTGAGACCTGTATTTTTTTATGTAGAAAATGTGAAAAAAAAATTTGTCCTCTGCTCTGTTGAGGCCACTCTGCCCCCTCTCGGTTATGGTTATATGAATCCTGCATTGGTTCTCTTTATAATTCACCAGGTACAATTATTGGTATGTTTTATAAGATGCAGCTACTGTACAAGTCTCTGGTGATCTTGTTCGGCAAATCTGTTCCTTGTAAATATTAAAAAGACTCCCTTGTTTTGCAAAACATTTGCACTTAATGTGGAACTATATCATACAGACCAAGATAATTGATTTTACTGAAAGTGTATCATCCTCTCCCCCCCTCCCCCGTTTAATTTAAAGAACGATCATAATAGGATTGAAATTAGAATTGTAAAAATAGAATAAGTGGATGGAGCGACTTTCTTGGCTTTCACAGTATGCGTGTGAGCGTGCCTGCGACTGTTGATTTGTCCCCCCCATCTGACTTAGGGAGAGGAGTGGCCTTAAGCTTTTCATTGTATGTGAACCTGCAGGAAAAATGGTGGTGGTTTGCCAATTTAGAATTCCTTGTGAAACTGGCCAGAATCCCTCCTGCAGATGCTCAACCTTCCCATAAAGGGAGTAGATTGCAGGATGCTTCTTATTCTGTTATGTTGACGACAGGACTTCAGTGAGCACTATTTAATGCTTTTTTACCTCAGATGTTTTGTGCACGATTATTTCATTTTAGCCCTTCTCTGCTAGCCCTTCCTACCTCCAAAAATCTGATTTTTAAGAAATTACTTTTAAAACACCTTTTTTTAGAATTTAGCAGAGAAATTAATATGCCAGTTTAGGACATTTTGGGAAAGAAAAGGTTGAAGGATATAATTAACCATAGCCGTTTGTAAAACTAAATCATACTTTTTCAAACAATGTAGAAGTCTGTTTTTATGTCTACTATCAAACCAGCCCTGGTTTTGTTTTCCTTCATTTTTTGTACTGTAAGCAGTCTGTATCGTCATTGAAAGAGGGTGATATTTTCCTGCCTTGTCTGTATGGGATTTTTATAAACAAGCTGATGCGGTATAAATGATGAGATGTACTGTACACTGCATTTTTTATCTCATACCCAGGTAAAAAGGCACTGATGATGTGCGATGAGCCGTCTTGATTGCAGGATGAACGTTTTCCAGGGAGCAAAACAAAATCTCAAACATTTTTAATTTTTAAACACAATTCTTAATAGCAAACAAATTAAGTACAGCTGTTCAAGTATCTGTGTAACTGTATTTAACTGAAGGATACAGGTTGACCTGTTTAGAAAGCATAACTGTGACCTTGAGTTATTAGATTCTTGCATCTTAAGAGGACATTTGAAAACACTGTTCTTAACAAATGGGATCGTGTAAAGGTTCCGCCATGTAAATATTTCAAATATTAAAAATGTATATATTTGATTTGGGGGCTCAAATTCTTTTGGAGTTTCATACAGCATGCCATTTTATTAAACATATCTGTTCCGGGACAGGAACCAGAACAAATGTCCACAGAGGCTTTTTAACTCCTCTATATGGGCTTAACGGAAGAGTGCAGATGTGGTCCGACTCCTAACTTGCCCTTTTTCATCCCTTTGAGTTTGTATGTTTAAAGTGTGCTTTTCTTTATTTGGGTTGAGATCTAATATTATTTTATGTTGTGGTTTAGTTTGGGTTTTGGTTTTTTGCGCACACCCACGCACACTCCAACCTCCTCCAGACTAGTTTTTGCTCAACGTGTGTGACTGCCGCTTGATACTACCCCAATGGCACCCTTTGCCCCTCCTCCACCACCTTCTTCGTGGGCTCTTCCAGTTGCTGATGAAATTTGATGCTATGAACTCCAGGGTGGGAGTGAAGAGAGAAGGGGGGGAAGGAGAGCTGGTTGAACTTAAAAATTCAAGGCCTTATTTGTTCCCTCTAATACAGTCTTCCCATCTCTGTCCCTAATGATATTGTAGCAGAGCAAGTTGAACTGATCTTTAATGCCAAGCAAATGTCACTGAGACACAAACTGCTCTCCGCACTTGGTATTTTGCTCAACACCCCAACAGATTATGAAACTGAAGCTAGATCTCTGCTTAGCAGAACGCACTCAGCCAGTAGGATTGCTCTACATACCTGCCTATTAAATGATAATGGATTTGATGAATGCTTGTGCACTTGCTTCCTAGAGAAACTGAGTTGAATGAAGATCTGGGTGGACAAGACTTTGGTAAAATTTAAATTGGAATGTTAAGCAAATATGGATTAGTTGGGTAAACAGTACTTAAGTGTGTAAATTATTGGATTAGTGATTTATTTGGAAATTGGTTTTAAGGAAGTTGAGAATTTATATCACTCATGTATGTTTGGTAGTGAGTGCACAAGATTGGATATCTGCAGGTTCATAACTGATTCCCCCCCCCTTTCAGAATGCAACACTGACTGTAAAGTTTTTATGCTAGTGTTGCCTGTTTCTTGTTGCACATGTTACTTAAGTTATTAATGTGGTTTACCATTGAGACTAGTTTTACTGAGCTGTTTTCCACCCACTTAGAGGAGGATGATTCTAGTTTTTGTGAATATACAAAGATCAATATCCTCTAGGATGTTCTCTGGTTATGGTTGTGTTGTGCTTATGAACTTAAGTCTTTTCCCCTTGGATTCCTGTAAACATATTTATTAAAACAATCAGTTAGTGTTTGAAAACTTATATTTCTGATGTTTCTAGGCTTTTTAAATCTCAAAGCATTACATGGAATTGACGTCACTAGTATACAGAAAAGGAAGAAATGCTATTTGCTGGAATGGATTTCAGAATAAAGTAATCCCTAATAGCGCTGCAGAATTCTTAATATAGAATGTCTCTTCCTTAAGTGTTTTTTTCTTTCAACATACAAGAACAGGGTTATTTCAAAATACAGTTAGAAAAGAGTTGCTACAGTTGATTGTGTAAACTATTTTGAGAGACAAGGTGGGTGAGGTAATATCTTTTATTGGACTGACTTCTGTTGGTGAGAGAGACAAGCTTTCAAGCTTACTCAGAGCTCTTCTTCACCTTGCCCACCTTCTCTCTCTAATATCTTGGGACCAACATGACTACAGCGCATAAACTATTTTGATGCATATTTGACATTCTCTGACCATTCTGAATTATTTTATTCTCTGAACATGTGGAAACTTGGGCTTGTTGAATACATACTATTGACATGTCAGTACAGTGAGGAAGTGGATTAACTATATATTGGTCATGAGATCTTTTGGTTAACTGTCCCATAAACTTTGGTGGAAATTTGGTGTGGTGTGCTATAACAGCACATAAAATACTTTTGTTCTTATTATGGGATACATTTCACTGTGGTACAAATTAAAGGAAAAATATGTATCTGTTTTGGAAGCAATAAGGGGCCCTAGTCATGGATCAGGGCCCCATTGTGCAGAGCACTACAATTTAACTTTGGTTTAAAAACAAAAAGCCATACAGATGCTCTGAATATTCTGAGAATAACCCAGCAGCATTAATACCAATATACAAATATAGCACAATTTCCCTTGAAATATCAGGTTCATATTCCCACTGATGAGTGTTGCACCACCAGGTGGTGCCTAACAGTAGAACCTTCTTCAAATGTAGTGCCTATTAGAGCACACATGTGCCCCCTCCTACCCCTTCCCTTAGCATTTCCGAGAGGGAGGCTATATAAGGGGGCACTGCACCCGCTACCACCTCAGTTCCTTCCAACTGCTGCACCAGACAGAAGTTCTTAGTATAGCTTTTAATATTAAGGTAGTTTTACGTATAGATAGTTAGGACACTACCAAATTCACGGCCATGAAAAACGTGTCAGGGACTATGAAACCTGGTCTTCCCCGTGAAATCTGGTCTTTTGTGTGCTTTTACTCTATACTGTACAGATTTCATGGGGGAGACCAGCGTTTCTCAAATTGGGGGCCCTGACCCAAAAGGAAGTTGCAGGGGGGTTGCAAGGTTATTTTAGGGGTTGGGGGGGTCACGGTGTTACCACCCTTACTGAGCTGGGCAGCCGGAAAGCAGTGGCTGTTGGCTGGGTGCCCAGCTCTGAAGACAGTGCCCCACCAGCAGCGGCACAGAAGTAAGGGTGGCAACATACCATACCATGTCATCCTTAGTTCTGCGCTGCTGCTGGCAGCAGTTCTGCCTTTAGAGCTGCGTTCCTGGCCAGCAGCCGCCACACTCCAGCTGGCCAGCAGCCGCCACACTCCAGCTGGCCAGCTCTGAAGGCAGTGCCACCAACAGCAGCAACGCAGAAGTAAGGATAGCAGTACCCCAACCCCCTCTACAATAACCTTTCAATCCTCCTCCTCTTCCTCCCCCCCAAAAACTACTTTTTGGGTTAGGACCCCTACAATTACAACACTGAAAATTCAGATTTAAATAGCTGAAATCATGAAATTTATTATTTTTAAAATCCGATGACCGTGAAATTGGTAAGGCCCTTTAGATAGTACATATGGTTGGGTCCAGTGATGGTGGAACAGCAGAAGCAGTAGCTGGGCTTCATGAGATGTGCTTCATTCCCAGCTGCCTTCCTACTCTCTTTTCGGGTGTACTGCTTACCAGATTTTTCACACCCAGAGCATGCAAGAACTGGCGGAACAGACTAAAACTGCTGCTTTAAGAAGCTCTTGCTGCTTACACTGTCTTGTTCTGAAGGTTCATGGGATCCAAAGACCAAGAACCCTGTTTCAGCTCTGGTTACTTCCATATAGCAAGGCTAAGTTGTGTAAGGGTTCCAGGTTGTTGGGATCTTTGTCGGTCCTGGGATCTTTGTCGGTCCTGATCCTTTGACTAAAGCTTTCAAGGCTTCAAAGGCACCGTTGGTAGAAAAGAGCTGACTGCCTGCTAAGGAACCTAGAGCCATCTCAGTTCCAACTGTATTGGTTCTGAAAAAGCTGAGGGTGAACGTGGCTAGCGTTAGCAGTGCAAGATCCTAAATGTCCAACTTATTGGAGCCACCCAATTCTGACACAGCCTCTGTGCTTCTGATTTTGAAACCCAAATCGGTTCTGGGTTCCACTTCAAAGTCCAAAGTTGTGGACCTGTGTATTTCTCTGGTCTGATACTCTCCAGGCTTATGGCACCAGTTCCATCCTTCACTCCTGTTCCAGGACTATCCTCAGATCCAAAGAGGATGTTAACAGTGGTGACTGATGTGCACCTTCTTGTGTTTGAGTGTTCCTTAGATCTGACACGAAGTTGGTGATGAAGAAACAATCTGCTGCTTCTGAAAAGAGACTAAATTTCCTCTGCTTTTCTCCTTTCTCCAGATCTATCTATGCCACCACTTTCTAAGACTCGTATGGGATCTCTAGGGAGATCTTTCTTACCTTTTATCTCTCTCCACCATATGGTTCCATTGCTGTCTCTGGTGTGGTTCATAATGGATCTGAGGTTGGATCCTACTTAAGAGGAGGACAAAGGAAGAATTAAGAAACCTGATTCATCCTGGGGCATGCCCCATGATCCTTTTGCTCCTCCTGTGTGTTTCTGAATCTCCGCTACTGGAGATTGGCAGTTGTGGTCTTCATGAATTTTTGGATCATTTATGGATGGAGAGATGTTGGTGTTTCATCTGATATGGATCCAGTTAACAGTCCTCAGATCTAGTTCCTCTGGACCCATTGGCAGCTTCGACAGTTGTACCTGATATGCTTTCCGAAGAAGAGGATAAGGAGACTACTCCCTTTTTTTGAGCAGGAACAAATGGATATCTATATTGAATGTGATTTGTCACCTGATGAGCACGTGAGTGTAGCTTCTGCTTTCTCCCTTTCGGAGGATGCTCAAAAGTTCCATTGTGGCTGTGGAGGAAAACCACTCATTGAGTTTTTGACATTCTTGGTGCTACGTCCACGAATAAGGTGATGTTTCCTATTCTTGGATAGTCTTTTGCAGCCTAAGGCTGGTTATCTCTTGCTTCCTGTCTGTCTGCTTTCTTGGAAATAGGCTAACAGTATCAGATTCCCCCTGAAGGATTTTCTTACTTTCATACGCGTCCTGTGCCAAATTTCCTGGTTGTGTACTGCCAGTAATAGGTTTAGGTCTGGCAGAACTCACTCTGCTTTTGGGAGTTTAATTGTGGTGACCCATTACCAATTCCACTTGTGGGAAAGCTTGGCTTTCTTTGTCCAAGATTTGCCAGATGATAAAATGCTGGCTTAATTCTATTTTGGTAGGACAGAACATGGGAAAGCATGCCCTCAGAGCATCTTTTGATGTTTCAGACTCTTTCACCATAGCACTTGCATCCACAGTTAACTTGAGGAGGCATGCTTAACTCCCTTCGTCTTCTCTGGCTGCAAACACTACAGTTAAGGTGAAAGACCATCCCCTTTGAAAGGCAGATATTTTCAGCAATAAGACTGACAACTTGTTGGAGAAATTAAAGGAAATTAGATCCACTGCTAACTCTCTGGATCTTTAACCCTGGCTCAGAAAGGACAGTCTACACCTTTTTGATATTGGAGCAATATTACCCTCAATTGTCTGCTTATTTTTCCTCAAATATGAGATGTCAGCAACAGCAAGCCCCAGCTTCATTTCAAACCCAGCATAAAAAGAGGTCTTTCAGATCCAGACCTAAGATGAAACATCTGCTCCCTTTTCTTTGTCGTCTTTGAACACCAGGCCTCAGATTTGATGTGAGAATTGTGGACCAATCAGTGAGCATCTGTCCTTTTTAATTTAATGCTAGCCCAATTCATCAACAAATGGAGACTGATTACATCCAACTTACGGGCACTAGAAATTGAGAGGCTATGTCATTCAGTTTGAAAGACTATCCTGTTTCAGTTCCCCCTACCCTCCTCTTTTCAGAGAACCCTGCCATGAGGCTATTCTACTTACAGAACTACACAAACTGCTCCAGATAGGAGCAGTCAAGGTGGTTCCCAATATCTGTGGGGTCAGAGGTTCTATTCAAGATACTTACTGGTGCAGAAGAAAAATGGGTGTGTATGTCTGTACAATTTTCTTAAAATTAAAAATGGACAGATGCATCTAGAAGTTCCAATTTCGTATGTTAACCCTGGCCTCTGTAATTCTCTTGTTTGCACCTATGGATTGGTTTGCCATTCTCTATTTTAAAGGATGCTTACTTTCATATCTCTACCTGACATGGTCATTGAAATTACCTGTGTTTCATGGTGGTGGGATGCAATTTCCAGTACAAGGTGCCTGTCCACTGGGACCATAGCACCAAGTGTGTTTTCAAAGTGCCTTTCTGTGGTAACAGCGCACATGAGAAAACAGGGTATTTTTGTTTACCCATATTATAGGTTGCCAAAAGCTGCTGCAAGCAAGGATCTGTCACTTCACATCATGTTAACTGTGTCCCTCTTTTCAGCTCTGGGTCTGCTTCTAAATGTCAAAAAATAAAATCTCTGTCCAACTCAGAGAATTCTTTTTATAGGTTCTATAAATAGGTTCTCAATAGCAGGGAAAGCTTTTCTTCCAGAGGACGTATTTCTAGAAGTAGAGCAAGTGGTTTTGCTAATTTGAGCCTGCCAATCCTGGGAAGTTATGCTCTTCCTGGATCTCTTGGGTTTGAAGGCAGCTACCACTTAACTAACTCCATTTGCTCATCTCAGAATGAGACTGATGCAGCATTGGATGTCTCAAATCAACACAATTTACCTGGAAAGTCTTTAAAATGTCCTGTCCCCATGGTTCAGGATGTTCTAAATTCACCACGGTGGTAAATGGAGAGATCAAATGTTCCCAGAGGCAATCTGTTCAGTCCCACTTTGCCGCTGGTCATTATAACATCAGATGCATTAAACAGTGGATGGGGAGCCCATTAATGTCAATTTACAATCTGAGATTACTGCATTTCTCAAGAACAGACCTTGCAATAGATGTATTTGAAATTAAGAGCCATTCATTTGCCCCTCATATCTGTCCTTCTTTGTATAAAAGGAAAAGTTGTTCAGTTAGTGACAGACAATTCAACCGCTCTGTTTTACATGGACAAAAAAGGGGGTCCTCATTCTTTCCAGTTATATGCCAAAGTTGTCAGATTATGGGATGGGTGCATTCTTCAGAATATCTATCCTGCATTTAGCAGAGGAGAGCAATGTGCTTAGCAGATTGTCTCAGCAGAGACAGTTTTCAGATTCACAGGTGGTCCTTGAAGGATCAAGTAGCACAAGACATTCTCCTGTTGGGTCTGGCTTGATGTAGGTCTGTTTGCTACAAGGATCAATAAAAAGTGTCCTCGCTTATGTTCAAGAGTGGGGAGGGACAGTGAGTCCATCTCGGATGCCTTCTTTCTATATTGGGGAAGGGGTCTTTTGTATGTCCCCCCCCCCATTAATTCAGAAAGTGGTGAAGATTAATCAGGACAGGGCAAAAACTATATTGATTTCCCCAGTGGTATACAGACTTGCTGAGGTGTCAGACAGTCTTTATATGTGTCTTCCTCTGTCTCAGGATATCTTGTCACAGAAACAGGGCAGTATAGTTCATCTCGATCCTTAGTCTCTCTTCATCTGACTGTTTGGGCTATCAGACTTTGACTAGTCTTGAATAGTTATGATCCACATTAGTACGGAATATACTGCTTAATTCTAGAAAACTATCTACTAGAAAGTGTTACCATTTAAAATGTCTAGATTTGTTGCTTAGATGCAGGTAAAATCTGATTCTCCGGTTTCTGCTTCCATACCCTGTACTTTGAAACATTTAATGTACTTAAAATCTGAAAGGTCACCTTATTCGTCAAAAGTTTACCTGGCAGCTATTTCAGCTTATCATATTTTGGCTGATGGTAGATCTCTCTTTCTACCATTGTTTAGATAACCCATTTGTAAACTTTCTAACATGTATCCTCCAAGGGATACAGTTCCTTAATCTGACTTTTGTCTATGCTTATGAGGCTACCTTTTGAGCTTCTGGTGGAATGTTCCTTATTTGTCTATTAAAGTGGTCTCCTATTGCTATAACATGAGGGTGTGCGATTCATTCACCCTTCTGGTTGATGGCTGACTTGCCATTTACAAATTTTCATAAAGATGAGGTGGTTCTGAGACCTGATCCCAGGCTTTTACCAAACATATTATGAGTTTCACATCAATCAGAAAATAAATTTACAGTTTCCCCCAAAACCTCATGCCAGTAAAGGGGAATCTGCATTACTTACATCAGGTGCTAGAATGGGTCTTGCATATTATTAAAATTGAAATCAGAGTGTTAGGAGTTCATCTAGATTTTTTTTGTTTCCTATGTTAAGAAAAATAAGGCTCAGATTAGCCTTTCTTTGGGAATGTTTGGAAATGCTGATGTAAGGAGAAGGCAGTGCACGTGTTCTAAGGGGCACTTCTTGGAGGAGGGTTTACTGTTAGGTGCCACCAGGCAGTGTAGAGTCTTCTCAACTTGGGTTCCAAGTAACCTTCATTTTTCATTAGTACGTATAATGAAATGAAAGGGGAACCACAAATAAGATGCTTAGCACATAAAATGCACATAAAATGACAAGGAAGGTCCTGTTTTGTTGGATTTTTATTGCAGCAGTCTGATGGCACTGGGCAGATAAATGGTTTCTTTGAAGAGATTACTTTACAAGAACTACACTATCATTCCTGAAGTATTCAAAGATTCCACTTTATACAGCTGAGCCATTCCTTTCAGATGCTGTATTATACTTACAGCTGGGCATCTTCAGCCCACTGTTCATTAGTAACTGTTTCAACATTGTAGAGTCTACACTCCTGAAGACTTTCTGGAGCTGATACACGTCTGATGTGGATAAGTGAAGGTGTGACACTGCTACCCAAGTATGTCTTCTCTACTGACCTTACAGCTGTAGCTGAATCCCCTAGGTCAATCTGGAATCCAGGGTTGAAGATTCTTTGTCAAGTCTGTGGTTTGGGGTAGTTGATACTGTCACAATGTCTCCTTTTGTGTTGCTAATTTATGGCTTTTTTTCCTCCTTAATCCCTCTTCCACCATCTCCAAACACAAAAAATTAGAAATACCAGTGATTCTGTTCAATACTAGCTCATTTTTTTGTTGCCGTAATGAGGACAGAAGTTCTCACTGATGGGATCCTATTCTTTTGATATATTCACATTCCCATTAATGGGAGTTAAACATATGAAATTAGGAGATATAAAAACCTCATTTAAAAAAAATTGAGATGGCAAACATTTACTCGGGGTAATATTTTGTATTTTAGTAAATTACTGCTTCCAATTTTCAGGTGTCTGTAAGCAGAGTTACTACATTTCACTAAAGAACTTCACACTTTTAATTTCTCAGAATGAAACAGCTATTGAGTATTAAGTCTTTTTCTGAACGATTTTAGCTTGCTTTCATGTCTTCCAGTGAACTGCAAGTTGTCAAGGTTCCTTCCCCACTCTGAACTCTAGGGTACAGATATTGGGACCTGCATGAAAGACCCCCTAAGCTTATTTTTACCAGCTTAGGTTAAAACTTCCCCAAGGTTCAAACTTTTATGTTTTGTCCTTGAACCTTTATGCTGCCACCACCAAAGTGCCTAACAAAAATAACAGGGGAAGTGCCCACTTGGAAACACCCCCCCCCCCCCAAAAATCCCCCCAAGCACTACACCCCCTTTCCTGGGGAAGGCTTGATAAAAATCCTCACCAATCTGCATAAGTGAACACAGACCCAAACCCTTGGATCTTAAGAACAATGAAAAAGCAATCAGGTTCTTAAAAGAGAATTTAATTAAAGAAAAAGTAAAAGAAAAACCTCTGTAAAATCAGGAAGGGAAATACCTTACAGAGTAGTCAGATTCAGAACATAGAGAATCCTTCTAGGCAAAACCTTAAGTTACAAAAAGACACAAAAACAGGAATATACATTCCATTCAGCACAACTTATTTTATCAGCCATTTAAACAAAACAGAATCTAACGCATATCTAACTAGATGGCTTACTAACTCTTTACAGGAGTTCTGACCTGCATTCCTGCTCTGGTCCCGGCAAAAGCATCACACAGACAGAGAGGACCCTTTGTTCCCCCCCCCCTCCAGCTCTGAAAGTAACTTGTCTCCTCATTGGTCATTTTGGTCAGGTGCCAGCGAGGTTATCTTAGCTTCTTAACCCTTTACAGGTGAAAGGGTTTTTCCTCTGGCCAGAAGGGATTTAAAAGTGTTTACCCTTCCCTTTATATTTATGACACAAGTGTTGAGATACTAAACTATGAAGATTTGGGAAAGCTTTTAATATTGCGAGATTAGAAATGGTTCATGTTTATGGTGCCCCACCTTTTCTTTAAAAAGGGAGAAACTGACACTATATGCCACTTAAGCATATTTAGTAGCGTTTGCTCTCTAGTTTCTCTGGGAGGACTAGAACTCTGCCTCAGAAATGCCTTAAGTAGTTCACTGTTTCACCGTGATACAGGTAAGGGCCAGAAGGATTTCTCATAGCTTAAATAAGGGTGGATACCTTTCTGTTTGTAATCTTGAATGGTCTGATAGACTGAGCTCAGGGTCTTACAGCCAGGAACTCTTGAGTTGTTGTAAAGCCTTTGCTGACACAGCTCCCTTAGTAACCTTAAGCCTCTTGCTTAACCTCTGAGTCAGATTCATCCCTGCTGTAACTCCATTAATTTCAAGAGTAATACCATGGATGAATTTGGCCCTCTTCTCCATTTTACAGATAAGGAAAATACTTAACTTTGTATACAGGTGTCATAAAGACAGATTAATACTTGATACTTTCATGCAGCTATCAACTTACTTTAGGTGACATAATTTTGGACCACGTAGTTGACACTTGAAGTGAAATCCTGGCTTTACTGAAGTCAGTGGTAGTTTTGCCATTGACTTCAAGGGGGCCAGGATTTCACCTTTGTGTATAAAGGGGTAGGATCTGTCAAATGGGGCAAGTCATGACTTAGCAGGCAGACTTGTAAAGCTGTCAATGTAAAGAAATGCTAAGGGGGCTACCACCTTGGAATCTAAGTGTCAGTAATATGAGCAGCAGAAATGTCCAACAAGGTGTCTTCTCTGTGTTGGTTTTCATGTTGATAATAGGCCTGTTGAATTGCAGTTAACTCACACGATTAACTCAGAATTAATCTTGATTAAAAAATTAATCTTGATTGATTGCAGTTTTAATCACACTGTTAAACAACAGAATATCAACTGAAATTTAATATTTTTGGATGCTTTCTACATTTTCAAATATATTGATTTAAATTACAACACAATACAAAGTGCAGAGTGCTCAATTTATATTATTTTGATTACAAATATTTGCACTGTAAAAATAATAAAAGAAATAATATTTTTCAGTTCACCTCATACAAGTACTATAGTGCAATCTCTAGCGTGAAACTGCAACTTACTAATTTTTTTTGTAAAATAACTGCACTCAAACAAAACAATGTAAAACTTTAGCGCCTACAAGCCCACTTGGTACTACGTCTTGTTCAGCCAATTGCTAAGATAAACAAGTTTGCTTACATTTACAGGAGATAATGCTGCCTGCTTCTTATTTACAATGTAACCCAAAAGTGAAACAGGTTTTTGTATGGCACTTTTGTAGTTGGCATTGCAAGGTATTTACGTGCCAGATATGCTAAACATTCATATGCCCCTTCACGCTTTGGCCACAATTCCAGAGGACATGTTTCCATGCTGATGATGCTCGTTTAAAAAAATAATGCGTTAATTAAATTTGTGACTGAACTCCTTGGGGGAGAATTGTATGCCTCCTGCTGTTTTACCCGAATTCTCCCATATATTTTGTTATAGCAGTCTCAGATGACCCAGCACATGTTGTTCGTTTTAAGAACACTTTCACTGCAGATTTGACAAAATGCAAAGAAGGTACCAATGTGAGATTTCTAAAGATAGCTACAGCATTTGACCCAAGGTTTAAGAATCTGAAGCGCTTTCCAAAATCTGAGAGGGACGAGGTATGGAGCTTGCTTTCAGAAGTCTTAAAAGAGCAACACTCTGATGCCACCAAAAAAGAAAATCAGCCTTCTGCTGATGGCATCTGACTCAGATGATGAACATGTTGGTCTGTAATGCTTTGGATCGTTATCGAGCAGAACCTGTCATCAGCATGGACACGTCCTCTGAAATGGTGGTTGAAGCATGAAGGGACATATGAATCTTTAGCGCATCTGGCACGTAAATATCTTGCGACACAGGGTACAACTGTGCCATGCGAATGCCTGTTCTCACTTTTAGGTGACACTGTAAACAAGAAGCAGGCAGCATTATCTCCAGCAAATGTAAACAAATGTCTTTGTCTGTGCGATTGGCTGAACAAGAAGTAAGACTGAGTGGACTTGTAGGCTCTAAAGTTTTACATTTTGTTTTATTTTTGAATGCAGTTATTTTTGTACATTTTTAAGTTCAACTTTCATGAAAAAGAGATTGCACTACAGTACTTGTATGAGGTGAACTGAAACATTTTTTTTTACAGCGCAAATTTTTGTAATAAAAAATAAAGTGAGCACTGTATGCTTCGTAGTCGGTGTTGTAATTGAAATCAATATATTTGAAAATGTAGAAAACATCCAAAATATTTAAATGAATGGTATTCTATTGTTTAACAGCATGATTAATCGTGCAATTAATTTTTTTAATCACTTGACAGCCCTAGTTGATAACCTTACTGACTAGCCTTATTTTTACAGGCACCAGTTTGACTCAATTTGTCTCACAATTTATGACTGACTATTGTACTGTAAAACACTCAGCATGTCCACACGACCCCATAGAAAGCTGACACATGTACCAAAGTATAAGTCTGATTTAATTTTGGCTGATTTATAGTGGCTACTCAGCGTTGTTCACTTAACTTCAGTTTGAAAATACAGTGTTTTGTTTGAAGGAATTTGTGGTGGTCTGATTTGAATTCTCTCATTTAGATAACCATTTGTACCCCCCAGCACTAGACAGTTAAACAGAGAAATACAGAATCCTTCCCAGTGTAAAATTCAAGATTGTCTAAAGTGTCTATACTAGATTTTAAAGAAATCCCATTTATTTTATAGGGTGTATAGCCATCTCAAATAGGGTTTTCGGCTTTTTGAAAATGGAATTCAGGATCATCCTTCAAATATAATAAGGTAAGTTAGTCCTTTTCAAACCTGAATTTGCCTCCATCCCCACAAAGTCCCAATTACTGTATTCTTACTAAAGCAGGCTTACTGACTTTACATGAAGCTTAGATTTTTTTTACACTGATTTAAAAAAAATTAAAATCTTGAAGTGAGGAGATATACCCCTCAATTTGGGGAATATTTTTAAGTGTCAGTCAGATGATGAGTCATAGGGCAATGGCTCCCTGTTCTTCAAACATTCCCCTCCCCTAGTCCTCCCTCCACCTGGTGACTGATCAAACAGGACAAGCTCATTACTACTAATTTACAACAGGAAGATGAAGAACGCAGCTATGTAGACGGCCGTCTGTTTTGTATGGGTTATTTAAAGGCAGCATGAAGACTGTAACTTGTGGCATACCAACTACCAAACACCTTTTTTGTATTCAGAGTACCCCACTGAACCAACCTACCTTGGTAGAAAAAGCAAAGATGATTGTGAGGCAGTAGCCTATATCAATCCAAAGAAAACCCTCTAGCAGCTCCTAACTCGAACACTGTGAACAGATGCAACTACCCTGGTCAAACAGAGAAGCCCGTCAGGCCCACAATGCACAACCTCAACGCTCAAGGCCCAATAGCAACTTACTAGAGGTGAAAATTTTCATATTAGTTTACTAAAACTGCAACACCAAGAAAAGTTGATTTGAGAGCTAGACTCGCCTGACAGAGTAACACTCAGGCAAAGTTTCAGATAAAATAGCTAACTTGGGCAATAGCCTGTTTCACACATTTTGTCCACTCAGCTTCTTCCTATAATTTTAAGACCTAGTCCATCTCTTGGTAATTGCAGGATTGTTGCTTATATTGAGTGTTTTGTTTACTTCAATTCTGAACATCTTAAACAGGCTTCCCAGTTCTGTGGGAGATTGTTCTAGTCTAACTGATGATCAATGCTTTCCAATTTTTGTCAATGGTATTTTTTTTAACCCCTACCTGAGCTTGTCTTCCTCTGAGGAAAGCTGGTCTTGCTTTATCTCTTTTGTCTTGACAGCTCCCTTGACAGTGTAGTGGAACTAGGGCAGAATGCTAACATTTGAGTGATTTGGGCCTTTTTCTTATGAAGGGTTGGGTGGGATGACTTTTAGTGATCCCATATTTAGGGTAAGTAGACCAGAAATGACATATGTGAAGATGGGATATGGTCTATTAGCTGAATCTGCAGCAGACTTTCTGGTTTTCTGCCAAACTTGGATTTGTGCAAAGATTTTGTGCGTTTATTTTTTTTCTTAATTTACTTGGCTGCTTTCCTTGGACTATGCTACTTCATGCTGCTTGATGTCAATAATGAGCCTGAAGAATTTCAGGGTGAGAAATTTCTGTGCATGCTGTGGGAGGTTTCTCACTTTCCAATTATTTTACCTTTTCATCCTGCTATGAACTTAGTTATTTTTAGAACACTTCTAGCCTTGTTTTCTGGATTGCAAAGAAGTTACCATCAAGTGACTTAAGGACAAGATCTCCTAAGAGCCTCCACCATAGTACTTTTACTGTATACTATGTAAGAGCCTAAAGTCTTCCACCTTGTTAATAGGTGATCGCTTTCTCTAAAATTGAGGTGAATAAGAAGCCCTTCCTATTCAAGAACAGACTCTTTTCGACCCTAGGTTTTTAGTATCACGATCTACCTGGTTTCAGAGTAGCAACCGTGTTAGTCTGTATTCACAAAAAGAAAAGGAGTACTTGGGGCACCTTAGAGACTAACCAATTTATTTGAGCATAAGCTTTCATGCATCCGCTGAAGTGAGCTCACAAAAGCTTATGCTCAAATAAATTTGTTAGTCTCTAAGGTGCCTCAAGTGCTCCTTTTCTTTTTACGCTCTACCTTGTGAAAGCCAAGTCCTTCCTGTCATTTTTTGTAATATTTAAAGTTGTTTAGCAGATAACGACACGTGGAGGTGCTTGTTTGAGGAAAAGGTTCAACTAGTTTACAAAGGCTCTGCCGTGATGTAGGCTCTATTCCAACGCCAGGGCTACACCTCTCCTCGGCTGCTATGGCTCAGTTTTTTCCTGGTCGCGGAGGTGCAGTTCCAGGCTGAGTGATCACCATCCGCCACAGCAACTCCTAAGTCATTCCCCGCGCCCGCCCCGAGCAGCTCAGCACGGGGCGCCGAGGTTGTGCGGGCTGCAGGACGGGACGGGAGGGCAGGACGGTGACTCCACAGTTGCGGGGACTGCCCCCAGCCCCTTTCCCGCACCGCATACCCAGCACGACAAGTGCGCAGCGTCCTTCCGGCCGCTCCCCTGCGCTGGCTGCGGGCTCTGGCGGGCTGGCGTCAATGCAAAGGCCGCGCTCAATTCCCGCCCTCTTCGCCCTCTGGCCGCCGGACCCCGCCCCGCTACTGGCGCGGGGGTCACCGGAACAGCTACACGGGAAGCGGAAGTGAGGTCATCGGGTGGGGGCGGGGCCCGGGGCGGAAGCAGCTGGGGCCGGACGCTCGGAAGGGAAACAAGAAACCAGCAGCGGTGAGTGGCGGGGGAAGGGGGCCGCGTGCTCTGAGGGGCCTGGAGTCTCGGGTGAGTCCCGGCGGGGGCGGCTCCGGCCCCTGTGACTCCCGGCGCTGCGCCGACCCCGGAGCCCGGGCTGGGTGCGCCTTGTACGGGCCTGGGCCCCGCTCGCTGAGCGCTGCTGGGCTCCGGGAGCCGCTGACCCCGCAGGGCCTAGGGAGGGGCTGGCGCCCGGACGGTCCCTGCTTGTGTTCCGGGGCAGCAGGGCCGGTAGGAGGCCCACGGCCAGAGCGGAGGGGGTTGAAGGGACGGACACGGGCTCCTCCTCCAAGTGCTTCCTTCCTCCACACCCGAGTTGATTGTGTTACCGGAGCGCCAGAGCCCAGCCCTGACCCAGGGGCCCCCTTGTGCCAGGCGCTGCCCAGGCCGGAACAAAAAGATGGTGCCTGCCCCCAAAGAGCTTTACAATCTGAGGGGGTGAGGGGCGCTGCTGGGCAGGTTGGAGGCGCTGCTGCTGCCGCTCACCCCCCTGTAGCCAGGCCGTAACTCTGACATCTTTAACCTGCACCAAATATTCTTACACGTCAAACAAACAAAAGCTCTGGCAAGGATCGCTTGTACAGGAGGGGTTTGACTTTAGGTGCAGAATCATATGTATCTATTTTTATCTTCTTTAGACTTCAATAAAAATTCTTCAGGGCAGCAGCTACTTGAAGTTGCATCATGTCTGCTTTCAGAGTAACAGCCGTGTTAGTCTGTATTCGCAAAAAGAAAAGGAGTACTTGTGGCACCTTAGAGACTAACCAAGGTGCTCCCACCTTTTAAGCATCTGACTTGAGACTGGAGGGAAGCTTTTAATTCATTAATGCAAGACCTAAGTATTTAGTTCTTATTCTGTAGTTTTCTGGGCTTTACTATGTAGAAGCCAGTTTAGTAGTGTGGTTGATGGAAGGTTTGAGTTATGCTTGCTCTTGAAACAAAATTTAGAATGTGTGGTAAGAAATGAAGACGTTTTTGGAGTGTGAAACTGTCCAGTACCACAGTGACAGTCTATTCTGACAACATTAAAATGATTAGATGGAGAGAGGAGGTTCCTTTCTAGCAAATGCTTGTGAAGTGGCTGACCAATTGGCCATAGCCATTGATGGAAACAGAATTTATCCTGAAGAAGAGTGTAGTAGGGATTCCTGGGTCCTTTTAATATAGGGATTTATATTACACTAATTATTGACATATCTAGGTTATGTATTTCCTGTAATTTAGCTTTATCCTACAGCTGTTTTGTTAACTGTGGGACTGTCATCTTATTGGTCAACACTGATTTCTTTTGCAATCAAAGTAAAGAGATCCAGATCTCAGTGCCTGGAGGAACTGAGTTTAGTGCTTGCCTCTGATTCTGAGGAGTGCTGCAGAGGCAGATCTACTGGGCTCTCAAGGAAGAGTGTCTTATTGTTGGGATTTTGAGCATTTCTGATAATGAGGCCTCTGCTAAGCATTGCACCTCTCAGATACTACTTTATGGTTACAAACCCCCTTTGAAAGGACTTCCTTTGCAGTCTGTCTATGCCTCTTCTAAATCAACAGGTCACCAAGCAGTGATGTGTAGTTCCGAATCCTACCGTTGCTTCCATAGCATTGTTAGCTATATATCTGCAACTTCAGGAAATAAGAAGCCCTAACAATGTAACTGAATTCCACATTGCATTACTGTTCCGAGGGATGACTTATTTGTTAGATGCATGTTGTGGCAATTACTTTAAAGTGGGGTTAAGAGGATCACAGTGAATTGGACATACAAGAAACTAAAGCATTGAGCAGACTGATTTATAGGGAGGAGTGAAACTGGGTGACTTGTTTGATGCTATTTCAGTGTAGGGTTAAGAATCCAATGAATTCTGCCACAGCAAGTGCCATGGTAGGCCAAACCGTGGGATTATTGAAGTTACCAGATCATATAATCAGATGTTCACTGTCCTCTAAGTGACAATAGCCAATTCAGTCCTGCAGGTTCCTTCATTGTGAATAGTGGGAGAAGGGAGAGTATTGACCACATCTGACTACCCACTGATCTTACCACCAGGGCTGAAACTGCCAGGAAATGTTACTGGTGATAGCATTGTTCAGAATCCCTTGTCAGGCCGCTGCTGATGGTAAAGTAATATCTCTAACTTCTAGATCAACACTGAGGTTATGCTAGCAATTAAAACAAAATCCCAGTTCAAGTAATTTGTTAAATAATGCAAGGTTTACCTTTCTGTGGTTTTTAGACTGAGAAATATTTTTACAAGATAAGTTTGCAGGTTGAAATGTCTATAGCAAAATTGCTTTGTCAAATTTAGAAGGAACATACAATACTGCTAAAACAGATGATGTCCTGTTATGAAGTTTGTAATAGACTCTGGAGTGTTTGGTAATTAAAACAATTGCCTTCTGGTTGGGTAAAGTACACTTCCCTTTCTGTTCCTAATTTAAAGAGACACTTGACTTAATAGTGTTAGAAAGAAACACATTTGTTTACACATTACTAATAACTTAGATGATTAAATGTAAAGTTTTTAAAATTAAATTTACCATGACTGTAACTCACTGCTCTGTTTCCTTTTTCATTTTGATGGGGAAAATAGTCAGTTTGCTTATACTCATTCACTTCTAGGTTCTTCTCAGTACTGTAATATTTTGGCTTCAGAAATTTTAGGGTCATAGATTCCAAGGGCAGAAGGGACCGTTGTTGTTGTTATCTAGTCTGGCATCTTGTATAACAGAGGGGCCATAGAACTTCCCCAGAATAATTCTTAAAGCATATCTTTTAGAAAAACACCCCATTTTGATTTAAAAATTGAGAGTGATGGAGAATCCACCACAACCCTTGGTAAATTGTTCCAATGGTTAGTTGCTCTTTTTTTTTTTTTTTTTTAAAAAAGAGTCTTATTTCTAGGGCCCTACCAAGTTAACAACCATGAAAAATGCATTGTGGACCGTGAAATCTGGCTAGTGTAGGAGAGGGGCAGAGCTGGGGGTGCCCCAGCCAATGACTCCTATCTAGCTGCTAATCATGGCCAGGCTGGGCAGCGATGGGACTTCCTCGTCCCCTGCTGCAGCTGGGGAAGGTTCTTGGAGGTGGATTTGACCTGGGAGCAGCCCCTGCAGGGGAAGAGGAAGTCCTGTCCCTTCCCAGCCCTGCTAAGACTAGCAGATGGAGCCCAATGTGCGGTATGAGGCCCTGGCTGAAACGTCCCAAGCCCTGCCCCTCACCCACTCCAGGCCCAATGTTCAAGACCTAAAGAGTTCTTTGGCTGCCTGGGGAGGGTACAGACCACGGCACCCCCTGACCATGGGGCTGGTGGTTGCCCACCAATAAGGCCAGCCCTGCTCCCCGAAAAGTGATGACCCTGCATACGCTGTGACCTCCCGCCTACAATAGCTTTAGGACACCCTTATGGGTCACAACCCCCACAGTTATAATACCTTGAAATTTCACATGTAAACATCTGAAACTGTGAAATTGACTATTTTTAAAATCTTATGACCATGAAATTGACCGAAATGGGCTGTGGCTTGGTAGGGCCCTACTTATTTCGAGTCTGAATTTGGATAGCTTCAACTTCCAACCATTGGATCATGTTATACCTTTCTCTACTAGATTGAAGAACCCATTATTCAATACTAATTTCCCACGTAGGTACTTATGGGCTGTGATCAGGTCGCTCCTTAGCCTTCTCTCTGTTAGTCTGAACTCCTTGAGTTTATCCTGTATGTCATATCATGGCTCTTCTCTGAACCGTCTCCAATACATCAACATCCTTCTTGAATTGTGGGCACCAGAACTGGACACAGTATTTCGGCAGCAGGCAGTCACATAGAATCATAGAATATCAGGGTTGGAAGGGACCTCAGGAGGTCATCTAGTCCAACCCCCTGCTCAAAGCAGGACCAGTTCCCAACTAAATCATCCCAGCCAGGGCTTTGTCAAGCCTGACCTTAAAAACCTCAAAGGAAGGAGATTCCACCACCTCCCGAGGTAACGCATTCCAGTGCTTCACTACCTTCCTAGTGAAAAAGTTTTTCCTAACATCCAACACTTGTGTCAAATATAGAGGTAACATAATTTCCTACGCAAGACTCCCCTATTTATACATCTGAGGATTGTATTAGCTGTTTTGGCTACAGTGTCGCACTGGCAGCTCATGTCCAGCTCATTATCCACAATAATCCCTAAATCTTTTTTAGAGTGTCTGCTTCCCGGGAAGGAATCCCCCATCCTGTAAGTATGGCCTATGTTCTTTCTTCCTAGATGTATACATTTACACTTAGCCACATCTTGTTTGTTTGTGCCCAGTTTACCTAGCAATTCAGATCACTCTGTATCAGTGACTTGTCCTCTTCTTATTTACCACTCCCCCAATTTTTGTATCTTCTGCAAATTGTATCAGTGATTTTTTCCAGGTCATTAATAAAAATGTTAAATAGCATAGGGCCAAGAGCAGGTCGCTGTGGGACACCACTAGAAACACACCTGGTCAATGATGATTTCCTGTTTATAATTACATTTTGAGAGCTATCAGGCAGTTTTTAATCCATTTAATGTGTGCCATGTTAATGTTATCATTTTTTTTTAAACAAAATGTTGTGCAGTACCAAATCAAATGCCTTACAGAAATAAGTCTGTTATATCAATACCATTACTTTTATCAGTCAAATTTATAATCTCATCAAAAAATATCAAGTTAGTTTGACAGGGTCAATTTTCCATAAGCCCATCTTCATTAGGGTTAGTTATATTACCCCGTTTTATTTCTTTATCAATCAAGTCCCATATCAGCCACTCCATTATCTTGACAGTGATCAATGTCAGACTGACAGGCCTATACTTACCCAGGTCATCCTATTTACTATATTTAAATATTGGCACAATATTAGCTTACTTCCAGTCTTCTGGAACTTCCCCAATGTTCCAAGGTTTATTGAAAATCAACATTAATGGTCCAGTGAGCTTCTCAGCCTGCTCTTTTAAAACTTAAATACAGGCTATCTGAGCCTGCTGATTTAAAAAAATGTTAGACTTTAGTAGCTACTGGTTAATCTCCAGTAATACTGGTGGAATGTAAAGCGTGTTATCGTATGATGAGACTACATCATCTGGTTTTTGTTTGTTTTTTCCCCAAATGCAGAACAGGCATGTTCAATAAATATTTCTGCCTTTTCTGCATTATTCTACCGTTTCCAGCGAGTAATGAACCGTAACATTGTTAGGATTCTTTTTCTTCCTAATATATTTAGAAAACTCCTTCTTATTGTCCTAACTCTTCTGGACATAATTTCTCCTTGTGTCCCTTTGCTTCCCTTATAAATTTTCGACAATTTCTTGCCTCTGATTTATATTCATTACTGTCAATGTCCCTTTTTTCCATTTGTTATATATAGTTTATAGCTGCCTTCACTTCCCCTTTAAACCAGGTGGGTTTTTTAACCTATATATCCTTCCTCAGTTGCGGCTTTTTGGGCATCAACTAAAGTGTTGTTAAACAATTCCCAATTATCATTCATATTTTTCTGATTAAATTCGTTTTCCCAGCTGATTTCACTCATAATTGCTTTCAGCTTTGTGAAACTGGCCCTTTTAAAGCACCAAGTATATGTTCCACTGGTTTGGACTTTATTCTGTTTGCCCATTATAAATGTGATCAAGTCATGAAGATTTGTACCTAAGCTACCATTAATTTTTAGTTCTGTGATCAGTTTCCCTTTGTCCCGTCAAGACTAGTTGGACGTTATCTGTAATAGGATGTTTTAGTACTGGCAGCATGAGATCTCCAGCAAGTCATGGAATTGAAGTCCCCCATGATCATGCATCTCTTTTATTCTTTACACATTATAGATAGAAGTGTTCATCCTGTTCCCTAGTGTGGTTTGATGCTCTATAACAGACACCAGCTAATACCCCATCTTCGTTGTGTTAGGACATTGATCCATAAGCATTCAAGGTAATTTTCTTCTGAGTTATCAGTGACTCAGAAACAGATAATGCCATTTTTGACATAGAGTGGCACTCCTGCTCCTCTTTTGTCCACTCAGTCCTTCCTAAATAGGTTGTAACCATTGATTTTAACATTCCAATAGTGCAAATTATCCCAGTGGGTTTCAGTAATACCAAATAGATCAAATTTATGCTTATAAATGAGCAATTCCCATTCCTTTTGTTTATTATCCAGGTTCCTAGTATTGGTGTTGAGGCAATTAAATAATTTCTTTTCTCCTTACCCTTTGTTTCCTTAATTAATGCTGTTCTCGACATCTTGATTTTATCCTCAGTGAACGATCACATCTTCCCTCTTTTTACCCTCCCCTTTTGTTGTCAATTTAATGTCCTCCTGACATTTCTAGCTAACCTATTCCCAAGAGATGATTTCCTCTTTTACTGGGGTGGAGGCCATCCACACTATACAGCCGCCTCTTCCTATAGAAGTTAGACCAGTGTTACTCAAAACTCAAACCCTATACCACTTTACCTAGTCAAGTGATTCATTTCAGGTTATGTTGATTGGTTTTTAAAGCAATTTTATTTTCATTTGTTGCTAAAAATTTTTGAAGCATTTGTAGTGGATTTAGATTTTATTAAAGATTATTTTTATGAGTTTGACCCAGATGAGACGGTGCCCTTTTATTATGGATTCCTTGCCACTCTTTTCTTTTTCTTTGATATTTTGTATCACTGTTGCCATCACGGCTTTGTATCATTGTTGATGTTCAGGTCTTTCTGAGTGCACCCCATCTCATGTTTGGTCTTTTGCCCTTATCTGTCTTGGGGTGGAATCTTGCGATGGTTAGACTGGGACTTAGTACGCTATATCAACCTCTTATTGCCCAGCAGGTCCAAGTGCATTTCTTCCCTTCAGGAACCTGTGATCAGTAATATTGACCAAGAGCCTTCTTAAAACCAAGTATTTTTATTTAGTAGCTTGAACAAAGCGTTAGGCCTGGTCTGCACTACATAGTTAGGTTGGGTCTGTGGGGAGAAGAGGCTGTGCAGGCACAGCTCCAATCCAGCTGTAGAAACCTCTACATCTATGAGTAGACTGCCTGGGGGCATGTAGGGGAAGGGCTACAAGAGGGACCAGCCTCGGTACTACGTGAAAGCCAAAGACTTGAACCAAAAGGCAGGGGAGGCCAGCAATCGGTCTGGTGCAGAGCTACAGACCTGCCACTTTTACAAAGAGCTTCGTGCCATAAGCAGAGACCCCACCACCACCTCCAACAGCCCTGTGGATGCTTAGGAGGAGCCCGAGTCACAGGCCCCTGCCATGACCAGCAAGGAGGAGGAAGTGGACAAAGAAGTGGAGGAAGAGTATGGGGGAGAGGCAGCTGGGGGGACAGGCAGCTGGGGTATCCAGCTGTGAGAGCCAGGACATGTGTTTTACTTCACCGCAGTCCAGCCAGTCCCGACAGTCGAGCACTGATGCAGAGGAAGGAACCTCTGGTAAGTACTTGGTTTGCTTTGAAATTACAGGGATGGAACCCCCAAAGTAGCAGGACAAATCTGTTGATTTACTCTTTTTACTTGTGTTAGAAGAGGTAGTGAAACAATCAAGAGAGGTAGAGTTACTATCTGCATTTCATTTCCCTCTAGAGTTAGGTGCATAGGGCTGTGTGGAGCAGTTTGTTTACATGCACCAGGAGGTCCTGTGAATCCTGAATAGAAATCTTGATTAAACTTTAGTGGGGGTAGTCTGAAATCCTTTGCCGAAGACTTTTGGGGAGGGCTGCCTTATTTCTTCCACTGCACTAGGACGCTTTCCCATGCCATTCAGCGATTACTTCAGTAAGCAAAAGAGCAAAGCCAGGCAGAGCATGCTACAGCTGCACACACCTCTCTGCCTCACTATTAAAACAGTCTTTCAAAGCCTCACTGAGCCATATAGCTCTTCATTGAGCTCTTCTTATAGCCCTTGTATCTGGCTGTTCAGATTCGGCAGACAGCTGCTCCATCTCCGCCCTCTACCCCAGCAGAAACTTCCCACCTTGGCTTCGAAGATGTTATGCAGGACGCATCAGGCCGCTATTGCCATTGGGATTTTTTTTTCCACTGAGGTCCAATCTCATAAGTAGACAATGCCAGTGAACCATCAAATGGTTAAAGCAGGAGTGGGCAAACTTTTTGGCCCAAGGGCCACATGGGGGTATAAAATGGTATGGAGGGCCGGGTAGCGAAGGCTGTGCCTCCCCAAACAGCCTGGCCCCTGCCCCCTATCTGCCCCTCCCACATTCCACCCCCTGCTCCTTGTCCCCTGACTACCCCCTCCCGAGACCCTCGCCCCAACCGCCCTCCCTCCCCCGGACCCAACTCCCCCCGCTCCCTGTCCCCTGACTGCTCCCCCCAGAACCTCTGCCCTATCCAACTGCCCCCTGTTCCCCATCCCCTGACCACCCCGCCCCCCCCCGAACCTCCGCCCCATCCAACTGCCTCCTGTCCCGTGACTGCCCCCCTGGGATCCCTTGCCCCTTATCCAATGCCCTGGTCCCAGCCCCCTTACCATGCCACTCAGAGCAGCATATCTGGCCGCCGCCCAACCGGAGCCAGATACGCTGCCCAGAGTGCTGCTGAGAGTGCTACCCGCTCAGCAGCGTGGCGCTGTGTGTGTGTGTGGGGGGGACACAGTGGGGGAGGGGCCGGGGGCTAGCCTCCTGGGTCAGGAGCTCAGGGGCCGGGCAGAATGGTCCCACGGGCCATTGTTTGCCCACCTCTGGGCTAAAGGTACATTCAGCTGTTATTCCGCACCTGTTGAGCCTGTAGTTGAAGTGTTCCTTGGTGCTGTTGAGGTGACCAGTGTACGGCTTCATGAGCCATGGGGGAAAGGGGTAGGCTGAGTCTGCCAGGATCACAATTGGCATTTCAACATCCCCAATGGTAATCTGTCAGTCGGGAAAGAAAGTCCCTGCTTGCCTCTTTCTGAACATCCCTGTGTTCTTAAATATGCTCACGTCATGCATCTTCCCTGACCAGCCGCACTGATGCTGGTAAAGCATCCCTGGTGATCCGCCAGCACTTGCATAACCATAGAAAAGTAGTCCTTTCTATTGATACACTCTGTGGCAAGGTGGTCTGGTGCTAATATAGGGATATGTGTGCCATCTGTCGCCCCACTGCAGTTCAGGAAGCCCATTGCTGCAAAACCATCCATTATGTCCTGCAGATTGCCCAGAGTCACAGTCCTCTGTAGCAGGCGCTTAATGGCCCTGTACACTTGCATCAAAACAGCCCCCGTGTATCCCAACTCCAAATTGATTTCCAGCTGACCAATAGCAATCAGCATTGCAAGTTTCCACAGTGCAATCACTACTTGCTTCTCAGCTATTAGTGCGGCTCTCATTTTGGTCTCCCTGTGCTGAAGGGCTAGGGCAAGTTCGGCATGCAAATCCAGGAATGTGGCCTTGCGTGTCCAAAAGTTCTGTAGCCTCTGCTTGTCATCCCAAACTTGCATGCCAATGCGATCCCACCAGTCAGTGCTTGTTTCTTGAGCCCAGAACCAACACTCAACCATTTGCAGCTGCTCCCTGAATGCTGCTAACAACCTTGAATTGTTTCTTTCTATATCCCACAGAAATCTAGCCTCCAGGGAATCGTCCTGTTCTTGCAGCTCTGCAAATACTGCAGGATCAGGCGGCCCATTCTTGCAAAGCTCATCACAATAGTGCAGAGCTGTGTAGGATCCATGCTTCTGTCACAGATGGTAAACAGCAAGGAGGGACGTGGGGATTTGCAGGGATTTTTGAAGAGAGGCACTAAATATTATGGGCTGAAGAACACTGCATTATGGGAATTTGAATCCATGCTCCCATTCACCCCTGCATGACTCATTTTTCCCAAGAGGCATTGCAGAAACTTCCCAAAACATCCTGTGCTGGATGGTGATGCGATTGCACAGTGGGATAGCTGCCCAGGGTGCATTGCACTCTGCATTGATACAAGCACTCCTGGTGAGGATGCGCACCGCTGACACAAGGAGGGTAGGGTGGACACGCACAAACGATGTAATAAGTGCGGGGACTGTATGCTGCCATAACGTAGGTTGACATAATTTTGTAGTGGAGAGATGACCCTTGAGGAAAAGATTTTAAAACCAGGAGCCTAGGTGCACATTAGGGTTTGTCTCCATTTAAAAAGCTACCGTGGCACAGCTAGACACTACCATTGCTGATGGGAGGGAGGGGTTCTCCTGTCCTTATAGTTAATCCACCTCGCTGAGTGGTGGTAGTTAGGTTAATGGACAAATTCTTCCAACAACCTAGCTCTGTCTATGCTGGGGGTTAGGTCTGCATAGCTGCACCTCTCAGGAGCATGGAACATTCACACCCCTGAGAGACGCAGCTATGCTACGCTAAGTTCCCAATGTAGACCAAGCCTCAGTTAGGCTACGTCTACACTAGAGACCTTACAGCGACAGAACTGTACCACTGCAGCTGCGCCTCTAAGGTCTCCCGTGTAGCTGCTCTATGCTGATGGGAGAGAGCTCTCCTGTTGGCATAATTCAACCATCACCAGCGAGCGGCGGTAGCAGTGTCAGTGGGAGAGCGTCTCCCGCTGACATAGCACTGTCCACACCAGCATTTCTGTCAGTGAAACTTGTCACTCAGGAGGGTGTATTTTTCATAAAACCTCCCCCCCACCTTCATAAAAGTTTTACTGACAAAAGTACTAGTGTAGACATAGCCTTAGTGCAGTGGTCTCCAAACTTTTTATGCCCAAGATCACTTTTTGAATCTAAGGGCAACCCAGGATCTGCCCCGCCCTGTCCCCAAAGCCTTGCCCCGGTCACTCCATATCCCTGCCCCCCTCACTCACTCTCACAGGGCTGGGGTAGGGAGTTGGGGTTCAGGAGGGGGTGCGGGCTCTGGGCTGGGGTCGAGAAGTTCGCAGTGTGGGAGGTGGCTCTGGGTTGAGCCTGGGAGTTGGGGTTCAGGAGAGGGTTTGGGGTGCAAGCTCTAGGAGGGAGTTTGGGTGCAGAAGGGGGCTCCAGGCTGGGGCCGTGTGTTGGGATGCAGGACAGGGTACAGGGTGCTGGCTCTGGGAGGGGGGTCAGGACAGCGGGTTGGGGTGCAGGAGAGCGTGCTGGCTCTGGGAGGGGGATCAGGGCTGGAGCAGAGTGTTGCGGTTCAGGAGGGGGCACAGGGTGCTGGCTCTGGGAGGGGGCAGGGTGTTGGGGTGCTGGAGGGGTATGGGATGCTGGTTCTAGGAAGGGATTGGGGGTTGGGGTGCAGGAATGCACTTGGGGTGCTGGCTCTGGGAGGAGGTACAGAAGGGGGTATGGGGTGCTGGCTCTGGGAGGGGGATCAGGGCTGGAGTAGAGTGTTGGGGTGCAGGAATGGGTTTGGGGTGCTTGCTCTGGGAGGGGGCTCCAGGAAGGGGCTGGGGGTTGGGGTGCTGGCTCTGGGAGGGGGCTCAGGGATGGGGGTTTGGGTGCGGCCTCCCGCTGGGCAGCACTTACCTCTGACGGCTCCCAGTCAGCAGTGGGCGCAGCGAGGCTAAGGCAGCTTTCCGGCAACCCGGGCCCACACCGCTCCCGGAAGGGGCCAGTGCGCCCCTTGGGGCAGGGAGCATGTGGCTCCACACACTGGGAGATCCTCTAGGATCGACCAGTCAGTAGTGATCGACTGGTTGTTGACTTCTACCTTAGATGGACTTACCACTTATGTTACTAGAGCAGGCTGGAGCCATTAGAGCTGATCACTCTGGCATTGTCTCTTAATGCCCATTAAGTGGAAGTCATTATTAGAAAGAGTTTCCTGTCTCTTTCCTGAGGTGGATAGACTCTGCTACCCAGACAGACCTCTAGGGAGAAATATCAATTTCCATGTATGGTATGGAAACACTCAGCTAGTGAGAGATCCAGATACAATATTATTTATTAAACAGCACCCCCACGTTTGTCACTTGGTTTTCTCTAAAACTCGCACTGAATTATTTTCCTGTGTCCTGGCTTTTACAGTCGTGTTTTCTGCTTCACGTACTTAGCTGTTGGGTGGGGAAGTGGGAGGGGAGGGGGAGAGATTCATTCATATGTATCTTATTGTTTTTACATTAGAGCTTGCATAGTTTTTAAGTAATAACTGGGGCTATCACGTATATTATGCATGGCACGTTTGAATAAATTTGCCCAAGTGATATCCATTAGTGGGTGTGAATATGCCTTAATACTTGAAGGCCTGCTGAAGGTTTTTGTGCTTAGTAATTGAATGGAAGTATTGTTCTGTGTAACTCCAGGCAACTGCCAGAGCATTAAAGATACTAAATGCTATACGTCAAACTTCAGTTTTTCAAATGTCAAGATTTAAAACTATAAACTTGTACCCAGAAGCTGAGAGATCTCCAACCTGAGAATGAGTGAGCCAAGAGAGAAGAATCCTGCATCTGGTTTACCATTACTTGGCTGTGGGGTATGGTGTGAGGTAATGAGGCTAAGGAAAGTTATAGGAGGATGTTCTGCAGTCTAATTAAAAATAGAAGTATATCGTTTACATTTTGAACAAATGTGCAATGAATGTTTGCATAATTGCTCAAGGTGGGATAAAGAATTTATCTTCTTTCTCAATAATTTATAGAATCCTAAACTTGGCACTTCTTTTGTTTACTCTCATGGCTGACTAACTTTTCTGATAATTTTTTATTTTTGTGCTGGGAAATCCCCATCGGGTAGATTTTCATGAAAATGTAGCATGGTTGTACATCACCAAAGAGAAGAAGGGGAAATGGTTATCCTTGATCTACATGAGTTATGAATTTTTTTTTTAAAAAGAGTTGGTGAATATGGAATCTTAACACATCTGCTTTTCCTTGCAGTGTCTCAAGAGGAAAGTTCTGTTTTGTGTAGCAATAATTGGTTTACACAGAGCTGTCCCAATGACAGAGCTGTCTGCACACCTACCTCAGTTCCAGCATGGGCAGCTGACAGAAAACTTCCCTGACAACCACCTGAGCAATGCTGTAAGTAAGAAACTACTTCATCAGGCAGTCAGCTTGCAAACACCTAGAAGATAATAAGGTGATAAGTAACAGTTAACATGGATTTGTCAAGAGCAAATTGTGTCAAACCAACCTAATAGCTTTCTTTGACAGGATAACAAACCTTGGGTATAGGAGGAAATCAGTAGATGTAGTATATCTTGACTGTAGTAAGGCTTTTGCTACTGTCTCACATGTCCTTATCATAAACAAACTAGGGAAATACAACCTAGATGGAGCTACTATAAGGTAGGTGCATAACTGGTTGGAAAACCGTTCCCAGAGAGTAGTTATCAGTGGTTCACAGTCATGCTGGAAGGGCATAATGAGTGGGGTCCCCCAGGGATCAGTTCTGGATCCAGTTCTGTTCAATATTTTCGTCAGTGATTTAGATAATGGCAGAGAGTACACTTATAAAGTTTGTGGACGATACCAAGCTGGGAGGGGTTGCAGGTGCTTTGGAGGATAGGATTAAAATTCAGAATGATCTGGAGAAATGGTCTGAAGTAAATAGGCTGAAATTCAATAAGGACAAATGCAAAGTACTCCACTTAGGAAGGAACAATGAGTTACACACATGCAAAATGGGAAGTGACTGCCTAGGAAGGAGTACTGCAGAAAGGGATCTGGGGGCCATAGCGGATCACAAGCTACATATGAGTCAACAGTGTAACACTGTTGCAAAAAAAAACAAAAAAACCATCACTCTGGGGTATATTAGCAGGAGTGTTGTAAGCAAGACACAAAAAAATTCTTCCATTCTACTCCGCACTGATTAGGCCTCAGCTGGAGTATTGCATCCAGTTCTGGGTGCCCCATTATGTGGACAAACTGGAGAAAATCCAGAGAACAGCAGCAAAAATGAATAAAGGTTTAGAAAACATGACTTGTGAGGAAAGATTGAAAAAAAATGTTTGTTTAGTCTGGAAGAGAGGACTGAGTGGGGACATAAGTTTTCAAGTACATATAAGGTTATTACAAGGAGGAGGGTGAAAAATTGTTCTCATTAACTTCTGAGGATGAGCAAGAAGCAATTGGCTTAAATTTCAGCAGGGGAGATTTAGGTTGGTTATTAGGGAAAACTTCCTGTTAGGGTGCTTAAGCACTGGAACAAATTGCCTAGGGAGGTTGGGGAATCTCTGTCATTGGAGGTTTTTAAGAGCAGGTGAGACAAACACCTGTCAGGGATGGTCTAGTTATGGAAAGGTCTGTTAGGGAAAGGGTGTTATAAAATTTGAGGACTGCTGATCTAAACTAAATCCCTTTTTGTAGGGAGGAAAAATTGATATACTCACGCCACAAGTTTGTTTGTTCCGCATGGGAATTGTCTTTTTAATTTTAAAAATGTGAGAATTATCCGAGTTTTTAAAAACTCATGTCAGTTTTCTTGCTTGTAAAACTGTGGAAATGCAATGCCAGACCAATTTGTAGAGTTTTTTCCAGCTTTAATAATGGTAGAAATTGCTCAGTGTAGTGTAGTGAATGTGAACCGCATGAAGATTGGTTTCAGAATAATTTTCATGGGGCTTTCATGCAACAAGTGTCATAAATGTCACATTATCACCATCTTCAATAACTGTGTAAGAAGTTACAATTGTTACAAACTTTGCGCTAACATCTGCTTTCAGATGCTCATGCCTCGACAGTATCTCCACTCAAGGAAAAAAAATAGGCCCTTCAATTTGTGTAATTTCAGTTTATGTAGAAGACACATCCATGCTGTTGGACAAAAGCAACATCAATTTTAACAACTTGTCTTGTTTTAGAGTTCCTAATATTGCTTTATATTAGCGTTGTGGATTAATCGCAGTTCACTCACTCAGTTAACTCAAAAAAATTAATCACGTTTAAAAAATTTAATCACAATTAATCACACTCTTAAACAATAGAATACCAGTTGAAATTTATTAACTATTTTTGGATGCTTTTCTACATTTTCAAATATATTGATTTAAATTACAATACAGAATACAAAGCGTACAGTGCTCACTTTATATTTTTATTACAGATATTTTCACTGTAAAATGATAAAAGAAATAGTATTTTTCTGTTCACCTGATACAAGTACCATAATGCAATCTCTTTATTGTGAAAGTGCAATTTACAAGTGTAGATTTTTTTTGTTACATAAGTGAATTAAAAAACAAAACAAATGTAAAACTGTAGAGCCTACAAGTCTACTCAGTCCTGCTCCTTATTCAGCCAGTCGCTAACACAAACAAGCAGGGTGGATAAAAATCAATGACTTTTTTTTAAAAAAAATTTTTAAAAATTGGATTTTTATTATTTAAATTGGATTTTTTTGATAAAATGCTTTTTGAGGAAAAAACCTATCTAAAGATAGCTTTAATTAAGATACATTACAGCTCAAAGATATCTCATCATGGAATAGGGATTATAAATTCTAATTCTATAGTATGAGACAATATATTCATGTAATGTTTAAGAAAAGTTTTGTAAATGAGTTCCAGTAGTTCATGGATTAGGGACCCAATTTTACGGAGTTGCAGGGGCTTCTGTATAGATTATTTAGGTTAATCTTTCTATCTACGAAATGGAACTCAGTGCTCAGTCTAGAAGATACCATCAGAGATGCTTAGTTTTGCAGTTCTCAAACTGTGGATACTTAGTTTTGCAGAGATAACATGCTTGTTAACAGCAAAAATGTTTTAAAATAACTAATATATAGAGGTGAGAAATAACAGACCTCAACCCAATTGTCCCTCTGAATATTTGTGTACACAGAGTCAATCCCTTACCTCTCTCTAAAAGTGCAAAGTTTCAAAAAGTTCAATGAATAGAAGATTGTTGGGGACGGAATTAATCTGGAGGAGGAGGAGGTCTGGAGATAAATGTGAGAAGGGAGGGACAGACAGTAGAAACATAAGTGAAACTGTCTGAGCAGCATATTCCAGAAGTCTTGAGGTCTTTCTGAGTGTATCCGTCATTGATTTGAGACCTACCATACCATTCTCTCACGAGAAGGGAAAACCTATAATGGCGGCAGGCCGTAAAGGAGACCCAGTTTGGGAGTAAGAACCATTCAAGAAATATATGTTTGCTGATGATGTTTTAAAGAAGTGAACTGGTAGAAGTCACTTAAGCACTTGGATTCAGAGACTGTTGAAGTGATAATCTCACTTTTAACAGCAGTAGCTTCTTCTGCTGGTGTAGAAAGAATATTTTCTTCCTTTGGACTATTTCATTCCAAATTGAGAAACCGTTTGGGACTTGAAAAAGCAGGAAAGCTTGTTTTTCTTTTCCAGATTATGAACAAATGGGAAAATGAAGGTGAAGACGACTGAGTTAGCTGCAGAAGCCAATATTTTAAGTTTCTCATGTTGACCTGGCTGACATAGTCCATTTAATTTTTGGTTTATGTTTAAAAAAAATTCATTTAACTATTTTAGTTTAAAAACAATTTTAACAAAAACAAACCTGATTTAAAAAACTTGAATGTTTAACTAAATTCAAAAATTCATATGCTTGTTTTGTTAAAATATTATATGTTCGCTGTTGAAGAAAATAATCCGGAATACATAACGTTATTTTAGTTAAAACAATTTAAATGTCTGTCTGGTGATGTTCTCCTCCTAATACAGCATGACAAGAAAATCCTCCAAATATTAATAATTAACCTGTAGAATTGGAGATAGTTCACCTCCCAATGACTTCATAAATGTCTGCTTCAATTACCTTTGGTAAATGAAATAACCAAACAATCATTCGTTTTCTGATATAGCTATAACACTAATCTGAAAAGTTTTCAGAATAAATCACTTCAAAAATGTATAGTGTATATCTTCTACAAATGAAACCTACATCTATCTCTTGAGTTGTGAAGAATATGTATTAAGGTTATAACAACAAACAAGAATGCACTTTTAAGTAGAAATCCATGATTAAATTGAGTCTTCCTGACTAGTGATCTAAATCAAATTCACCTTGCAGACAAGTTTGTTTACATTTACAGGAGATAATGCTGCCAGCTTCTTATTTACAAAGTCACCTGAAAGTGTGAGCAGCCATTTGTATGGCACTTTTGTAGCCAGCATAGCAACGTTTACGTGCTAGATATGCTAAACATTTGTATGGCACTTCATGCTTTGGCTACCATTCCAGGGGACATGCTTCCATGCTGATGACGCTCATTTAAAAAAAAAAAAAAAAAAAGCGTTCATTAAATTTTGACTGAACTCATTGGGGATGAATAGACATTGGGGATGAATAGTATGTCTTCTGTTCTGTTTTACCCTTATTCTGGCATGTATTTCATATTATAGCAGTCTTGGATGATGACCCCAGCACATATTGTTCATTTTAAGAACACTTTCACTTCAGATTTGACAAAACGCAAAGAAGGTACCGATGTGAGATTTCTAAAGATAGCTACAGCACTCAATCCAAGGTTTAAGAATCTGAAACTCCTTCCAAAATCTGAGAGGGACAAGGTGTGGAGTATGCTTTCAGAAATCTTAAAAGAGCAACACTTTGATGTGGAAACTACAGAACCTGAGACATCAAAAAAGAAAATCAACCTTCTGCAGGTGGTATCTGACTCAGATGATGAAAGTGAACATGCGTCGGTCTGCACTGCTTTGGGTCGTTATCGAGTGGAACCCGTCTTCAGCATGGACACATGTCCTCTGGAATGGTGGTTGAAGATGAAGGGACATATGAATCTTTTGCGCATCTGGCACATAAATATCTTGCAACGCTGGCTACAACAATGCCATGAGAACGCCTGTTCTCATTTTCAGGTGACGTAAACAACAAGCGGGCAGCATTATCTCCTGCAAAATGTAACCAAACTTGTTTGTCTGAATGATTAGCTGAACAAAAGTAGGACTGAGTGAACTCGTAGGCTCTAAAGTTTTACATTGTTTTATTTTTGAATGCAGTTATTTTTTTGTACCTAATTATACATTTGTAAATTCAACTTTCATGATTAAGAGATTGCATTACAGTACTTGTATGAGGTGAATTGAAAAATACTAATTTTTTTTTTTACAGCACAAATATTTCATCAAAAATAAATATACGGTGAGCACTGTAGACTTTGTATTCTGTGTTGTAATTGAAATCAATATATTTGAAAATATAGAAAAATCCAAAAATATTTAAATAAATGGTATTCTATTATTGTTTAACAGAGCGATTAATCATGATTAATTTTTTTTAATTGCTTGACAGCCCTACTTTATATACTTCCATTCTATCCACAGTTTTCATGCAGTGTATTGTAAATGCTGTTGTTTAGGTCCTTGCTGCTGAAACTATATGACAGTCAATAGTACAGTGTATATTCCCCACTCCACAGCCTCCTTGGCGTAGCATACAGAACACGTGGCAAATAGATGCTTATGGAAATGGGATTACTTATCTTGCAGAATGACAACAGCGAGAGGCGACGCCATGATAATAGCGAGCGAAGGCGCAATGACAACCCTGAATCAGAGACTAATGGGCAGCCACAGAATAGCATGCAGCAAGTGGTGGAACAGGACGAAGAAGATGAGGAGTTGACATTGAAATATGGGGCAAAGCATGTGATTATGCTCTTTGCACCTGTCACACTTTGCATGGTGGTAGTTGTTGCAACCATCAAGTCTGTCAGCTTTTATACACGCAAGGATGGACAGCTGTATGTATCAAATCTTCTAATTTTTTTTTTTATTGTCTTTGTTGGTTTGGATCTGCTGGGGATCCTTTCCTTTACTATGTGTCTGCGCATCTTCAAGTGCCTATGTTATACAATGAACTTTCCTCAAGCCCTGGTTTGATGCTGGTCCTTCTGGAGTCCAGCAGCCCTACTTTCAACATTGTTCCCAGCTCCTGTCAGCCTGGAGACTGATCCAGACTGGTTTTTCCTATCAGATCAACCCAATTTTTCTTGTGCTTGCATAAGTTAAAGGACTTACCACGATGAAACCGGAAGTTTCTCTTTGCAGCTTTGCCAATAATTTCAAGTCTCCCTTGTAGAAGCATCTCTCTCAAGATAATTTGTTCACCATTGCTTTCGTCTGAATCTTGGCCTTTAACTGAATAGTTTGTGCCTCTTGTGTGATGTTTACGTGATATGGACTTAATTCTGAGCACAGGCCATGAAAGTTGCACTCCATTAAAAATTAAAGCTTCCTTAGTGGTGAAAAATGAGAGCTTAAAGAACATCAATATGTATGCAGGGTTCGGGTTTGTTTATGTTGCTTGTTGACAAAGAAATAAATACGTTAGCAAGAGCTGTCAAGAAATTTTCCAACTAAATTTTTCAATTTCAACAGATCTGCATTGTCCAATGGAGAAACATTTTGTGGAAACATGTTGAATTTAACAAAAATGCATTTTTGGAGGAAAAAAACTGACACACAACTTTTTGATAATGTCAGAACATGTTTGGTTTGTGGCTTCAAAATAGATATTGCAAAAAAATTCAATTTTTTAAAATGTTAAGATCAGAATGAAACATTGATCTGAAATTACTGTTTTTGAATTACATTGATTTAGGAAGTCTTAAAATTTTGGTTTTATTCTGTTTTTGGAACAGGTGTTTTTTAAACTCGTGGAATTTCCCACAGAACAGAAAATCTAATTCCTCCCCTGCACTACTCATTTTTATCTTCAGGTTGCGTTTTATTGAATATCCACTAGATGGTGTATGTACAAAGGCTCAAATGTATTTAGTGTGACCTAATTCACATTTACTTGCATGCTATAAATCAGAAGTTCTGAAACTTCATTGCATGCGACCCCCTTCTGACAACAAAAATTACTACGCGACCCAAGGAGTTGGGACTGAAACCTGAGCCTACCCGAACCCCACTGCCCTGGGTGGGGGGACCAAAGCTGAAGCCCAAGGGCTCAGCCCCCAGGTGGGGGGCCTGTAACCTGAGCCCTACCACACAAGTCTGAAGCCTGAGGGCTTTGGCCCCGGGTCCCAGCAAGTCTAACGCCAGCCCTGGTGATCTCATTAAAATGGGGTCACAACCCACTTTGGGGTCACAACCTACAGTTTGAGAACTGCTGCTATAAATAAAATAGTTTTTAAATGTTGGTTGCTCTCTTACTAAGCAGAAAATAACTCTCACTTTTGTAACTTTGATTTGAAAGATAAGTACTGAGATGTCAAGAGGGAAATTGGCTTTAAATATCTACATATTAATCCTGAGCTTTTATCTAGAAAACTTTTATGTGGAATATGTATTGGAATTTCATTTCTTTTTTTGGTCTGTATTGTAGTATCTACACTCCGTTCACTGAAGACACAGACACCGTGGGACAGAGAGCTCTGAACTCTATTCTCAATGCTGCCATCATGATCAGTGTCATCATTGTCATGACCATACTCCTGGTTGTGCTTTACAAATACAGGTGCTATAAGGTGAGCACAAATGTTAACCTTGGTAATTAGTTCTGTTAACCTTCTTTTATTTACTAAAATGTATTATCAGGGAAAGAGCAATCATGATTAACTAAACTGGCAGCACCAGTTGGATGTTCGCTGCTTTAGTTTTTGGAGCCTTGTTCCCCATATTGGGGGGGAATGGACAATTTATTGGATCAGATAGTACATAGTCTTTCATGGAGTAAAAGTGGACAAGGCATGATCTTGGCATTGCCAATAATAAAATGCACTTCAACAGCAATGTTTGTGTGTGACAGTATGTCACCTGAGATCAGGACTCAAAAATACATAATGGTATTATTGATGGGAGCTCAAACTTAATCTAGATGAGGGTTGCATCAACTTGCTAGAACTTACAGTCTCCATATGTCAAAGCTCCATGTTAAAGCTGTGGGTGTGGGCTACTTTTGGCCCAGTGATTGTGTTTTTTTCCTTTAATGCTTAATAAAGCAGGATGTGGAATAACAAAATGATATACTGTCTTTTTTAGTCAGACCCTTGAATATATGTGTTTTACAGTCACATAATTTGCTATCAAACTTGCCTCAAAATTTAGTTCCAGCTTCTTAGATTTTTGAGGGGAGTTTCTAACCTGCATGGATGCAATGAAAAAAAGCCTTTTGAAAATGTCACCACATTGTGATGGATGCAATGACATCTGCCTGAGTCTGCAGACACTCTGGAAAAAGATTTATGAGGTGTTAACTTCCCCATTTATCACAATGGGGTATTGAATTAATACCCCAAACAATGATGGTTTAAAATAGATATTTAAATTAATTCACTGCTGATCATTTTAGTAGAACTGGCCAACTGATGTGCTTAAACCCGCAATCCCAAACTGTCCTTTGGGCCTCTCCAGATGCCAGAAGCCTCACCTGTGCTTACCAAGCTGCCAAAACCTCTAGCTTCCCCTTGATCATTTCTACAGTGCAGTTGTGCACTGTCATTACAAAGATCTTTGGCACATCAGAAAGTGAATATGTAGACTGCATAAAACTAAATTCAATGACAAAATAAATATTGGAGCTTTGGTAGTGATTGTATTTATTTTCATGCTTACTTCATGAAAAATGTTGAACTTTTTGAATTTTAATGAAGCTAACACAGTATCTCCAAGCCGCTGCACTGAAGTGCTGAAAAATCCAGGCACCCAGTTGCTGAACATAAATCTGATTTTCTGCTGGGTATGTAGAGAATCACTGTTGGTTTACATTTCAGTGAACAGAAACAAACTTTTAGCAAAAGAATATTTGACATCCCAAGTGGTGGCAGTATGCTATCTACTTTGCTCATTTGTAGTGCCTATCATTCAGGCATTATGTCTGGGAAAATGCCTTTGAGGTAGGGAAAGTATTGTCCCAATTTTCCAACTGGAGTAATTGAGGCCCAAATGTGAAGCGTCTTACATGAGGTTACAGAGCAAATCAATAGTAGAGCTGGTCGTGATTTCAGATTCTAACTCTAACCACCAGAAATCAAGCCTTCTCAGCTTGTCTGAGTAGTTTCTCTTATTCTTTCATGTATTTTTATTTTTGCCTTAATTCCCCCATATTTTTAGTCTGTCTAAGCAAATTCTTTTACTGCCAGAGCTCCAGATTTAATTCCCTGTATTTTGCAAACCGTGGCAAGTCCCTTTTATTCAGGTTTTTAGCAGGCAAGCTGACTCTGTACCAACAAATCAGTTAGGAGTCATTGTCAGGTGAGACGTGGAAATGTTTTAATCAGAAGTCTAGAAACTTGCCATGACATGTTACGAAATATTTTGGATAACACTTATCTTTCACATGTAGTGTGTTGAGAAACTTCTATGAGAAAAGGACAGGTGGTTTTGAAAATGATTTAATATTTGAAAAGCCATGTAATGTGAAGAACACACATTACTGGTGTGGAAAGTGGTGTGATACACCAAATTGTTTCAGTTAGGTATCAGTGAGGCTACTCACGGTAGTTAAGCACATGTAAGTATTGCAGGATTGGGGCGTTAGAGCAGTGGCTCTCAACCTTTCCAGACTACTATATCCCCTTCAGGAGTCTGATTTGTCCTGCATACCCCCAAGTTTCACCTCACTTAAAAACTACTTGCTTACAAAATCAGACATTAAAAATACAAAAGTGTCTCAGTGCACTATTACTGAAAAATTGCTTGCTTTCTCCTTTTTACCATATAATTATAAAATAAATCAATTGGAATATAAGTATTATACGTACATTTCAGTGTATAGTATATAGGGCAGTATAAACAAGTCATTGTATGAAATTTTAGTTTGTACTGACTTCACTAGTGCTTTTTATGTAGCCTGTTGTAAAACTAGACAAATATCTAGGTTAATTGATGTACCCCCTAGAAGACCTCTGTGTACCACTGGTTGAGAACCGCTCCCTTAGTTATGCACTTTTTGGCATTTGTTCAGTAGAGCAGATCTGCTCTTTGCTAGAATGGGACATTAGTATTCAGGCACACTGGACTGCTAGGTCTCTTCTCTTCCTAGGCAGTAGGACAGTTTTCTTTGGGGTTTTCTTATTGCTAATATGTCTTTCATTTAACCATAAAGTTATGTCATCTTGTCCATCAAAGTGACCTGAAAAGATTTTGTTTTTAAAAACAAAATCCAGTCTTTCACTCTATCAGAATATATGTGTAGCCTTACACATTATTTGTAAAGCTGATCCCCAGCTTCAGAGTTCTTCTCCTTGTAACAGTTGTTGGTGACAGAAATTTGACGTCTTCCCTGCCAACAGCATTTAAAAACCGAATGTTTAATGCAAAGGAGAAAGCTGCGCATCCTTTATTTTTTGAGACGGCTCTGTCAGATATAGAGAGAGGCTAACCTGTGAGGTTACCCAGGCTTGCCAACAAGTCTTGTTACATTGAGGTTTTTTTGTAAACTGGGATACATCATGAAGGATGGCCCAGAGGAAGAGATAGAAAGTGGAAGAGATCCTGCAGAGGACTCTGAACACACTTAAGAAAATACATTTAAAACCTATATGAAACTTGACACTCTTTTGTTTGTTAGAAGGTTGTTGCTGTTTCATGTAAGTCAAATAAATACTAGTGAAACAGAAATAATCTCTACAAGGTAAAACATTAAATTTCATAAGTTTTTATTGTTTTTAAAAATGTTTAAAATCCAATATAAACCATTTGCAAGGAGGGAAATAAGGAGGAAAAACAAAACTCCAGATCAGAAAGATTGAGTTCTCTTGGATGTATAGTTGTTTTGAATAGTAAATTCTGCTCTGAATCTGGCTTCAACACAGGTAGGATTCCTTGTGCCATTTTAACCAGTTCAAGCAAGTACTAAATTACTGCTTCTGACTTCTTTATCTATAAAGAACTTTAAACTAGTTGTGGGGTCCATGTCTTAGCTTGTGTGTGAGGTTCCTTGTCTAGAAGAAAAAAATATTTCTTTATATTTCACATTTTTCATACCTCATTGCACCTCAAAGGTACTCTTCTTAAGGCCAGAACTTGCCCAAAGTCTTTAACAGGTTGGAGTTTTTGACTTACAATTCTAGGAATCTGTTTTTCTGAAGAGATTGTCCGTTCCCCTCCTTCCGTTGTTTTTGAAAGATATCTTCTATTGCTTTTTTCCCTGGGTTTTGGATGATTTTCTTCCAGTTTGATGTAGCATTTCAGAGCTTTGTTTTTTGTAATCGGGTACTTAGGAAATCTAGCATTTTGTCATCTTGCAGCCTGTCAGTTCAGACATGATCATAGTTAGAGGGCTTTCCAAATTCTCTTCAATCTTTGTTTTTAGTCTGGGACATTAGTATGAAGGACTTGTCCCAAAGTATGCTCACTCCTTAAAACAAGGTTTGATGATATTTTCTAATGTAACTTTTTTTTGTAAAATTCATGTATGTCTTGCTAGACTTTAATCTCAAAACACGGTTGTCATCTTGATATACATGGTGATGTATTTTGCTATCAAATTGTGTGATGTGTATAGATCACACTATTAGGTGTGTTAGTATTTGCTCTTCATATGCAATAAAAAGGTGCTTACATTCGTTATTCATTCATTCCTTACGTGATGCCTTATGCTAATTCTAGTTGATTTTAATATGCTAGAATTCATAAATATAACACTTTAACATTGTACTTCATCCATAAGGTTACACATAGATTCTGCTATTGATTTGGAAACTGGGCTGTTCATTTCTTTAAATAATAGAAAAATTAATAGATGTTTTCCATGTATTTTACAATGCAGTATATTCTGCTTTGACATCAAGCCAACATTATCAAAGTGCTGTAAGTTAATATGCTAAAAATACTTTGCACTTATAGAGCACCTTTTATTCAAGGATTCCAAAGCAATTTACAATGGTTGGTTAAGTAGTGCCCCATTTTATAGATGAGTAAACTCAGGCACAGAAGTCAAGGGACTAGCCAAAAATCAATGTATCAGTATAGAGTATGGTATGGAGCCAAAGACTTCTGAATCTCATTCCCTTGCTCTAACCACAAGATATTAATATGGCTGGGGGCTGTGAGTGGTACTCTGAAAACTGGCTCAGATATTACTATATCTTCTGCTTATGAAATTGAACCTTAAAAAGGCATTTTTGATAAAGATGTAATTAACTTTAAAATGTCCAGTTTGAAATGGAGATGTTTATTGTTGTGTCTTTCTCTTTCAGGTGATCCATGGCTGGCTTATCATTTCTTCTCTATTGCTGCTTTTCTTTTTCTCATTCATCTACTTGGGGTAAGTCTACAAGAGTTTCAACTTCAGAATTTGCCTTCCAGCCAATCTTTGTCTCTTCACCATAAGCATACATAAACAGTTGTCCTCATGTCACCGTGGTAATTGGTAAGGGTCAGCCATGCAAAGGGTATTTATTTGGGAACAGTCTCAAAGACTTAATCTACTGAAAGGAATCTGTTCTGTCACCGATACACACTTCTATTATATCTAATGAAAGTTATGCGCTTGCATCTACAGCAGAATAGACCTGTGTTTCAAGGCTTTGTACTTGTCTTGTAAGTCAAATCCTGAAGCAGCACTTCACCACCTCATCAGGAATGGCCGTTCAGCAAGCTCAAGCACTGATTTTTCACAGGCCAGTGGAAGTTACCTATGACTTGGAGAAAATACACTTGTTCCCTGCGAAGTAGTTTTTCCATTCATTGTATTCAGTAATCTCTCATATCTGATTGAGAAACATAGCTCCATCCTCAAAGGGAGATTTTTACTTTCTAGGAACGGTGGGCAGCTATAATGGTGATGCAGACCCCAAACACTCTGTTACAGTCAGCATGCATTTCTTACCCCTGAGTTAGCACTATGATTTCATCTAATAGGACAAAAATGAATGAAGAACCCCAGGCTTATATTCCTGGAGAGCCGTCATAACTTTAAATTTCTTAGATATATTTATTTCACAGAATATTTTGTTCTCTTTAGTTTAAAAAAATCAGTTCATTAGGGCCCAGGACAATGTCTGATCAGCTGAAGCATTCACACTACATCCTCCTTCCCTTGCATGGTTGACACAGTGGTGCTATGTGTCTAGTTGACATTCCATGCAGGTAACTAACAGAGCCATTTGTATGCCAGGAAATTATTTTTTGGAAATTTTACTTACAAAATGGAGGACCATCTATAGGTTAATCAAGGTAACTACTTTGCATTGATGTCCTGTGCTGGCAGCTTTTTGATCTGTGACTGAGAAGGAAACGAGGGTCAATGGAGGATTGTACTGCAGAAAACTGAATTAGTAAACCTGAAATAGTTTAAATGAAACACACCCTGTAAAACTAGCTCTTCCTCAAAAAGCAAACTGTTTCTTTGAGTCATTGTCAGATCTAATTAAGATCTAATAAAAGAACAACTTTGTTTGTTAAAATACATGGAGTGTAGAGTTTTAAAATCTAATTCTCAAGTTTGCCTTCTTTGTTTTTTGCCATTGCTTTAGAGAAACAGTTGCCTGTTTTCTTTATCTAATCTCCTTTTCTTAAATGTTTTAGTGAGGTTTTTAAAACCTATAACGTTGCCATGGACTACATCACACTCGCGCTCATGATCTGGAACTTTGGTGTGGTGGGAATGATCTGCATTCACTGGAAAGGCCCGCTCCGGCTCCAGCAAGCATATCTCATTATGATCAGTGCTCTCATGGCGCTGGTATTCATTAAATACCTTCCTGAATGGACTGCATGGCTTATCCTAGCTGTGATTTCAGTATATGGTAAGATCCTGAAAAAAGCATAATACCAGCAATGATGATGGCATGCCCTCTTCCTACTTTCACTTCTTCCATCTGTTTGACCAGACATAAAACCCAGGGTCCAAACACAGGCAGGGCAAGGGTTTTGCTGCAATGTCTTACTCAAATTCCAGGGACCAGACTGTGTTCCCTTACATCTAACCCATGGGTAAGTCCCCCTCAAATGGCTGTTACCTCTGAGTGCCTCTGCAATACTGTCTCTGTCCACATACCCTGGACCTTATGAGGGGCCCTCTCCGGGTGTGCAGGAAGTGCAGATGGGATTGGAATTGGGGTAGTACAAGGGAGGAGAGGATAGGCATGTGACCCATATTGTAGTCCTCCTTCTGGTCTCATTGAAAATAACTCTTGTGTCTCCCACTCCCTCAAGGGCCCTTGGGAGCTATTGCATTTCCAGAGTGAAGCAGTTCCTTGGGAAGCTGGAGCCACATCCTGGGTACAAGGGCTTGACGTGGGTAGCTGTGGCCTCCCTAGGGTCCTCCAAATACCAAGGGGGCCAATCCATCTCCTGACAAGAAGGGGGTAATCTCAGAAATTCCTCTAGGAGTTTTCCTTAGGGAAAAGTCCCTTCACACAGGAGGATCTAGTCATGGCATGGTTAAACACTCTCCCACAGTTCAAATTGCTATAGTACTCATTTCCTTTTCTAGATTATCACATATTCTGTTTCATCCCAGAGAAGGCTGCAATAAACTATATCTAGAGATCACATAACCTGTCTCAGACAGTTATCATACACTTTTAAAGGGCACTGAAACCCTTCAGTAGGAATGGTACTCTGTATTTTATGCTATTCATGATCTTGCTATAAGGGCAGATGTGTCTCAAAGACTGATTTGGTTTACATAATAGGCCAGAATAGCTAAGGTTACGTCTACATGACAAGCTAGGAGTATGATTTCCCCTGCTTGTGTACACATGCTCACGCTAGCTTGATGAGAGCTAGCGCGAGAATAAGTAGCAATGAAGCGGTGGTAGCATGGATCGTGGCAACAGAGGCTGAGCTGTGCTGAGTACCTAACCCCTGGTTTTGGGTGTGTTTGTACTTGGCGTGGCTCAGCCATACCTCCGCTAGCCATGCTACACTTCTATTGATACTCACGTGACCAAGACAAGAGCTAGCGCAAGCATGTGTTTGTGTATAATCTAGCTCCTAGTGTATAATCGAAATTTCTTATAGCAAAGAGGAGTATCAGTGCAAACTTGCTCATAAAGAGTTTGAATTAATTTGGAAGCGCAGAAGTGAATTTTAACTGCAGATGGACACAGAGTCTGAAATTCCCTGATAGCAGGAAAGGTGAGCGTCTGGTTTGTTTTTTTTCTCCATATTTGTAGAAATACAGGATTAATCAGACTTGATTGGCCCTTTGTCCATCTTAGGCCAGTATTGTCCTTAGGTATCTGATGCCTCAGAAGAAGGTGAAAATGTTCCTTATGCACATAGCACTAGCTGGTTGACCCAGTTTATGAATGAGGTAGGGAGAGTCTTCCTTGGCTTTCATAGGTCAACTGCTTATTAAGCCCTTGTATCACAGCTGGCATGAACCCAAGGGTTAGTAGTCATAAGATTTCATTTATTTCACTTTAAACATAGATGTTTAGACAAGACTGTCCCATCCATGTGAAATACACTCCATAACAATAACAAACAGCAGCAATTCCTGTCCAATATAAAATAGGCAGTTACCCAATAATAATAATAATCCCCACCCCTCGGATTCCCCAAAGAAACCCCACACTCGGAGCACCTTATCCTTCCCTGAGTGCTAGCCCAAGGAACACAGGCTTCACAGCGTGACCTGAAGGTCACCACATTTGGACTATTTTCAACCTGGTAGGGGTGAATTCCACGGTTATCAGATGCTTATCTAATTCTTTTTTGAACCCGGTTGTACTTTTGACCCTCACAACATCCCATAACAATGAGTTCCAAAGGATGACTGCATTGTGTGAAGAAGTACTTCCTTATGTTTGTTTTAAAACTGCTGCCTGTTAATTTTATTGGGTGCCCCTGGTTCTTGTGTTATGTGAAGGGGTAAATAACACTTCCCTATTCACTTTCTCCACACCAGTCATGATTTTATAGACCTCTGTCATCTCCCTCCTTACTCTTCTCTTCTGTAAAGTGAACAGTCCCAGTCTTTTTAATCTCTCCTCAGATGGAAGCTGTTCCATACTTCTCATCATTGATTTTGCCCTTCTCTGTATCTTTTTCAATTCTAATATATCTTTTTTGAGATGGGGTGACCAGAAATGCACACAGTATTCAAGGTGTGGGCATACTATGGATTTAGATAGTGGCATTATGATATTTTGTCATCTTATCGATCCCTTTGCTAATGGTTCTTATCGCTTTGTGTGTATAGTTGGGATTATTTTTTCCATTGTGCATTACTTTGCTCCTAGCAACATTGAATTTTATCCGCCATTTTGTTGCTCAGTCACCCAGTTTAGATAGATCCCTTTGTAACTCTTCTCAATCAGCTTTGGATTTAACTATCTTCAGTAATTTTATATCCTATCCTCTTTTCCAGATCATATATGAATAAGTTGGATAGCACAGGTCCCAGCATAGATCCTTGGGTGACCCGGTGTTTACTTCTCTCCATTGTGAAAACTGATAATTTATTCCTACCCTTTGTTTCCTATTTTTTAACCAGTTACTGATACATGAGAGGACCTTCCCTCTTATCCCCTGACTTCTTATTTTGCTTAAGAGCCTTTGGTGAGGGTACTTGTTAAAGGCTTTCTGAAAGTCCACAAGTACTCCTTTTCTTTTTGCGGATACAGACTAACATGGCTGCTACTCTGAAACCTGAAAGTCCATGTACACTAATCAACTGAATCACCCTTGTCCGCATGCTTTGAACTCCCTCAAATAATTCTAATATTTTGGTTAGGCATGATTTCCCTTTACAGAAGCTGTGTTGACTCTTCCCCAACAAATCAAGTTCATCTAGGTGTCTGATAATTCTGTTTTTTATTTTAGTTTCAAACAATTGGCCTTGTGCTGAAGTTAGGCTTAATGGCATGTCATTGCCAGGATCACCCCTGGAGTTTTTGGTTTTTTTTAAATTGGTGTTACATTAGCTTTCTTCCAGTCATCTGGTATAGAAACTGATTTAAGCAATAGGTTACATACCACAGGTAGTAGTTCTGCAATTTCATATTTGAGTTCCTTCAGAACTCTTGGGTGAATACATTCTGGTCCTGGTGACTTACTACTATTTAATTTATCAGTTTGTTTCAAAACCTCTTCTATTGACACCTCAGACTAGGACAGTTACTCAGATTTGTCACCTAAAAAAGAGCGGCTCAGGTATGGGAATCTCCTTCATGTCCTCTGCAGTGAAAACTGGTGCAAAGAATTGATTTAGATTCTCTGCAACGGTCTTGTCTTCCTGAAGTGCTGCTTTGGCACCTTGATCGTCCAGTGGCTGCACTGATTTTTCTGTCAGGCTTCCTGCTTCTGCTGCTTTTCAAAAAAAATTGTGCTGTTAGTTTTTATGTCTTTTTGGTAGTTGCTCTTTAAAATTTTTTTGGCCTGCATAATTATATTTTTACACTTGACTTGCCAGAATTTATGTTCCTTTCTGTTTTCAGTAGGATGTGTCTTCTAATTTTAAAGGATGTCTCTAAACCACCTCTTTTATTCTGCTGTTTAGCCATGGTGACTTTTTTTTTGGTCCTCTTTCAGTTTGTTTGGTTTTTTTTATTTGGGGTATACATTTAGTTTGAGTCTCTATTCTGATGTTTTAAATTTCCATGCTGTTTGCAGACATTTCACTCTTGTGACTGTTCCTTTTAATTTCCGTTTAACTAGCTTCCTCATTTTTATGTAATTCCCCTTCTTTGAAGTTAAAAGCGACTGTGATGGGTTTCTTCTCTCCCCCCGCCCCCCATGAGGATGTTATCTTCAATTACATTATGATGGCTGTTACTGAGCAGTTCAGCTATATTCACCTCTTGGACTAGATCTTGTGCTCTATTAGGACTAAATGAAGAATTGCCCCTCCCCTTGAGGGGTCTAGGACTAACTGCTCCAAGAAGCAGTCATTAATGATGTCCAGAGATTTTATCTCTGCATCCCATCCCAAGGTGATGTGTTCCCAGTCAATATGGGGATAGTTGAAATCCCCCATTATTATTGGCTTTTCTTTTTATGTAGCCTTTATAATCTCCCTGAGCATAATACAATGCCCATCCTGGTCAAGTGGTCGGTAGTGTATTCCTACTGCTATACTCTTATGACCACCTTTATTGATATGTCTGGTTCAGTGACTTCCTTTGATTTTATATTTACTTCTTTTAGTTTCATTCATTGTCCCATGTACAAGAACCAGAGGACTTGATGAAAAAGGGGGCTGCTCATATTTCATTATGCTGCTCATCACTTTGAATACCTTAGTCAAATCCTTGCAAATACTCCTTTTTTCCAAGATTAATAATCCTAGTTTTTTCAAACTCTCCATATATAAATATTCATGCTTTCTCTTGTTCAAGGGGGAGCAGGCAGGTTGGCAGCCTGTGTGAGACTTGCACGTTCTATACAATACCTCTGTACGCTCCACTTACCTATTCTCTTAAATTGTAATGTTACTTTAGAGAATCCAAACCGACTGTTCCAAAGCTGGGGCTATAGCACCAACCCTGTGAGTCTATGTCACTGGCTGGGCAATCATATCAGGAGTACGAATAGCAATTGCTGCCCTGCTATACATATGCCACTCCTTGGAACTTCAAGTAAATACAGGAGTGTCCACTTTAACACCCATAATGACTATAGATATTATTGTAGCGGTCGTAGACTCATGTGTAGCCACAGTACAGATTCTTTGCAATGAGAGCTTGGTAGCCAATCTGTCTCGGTCCTCAGATGGCAGTCTGATCTTGCTTGGTACTTCTAGGCCACGTGGCTGCATGCGTCCATGTGACCCCTTTCACCAGGCTTCACCTATGCAGGCTCCAAGTTTGGCTGAGTAAGGTCTGTCCCAAAGAGATTCCTTGGATAAGAGAGTCGCGCTTCCTCCCAGTGTCTGGATATCTCTCAGCTGATGGGAATAGAGAGAGAGAGTGTTTGTGTGTGATGGGGTTTCCCTTTGCTTCTGCCCCACCCACAAAGACACCGTGACAGATGTGTCCCTCTGAGGCTGGGGTGGCATACCTGGGTGACCAGATAGCTCAGGGCTCCTGGACTTCTTAAAAGTGCATACACCAGGTCAACCGACTCAAGCTTCAAGCAGTCCACGAAGCATGCAAACAATTCCTCCCCTTCATTCAATCCATTCGGGTCCAGGTAAGATCAGACAGTGTGACCACTGCTTAGTATATAAACACACAGAGAGGATCAAGGTTTGCATCGCTCTGCAGGGAGGTGGTACACCTCTGAAACTGGTGCATCCAGCACCAGATCATCCTCTGCAGTGCATCTGCCTGGGGTAATGAATTCCCTAGCAGATAGCCTCAGCAGGCATTTTCACAAGTGGGAGCTCTACCTGTCTGTCACCCAATGAATCTTTTCCCATTGGGGATCCCCATCTTCCAACTTTTTGCAACCCAGGACAACAGAAGGTGCTCAACTTATTGCTCTCTGGATGCTCACAGAACTGCTCCAGAGAGGATGCATTCCTTATGCACTGGTCAGACCTGTAGATGCACACCTTCCTTCCCATTCCGTTCCTAACATGAGTCCTCCAAAAGACCAGCCCCAGCAGTTCTGGTTCTCTATGGCCCTACAGGTGGCCTCCCACCCATGCAGTCACCTGTACCCATTTCCAGACCTATGATCACAGAACAAGGGCGGCACCAGGTATCCCAAACTGGCAGCCCTTCACCTGACAGCCTTGTTTTTGGATGGATGACAGAATTAGAGAGATCCTGCTTGAAGAAAGTCCTGTTCATCGTTTCCAAAAGCAAAAAACCTTCTGTGGGAAAGTGTTACACTGCCAAGTGGGAGTGGTTCTCCCTGTGGTGTCAGGCGCAATTTGCTTCTAGAGGAATCTGGCATTCCTCTTATCCTGGACTGTCTCCTCTCATTGGAAGTCACAGGCCTATCCATTAGTAAATTAAGGGTTTGTTTAGCAGCTATCAATGCCTTTTACCCTCTGGTAGAGGGTTTTCACCCATTCCACAACAGTCAAGTTCTTAAAAGGCACCGTCAGAATGTTCCCACTGGTATCAAGACCTACTCTGTTTTGGAACCTGAACCTACAGCTTTCCCAATTCATGAAACTGCCCTTTGAACTCTTGGCTTCGTGCTGCCTCTTACTTTTATCAATGAAGGTAGCCATCCTCACAGCATCACCTCAGCCAAGAGAGTAGTTGAGCTTAGGGGCCCTCAGGGCCCTTGCCTTATATTGTCTTTCACAGGGACAGAGTATCCCTCAGACTGGACTGCGAATTCATCCTTGAGGTTCCATCTGACTTTCATTTGAACTGGACACTCCACTTCACTTCTTTTTTCTTTTTAACTGAAGACCTAGAGAATATAGAGGCAGGAAATGGAATGCTGGAGCCCTGGGGGCATGCAGTCTGGATAGGACAAAGCACTCTAGAAGATCTCCATGACTATTTGTCTCCATATCTGAGAGGATGAAGGGAGAGGCGATGTCTTTCCAGGGACTCACAGCTGGAAATCCATTCTGAATCTTTCTCTGCTGTGAGAGGGCAGTAGTCCCTCCTTCCCAGTCTGTCAGGGCTCACTCTACCAGAGTGCAAGCTGCCTCGGTGGCATCCTTTCAAGGAGTCCCACTCTTGGAAACCTATAGACTGGCAGATTGGCTCTGTTGGCATGTTACCAGGCACTATTCCCTGATTCAAGCCTCAGCTGAGGAGGCTTCCTTCGTTTCTCCAATCTTGCTAACTGTGGTGCAAAGCGTGGGTGGCGGTTGAAGCTTCCCCTTGGAGAGGCTCGCCCCCAGCCCTGCCTCTTTCCTCCAAGGCCACACCCCCGCTTGCTGCTCTCAGCCCCCCCACAGCCCTGACCAGGGGGTGGGGTGGGTTGGGTTGGGGCTCAGTCAGAGCTATGAGGATGGGGGCTAAGAGCTCGTCCCCAGCTGAAGTCAAGCTCTCAGCCTTGGCTGGTACTGCACACAGCTCTTGGCTCTGGCTGGGGCTGAGAGTCTGGACCCCTTCCCCTATTCTGCCCCTTCCACCTGCAGCCCTGCCCCCACTCTGCCTCTTCTCTCCCCCCGCGAGGCCCTGCCCCCACTCACTGCTTCACCCCCCTCCTTCTCCCTGTTGTGGCTGTGAGAGCAAAAAAGGTCTGTGCCCCTGCCCTGATCCCAGGGCTGTGGTGGGGTGGGGCAGTTTTTCTGGGGGCCCCAAATCCACCATTCCTCCTCCCCCAGTGGCGTGAGGTTTGGGGAGGCTTAGCCTCCCGCAGCCTTCATTGCGCACCACCCATGGTGCAAAGCTCTTCCTCGCACTTGCCTTCTCAATAGGCATTGCTTGGGAGTCACTCATAGTGAATACCCATAGAGACTAGCACTCAAAGAAAGGGAAGTTACTTACATTATAGTAACAGGAGTTCTTTGAAATGTGTGGTTCCTATGGGTATTCACAATCCACCTTCCTTCCCTTCTGCTTTGGATTCTCACGTGATTCACAGCAGAGTCGGAATTGGAGAGGCAGTTGGTTTGCCCCACCCCTCACACCCTCTCTTTGCAGCACGAGGAGACACAGTGCATTGGTGTGGACCAACAGACACTGCTAATGAAGAATTTCTGGTTGTGGGAGCAGTGAATAGCCATAGGGACCATGCATCTCAAAGGACTCCCGTTATCATAAAGTGATTAACCTTTCTTTATTGATCTACCAGATGTTTTACAATGTGTACGCAATGGACTGTTAACAATCCAAACATCAACAATGTCATCATTAGGTTTCAGAGTTGTCAGTTTATTATAATTTTAGCAGAAACCTCAAGACTGAGTGCTTATCCCCAAATGCTGAGGTGGATATTCCATAGGTATTGTGATGGAGTGCAGTGGGGCAGCAAGGGTGTGGAATGAGGAATTTGGAATGAAATCCTGCTTCAAATTTGAAGTTACACCCATCCCTGCCTACAAGGGAGGGAGAGGAATTCACAACCTCCCCAGTACACAAAGCTTCAGCTGCTTCCTGGTTGCCAAAATTGTCAGATGCTGTATTGTTTACTACCCAGTCATCAAAACCCCAAGCGTGCCTCTACCAGCTTCTGTGATGAAACTACATGGTCTGAGTTTAAAAATATACAGCATGCTGAAAAACAACAGTTTGGGGACAGCATGAAAAAGTAATATCTCGTCAAAAGTAATGTCAGAATAGCTCCAGATATGTTAATTAGTGTACAGGTGAGTCGCATCATATGCGTATTTAACTTACGCAAATTCAACTATATGCTCTCGGCAAAAAAAAAAAAGAAACATAACAAGATACCTGTAAATAGTGCAGGCGATTCTGCCCACCATTCCGCTCAATGAGCGTATGCCCCAGAGTGAGGGTGAGATAGTAGATGTGAATCTGCTGTTCCCTCAGTCTGTCTCAGTTCCCGCGTGCCTCTCAGAGTGTGAGCATCTCGCCGTGCTGAGTGTGATTCTAGAGTTTAAAGATACGTATTTTTCATACAACATGGCCCCTAAACGCAAGCCAACTACTTCATCTGGTGCTCAACTGAAGAAACAGCGATCTGTTCCAACGCTGGAGGAAAAGCTGGCTGTGCTGGACTTACTGAGAGACGGTATGTCAGTCTCCAACGTGGCATGTAAATATGGCTGCAATGAATCTAGCATCCATGCCATCAAGATTAGAGAGAGAAATTCATCAAGCTGTGGCATCAAATGCTCCAATAACTGCTCAAGTGATGAGCCAGGTGCATGATAAGACTTTAATGAAGACTGAAAAGGCATTAAACTTATGGCTGGAAGACATGAACCGTAAATGTGTGCCAATCGATGCCAACATGTTGCAAGAAAAGGCTCTTAGCCTCTACGCGCTGTTCAAACCTCCCGCCGAAGAGGGACAGCCTTCTGATGAGAAGGAATTCAAAGCCAGCCAAGGTTGGCTTAACAATTTTAGGAACCTCTTCAACCTCAAAAACGTGCAGACTACTGGTGAAGCTGCATCTGTCAATGAAGAATGATTTAATGTTTGAATACGATCCCTCTATGGAACACAGCCTCAAAATCACACGTTGTATTACGGACGATTTGAGACTGTATCAAGAAATGTATGAGCAGCTCAAAAAACAACAGCGACAGTTGCCGATCACCATGTTTTTTCAAGGAAAAACAACCAGCATCAGATGAGTCAACGCAATCAACTTCTTGAGCTGAACCAGAGCCAACCACTTCGTCTACGACTCGCTCTCCGTCACCCAAGCTCTCTGTCACCTGGCTCGACATCAAGTCCCAGTGACCCCCTGTAATTACCCCCCTGTAATTAAAAATACAGTACTGTAAAATTATATTTTGCATATGTACTCTTATACATTGTGCATTACTGTATACATTATACATTTATACATATTACTGTACAGGGTTGTATACACAAAACCATGTACAGTATACTGTACTTTATGGGCGATTTAAGGGATTTTCAAGGGTAATTTTGATTATACACTATTTTAGCCTTACACGCTGACTTTAGAACCTAACCCCCGCGTAAGATGCAACTCCACTGTATTTGCATTCTTATTTAATTTATTAAAATTTCCAATATTTGAGTTTATCTGAATTTGCCATAATTTCCAGTTTCTTGGAGAAACCAGGGAGCCCTGCTGCAGGGTTTAAGTCCAGCTGGCCACAGAGTTATAAGTGTCTTTACTCCTAAAGTTCTTGGGAGTAGGGCTCTTCTCCCTGTGTGCCCTGATGACTGGAGCCAGCAGGGATGGCTCAGTGGTTTATGGCGCTGTTTTGGGACTCAGTTCCCTGGGTTCAATTCCACAGAGTTTCTGTGTGACCAAGGGCATGTCACTCAGCATGTGTGCATAAATTCTCAGTCTGTGAAGCAGGAATAATAATAACGCCCTGCTTCATAGGGGTGGTGTGGGGATAAATACATTAAAGAAGCACTCAATTACTGCAGTGATGGGGGGGGGGGGGGATCATGTAAGTACCTAAAATGGATGGAGCGCAACAGACCCTGGGGAACATGAAGGAACCAAAGAGAACCATGCACTTGCATATCATAGAAGTTAAACATGGAAAACATATGTGTTTATGCCAAAGGCCCAGACCTCTGACCAGTCAGTCTTCCACTCTTGCACCTCCTACAGTGAGCAAGTGTGCGGCATGCACTGACACTGCTGTATGCCAGACATTAAAAGTGGCAGTAGAATTGAGGGATATAGTGAATAGGGGAGAGGGCTTGACGGGGGGTGGGTCCCTGCCACATAATTTAGATATAATAAACTATCAACTCTATTTACCATCAATATCTACATCCACTGGACTTGTATCTTATCACTGAAAACAGGACTGGGACAAACTCATTAACCTGGTCTATATTCCAGGCAGCATCTTAGAGGGTATCCCATTACCATATCCCTGCAGCCACTCTCACATAAAAACTTTTTACAAACCAAGTCTGTAATACTGTAGTACAGGATCTTTTCTGTGTGCTCTCCCCTGCAGATCTGGTTGCTGTCCTATGTCCTAAAGGTCCTCTTCGTATGTTGGTTGAAACAGCTCAAGAGAGAAATGAAACACTCTTCCCAGCACTTATTTATTCCTGTAAGTATGTTTCGTTAAAGCTTTTAGATTTGTAATCTCTTGCCTGACCTTGAGGAAAGGAGATGTAATCATCCCATTGGCTTCCTTTGCTTTAATATGTTCTGTTGCATGTGCAGCTGGAGATCACATTTCATTTCCTTGGGCCTCAATTCTTAATTTGCTATTTACTCAGAAACCTGAAATATGTTCTTTATAAGATATTCCAAGATAAAAACAGCACACATTGTTCTTTTTAAATTAAAATGGTAAAAAATGGTAAAGGATCTTGGTCTGGCCAAAACAGCATCAGTAGAATGTGACTGTAGCATGCTTAGGATAGGCTTTGTTTCTGTTTAGAAATATATATCCATTTGCAGGGCTTAAACAATCTACTCACCACAGAGCGAGGGGATCCTATCCCATGTATTCCTGCAAGAAACCAATTTTCTTCAGACTTTTAAAAATTATGTTTCTAGCTTATGGTTGCAAGGAATACCTTATTAAATGTGAACTGTTTCTGTGTTCTCTGTGTGTGTCTGCTTCTGGTGTTGCTCATAGTTTGTCGACCTGAAATTATTTGCAATTTTGACACAAATCTGCAGACTAGTTTTAACCCAAAAACATGTTTAGGCTATATTCACAAAGTATATGTGGGGTGTGCCCACCTTGTAACTTTTAGTTCAGTGTTTAGAGCACTCACCCAGTAAGTGGGAGACCTAGTTCAATCCGTCCCCCAGCTGATATGGAGCAGGGACTTGAACTTGGGTCTCTCCTCATCCCCCCATCTAATCACATATATTTTGGTGTATTCTGGGATATTGTGTTATGATCTTTCTCAGTCTCTCCTGTTGAAACTGTTCTACCTTGTATACATAATTATGCATTGGAGCAAAGATTTGAACTTGGGTTTCCCACGTCCCAGGTGAGTGCCCTAACCACTGAGCTATAGAGTGGTTCTTACTTTCTCTCTATGTTCCAATAACTATTCAAGTATTTTATACAAAGTGGGATAGCTTCAATAGGAGAGAGACCTGTCTCAGGATGTTCCAGGCACTCTCCTCAGAGTGGGGGAAGACACAAGTTCAAGTCCTGGCTCCATATCAGGCAAATGGGGGAATTGAGCCCAGGTCCCCCCCATACTGGGTGAATGTCTTAACCATTGAGCTAAAAGTTATAAGGTAAGGACCACAACTACCTCTGGCAGTTTTGTGAATCTGGCCTTTAAAAATGCCTGGAAACAAGACCTTTTTGGGTTGAAATTCACCAACGTTTTTTCCAAATTTTTAGATTTGGCTCAAGTAGAACCAAAAAAAAATCAGTTATTTGCCCAGCTCTAGTAAGCAGCAGCAATGTAAAACTAGCACAAATCTGATCAGTTTCACTGCTGCTGTTGGTAATCCTGGGAGCAGCAGTGAAATTGTCAAGAATCAACCAATTTTACTTTGCTGCTGCTCAGGAAAACTCTGGGATGAAAGAGGAGGAGAACTGAAACTAAAATGCCAGGTGAAGATAAAGTACCAGACACACACTTTCACCTCCAGCAGCTAAGAGTCTCTCAGATAGTGGAAAGAGAGTTATTTCTCCCTTCCAGCAGCCATATTTTAGACTAATCAGGTACCCAGCAGCCGGAAACTGATTAAAAAAACCTGAGCCCCCTAGTGAGGTCCACTATGGTAATGCCAGCTTCCTCTCCCTTACCAGCAACTGGTCTTCTCACCAGGGCATCATCCATGGAGCTCACTATTGGGGATTCCTGCTTATCTTGCATATTGATTTCTGGCTACTGGGAGTGTATAGAGCTTTTTAAGCACTGTTCATTCAGACTGGATAAATTCAGAACATCTGGTTAAACTGCTTACATATTTTAACACTACAAGAAAGCTGACTGGGTAAGACCTTACAATTGGGAGAGGGACTGTGGTCTTGTGGGATGACAGGGAGTCAGGAGTTGTCTTTTTCCTAGCTCTGACATTAACTCGCTATCTGATCATCCCCCTGCCTCAGTTGTCTTGTATAAAATGGGGCCAATACCTATCTCGCAGGGGAGTTGTGAGGCTTGTTTTGTGCCCGGGGGGGGGGAGACGACGGGGGACTGTTTGAGATCATCTGAAAGGCTCTATAGAAGGCAAGCTATAAAAAATCCAAAATACTTTGACATTGAATGGAAGACTCTAGTTGTTTAAGAGGAATTGCCATGTTTTTATCCAAAATAAAAAAAATCGACATTAAAGATCAGTGTTTTAAAAGCTGGCCAGAAGTACAGGATAAATGCAGTTTATTACCTAGGTATTGCCATCTCAGATATAGAAGGGTGGGTGAATGTGGTGATGTCCAACTCATCAGACAGATTGTTACTTGGAGATCTGATTTGTTAGGGTATCCACCACTGACATTTTCCATACATACTAGCTTTGAGATACTATGATGTCCTGAAAACCTAGCAAATATCATGTTGATTCAGAAAACTTATTAAAATGTCAAGCACAGTAGAAATGTCTTATGTTGTAGACTCCATTTGGCTGCTTAGGAGAGAAGTGTGGTGGGGGGAGAGAGTTGGGTGGAGTGAGGGTTGACTTATCTGTCAATCTTAGTTCTCAGAGTAGCAGCTGTGTTAGTCTGTAGTCGCAAAAAGAAAAGGAGTACTTGTGGCACCTTAGAGACTAACCAATTTATTTGAGCATAAGCTTTCGTGAGCTACAGCTCACGTCATCGGATGCATCTTAGTTCTGTTGTACTAGTAACATCCGCCAATAGCTGGCTCGGCCCTTCTGTATGCCCAAGAAGTGGAAGTTAGGGCTGGGAAACAACAAACTTGAACTTAAAATAAACAACTTAAATTGAATACAATTGAATTGTAAAAGAATAGAAGAAGTGACAAGCCTTTTAAAAAGAAAAATAACTTCTATAGATTCAGTTACCAGCACTGCCTGTGTAAACTGGTGCTACTTCAATACCAGTCATTCTACTTCCAAATGAAAATCTGGTTGCTTCTGTAAAGGAGAGTAGGAGGAGAATCATCAGTTCAGTTCAGTTTTTCAATGTGTACTCTTAAAAGGAAACTGTATCTCTAAGGCAGCTGCAACTTACCATTTTTATAACATTTATTATGACCAGTCTGTATCCAGTCAGATCTAGAAGATGTGTTGTAGCTGAAACTGACTTAATCCCATCTATTAGTATGCCTTTAAGTAGTTTAAAAGGAAGTAAAACTGCCTGTGACAGAAGATAGTTGCAGCAAAAAAGGTAGTAGAGAAACGATAGCCCAATGCTGAGACCAGAGTTTGTCTGCTGGCACATATTGACCAGCGTGTTTTCTTCAATAGCAACGATGATATGGCTAGTGAACATGGCTGAGGAAGACCCGGAAGCCCAACGGAAAGCTTCCAAAAGCTCCACTTACGATAAACAAGGTGAGGATTTCTTTTGCATGTTTTCTTACTATAGAACATCTTCACAGAGAACTGTCCCTGCTTTCAGATGGAGCTTTTTAAACACACTTTTTGCACAGACCGGGCAACAAATGGTTCTCCACTCCCTAAGAGTGAAAGCCCCACTAGAAATAATCTGTCTTGACTGCAAATGATGTTCAGTTAATATGCAATTAATATTCTTGCAGCTATTCATTATTATGGAACTCTTGGTTTCTATTTAAGAGACTTGTCTCAACAAGTACAGGAACTCTTCACTTAAAGTTGTCCCGGTTAACATGGTTACCTTGCTGATCAATTAGGGAACCTGCTCGTTTAAAGCTGTGCAATGCTCCCTTATAATGCCGTTTGGCAGCCGCCTGCTTTGTCCACTGCTTGCAGGGAGAGCAGCCCGTTGTAGCTAGCTGGTGGGGGCTTGGAACCAGGGTGGATCGGCAGACCCCTATCAGCTCCCTGCTCCCTTGAATTCCCTGTGCAGCAGCTGCTCAGCAGGCTATCAATTGCCGTAGTTCAGCTGTCCCTCCCCCCACTGCCATGTGCTGCTCCTGCCCCCTGTCTTGGAGCTGCTCCCCGAGACTCCTGCTTGCCGTGGGGGGGGAGGGGAAGAAGAGGGAGGCTAATGTCAAGGTGTCCCTCTCCCCCCCAGCTCCTGCACCCTGCTTACCCCATCTTCCATAGAGCAGGGGGGGACACACGGATGAGGGAGCTGCTGCCTTAGGCAGCAGCAGCTGTGGTCCCTCTCAGCTTCCTGATCTAATTAACAAGGCAGTGTACTTCTGACCCCACTCTTCATAATTAAAGGGGAAATGCACATCTCTATCTCTCAAACACACACAGGGTGTGTGTCTCTGTCTCTCTCTGTCTGCCCTCCCTCCTTTCCTGCTGCCTTGTAGAGTGTGAGAGTTAACCCTTGAGGGCTCAGCCAATTGCTAGTTCATCATTTAACACTAAGGCATTCCCTGGGAAATATCCCACCCTCTGACTCCTCCACCTCAACCAAACTTCATAATCATCATCACTGTGTACCAGTATTAAATTGTTTAAAACTTATACTCTGTGTGTGTGTGTGTGTGTGTGTGTATGTATATATATATATATATATATATATAAAAAAGGTATACAGTCTTCTGTCTGGTGAAAAAAATTTCCCTGGAATCTAACCTCCTCATTTACATTATCTTATGGGGAAATTGGATTCGCTTAACATCGTTTCGCTTAAAGTTGCATTTTTCAGGACCATAACTACAATGTTAAGTGAGGAGTTCCTGTACTGACTGAGCTCAGTTCAGTGCAGAGGATAGTTGTGGTAAGGCAACATCCATGTGCAGGGAAAGGCAAAGTTTATAAAATGAGAGTTTAAAGAATAAGGCCACATTGAAAGGGCAGGATTTGATCAGGTTTCCTGATAGTCCATTCACAGATTTCTGTACAACACTGAGTGGTTCTGCTTTCTTCCCTTTTCTAAGGGCTCCCATCCAGTGAGCATGTGGTATAGAGCTGTTGTCTCACTGGAGAGAGTCAAAGACATTCTGCTGACAAAATGTCCTCATGTTGTCATGTCAGATCATGATATAATGGGATGACATTTTGCTGTAACCTCATATTGCATCAACAATCTCACTGTAACTGGTTAAAAGATAGGAAACAAAGAGTAAGAATAAATTATCAGTTTTCACAGTAAATAGCGGACTGCCCCCAAGGATCTGAACTGCAACCAGTTCTTTTCAACATATTCATAAATGATCTGGAAAAGGGGTAAACAGTGAGGTGGCAACATTTGCAGATGATACAAATTTACTCAGAATAGTTAAGTCCAAAGCTGACTGAGAAGAGTTACAAAGGGATTGCACAAAACTGGGTGACTGGGCAACAAAAATGGCAGATGAAATTCACTGTTGATAAGTGCAGAGTAATCCACACTGGAAAACACAATACCAACTATACATATAAAATGACTGAGTCTAACTCAGCTGTTACCACTCAAGAAAGAAATCTTGGAGTCATTGTAGATAGTTCTCTAAAAACATCAGTTCAATGTGAAGCAGCAGTCAAAAAAGCAAACAAAATGTTTGGAACCATTAGAAAAGGGATAGATAATAAGACAGAAAATATCTTAATGTCACTATATAAATCCATGGTATGCCCACACGTTGAATACTGCCTGCCATTCACGTCACTCCATCTTAAAAAAGATATATTACATTGGAAAAAGTACAGAGAAAGGCAGCAAAAATTATTAGTTTCCATCTGAGGAGAGATTAAAAAAACTGGAACTTTTTAGTTCAGAAAAGGGATAACTAAGCGGGGATATGATAGAGGTCTGTAAAATTTTAACTGGTGTGGAGAAAATGAATGACAGTGTTATTTATTCCTTCACGTAGCATAAGACCCAGGGGTCACCCAATGAAATTAATAGGCAGCAGTTTTAAAACTAACATAAGGAAGTGTTCTTCACACAACATAGGAACTTGCTGCTAGGGGATGTTATGAAGGCCAAAAGTAGAACTGGGCTTAGTAAAGAATTAGGCAAATTCACGGAGAATAAATCCGTCAATGGCTGTTAGCCAAGATTGTCAGGGATGCAACCCCGTGCTCTGGGTGTCCCTAAACCTCTGACCACCGAAGATGGAACTGGATTACTTGATAAATTGCCCTGTTCTGTTCATTTCCTCTAACACATCTGGCATCAGCCACTGTTAGAAGACAGGATACTGGTCTGCCCCACTATGGCCATTCTTTCATCATTTTTTCATCATCATTTTTGTTGCTTTCCTCTGGACTCTCTCCAATTTGTCCATATCTTTCCTAAAGTGTGGCACCTGACCTTGGACACAGTACTTCAGCTGAGGTCTCACCAGTGCCGACTAGAGGAGGACAGTTACCCCATGTGTCTGACTGTATTAACAGGAGTGTCTTTGTATGAGAAACACTTTTGAAATAGGTTTTATACTATTGTTTTCTTCCCTTGAGCCGCACCGAACCAGACTCAGAATGAAGATGCTGACATGGATGACGGAGGTTTCAATCCGGAATGGGAGCAACAAAGGGATACCCGAATAGGGCCACTTGAATCAACTCCTGAATCCCGGGCTGCTGTTCAGGCTCTCCCTAGTAACTCCCAAGCCAGCGAGGACCCAGAAGAGAGTAAGTATTGTTCCAAGACTGAATAAATGTACATTTGGTTTTCAGTCAGCTAAAGATAATGTGTCTGTTCATTCATATGTTACTTACATAGTACGCTGTATTGCAAGGACGGGCTGAAAAGTCCCTAATGATGAGGACATGTTGATCCACCTGATGACCTTCACAGGACTGGATGGAGCTCCATTTAGGTGTCTTTGTTCGTTTTCGTTTGAGACGCTGCAGAGGGGAGATATTGAGATAATTGTTCTTATTTTGCTATTGATCAACTGTGTTAGCTCCCTATCTGCTTAAACTGTCATTTAACAGTAATGACCTGAATGGCTTTTTTCAGTCTGCTGATGGTCAGAGATGATCATCCATTTGGATACAGACCTTGCAACGGCGATCCATGCCTTTCGTCACCTCAAGATTAGAATACCGTAGTACACTCTGCACAAAACTCAATGTTAAGTCTAATTAGAAACCAAAGTTCAATGCAGGATGTTGCAGCTTGCTTGGTTTTTGTTTTTTCCCCCTGTAGCAGCCTGCTTGTTAAATGCAGTGTCTCGCTGTGAGCACATAACATCAGGAGTCAGGGATCTGCACAGGCAGGCTTTTCGTTTCCAGGTGGAATTTAAGGTGGTGTTGGACCTGTAGAGCACTAAGCATTTTCAGACCTGCCTGTCTGGCAGACTCCCCCCGTGCGTTACTGCCATAGTTGTGAAGGCACTTGTTGAAAGTGGTAGGATGTTAGTAGGGTGTATTTCATAACCGCATCTTTGGAGTTTACTGCCTGCATTTCTCCAAAATAACCCAAATCTCTGTTGACCTTCAGAGTGAACTGCAAAGCCTCTTTCTTTGCCAGAGCTTTTGGGAAGGACACTTAGGGGCACAGGGATCTTGGGAGTGGGGTGGAGTGTATTTTTAGTCTTTTAACAACTGACCTAATTCTTTTATGTGTAGACTGGCTGTGTTGGTAGACAGTTATAGTTTTCTGAATGGATTGTTATTTAAAGTAAGTGTTAGACTCCTGTCCCAGCTGTAGGCACTTTTTCTCCCTGCCCATGTGGGTATTTTAAATGAAGAAAATAACAAATTGTTCCAAGATGTGTGTCTTCCTCCCTCTATTTCTACAATCAGTAGTTCTAGTAGCATATTTACAGTGCTGCTGGTCATACTTGTCAGCCAGCAATAACTTGTTAGAAGTATGTTGGGAAATTCACGTTGTGTGGCAGTAGCTTTGTAGCCATTGCACTGATCACTGAGCGTTTAATACACTGCAACAGTATTTAAATGTTTAATATCTCAGCATGGTAAGACAGCATTCTCAACACTCCCCTTTTCATCAAGTTACTGTTCAACACAACTTGACTTGAGAGAGAATTGTTTTAGCATGCAGTGATCACTGTGCAGAGCAAGCCGTGATACAGTCTGTTACTGCAACCCACTAGTTTTGTGTTTTTTAAGAGTAAGTTGGGATGTTGTAAGTATTTTTTTTTAATGTCACTTTGCTAATAAAGGTAAGTAAACAAATTCTGTACTGGATCCATGCAGTAAGGTTCCTACTGAATTTTTCCCTTAAAGTTTAGCATGTGTCTCTGGAGCTTGGATTATTAATCACTGTAGTCAGTGATAAGTAACGGTAAGGCATTAATTTCCTTCTACAGCTGTCTCTTGAAAGCCCTTTAGAACTGAGATCAGGACAACTGCTAGTCCTAACTCTGCATAATTCTTTTAGTTTTCAAATACTTCCTTTTCCATTAAATTAGACCTCAATATGATGAGAAATTAAATTTTGAATAGTAGCTGCAATTCTAGATGTTTTAGATATTCGGAAGTTGTTTCCAAAATGACTTTTTAGTTTTAACAATGAACCTTTCCACCAGGAGTTAAAAAAAAAAAAGTTGTTAATATTCTTGGAGCCTGGTAATCTAGTGAGATTGGAATGTGCTGCCATGCAGTGCTTCACTTGGCCTCTAGCTTGGTATCTTCTGTGACAGATCAGTGTTAATTTGAAAGTGCTTCATAGCTGATAGAGTACAATAAAGTGAAGGGTGACTTATAAAACAAAACAACCTGTCTCTTTAAAGACAGATTTAGTTAGGGTTAGATTGGCATCTCCAGTCAAGACAATCAGCATGTGAAAGCATGGCCTTTAGGAGTATGGGAAACTATCTTTGTAAATGAGACGTTGGAGTGGGGCTGGGAGACTATTGTGTGTGTACATGTTCAAAAGGCTTCAAACGGTAAAAGTTCTTACAGGATAAACAAGAACCAAAAGAGTTGGTCCAAAGTAGTGAACATGATCCTGAATGAATTTAGGAAACACATAATGGTTAAGTCTTAGGGAAGATCACAGTGAACAGATCAGAGTAACCTGAGCGGTGGTACTGAGGGACTCCAGGGAGATGAGAAGTGTAAGGTGCTTCTGATTTCCAGTAGTGACCTAAGTTGGCTTTTGCCTGGTTGAAGACTAGCTATTTTATGCAGACTGTTTCTTTTGTTTTAATCGATCTCTTTTCCCCTCCCCTTCCCTCCCCTCCCCTCGCCAGTAATCTTGATTTACTACAAACCCTGTGGTTTTGGGACTGTCTCTCTCTGTTTGAAAGAGCTGAAACCACTGTAGAGGTTTAAGAGGTAGTAAAGAAAAGGGTTTCTGGAGTCTGTCCTTCATGGGACTGTCTGTCTAAAGGCAGACTAGGAGTTTTCTCCCCACACTTGTTGCAGCCTGAGCTGCAGTCCTCCCAGATTCACAGGAAATTTCTAGTGAACATGGACAAGAACTGAGTGGAAGGGATGTACAGTCACACCCCGTTCCTGTGCTAGCAGAGGCTCAGGGGCAACCATGCTGAGTCCCTGCAAAACGGGGAACCACCTTGCAAATCAAAGATCAGATGGGATGCAGAGCGTTTCATCCAGCTAATGGTCATAGCCTCATACGAATGAAGTATGTCTACACTACAGCAGCACAGCTATGGCGCTGCAGCTGTGCCGCTCTAGTGTAGACCCTTCCTACCTTTATGGAAGGGGTTTTTCCTTCGATGTAGATAATCCATCCAGGCAGCAGATAGGTTGATGGAAGAATTGTTCTGTTGACCCAGCTGCGTCTACACGGGGGAGTTAGGTCAACCTGTCTACGTCACACAGTGTGCAAAATTTTTCACAGCCCTGAGCGATGTAGCTAGGTTGATCTAATTGTTCAGTGTAGACCTAGGCTGAAAAATAAATGTGGGGAATGGTTAAGATATGGGGACTCCTTTGAGTTCAGAAGGGAACTGTTGAGGACCTCTCTAGAAAAACCCAATAATTCTAACTTAGAGTAGGAGGGTCAAACTAAGTCTGAGGTGAGGGCCAAAGTGTACTTTGACTTGGGGTTTGTGGGCCAGAGAAACAAACCTCACCGCTAAGGAGCATGTTTTCCAGCCTCCTCTGACTGTAGAGTGCATCTGTTTAGCTACGTTAATTCTTCCTTTCCCCTTGTCTGAAAAGTAACAGACGGCTGGGTTGGTTGGTGGAGGCAGCAGTGGCAAGAAAAACATGGTGGGAAGAGGAGGACCCACTCCCATAAACCTGGTGCTGCAGGGCTTGATGGGGTTATCAGGAACCCTGACGGAAAGATGAGGAGAGGGCGAGGGAAGAAGGGGACAAAGACAGGGAGAAGAGAGAAGGAGAGAGGAGCTGCTGTGGAGAAGAGGAGTCCTAGATTTCTGTGCCTCATCTGGGGTAGCAGAGCTCTGGGGCCCTTCCCACTAGGCCAGGATGAACAGAAACAATTTGAGGGGCAAGGGAAGTTCAGAAGCAACGGGCCTCAGTCCTGGTGGCAGAAGATGCAGAGGCAGCTGCCATAGCAGGAGGAGGAATGCAGAGGAGAGGTGGAAGGGGCTGGGGCTTCCTTGCATGTGGCCAATCAGGCATAAGCCCACTCCTCAGCTCTTTCTCTTCAGCAGGTGCCCATTCAATCACCAGCTCTCCCTTGGTTCCTGCAGAACGAGCCTAGAGCTGGATTGCACTGTTGTGAGAAAGGGAGCTGTGGGCTAGATGAGAGTATCCAAGGGGCTGGATCTTGCCCACCATCCGGGTGTTTGACAGCCTTGACTTAGAGGCTTTGAAAAAGCTATGGCGCTGTCTGAGCCTTATGTAGTGGAACAAATATACAGGAAATCTTCTTTACTTCTGTTTTACAGAAATGCTGTTAATTGGATATTATGCTACTAAAGTCCCTGCCAAGGTGGTAATTACCATAAAAACGAGCACATTGGCTCATGCACTTTTGAAGGGTCCACGTACTGCAGAACCACAAACATCCATTTAATCTGAAAGATGCATCATAATTACACAAAGAGCCTTTCAGAGCTATCAGAATAAGGATTCTGTAGAAGACACAAGAGGTCACTGGAATGTTTTGCTGGGTGTTGGTAATATGTAAGCTGGAAGGTATGTAAGTGGAAACTCCAAAATGACAAGTGACTCATCTGCCCACTAGGCCAGATAATAGCAATAGTCTTTTGGCAAAATGTTGCTGTAAAATGAAACAACTGAAAGTGGCTTAGATCTATAACAAAAATAACAGGAACATCCAAACTTGCTCAATTCAGAGTCACGTTGGCAATTATTAGGAGTCTGAAGACCTCCTCTGATTTGCATAAAGTGGAGCAAATGGGCAGAGGTCCTCCTTTTTACTCTAGAAATGTTAGAAATGACCCGTTTGTGTCAAAATGGAGTACTCTGTTGGGACCTAGCCACACCTCTGTACGAAAGATGAAATCAGCTACATTGTAGAACTCTGTGAACTGCGTTTTGGCTATCCGTTTTTCCCAAAACATTTTATGTTTGAGTATTCTATTCATTTTTCCCTTTTAAATTCCATTTTCTGATGTCCGTGTTTATCTGGAAGAGATAGTCATGCAGATAAGTGCTTCTTCCCTTGTTGCTTTAAAACAGCTTCTGAAAAAATTCTACTTCTCATTGATTCCAAGCGTCCCATTTTGACTCCTTGCTAACTTAATTCTAAAAAGGGGGTATGTGTAAAAAAAATGTCTCTTGTGTTTGATTTGTGACAGTTAATCTGTTTATAACTTGATACAATGAAGTGTACTGACAAACTGCAACATGACATATTCATGTGTATTGGAGACTGGAACAGCTCTGCAGCAGGAGGGTCAAGAAGAATCTGCTAATTTCGTTTGGGTTCCTTGGATTATTCTGTCTGATACGTGCAATGGAAGTCATTTGCTGTGGGAGTTGTTTTGGGTCTTTATGTAACGCTTCCATATTTTTACCATTGCAGGGGGAGTAAAGCTTGGTTTAGGAGATTTCATTTTCTACAGTGTTCTGGTTGGCAAGGCCTCAGCAACAGCAAGTGGAGACTGGAACACAACTTTAGCCTGTTTTGTAGCTATACTAATTGTGAGTATAATGTAATGTGGTGGTGGTGGTGATATTTCAGTGCATTCTTCAGTGGCCAAGGGGGCTGCTGTTGTATATTTTCCTTTGGGATTTTGCATATTGGTTATTCAGTGCCTGATCTTACCATCATGGACTTAAACTGCAAGTTTTGCTGTGGATTTCAGTTGGAGCAGGATCAGTCACTTAAGCTTCAATTCAGCACAGCACTTAAGTTCATGTTTATGTCCTATTGATTTCAGTGGGATTTTAAATATATGCTTCAGCGCTTTACTGAGTGGGCTCATTAGTGAGTTACTTTGCGTAGTAAGTGTTAATCCTGACATTAATAGCACTCAGTGTGGAAAAGCAAAAAATGTAATTTACCAACCCTTTTGTGCGCCGTTCATCTTGATGTGTTCTGTAATACATATTTTTGCTGTCATGAGTTTTACCATGTAACGTCTCCTTGTCCTTCTTTCCAGGGTCTGTGCCTTACTCTACTGCTTCTTGCCATCTTTAAGAAGGCTTTACCAGCTCTTCCAATCTCCATAACCTTTGGGCTCGTTTTCTACTTTGCCACAGATAACTTGGTGCAGCCCTTTATGGACCAGCTAGCATTCCATCAGTTTTATATCTAGCACACTTGAAGTTGATATTCTACGGACGTTTATATTGACTCTAGAAAATCTGGGAGGAAAAAGGGATTTTTTACTTGGTCCTCACATGACAGTGAAGTTCAATGCTCAAGATTTCTGGCCTGAATCATTGCAACTTCCTCCCATGTTTTCCTGAGCTACTGCACTGGGTAGCATATGATTCTTCTGTGTAAAAAGGGTTTTTTCTCAATTGATGGACTAACTTGGATGCCATTAAGTCACAAGCAATTTCTGAATTGTAAACATGTAATAAGGACCACCTGTGTAAAAGTTGCTAATGCTTCTACCAGCAACGTGAGCCCTGGGTACAGGTTGATATTTTCCCAACGCTGAAGGCACTCAGGACTGCCATGAGATTAAACAAAAGAAGTTAGCAAAGTTGTTTGATTTGACATGTAAACCATTTGAAGAGAGTCAATCCAAAATAAACCTTTAAAGCAATGTTTTTCACCAGTTGAGTCCTGACCCCACTTTGGGTCAGTAGGAAAGGGCCAGGTATTGCAGCAATGGGACCGAAGGAGAAAGAATAGTCTCTCCTAAAGAGAGTTCCACCCCTTAATAGCCTCTGTGCCTAAGTTTACTTGGTTTTGATAAATCTAAAAGCTTATTTTCACACTGGAACAATAGCCTGTACTCAAATTTACTAACGCTTTGCATTCTCAAGCATAGAGCGTGCATCCTGTACTGCTGCCGCCAATTTCTTATGTAGCTACCAAGGATTGGACTGAATAGTTTGGAACAAGTCAATCATGAGGTCCTAACATGGATCCTTATAAAAAGTTGGAGGACTAATACTCTAAAATTTTCTTTACTAAAATTACATGACAATTTCTGGATTTATTTTTGTCGTCTCGCTAATCTTTGCTAGAATAACATCAATTCAAACTCTGCCTTTAGATGGCCATTTGCCACACTGGACTGCATTGCTCTAAGTTCCCGTTCTCCGTCACTGGATCTTTGGGCATATGAAATAGGCAGACATTTGCAGCAGCATCTCTGTCCAAAGCATTCCAGGATTTTAACCTTCTGTTGTCAGGTGTAGAGAAATGGAGGGTTATTTTTAGTAGCATTCCGCTATTTCCTTCAAACCTTTCTCTCCAAAAACATATAGTTGAAAGGCTCTGGATTACAGCAAATTAAAATGAAGGGCAATGTTTTTCCTAAGTAACATTCAGTTGACTTCTCTGTTACATGTTAAGCTTTAGGATCAGCCGCTCAAGCTTATTTCAGGCTAACACCTAACACTGAGTGATTTTATTTTATATAATGTATTAATAAATGAATATTCATTAGTCAAGTGAGCCATCACTTAGTGTTGCCTGGGAATAAAAAGTATGGCCTTTTTTCCCAGTTATAATGAGGCGTGATGGAATAGGAGATTGGCAAAACCTGGAGAAGCTTGAGGGAGAAGAGAGTCCCAGAAGAGCTGAAAGGAGGCCCATGGGTTGTTTGCCTTTATACAAAGTGAAAAATTGAAACTAAACTTAATAACCCCACCTTAATTTGTTTTGTTGTTGTTGTTTATTTAAAACTAACATGATTTGGTGTTTGGTGAACGTTTTTTTAGAATAGGACATTTTTGGGAGGATGAGATTGGAGAAAAACTTTTTGTGCAAGCGAAGAGTCTGGTTTTGGTGCAGCTGACCTCAATGAAGCATAGGGTGAATGGAAAGGTCTGACTGTTGATGGCATTGCAGCTTACATAAGTTTAATATTGGAGTCCTTTCTAAACACCTAATGGACAAAACCAGTATAAACAGAGCCTCTGAAGCAAACTTTTTCCCCTCCAGAAAGAGCTCAACTTCAGAAACATGGAGTAGTAGTAGGACTGAGACTTCATGCACATTCTCAAGTTGTTGTTTGAGTACTAGGTAATATGGTGAGGTGTTTGCATTTGTGTTGCATACCAAGAACGCTTTGCTTTCTTTAACTGCCTCATCTTTAATGTCCTGGGAACTTCTGTATATTGCTCAGTGTGACCTCTACTAGCCACAGAATGTTGGCATCTGCAAATCAGGGCAGTTACATCAAATAAGGTGCGCACACTCTTCTAATCTGAAAGTATTTGCATTCTAGGTAGTGGCTGCATTTGCCTGTTGAATTCATTATGGATAGCATTAATAAAGTAACCACATCTCGGTACCTCATTCTGGCTGTCTAGGTCAGAACTGCCTGTGTAATTGTAAGGACTAGTTCACTGTCCCAGATATTACTTGAGTGGAACTTCATTTAAATGGGATTTTTAGTACAAAGTTTTCTGCAGTTTGAGTGTTCTTTACTGTTGTTGCTTGATCCTTTCATCAGCATTAATCTCTGAGAAATTCAGCTGTTTTTTTTTGGTTGGGCATTCTAACTATTGCTTGTCGTTTTTATATAGAAAAGGATTGCCAAAAGTTGGTATCACTGTCATCAATTTGTACATCTGAGCCAAGTCTCAGTTAACAGAGTTATTAGTAAAATGCAGAGGTTATCTTTTGTTTGAAATAGTCCCTGCTGGAACTCTGACTCCCTTAAGGCCTAATCTAATGCCTGTTTGAAGTAAATAGGAACCTTTCCATTTACTTCAGTGAGTGTTGAATCTGGCCCTTAAAGAACAACTCAGAATCTTCAAAACATTTAAATTTCGAGTCTTCCACTGCCTAAAATTCTGCCATCCTGGAGTTTTAACTTCTAGCTATGTTACAGAAGGTTGTGGTGGAGATTATACACCAATATAATAACATTAAGCCTTGAGTACACTTGCTAAAGCCTGGAGATACAAAAGTAAGATTGAAACTCTTTCCTTGATTTGCCCTTTTACACTGAAGTACGGTAGCACACGTGCTGAATACGATCTTGTGATGCTAGACCACTTCAGTACTTGGTCCAGAAGGGTTAATTAAGAATAGTGTTCATTCTGCATTTCTTGGCATTTGGGAGTTTAATGCACAAGTATGAAGTTAAGTCCTGTCATAATTTCCCTTCTAGCCTTCCATAAAAATACAAATCTAATTTGTTGTTGGATTATTTCAATCTGGTCTACTTTGTATAATCCAGAGATTTCTGGTATATTTTATAGCTCTTTGAGGGGGTTATTGATTCCTAAATTAGAACACTGTTGACAACACCTTAGTCTGCAGAAGCTCTTATTGTGTTATCCCAGTAGCTGTGGATCTTTCTCCTCTGTGTTCCAAACATGTCTATCACATTTGATTAACCAGTAAGTGTTGTGGTTTCAAGACTAAATTCTGTCATCTCTGATAGTTTCCCTACTTTTCAAATTTTCATAAGTGATTATTCTCTTTTAATGGCTACTCATCTGCAAAATATCTTAAACCAAAACGTCATTGAGTTGTAGGCGTGCTTAAAAATGTCTGCTTGGATTTATACCATATGTTTTCTTCCTCATTGCTTTTATTTTCAGATTTAGTCCGGAGCAGATGGTTATAACAGATATTTGTAAATGGGGGAATTATTTTCATGGCTATACTGAATGCTGCTACTATAAATAACTGGAAGCTCCTTCTGACTGTGGTGTATCTGCATTCAGATGCAGTCAGTGTAGGGTGAGTCTGGAGGTCTATGTGCTTGTGTAGAGCACCATGTTCAAACTGTCCTGGGAGCAAATCCTGATTTTAAGCCAAATACTCAAGGGCTGAACTCTGCTGAAAATGGCTAACCTCCTTGGAGTAAAAAGCAGACCGTGTGTTTGTTGTTTGGACTCTGGTACTGTACATGGCAACTCGTTCTGCCATTGCCACAGCGAGGAAGAATTATCCTGGACTACATCTGAGTGGAATTTCAGGACGGATGAAGAAGTGTTAGGAAACTTCTCAAAAAAACTTTAAATAAATAAATAAAAGGGGGTGGGGAAACTGTTTTTGACAGCTATGCTGTTGAGACCAGTATAATGAAGACTGTGGAACATGTCTGCACTACGGTAGTATCTTGTTTTACAGCATAAGTTTGGTCATTGGGAATGCTGGAATATGAACTAGAATTGGATTATTTTACACTCAAGCATTTGCTGTTTTCTTTTTTACAGACACTGGTTTGTACATAATCTGAATTGAATGTGAATAAGTTTTTTAAACACCTTTCCAGTTCTTGATAAGATACAGTTTTGATAGATTATTGCAAATTTTCCTTTGTCTAATCATTAAAATAAAGAATGCATGGATCCTAACTTTGCTGATTGTCGTGGTTTCAATATGATTATATTAAACATTAAACTTGTGTTGGATGCCTAAACACTGCAGATTTTAGCTTCAGTATTTAAAGAACAAGAATCTTGTTTTAAAGAGATGTTTAAAACCCTCTTATTTCCCAAAGGAATAATTTCTTCAAACTAGATTCCCATAAAAACACATTTTTAAAGCATCCTTTCATTTTAATTTAGAGAATCTGTCAAAACCAATTATAGGAACCCACATGAGACATAATTAAGGCGTGAAATAAGCTATATAAAATTGTTGAAATTCAGGGTGTTTTATGCAGCAAAAATAATTGTAGTCAGGCAATATTTATGTAGGTCACTCGGGAAGAAATCACTTCATAAACCATCTAAATGTACAACACTGAATACTGATTTCACAGCTGTAAGAGTGAGGGAAAAGCCTTACACTCCTCAAACAGTAACATTTCAGTTTTATTCCTATTGAGTGATGCAAATGTAGGTAAATTTTACCACTGTTGTGTGAAAACTGAGGTTTCCTTTACTGAGATTTGTCCTGTCTCTGTTAAAATAGAAAATGTAAATCAAATTATGAACACACCTTAGCAAATAATTTGTGATGAATTTAGCTGTATTGTTGTTGAATTGTCCACAAGCAGCTTAAGACTTTCTCAAATATAGCTGTTCAAGAATGATTCAGTACATAATTTTGGTCTGTAAATTGTTTGCATGGGTTTCACTGGAGTTCTCACAGCAGCCACACCTTCATTAACCAAGCACTATGAGGTGGATCTTCTGCTGAGGCCTCCTTTGGCCTAAAGATGCTGCAGGCGGTGGCCCAGAAATAAATACCAACTTTTGAGCAAGCTCACCAAAATAAGGGGTACTTCTTTCCTACAGAACTTTGGTTTCATAACCCTCCCCACATCTATTCATGGCTTGCTATTTCTCAGATGTCCAGAATTGTAGGAGATACTGGGCTGCAGAAAGGAAAGTATTGGTAAGAAATTTTCCATTCTGTTTAACATATAAGAAATGTTCCATTTTAAAAAACAAACTACTTGTACTATTTTTGTATGCTTCTGCCTATAAAGTCTGGTATAGTCACCATGAATCCAACCACATAAGTCCTGGGAGGGAGAAATTCTAGCTAATAACATTTCAGGGATGTTTTAAATGGTGTCCCAATTTTAAGGTCTGATATCTTGGGATCGTTCAAGGTTACATATATGTGCTCAAAGAGGCAGCACCTTCTGTAGAATGAAGACTTTGGACTTAATTCAGGTTGTGGGGTCTTTCTAAGAATTATTGTTTTGCTGAAATGTGTATCCTTTTTAAATACAGAACTGAGAATACTCGCTTTACCATTCTAAAATCTCAGGATTTGCAAAGTAAAATGATAACAATTTATCCACCCCTTCACTTTGAGTCTCTTTTCTTACTCCCTTCCTCTCTAATGTAATCGCTTGGCCTATGTAACATGAGATTACTCTGAGTTGATGTTTGAGATCTTGCCATCCTTCCATTATCATGGAAAGGGCTGCCCTGCCTGCAATAGATATGGTTAGATTCTGAATTGCTGGGAAATTGCAACTGAGGCATGAGAGGTGACTGAATTCATTAGCAAAAGTTTAGGATCAAATTCTGATCTGCTGTAAGTGGCAGTAACTCCTCCGCTCAGAGCAGGGGACCACCCCTCTTCATTGTTTGTGAAGTACTTGGTATACTGTGGGTGCTATAATAAATAAATACTAGCCTTCAGTAAGGCTACACCAAGTCTGAACTGGGGCCTTTACTGTTTTTAAAACTGCATTTACATTTGGGTGGTGCTTTTAATTTGTCTTCAGATGGTATTAATAGATAATTCCTGTGTACTCTTGTTTTTTTAAGTGCAATTTTCATCTGTAAACTATGTGAAAAGGGAAACATCTTACTCAACAGAACTTCCCCTTGTCAGAAGAGGAGATTCTGAATCCAGATTTCAGTGACTAATCGGTTTACCCCTTTGATCTGGTTATCACTAGCCACAACTAAGCACGGTTCTAGGCTCATTGATGTGATGGCTGAACACCAAGGAGAACACTCTTCAGAAGACAGCACAAGCTAATTCTGTTTCTTCTCCAGCATAATTGATGCATACAAATTGTCATACCATATAAGCCCAATGGTCCTTCTACTCAGTGCCAGATGCTGCAGAGGACACTGCAAACAACTCCATCATGGAATAATCAGCCCCAAAGAGAAGTGTCCTAACTCCCTCAGTTAGTGTCTGTGTTGTCCCCTGAAATATCAGGGCCCACTGCATAGGTATCAAACTTACTTGGTGCACAGGACCTAATTCCATTTTTTAATTATGGTCAGTGCACCAGGATATAAATGTAAGATTACGCCCTACCTTCAGTCCACAGCAAAACACCCACAGATGCCAAGGGGAGGTTTGACAAGGATGGTGGTGTCTGGTCTTTATGTTGTATCTACGTTTGGTTATTTATTCACTACCTTATTGTGTCATCCAGTTTCAGCAAAGGGGACTTGTCCCCAACTCGGGACATGAAACAGGCATCACGTGGAGGACAGAACTGAGACAGGAGCTGGTCCCTCAATTTAAAATATCTGGGGCAAACTCTCACCAAATATTATTTACAGAGCTGTGATCAGAGTGCTATAATTAAGGATCCAACCACTGTTTCTATTCTCAGCATCAATTAACAGGGAGTTCCAAGTGCAGGATGAAAATACACGTTAAAAAGAAAGTGTTACATTTTATAATAGGGTTTCTTTTTATAAAGTGAGTGTCAAGACTCTGGGTAACTGGTACTGAATCCTGTAGGTGCGTCATAGATTAACTCCCAGTTATCTGCTAAGGTTTCAAAACTATTTTAAGGACAGTAGAATTTGGCCATTGCCATAGCAGCAATAAATCCTTTAATCTCACTTCCTGAGGAGCTGAAGCTGTTATTTGATTATCTACTTTGGAATCTTCGAGGCAGGTTATGCGAGAGAGCAGTACAGAGACAACAGCGTGAAGAGATATTACTGACTGCATCCATAAGTCTTAAAGCTGCTGTCCAGTCTGATACCATTTGATGAGGATTTCCTGAAGTGAGGATTCTACAAAGGGCTAACAGGAAGAATGCCACTAGGGAAACAATGCAAAATGAAAGTGATAGGACAGACCTCCCACTGCTATGACTATGTGAATGTACTAGCCCCTTTTTGCAGGCAGTATGGGCTAGGGATTGGAGAACTAGACATAGGAAAGAAACCTATGTTTGCCAATGGCAGAGGTAAAAATAGAATCATCTTCGAGCAAATTGCTTCAATTGCTTTGTGTTTCGGTTTCCCTGTTTTATTTATATTGCAGTAGTGCTTGTAGACCCCAATCAGGGATTTGGGACCCATAAAAGCATGGTAGACATACAGAAAGATAGTCTTTCCCCTCAAGAGCTTACACTCAGTCTGTAAAGTGAATTTGAAATACCTCTTTGTGCAGTGCCTCAATATATTTGGATAAATGTACTCTCTATCTGCAAAGTAGGGCATGCTTGCTTGTTTGTTTTAGATTACCACTTTGTGGCTGCAGGGTCATCAGAAATCTGCAGAAAACTTTTCAAATTCTGCAAGGGGCAACACCATCTAAATCTGCATTTGGAGATCAGCATGCTATAAAGCTGTCATAATTTGAATGGGGGGGGGGGTGTTAAATGTCACATTGAAACACACAGCAAAATTCTACACTGCCACCAGGAATGACTCTAAACTTATGAATCCAAGATTGAGGTAGTTTTCCTCCCAATGAGTAATATTTGGCGGTTCTGGTTTTGAGCATAAGAACTGAGGCCTCTAGTCATCACTAGATTACTATAGTTAGTTCCACTGCAGTCTCCCTGGAAGGCTGGAGTTAAGTAAACCACTGAGAATTGTACATGTAAGCCAATACGTTTTGTCTGTATCTGTATTCTACTATATACCTTGTTTCATTTTTGTGTTTTCTGAAGCCTGAGACAAGCCCCTGTCATGATGCATGCTTTACCTGTATAAATAAAACCATTTGGTTTGCGTAAAGTGTGTTTCCAAAGTGGTGCTCACTGGTTGACAAATACTAAATCAGGGGTTCTCAGACTGGGAGTTGGGACCCCTCAGGGGGTCGTGAGGTTATTACATGGGGGGCGGGGGGTCATGAGCTATCAGCCTCCACCCCAAACCCTGCTTTAGCTCCAGCATTTATAATGGTGTTAAATATATAAGAAAGTATTTTTAATTTATTGGGGGGGTAGCACTCAGAGGCTTGCTATGTGAAAAGGGTCACCAGTCCAAAAGTTTGAGAACCACTGTACTAAATCCATAACTGATCACCCCTCCATAGGGTTCTGATGACAGAGATAACTTCACCTCCTACCTCCTCTTTCCTCTTCCTCCTTTCTTGCTCTGTAGCTCTGAACAACTCTGTACTAAGTGGTGAGATTGTGACACTGGAGTTAGACTAGCCAGTCGTTCTGTCCCTGTTAGTGGGATTGTGACATTACTGTGACGTCAATCAGTTATCATCCAGCCCTTTTTTTATATCCTCCCCGAGTGGATTTGCAAAGTGAAATGCTAAAATGCTTTTATCAGTCTCAAATATTTTATTAATCATAAAACATCTATTTGATAAGATTTGTTTGGTGTCTTGCAGATCTGTAGAAAAATGTGATTTGTCTGATTACTCATTTATCTAACATGGGGTTGCCAAACTCGTGTTGTTCCAGAGGGCTGCCAAGGGTCACACAGGCTGTGTCACACCTAGGCATTTGGCCGTCCTGTTACACATTGCTGCAGTCAGGCTGAGAGGTCACACATCCAGGTAGGCCCTAGAGATGGCCTGTAATTGCTGCTGACTGCCAAGGACCTCTACTCTCCCTGTTTGCGCCAAGCTGGGAAGCAGCAGATGAGAGGAAGAAGAGGTGGTGGTGGTAGGAAGAGAAGGTGAGGGGCACAACAATTGTAGGATTTACTTTTATATTTATCTTAAGTTTCCTTAAGAAAATATATATGTTGTAAAGAGAGGCCCTGACTAGCAAGTAGAAGGAAGGCCTTGAAAATAATGAGTAAAGAGGCCAGGTGGAATGAAGTAGGGAGAATGTCTGGCTCAAAAAATAACTTCATGAGATAAGGGGAAATTTCTAAAAAGAAGGCCCCTGACATAGGGGTGACTGCAGATGGCTTTCAATAAGACACAAGAAATCTGTCTTAAAATGAACCAACATGGCTCTTCCCCACCCACACGCCAGTGTTATCTCAGACGTTAGGGCCTATGTGAATCCAAGTGCAAAAACTCTTCATCAGTAAGAAGGAGGGGAGGAAAAACCTTGGGAAGAAAGGAGGTTGTAAATCTTATCTGGATTAAGAATGGAAATAAGGGTGAACTGTCTCAAATTGGTTTTTAGCTAAAGTGGTTGACAGCCTGGGGCACCATGGCCAAGATGCAAGGAGAGGGGTTTGCCTGGGGTGTGAGGCCATGGAATGGGAGCTTGGAGGGGGGGATGGGTAAGGACCCTGGGGAGGAGAGGCGGTGGGGGGCCGGAGGAAGTAGCAGGAGCCTGGGGGGGATGGGTGGGGAGACAGCAGGGGTCAGGGGTGATGGTGGGGGCACCAAAATACAAGTTTGCCCAGGGTGCCATTTTCCCTAAGGTCTGCCCTGATTGGTGATGACGTTTGTTTGTTAAAGGGTTATGAATTGAAGGGTTCTTTGTCAGACTCTACCTAATCATGCTGGAATATGCCAAAATGAGATGGTCATCCCTAGGTCTGGTCTATTTGTAAGTATACTGAACACATGCTTATGAATACTTTGTTACTGTATTAGGTGTAGTGAGTGTTTATTTTTAGGCTGTTAGACATGTTTAGGGCAGCTGCATAAAATACCATTTGGCCTTTATAAACTGGTGTTTGTTGATTTCCCATATCAATATTATTATTAATTCCAACCACAATGGCTGCAAGCTCCCTCAGACATTCCCACTTGGTTCCAGATGCTGGACACCCCGCTGCCCCCCATAGCAGACATCATCCCGCATTCACCCTTCTACCTAACTGCCTCCCCTACACTTCCAAGAAGGTACCATTGCACCCCCTTCCCTCCCATACTCAGCTACCATAATTTGTGCAGCAACACATCCTATCCCCACCATTGCCTGGCACTGTGTTGCCCAGAAAGTGAAATGTATGGTGTGTGTGTGTATGAATATTTTCAGTGTCATCCACTTCTGTACAGTGGACTGAAATCTCTTACGGCACTCTCTGTCACGGGAGTGATGGTGAATGGGAGGTTTTTGTTTTTCCTCATGCTTTGAAGCCTTATGTAAATAAGGCAGCCTCATGGAATATCTCATTTTATTTGCAAGGAAGGTGATAGTACAAAACTCTTCAGTCTGTTTTATTCTCAGTCAGGCAAGGATTCAGAAATTTGTAGGTCACAGCTATTTGTCTCTCTCAGCTTGACGTCTGGGTGACCTTGTATCTAGATCTTTATTAATAACTTGAGACTTTCCCATCTTCTCCATGTGTAATAGGATGGGTTTAAGGCATTTGTTTTTATTTTTCAAAAGACCTATCAATGCCCAGGAGGGAGTTAATGTAATTGTGGTCACTTTTAGAACTGATTTCTGCTATTCCATATTTGATTTCCCTAACACGCTGATTTTGAGACAGATCCATTAAGTGCACTTGAAAGATCTCAAATGTCAACAGTTTTTCCTTTGCCCGGCCACCTGATATAAAACCCATTCTGTAGCGTGTTGATCTTCTGACTGGTGACTAGATGAAGCATGGAGGGAAAGATGCGCTGCTGCTTTCAACGATTTTCTGATTTATTTTGTAAACTTCTCGAACATTGTGTTTTCTAAGGTAAGTCAGTGTGGCCAGGGCTGTGGATGGGGAACCCTTCGGTGTGGAGTTTTAATTCAAAATAAATAAAATATGTAGCTGTACATGCAGCTGAACCTACAAAGGCTGCCTTGAATTCCACAAGATTGAAAAGTATAAAGGCAAACACATGTAGTGATATGGGAAATCAGCCTCTCTCTGTTATACTTAGAAGTGATGATAGTGTATGCAAGGACCCAGGCATTGTCATCTTGCAGTGGCCCAATAATCCATCTAACATGGTATTCTGGCTCCCAATGTGATGAGTGCATTAGCAATATGTATGTAAGCCCCAAGGCCTGAAGCTCTAGAGGGCTTGGAGCTCATTACTGACACCTGTTGGTGAACAGGGAGAAGAATGACCTGGAGTTGCCTGAGAACTCCAGATGGGCAAAGGCTCCATGGCCGGGGGGAGGAAAACAACTGCAGGGGCCTGGCAGTTTGGGGCATTTTCGTTAAAATTCAGTTAAGTTTTGAGCTTGGGGTGCAATAAAATGCTATTATCCCTGTTGGGGAATGAAAGAACAGCACTAAATGTGCCTGGGGTAGTGGGTTGCCATGACCAAGACTGCAGTCAGGACCAGTTTGGTAAGGGAGGCTGGACAGGGTGAAAAGGAGGGAAGAGGGGAGTACCTGACTGGTGGTAAGGACTCTGTAAAGGGTCTTATACGCCAGGGGTCTCAACCTTTTTCTTATTGAGGCCCCCTCAGCATGCTACCAAAACTCCACGGCCCACCTGTGCCACAACAACAGTTTTTTCTGTATATCAAACCCTGGGCCAGGGTTAGGGGGTAGCAAACAGGGCAGTTGGTCGGGACCCCACACCACAGGGGCCTTGTAAAACTAAGTTCAGGCTTTGGCTTCAGCCCCAGGTGGTAGGGCTTCAGATTTTTGCCCTGGGCCCCAGCAAGTCTAATGCTAGCCCTGCTTGGTGGACCCCCTGAAACCTGCCCAAGGCCCCCCCAGGAGGCCCCAGACTCCTGGGTGAGAACCACTTTTATACACCATAGCTCCTTCTGTAAATCAGCAGCGAGCTGAGGCAGCATACAGAGCTGGGCTGAGGTAGCTTCAAGGGGGCCAGCTGAGGCAGCAGACAGTGCAGAAGCAGTGCTGAAATAGGTAACAGCACTGAGGTGGCTTGGGCTGAAGCCAGACAGTGCCACAGCTTAGCTAAGGGAGTCAGGTGTGGGCCTCCCTATCCAGCAATCAAAGCTGAAATCACTTCAGCTGGGTCAGGTGGTAAATTCTTGGTGCTGCACTGACAATACTTCCCTTAGAGGCTGGAGAAGGACCTGCCTGAATTCTGGATTCTGCCTATCCTGGACAACAAACTGTGAGTGAGGGAGTGGGGAGAAGGAGGGAAGTGGCTAGAACGTGGTTCTCAACCAGAGGTCTTCCAGGGGGTACATCAACTCATCTAGATATTTGTCTAGTTTTACAACAGGCTACATAAAAAGCACTAGCAAAGTCAGCACAAACTAAAATTTCATACAGACAATGACTTGTTTATACTGCTCTATATACTATACACTGAAATGTAAGTATAATATTTATATTCTAAATGATTTATTTTGTAATTGTGAGATGATAAAAATGAGACAGTATGCAATTTTTCAGTCATAGTGTGCTAAGACACTTGTATTTTTATGTCTGATTTTGTAAGCAAGTAGTTTTTAGGTGAGGTGAAACTTGGGGGTACGCAAGACAAATCAGACTCCTGAAAGGGGTACAGTAGTCTGGAAAGGTTGAGAGCCACTGGGCTAGAAGGTGTTAGCCACTCTCAGCTGTGAGAGGAGGTCTGAGGTTAAGACTGTTGCTCAGACACCCTGCAGAACATGGCTGATTTGTTAATAGCTGGCTTTCCCAAGTTCATTCTGTCTCTCCTTTTCTCCACCCCTATAAAAAAAGATTTTTGTTTTAAACCCCTGGACTCAGTGCTTGCAGATTGGGAAGTATTGCCTGTCATGGAGACCCAGGGGAGGTAATTTAGCTTCCCAGGTTTTTGACGTGAGCTCAATCTGATGTTTAAGTTTTCAATGGCAACCCCTAGAAAACTGTACCTGGCATGTTTTTGCTTCTGACGACACCTGACAGAAGGGTTACATATAAAAAAATCCAACTGGAAGGAAGTAGAAGGCATAAACCACTCGTAAGGATCCTAACTCTGGAATACAGTGCTGCTACTCTTAAGAATTAAGGTTGTATGGGTGTCACCTTGGTGACTGTGGTTGATTACTGTTGTTTTGTGTGGTAGATAAAGGGGATGAGTGTATGAGTGAGAAGGTGATGTGTGTGATATATGGCTTTACGCTATATTTCCCAGGTTTTATGTGTTTGTCTTTAACATCCACTGTCACTAATGGGCTTGGTTGGTTGGTTGGTTGCAAATTTAAATGTCTGTTCTCAAGTTGTGCTCCCTGCAGTGTGGAGGAATGCCTGGAGGCAGTGTGAGGGAACACATTGACTTATCCCAGGGGTGTCTCCTGTGCTCCTTTGGAAGAGCCCAGAAACTAAAATGCCCAGGGTACAGTTGCTGTAATGGGAGATGAAAGGCCTTTGTGTCACCCTCTTCCAAGCACCCCTCAGCTCGACATACAGGTACGTGTTAGGTGAGCTTGTGCTTTGGAATCATTTGTGTCTCAGGTGCCCTTCTTGGTGATCCCCCTCCTCTCTCTCTTGCTCTGGGGCTGAAAAGGTAGTATGGTCGAGTGTACTGCTGCAGCCAATAGTGGCAGTTCCCAACCAGTATGGAAAACCCCAAGAAGCCCCTTCCCTCAGCCTATGCTATTCCCTGTAATTTTCTTGCTCCTGTCTCTCCTATCTGTAGCACTAGTGCTGCCCATCTGTTGGCATCTCTTTCTCAAACGCATACTCTCCTGTGTGGCGGGGGTTGGTGGTCATTTAGGAGTTGGGGTCTTTGGGTATAGTGTGTCTAGAGCAGCCAATGCGTGGTTTAACTCAAGCCTTCTCATTTAGTATGACCTTGACGTGACTAGACTAGCCGTCACTGGTTGTACGCCAGCCCCTTCCTGAATAATGTGATGGAAGCACTTTTTTTGTACCAGTCATCTCCCCAGAGCACTTGGGGATTAGGCACGACTGAAAAACAGTCCCAAAAATTCCCTGGACCATGCAATTGTTAACCTTTCCTCATGAACCAATCCCTGCAGCCTCCTGGTCAATTATGTTGCTCTTCTCTGAACATCCTCCAATTTGTCAGTCCCCTTCAGATAGTGAGACGCCTAGAACTAAACACCGGGTCCCTGGAGCGGTTGTACTAGAGCAGGGGTTCTCAAACTTAACTGTACCACAACCCCCTTCTGAAAACAAAAATTACTACATGACCCCAGGAGGGGGGACCCAAGCCTGAGCCAGCCCAAGCCCCACCACCCTGGGGTAGGGAGGCCCAAAGCTAAAGCCCAAGGGCTTCAGCCCTTGGGAGAGAGCCTGTAACCTGAGCCCCAGTGCCCCAGGCTCAAGCCCTTGGCCTTTGGTCTCAGGCGGTGGGGCTCAGGCTTTGGCCCTGGGTCCCAGCAAGTCTAAGCCAGTCCTGGTGACCCCATTAAAATGGGGTTGCGACCCACTTTGGGGTCCTGACCCACGGTTTGAGAATCACTGTACGAGAGCTTTAAAAGGAATGATATTAACCTTGCTGATTCATGACATGAAGCCTGTAAGTGATGCAGCTCAGCACTGCTTAATTATTTTCCTCTGCGATACTGAATCCCAAACTCCTGTTGAAGTTGTGCTGTCCCATACCATTCCCCCACATCTTTTTTCTACACTGCTGCTAGTCTGTTCTCTCCCCTACTGAATATTTGTGGTTTGAATTATTTTCCCCCAGGTACATTAGCCTGCATTTTTCTAAGAAAAATCTCTCCTTTTGTTGTTTTTTGCCCATGTCTCCAATTCCTCTCTAAGGGCCCAGTCCAATGCCTATTGAAGTCATGCCCAAAGTCCCATTGCATTATTTCTCTACCCTCAAGGGTATTTGCAGTTCCTTCCCAATTTGGTATTACCTGCGAATTTCATGAACACACAGTTCACTTTTTCTTCCAGATCATCAGTAAAAACACGGAATAACACCAGAGCTAGAAGTGGTTCCTGCTTTTCTCCACTAGAAACACACACACACACACTTACTTCAATTTAACGTTACCATGGTCTTTCAGGAAGTTTTCAGTTCCCACAACCAGTGTCTGTATCCAAGTCAGTTTGAATGAGTTTTGAGAGTAAGACTGTGAGAGACCGTGTTTTACGTGCTGTACTAAAGTCCAACTAAATTACCCCTCTACTGCCTTCTCTGGGCATTGGTGTTGTAATTCTATCTGCATTAAATTGTGTAGGCCTGCCATGTGCACGTCTCAGTGCTGGCAGGGATGGTTCCTCACTAATGAAGACCTGCAGTTTTGTAATGCTGTTGTGTTCCAGCCTATTCCATTACCATGCGTGTCACGTGGGGTCTGGGCTGGAAGCCAGTGCAAATGTTTCTACAAGGACTTTAGGACATATATATTTTAATTATGTCTATACTCCCCCTTACCCTTCTTCCCTTTTGTACATAGTTTTCCCTTAAGCCTTTGCAAAGTGCTCTGGTCCACCTGCCAGTGCTAGTTTCTTGTATGACTCTGGCCCCTTTAACCTCCCATCGTGATAAGTGCCAAGGCTCTGGCTTGAAATACCAATACTGAACACTGTCAGGCCCTGCATGATTCCATCACTGCCTGCAGCTTAAGCTGGCATGGGAGGAGAGGAGCCACTCCCTGTGTGAGGGAGATTTATGGTCTCTGCGTAGTCAGAGCTCGGGGGAGGGGGATGGCTCTAGAATGAGCACCTAAAACTTCTCAAGATTAGAGAGAGAATGTCCTGATCTGAGGCCGATGGATGGAGGGAGACGGTCTCTCTGGGAGCACGGTGTGCACACAGCTGTCTCTCTCTAAGTCAGACTGGCATTTAACACAAATGGTAGTGCCACAGAGGCCAAGTAAGGCTCCCACTTAAGCGGACCAGTTGTCACTAAGCATACAAAATAAAATGCAATGCAACGAGCTGCGTACCCGAGCATAACTAGGCTGGGGGTGGGTCTGATGGAAACAGTGTCGGTGTCTCTGTCTCTGTACACGTGCTCTGTTGGGTGAGTGGGATTGTACATGTCTGTGCGTGTAGAACACGTGTGAATAGAAAGAGTGTGTGTAGGCATGGACTGGAGTAATATGAAGGGCTACTTTTTGTCCTTACTTTGCAAAAGGTATCTTTGAGCCTGTTTCCCAGTTTCTGTGTAGGCTTTGACCAGATGGCCAGTACTAGCCTACATCAAATTTCCTTCCTGTGGAATTGTATGCGACATCCCTGTTTTAGTTGGATGAGTTTCTCAGGGTTAATGTCATTACACTGGATCACAAGCAAATGAATGATCCTTATTATCTGGGCAAGTTTATTATTAAATTAACGGAATTTCCAGAGAAGTACCCATCACCCACCCACCCACATGACCAAAGAGTGGGCAAAGCGCTCACAGGCTCCAGTGGCTGATGGCATCAGCCCATTGCCCAGGGGAATCTGGGGAGTGTATAGTTAGATCATTTTTGTGTCATTTGTGTCATTGGCATCATTGGCAAAGCTGAGATAGCCGATGGAGTGAGGGAGAACAGTAGGAGATTGGGTTTAAGCTTCAGGATGGTATGGAGCTCAGTAGGGTATTTTGTGCAAGAGTGAGAAGTTTAAACTTGATTAACTCGCTCCCCCTTACCCAGAGCAGAAATAGCTTGAATTTCCTCTTGTCTACATGTGTTTTATACCACTGTATGGCTCACTTCATTGGAGCTACTCCTGATTGACACTGGTGTCTGTTTGCAGGGTTGTTGTAGCCATGTTGGCCCCAGGATATGAGAGACAAGAGAAAGATAAGGTAATACCTTTTTCTGGAGCAACTGCTGCCAGTGGAAGCTGTAACAGGTGAGGCAGGCCATGCTCTTAGCAGGCGCTGAAGAGGGTGCTGGCTTGCAGGAGGCTTGGCTGAGCGATAAGTGCAGTTAGTCTACGTGAGCGATGAGCACTGCAGAGAGCCCCTGGGTGAATCTCCATGGTGAGTGATGGGCGAGTCTGAGAGGCTGCATAGAGGGAGTGTTGTTGGGCCTTTTGCTACACAGTGCATATGTTACTGTTGTCAGCCCTTTAGCAGATTTCTACAGTGCAGTGAAAATAAGTAGATTAACACAGCAAAGAGGATTAGAGATGCTTTGGGGAAGGGAAATGGGGAGGATGAGCAGAGGAGAGCATAAAAAGAGACAGTAGGAGTGCAAGTGCCAGGCTTCCTGGTGCATGTTACTCAGGATACCTGTCTTTGGCCCCTTCGGTTTCGGGATAGGCCAGTGGAACGGAACCATACCAGGCACGATGTCGAAGGAGAAACTGGAGTCGCTGGTAAAAAACATGGAGATCATGCTGTCCGAGGTGGAGCAGCTGAAGATCCACTGCACTAAGCAGACAGAGGAGGTGAACCAGGTGGTGCAGGAGCTGCGCCGGGAAAACAAGGATCTGATGCAGAAGTATGAGCGCATCTGCCAGGATCTGAAGGAAGCCAAGGAGACCATTGCCCAGCTTCAGGATACAAAGTTTGCCTTTGAGGCGAAGGAACGGCAAGCACAGAAGCTCAACAGGCAGCTGTGAAGCAATACAAAGGAGACGCATGAGATTTCCCAAGCAGACCTAAAACCAAACCTAAACCTTCTACCACTGGAACCAGAAATCACTGGACTGAACTGGACTACATCCTTCCCAGACCAAAGGGACATGCTAAAAAAAGTCACCTATTTGTGGGGGTGAGATCTCAGAAAGGCAAGAGAAGTGCAGCTTGGATTCTATCCTATGCCCCTTAGTAATGATTGCACATTTCATCATGCTGGGAGAAGATCCCTGACCCCTATCCTGGATCATAGAGATCTAAATTGTAGTTGTAGTGGTGACCAGCAAAACCTGAGCATGGCACCATCACATCTGCCATGGAGTTCACACAAGGACAGAGCTGCAGGAAAGGAACTGGACTCACTTTGAGTTTGCTGGAGGGGACTGGACTATGTGACTGCATAGAGGAGAGCGAGAGAGAGAGATTGTCTTCTCATTACTCCACTTTGTCGCCATATATGCAGGACTTTTCTGTACTAGCATTAGGCTTCAATACAGTCAGGCTTTCACTTGAGGTAAACTTTCTTACTGCCTGACTGAAAGACACTTGCAGAGGTGGCATTGTCTCAGCCTCACGGTTCCAAGCACTGGCTACTAAAGGCGTGACAGGCCAGAGGTTATTAATGCTATTACAGTCATTCTTGTCCTTTTCCCATTCCAAGCTGAAATGTAAAACTTGCTAGGATTTCTGTCTAAATTTCTGTTTCAGTGTAGTCAGCTCATGATGATTTGGAGTGTTTGGTGTGTTAGAATTAAATCTTGGTTGACTTTTTAACACTTTTTAACTGAAGAGCTATATTTTGACACCAGATTTACATTTATTAAATCTCAGTAACTGTGTATTAATGGACCAGGAATTAGAGGAAGAAAATGGAGGAGGAGGAGCGGGGGAATGTACTGTCAGGAGGCTGTTTTGCTTTCACTGTGTCTGTCATTTGGCTGTCTTGTCACCAGCACTGCAGTGGATGTTCAGTGCTGAATGTAGCTAAGAACAGGTGACTTTTGACCATACAGTGAATAGCGGGAGGGGTAGAAGGTGGGAGTGTGCGTGGGAGAGGCTGGTTAGAGAAAACAGCCTCAGAGCTTAAACAGAATAGCTGGAGTGGTTCCAGGAGGATCTTTCTTCCCATCAACTGTTCTATGATCGGCTTCCTTTTATCCTTCAAAACTTCTCTTTATTATTCTTTTGCAGCAAACTCAAACACACAGCGAGGGCCAAAGGGCAGGCAGAGAGGGGAAATTGAAAGGGAAAACTAATTCTAAAACTGCCAACATCAAATCATCACCTCTCATAGCCAGTGTGCAGCTGTTGGGTGTGTTTGTTTTTCCCAAATGATTAGCTATCCTGTAAAATATAATGTTCTTTGCTTTTGACGGAATCAGTGTCACTTTTTGATCAACAGAACAAGCCCCTAGAGCACTGGTTCTCAACCCGCGGCCCAATCAGCACACAGCTGCAGCCCATGTGATGTCCTCAGAGCGGTACAGATAGCGTATATAGTGTGTGGATGCAGTCCCTCATGACACACAGAGAGCTGCATAGGTGGCCCACAGTGGTAAATAGGTTGAAAATCACTGACCTAGAGGCTCAGGGGAATGGCTAATGCTGGGAGTCCTTAGATCCTGTGTCTGAAGAGAGAGGTGGAGTTGCTTGGTTGGCTGCTTTGGCGTCCCAGTGAAAACCCTGTGTTGAAAGATGCAAAACCCCTCTAATGAAGAGGTTTTCAAAATGCGGGGGGGGATGTGTGTGCAGAGGAATGTTCAGGGTGGCGGAGGGGCAGCGACGCCAGGGGGCTTGGACCAGTACCGTGCAGGGGGAGCTCGTGAAGGGAGCATCACCTCCGCCCTCTGTCTCACCTAAATGGGCTATCTAGCCTGTGGGTCAGTGTCAATGCCTCTGTGCCCAGTGCTAGCTCCGCCCCCAGAGACCGTCACACACAGCTTCCCCAACCCTGAAAACCCAAGGCGGGAGGGGTAGGTATTGGGGAAGGGGGCATAACCAAAAATTGAAACTCAAAATGGGAGGAGGGGCTCAGCTAAAAAAGTTTGAAAACCAGTGCTCTACTGGGTCCCCATCCAGCACAAGCGATGCCAAGTGGAGTTCTGCCATTGGCTTTAAAGGGTGCAGAGTCAGGCCCAGAGTGAAGTTAGATGCATTTTTCTCCTCCAAGACAACCTCGGTTTTGGCCTGATCCAAAGCCCATTGAAGTCCAGAGAATCCTTCCATTGATTTCAATGATCAGGCCTTCTGAGCAGAGTCACTGTGTCTGAACTGCAATCAGTGCACCGGGACTTTCATTCTACTTCATAGAAATAGATTTCACTCTAGAGATCAGTGTAAGCAGGATCCATTCCATAACAGTTTGTTCCATTTGTATCATCTGGGCCGGGGTTTAACTTTAGCTCTTCTGTTTTGGGTGGGGCAGACTAGAATATTTGAAAAACACTTTGGAGATAAGAGATTTTTCCTTTACGTTATAAAGTGTAACCTGAATAGAAATGTCTGAGCCTGACCCTGCATTCCTTGCAGTCCAATGGGAGTTTGCAGGGCACAGGAAACATAGGATCCAGAACTAAGTTTCTTGTGTTTTGTTCTTATGAATGTTTTCACTTCAAATTAATTTTCTAGCCCCAATCCACCTTTGCTTTGTTTTTCTACTTTTTTTAAAATAATTAATATGTAAACCAATAATAAAAAGTAAAACAAATGTTATATGCACAGCTGTGGGAGCTTCTGTTCTGCATAAGGTAATTTCTCACTTTGTTCATATCATGCTGTGTGTGTGTGTGTGTGTGTGTGTTTACTCTAAGATAATTATTCCAGTTTCAACTCTGTGGAACAACAAAGGGACTAATGGAGAGCACACAGATTACTCACTGTTCCTAGGTTAATCACTCAAAATGGGATTCTCTCTCTGGCTGCCAGGTTCACTCTATATTTAAATCCTTGACACCAGGAGGAAAAGGCAATTCCTATGAACCTGTGATCAGTTTCTTGGCAATTAAGAGAATTCTAAGGCCTTGTCTACACTGCCACTTTACAGCACTGCAACTTTTCGCTCAGGGGTGTGAAAAAACACCCCCCGAGCTCTGCAAGTTTCAGCACTGTTAAGTGGCAGTGTAGACACTGCACCAGCTACGCCCCTCATGAGGGTGGTTTTTTTACACCAGCACTGGTGCCATGACTACAAAGCCACGTTAAAGCTGGCAGCGCTTTAACATTGCTAGTGAAGACATACTCTTAGTGTGTGTGTCTGTTTTTAGGAACAGGGCCAGCCCTAGACCAAATGGCACTCCAGGCCAAGAGTATCTTTGGTGCCCCCAAGCCCATTTGTTAAACTTTTGAATACCTTATTTTTTATTGCATTTGTAGCCAATTTCATTACTTTGATGCACGATTTCTCTCTCTCTCATATAAGCCGAGAAACGTGCACTCTAGAATCTGTAAATCTAAAAGGAGGTTCGAGGAAGATGTAGTTCTCAAAAAGTCTGGAAGGTTCCACAAGATTCTACAAAGGTCCAGAACATTCTTGGAAGGTTAGTGGAAAAATGAATCCACATACAAAATACCTGAAATATTTTACTTCAAACATTCTATTTTTGTTTTGCTAACAACAAAAACAGCACTCAACCCTGGCACCCCCAGCCTGGTACCCCAGCAGTTGCCTGACCCTAAATCCTGCCCTGTTTAGGAATGGTGATATGACTATATATAAATGTCCTACAACAGTGGGTTTGGGATGTGAAATGTATCCGAATGCTTTCTTTTTTTTTTAATGGAATTGAAAACATGCCCACTGATCTTGGTCTTATCCTGATCTCTTGCTTGTATAACTCAGGAGTAGCTCCACTGATTTAAAACCAGCATAAAGGAGATTAGAACTGGACCCTCTGTTTTTATATCCAAATCTTCACATGTCCATCTCCAGCAGGTCACTTCCCCCACTCCAGTCTATTCTGAGGTTTTGTTGTCAGAGAAACTCTCAGATGCAGAATAGTATCTTCTCTTAAAATTAGTCATGGACTTTGGAAGATTTTAATTTCAAAATTATTCAGACATGTTTTTCCTCCTCTCTTTTAAGGTAAGGGCGAGAAGCTTGTGCTTGGTTTTTCTCATTTCACCTGGCCTGGACTCTCCAGCAGGTCAGGATTTTAATCTCAACTGGCTGGAACTAGAGTCATAGAGTTTAATGCCAGAAAGGACCAGATCATCTAGCCTGACCTCCTGCAGTCAAAGGCCACCAATGGACCAAAAATAAGTAGTGACAGGCTGATCACTTGCCTGGCAGTGGAGAGGGGCAAGGGCAGTTGCCTAACTCTCTGAATGCAAAAGGTCAGTTCATGTGCTGTCCCTCTGGGGAAATGCAGTGTGGGAATCAGAGCCCAGCTGACACACAGGGCTGGCGAAGGGGCCGGAATCTGACTCACGGACTCTAGAGCCCAGGCTGTGCTGTGCCGGAGCAGCAGCCAGCGAATAAAGTCGTTCTACCCAACTAGGAGAGGGGTGCCTCTGCCGCTGCGCATGAGTCCTGCGGGTTAGTACAGCTGGCAATTGAACCCATCACCTTCCTCGTCTCTAGGTGGCAGCTCTACCGCATTAGTCAAGAGGAAGCCTCGCATGGCCTGACCCAGTAGCGGCTAGGCTAGGCTAGGCTAGGCTCTTATATCAGTCACTCTTCCCTGGTGGTGCAGGCAGTGGCAGGGTGCTGACTGATTTCATTGGACTTCACTGGACTGTCCTGTCTTGATGCACCCGAGTAAAGAATCTGAATGGGAATGAGAGCGGCACCTCCAGCTTCAGGCTCCGCACTGAGATTTTTACACACAAGCCCATTCGTTTACTATTGATCAAGGTTGTATTTCGGGGGGGATGTACCATGAGCGGATGTATGGGAATCCTTGGCTGGCAGTTCATGTCATTTCAGCAGTCGTCTTGCTGAGACTGAGTGTAGGACTTTGCCAGACTCTCCCAGCCCCTCAGGGGCATGAATGAACGGGAGTATAGCTTTGTTTGGGAGCATTCACCCCTTGCATCTTAGCAGTAAGCCCAGAGCATCCATCCAGTACCGGCCTTCTCTACTTGGCCAGCATGCTCATGCATGGGGAAGAACTCCCAAGGGAAGCGGTGGGCTGGAATGAAAGCTCAGTACCCCCCCCCATAGCCTGGACATACAGTCCCTTGCATCAAGAGGTGAAAGAGCCCCAGCTGGTATCCACCCTGGGCAGGATGAGCTGGAGTCCCTTACTCCTCACCACTGCAAATGAGAAACAACCATATGAAAACTTTGTTTTAAAAAATGCTGAGTGCCCATCAGTGATCGCTCCTGGGTGTTCAAGACTTGATAATCAGGCAGGTGCCTAAATATGAACGTAGGAGCCTGACTTTAGACTCGATCTGGAAATTGTTAGCCTGAATTCTTTGTTTCATTTCAAGCCTATGTGTGTCAAAGACACTATAATAATAGCAGTACTCACAGAGTATTGATTCATGTGGCTGTAGCCCTGCTAATATTGGGAATTATTTTTCATGTACTTTACCCCACCCTACTCAGATACTATTGCCCCCTCTCCTAACCTGACCAGACTCCTACTGAGCCCTATACCCAGATGCCACAGAAAGAACATATCTGCTAATAATTGTAATCATACCAAAGTTCTGTTAATTCAACTGATCACACTGCACTGAGTGGGCCAGTCCTCAGCACTCCAGGAGATATATATCAGGAGTGCGTAGGTGGCCAGACCCCTGGAACAGAGAGGCAGTTATGGAGCAGTGCAAGAATTCCTGGTAAAAAATAACTATTGCAAGTAACTTGTTTGATATAAACAACAAGGAGTACTTGTGGTACCTTAGAGACTAACGAATTTATTTGGGCATAAGCTTTTGTGGTCTAAAATCCAATTCATCAGATGCATGGAGTGGAAAATACAGTAGGAAGATATATATGCAATAGTACATGAAAAGATGGGAGTTGCCTTACCAATTCTAACAAGACAATTCAGTTAAAGTGGGCTATTATCAACAGGAGGAAAAATCACTTTTGTAGTGGTAATCGGGGTGGCCCATTTCAAACAGTTGACAAGAAGGTGTGAGTAACAGTAGGGGGGAAATTAGCATAGGGAAATTAGTTTTTAGTTCTTGTAGTGACCCATCCACTCCCAGTCTTTATTCAGGCCTAATTTGATGGTGTCCAGTTTGCAAATTAATTCCAGTTTTGCAGTTTCTTATTGGAGTCTGTTTTTGAAATTTTGTTGTTGAAGAATTGCCACTTTTAAGTCTGTTGTTGAGTGTCCAGGGAAGTTGAAGTGTTCTCCTACTAGTTTTTGAATGTTATAATTCTTGACATCTGATTTGTGTCCATTTATTCTTTTGTGTAGAGACTGTCCGGTTTGACCAATGTTCATGGCGGAGGGGCATTGCTGGCACATGATGGCATATATCACATTGGTAGATCTGCAAGTGAATGAGCCGCTGATGGTGTGGCTGATGTGGTTAGGTTCTATGATGGTGTCCCTTGAATAGATATGTAGACAGAATTTGCAACGGGGTTTGTTGCAGGGATAGGTTCCTGGGTTAGTGTTTTTGTTGTGTGGTATGTAGGTGCTGGTGAGTATTTGCTTCAGGTTGGGGGGTTGTCTGTAAGCGAGGACTGGCCTGTCTCCCAAGGTCTGTGAGAGTGAGGGATCATCCTTCAGGATAGGTTGTAGATCCTTGATGATGCGTTTGAGAGGTTTTAGTAGGGGGTTGAAGGTGATGGCTAGTGGCATTCTGTTACTTTCTTTGTTGGGCCTGTCCTGTAGTAGGTGACTTCTGCGTACCCTTCTGGCTCTGTCAATCTGTTTCTTCACTTCAGCAGGTCACACCTTGCTGTAGTCACACAGCAGAGTCCATTTACAAGGGAAGTCTCATAATACTTTCCAGCTTTCATCTGAGTAGCTCAAAGTGCTTCATGAACATTAACGACTCCTCACAGGCTAGTGCTCCTGGGGGTAGATAAGTATAGTCATCCCTGTGTTAGAGATGAGGAAGCCGAGAGTCCAAGGGATCAAGTGACATGCTCAGGATCAGAAAGTGAGTCATGGCAGAGCTGGGGTTAGAACCCAAGTCCCTGTCTCTCAGTTCCCTGCTGGAAGTACACAGATATTACTGGATCCTGCTAAAATAATGAAGGAAAACTTAAATAGCAACAGCCTGTCAGTCATGTGAAGCTTGTCAAGCTCTGTATTCTTATATGAATCAGTCCTTCTGAAAGGAGAAAGGAATTTCCCTGGCAATAAGGGAGTCTGGTGGTTCCTTTCCATTAAAAGTGCTCTGAGGGTTTGTTGGAAGAAAAGCTGGAATTGCTGCTGCCAGGACAGACCCCAGCCTAAGAGATCAACAGCACAACAGAAGGAATCTCCTTCACAACATGCTTCGTGCCAAAAATGTTTAATTAACAATATAATACAGGTGACCTGACCCACCCAAATTCTCCTCCAGTTGGTGGTCACCCCTGTGACACTGCCATTGCCTCCCCATGCATCCCCTGGATGTAGCAGGCTGGTGGAGAAGTGAGTGTCCTGTTTATCTGATTAGATTTGGTGCATCATAAATCTCAGGTTCACTGTCAAATTATGAGAATGACCTTGGATCAGTGCATTGTCACCTCTTTTTTCATGCAGAAGTGTTTCCAGTACTTACAAGGTATACAGGGATCACTTCCTCTTTCACAGAAACAGTGTGCACTTTAACTACTTACAATGGCAAGCGTGGGGTCACCATGCAGACATTTGTTGCACATTTATATACAATCATTTCGTTGCTTAGAATGTATCCTTAGGGCACCACTTTGGCCTGGAAATTTTGCAATTTCAAGCTGTCTTGTGAGACCTATAGTACAGACTTCCTGAGATGAGCTGGGCCTGGATCAAAATCCCACAAGAACAGCCTTTGTTTTCCCATGTTCCTGCCCTCCTGTTGGACTCAGGAAGTGTGAGGTACAAGGCCTTTTTTGTTTTGCTGGTGGTTGGGTTTGGGTTTTTTTTGTTTTGTTGGGGGGTTTTTTTGGTTGATAAAATGAACTTCACCAAAGTTTCAGATTGTTTGAGTTTGGAGTGAAAGTTCTGGTCAGTTCTGATTTTATTTCAACATCCCCAGGGAGCAGTTCTTCAATCTTTATGGTTAAAAATCTCCAGATGCTGTGTTCAGCCAGTGTCTGCTTTAGCAAAGTAGGCATAGCTGTTTCTTGGCTATGTCCTGGCTAGATTCCAGTGTGGGCAATTACATTCCTCCTTCCAAAATTCCTCCTGTAACTTCAATTGTCAGTCACAAGAGCAGCATTGCCTAACCCAGGCTTTCAAAAATCGTGAGAATGGCTTAAAAATCATGTAATCTCTAAAACAAGGCATTTGGAGTTCTGTTTATTTGCCTACTGGCTTTGGAAGCTTTAGGGATCATGTTTACAAGCTTTTCTCCACAACTGTGAGCTGAGAAATTTACTTTAAAAAAATATTACAATCTGAGAGGCTGGTATATTCACACGATGCCAAGGTCTGGGAGGTTAAGAAAAACATCAGCTAACACAAGACTTGTTATAAAATCATGAGACTTGGCAACACAGATTTCTGGTCAGCTTGGGGATGGTTCTCCAGCAGGGCCTTGGGCTGCTCCACCCACAGCTTGTATGCCAGGTTGCTCAGAAAGCGCTTGGTCTGGCCACAGCTGAGACAATGTACGACCATCCAGTGCCGGATGCAGCATCTTCTCTAGCACACCATGAGCTGGCTAGATTGCTGGGCTCAACAGGTAGTGATCAATGATTCCATGTCTAGTTGGCAGCCAGTATCAAGTGGAGTGCCCCAAGGGTCAGTCCTCGGGCCGGTTTTGTTCAATATCTTTATTAATGATCTGGAGGATGGTGTGTGATTGTACTCTCAGCAAGTTTGCAGACGACACTAAACTGGGAGGAGAGGTAGACATTCCAGAGGGTAAGAATAGGATACAAATTAGAGGGTTGGGCCAAAAGAAATCTGATGAGGTTCAACAAGGAAAAGTGCAGAGTCCTGCACTTATCACAGAAGAATCCCATGCACCGCTACAGACTAGGGACCGAATGGCTCGGCAGCAGTTCTGCAGAAAAGGACCTAGGGGTTACAGTGGATGAGAAGCTGGATATGAGTCAACAGTGTGCCCTTGTTGCCAAGAAGGCCAATGGCCTTTTGGGATGTATAAGTAGGAGCATTGCTAGCAGACCGAGGGACGTGATCGTTCCCCTCTATTCGACATTGGTGAGGCCTCATCTGGAGTACTGTGTCCAGTTTTGGGCCCCACACTACAAGAAGGATGTGGAAAAATTGGAAAACGTCCAGTGGAGGGCAACAAAAATGATTAGGGGACTGGAACACATGACTTATGAGGAGAGGCTGAGGGAACTGGGATTGTTTAGTCTGCGGAAGAGAAGAATGAGCGGGGATTTGATAGCTGCTTTCAACTACCTGAAAGGGGGTTCCAAAGAGGATGGATCTAGACTGTTCTCAGTGGGCGCTGATGACAGAACAAGGAGTAATGGTCTCAAGTTGCAGTGGGGGAGGTTTAGGTTGGATATTAGGAAAAGCTTTTTCACTAGGAGGGTGATGAAGCCCTGGAATGCGTTACCTAGGGAGGTGGTGGAATCTCCTTCCTTAGAGGTTTTTAAGGCCTGGGCTTGACAAAGCCCTGGCTGGAATGATTTAGTTGGGGATTGGTCCTGCTTTGAGCAGGGAGTTGGACTAGATGACCTCCTGAGGTCCCTTCCAACCCTGATGTTCTACGAACTATGAGCAAGAACTCACTGTCCTCCATTAGCTACACTGGCATTCTGTCAGCTTCTTTCCTCCTGAGCACTTTTTACTGTTGCTAAATTGTTCTCCCTGCTGGTTTTTCACAAGGGATGTGAACTACATGGTGCATGTTAAAGGAGAAAAGAGCATCTCAAATAGAGATGGACCCGAGCTGCAATATTCATCTCTGGATATAGCCTAACTCCTCCAAAATGCTTGGACCTTTAGATCTGAGGGTCTGGTTAAGCCCGTCATAGATATGGGGCCAGCTGTGAACTGGATTTGGATTCAAATTTCCCACAGTCTGGGGGATGCCTGGCTGATGACTTGTGGTTCTGGCCCACCTGTAGTTTCAAAGGAAATGTGATTAAATTCAATATTTTGTTATTTAGACTTGGGAATTTATTGAAAATGAGGAACAGTAAATGGAACTAGGAATTACTGTATCTGTCTCTTGAAATGCTGCCGGCAGCTACAGTAAAACTAGTTATGAAGGGCTCCACCCAGGCAATAACTTGCAGCACAATTTTCAATTAAAGCACGCACACATTCAAAGGGAACTGGAAATCATCCCAAATCAGGCTCTTCCATGTGTGCACGGCTACAACTCTGGCTTTCTAAAGCAAAACAGGAAACTCATGAAGAAACTTTGAGGCTCAAGGGGTTAAATGAAATCCAACTCTCCTTTTCCTGTGCAGTAAGGATTAGTAACCAAACAGAAGCTGGGGAGAGGAGAGTGTTGGAGCCACTGATTAAGCTACAGAAGTGGGGAAGTGGACACACAGCTGGGCTACAGGGTGGCTTTAGTGCCTCTAAACCTTACACTCACCTTCAAACAAACTGATGCAGAAGGTAAGAGTTAGTTTTGCATTATGGGTCGCTTCTTTCCTCTCCTCTTCATCTCATTTACCACTTGTCTATTTGTCTTTCCTTTGCCATTTATGGCTTTTTATTTCCAACTACTTTTTATCAGCCTGGCTACAGTTTAAAGGGCAAGAGAGATGTTTGCTGAATGGAGTCCTGTGATTGCAAAATCAGATTTCCTGGCAGAGAGGGAAGGAGAAGGCACCCATATATTCAGTGAATGTTAATCCCTGCTGCTTCACACTCCCAGGTTAATTAGTCCAGGGGCTAATATAATCAAACAGCCATTACTAACATTCTCGGGGGAGAGGGAAGAGGTATCAGTTAATGTTGGATGAGCCTAGGGGCTAGGTGCCTAAATAGATCCTGCCAGCATGAGTGTAGAAAGCAATATAAGTTTAGCAGGGCTTGTATTGGTGCCAGTGGATTCCTGTGCCTATTGGTAATTAATACTCAAATAACCATTACTATGGGAGACAGCTGTGTGGATTGAAGGAGCACCTGCCTACTTCCAGAGGAAGTGTCTCTCTATCCTGATCATTACACACCTATTTCACCTGTTCAGAACTTACACCTGATCCTGCAGACCTCTTCTCAAGGCAGGGTTTGCAGGATCAGGCCCCACGCTGACATCTTTTGTGGTTTTCCTGTTGCTAAGCAAGTGAACATGTCAGCTGAGAAGGCTACTTTGGAAGCTCACTCTGAGAAAGAGATGGTAAAAGGATGGCTATTGTTGTGACAAGTGCTGTGCTAAATCTAAAGGCATAGGATTTGCAAAGTGCCATGGTATTCCCTGGGGAAGGGCCAGCTGCTTTAAAGGACTTACACAGCTCAGAAAACCCTCATGGCTGTCCAGCAAGGAGTTCCCAAGATCAGGAGGTACTAGACTTGGTATAGGAGCACGGGGAGGGGGACAAAGGCTAGGTGGGTCTGTTTGTAAAGCTTGATTAAAAGGATTTGTACCTCTGTACTCAGTGATCTTGGAAACTTTTGCACTACATTTAGGTTGTACGCTCCCCATTTCTACATTGCACCAGTGCAGAGCCATTCAGCAAGATTGTGTGTAGACAGCTTTGGGACTCATACTCCCATTCCTCTCTGTACTTTGATAGATGTGATCCCCTCTCTTTCTGTAATGCTTTTTGATCCTGGAATGTTTCATAAATGGTATAGACACAGGTCCAGTAAAATGCAGCTATTTCTGGGGTGGAGGTCAGCAAGCAAGAGCACAGCCCACTGTACAACAGTGTGTGTGTGGTAGGCAGTGTTGTCCAGAGATAGCAGGACAAACACACTGCTCTTATAGAAAGTGCTGGGGGATTTTTAATGCCTACCAAAACTTATAGGGCCATGGTTTTTAAAGGGATAGTAACTTAAACATCATTTAAAAAGATAAATTGCTTTACCTACATTACTAAAACAGATTAAAATGAAAATTTTCAAAAATTAAATTAAAATTTCCACTATAGATGTTCTGTGTTTACTTTATTATCTCTCTCTGGTTGAACAATGAAGATATGTTAGTTTCACTTTTTTTTTAAGTCACTTTCATTCTCAGATTCTTCAGTTTTGTAAGTGTCCTGTGTCGTTTGTCCCCCTCCCCCCCCCCCCCCCCAAAAAAAAAAAAAAGCCAACAACAAAAACAACTTTGAGGCCAAATTTGCCTTTACAATGACCCCGTAAGGTCATACTGCATCCACACAGTAAATTGTGTGGAACCTGATGTACTTACATTAGATGGATAAAGGCCTGAGTTGACCCGCTGATATTGGAGACTCTGATCCCATAGAAGCTACACACCTAAGGCTTGGCTAGTAAGACATCCCCTGTAAATGTAACCTGTGAGACAGAACTCCAAATGATTTGTGGCAAATGTCAAGCAGGGGTGCAAAATTTTGTTGCTAGGTCTCTCCGTATTCTCTCTCTCCTTAATAGTTTAAAAAAACATTTGAATTTGTTTGCTTTTAAAAATAAGCTGTAAATGAATGTCTCTCTCTAAACAGAAGGATGGCAACTCTGAGGCTGGGATGCAGCATCAGACAGAAGTTAGAGAATGGATAACCTGCAATGGTGGTGTTTTATAAGCTAGTTGCCTTCTGATGCAGTCTGTTTCTGGTTTTGGCTCACCCCTTTTTGAGTCCAGGTGTTTATCAAGTGTGATGTAAGTGTTCTGCAGTGTCAGTTCATCTAGTCATTAAGGGGTTAGTTATCTCACAAGATATGCACGTGGACTCAGCTGGAGTGCATGTGAGTAGCTGTGTTCCAATTTGCATGATGTGCTAGGAAAGGTGATACCTTGGTGCTGCCTTGTGTTTTGTCTAGAGACCCAGCTGCTCTGTAGAGAAACTTGGGAATTTTTTTATTATTATTAACAACACTTTAATTATGGTATTGCCCAAAGGCTCCAATCTGGATTGAGGCCCTATTGTTCTGGGTGCTGTACAAACATAAAAAAGAGAGAATCCCTGTCTTGAAGGGTTTACTCCTTAGGCTGCTGATGGTTATCTCACTCTTTAAAGTCTATCTGTAAAATGATAAACACTTCGTTAAAGAAACCAAGTCTGTGCCTTGTGATTCTTCAGAGCACAGCATGTGCAAATAGTAAGTCTCATAAGAGAATGAGCTGTTTCTGTGAATAAGAATAGCATCTGGCATTATAGTACCTAGGATGGGATTATGAGCATTATCAGTCCTCTCCTTTTAGGCTATAGGTTCATCACCATTTGGGATCAGGAGGAATAATTTTTCTCCCAGAGACACAATACTGCTCCAGCATGAGCCTGAATGGCTTCGCTGCAATGTTATAGCCCTGTGACTCAAGCCAAGGGCACCGGAACCAGGGTGTGTGTGCAGGGGGGCCATGGCCCTCCCACTTTTTAACAGGTTTCAGAGGAGCAGCCATGTTGGTCTGTATCCACAAAAAGAACAGGAGTACTTGTGGCACCTTAGAGACTAACAAATTTATTGGAGCATAAGTTTTCGTGGGCTACAGCCCACTTCATTGGATCCACTTTTTAACATGGGTGTAGTAGCCTCAGGCAGGCCTGGCAGAGGCTGCGTTTTGCAGCAGGGGAGCTGAAAAGGTGATCAGCTCCCCTGCCACAAAGTGCAGCCCCTGCTAGCGCTGCCTGCCTCTTCCTGGTGCGGGGCCTGAGGTGGGCCTTAGTCCCCCCACTATGGGGCCCCGACCCTGCTCCTCCTCTTTCCTGAGGCTCTGACCCTGGCCAGGCCAGAAGCTGAAGCCGGGCTGTTAAGAGCTGCCCAGGGAACCCAGGCTGCTGTGGAGAGCCCCAGACCCTCCACCTGCCTTGTGTGGTGTGCACCAGGGGGCAGGGACATGGGCTGGGGGCTGCTCTCCAGCTCCCTGTCCAGAGCAGGTGGAGGATCTGGGGCTCCCCACAGTGGCACAGGCTCCCTGGGCAGCTCTTACCATGGCCTGGCTCCGGTTATCCAGCCTGCCTAGGGAGTGGGGCCTTGGGGGAAAAGGGAGGAGTAGGGGGAGGGACCTTTCGGGGAAGAGGAGGAGCAGGGATGGGGGCATGGTTCTGGCACTGGTGGTCAGCTCACTTCTATGCAGGTTCCGGTGCTCCTGGCCCAAGTCCTGTGGGCCCGAGTCAGTTGGCAGCTGTGGGTCTTTTATTGCAGTGTAGACATGGATTCCTTTGAAGCATCCAATATTGGTTATGGTTAATGGCAGGATACTGATGCTAGATGGACCACTGGTCTGATCCAGTACATACATTCGTAAATCCTTAAAGGTGTCCCTTAATCCTGAGGAATTTACCCACTGTTCTGTGAGGATAATAGAGCCATCTCCCATTGTAATCTTTGCTCTGCAGGAGCTCATTGTGTGTATATCCACCCAAGGTTGTCTCTTATTTGACTCCATTAGGATCAGACCAATAGTCCATCTAAATCCAGTATCCTGTTTCTGACAGTGACTAAAAGGCATCTCTGGTTTCTGAAGAGGGGCATATATGAATGGAACTGAATGATTAACTACACATGTGCTTGCGTGACGCCATGTGTTCCTGCTCGCTCACGCAAATGCACAAACACACTCAACATGCAAATGTATGATGATGTCTGGAAAAACTGTACCACCCATGAATTGTTTATTTTGCTACTTAGTTATTAGAGCAGTGACTGCTGTGCTCTGGCTGCTACTAGGGAAGCACAGTGATGGGTCTTTGCGGAACAAACAGCAGGTTTATTTTTAGATGACACAGTTATCATTTTTCTCTGATCACACAGTCCCATATGCGCTTCCTTTCATATCACACTGCAGTGCCAGGAGTGATCGCACATTCATAAAGCTATTTTTTTAAAGGTAATTTTTAGCAACTGCTGAAATATGCCGGGCTGGCAGCCCTGGAGACGGAAGCTCTGTTTCTCCTAGCGCAGGTATGGCCTCTTAACTTTTTTTAGTGGAGTCAAAAGGATTTTTCAGTTCTGCTAGCTTTAGTCTCCTGCCAATTACACAGCAATATAAAACTGGTGTAACTCCATCACTTCCTCAGACATACTTCTGATTTACACCACTAAGGGAGAGAAGACTCGGGCCCCACAGGCACAAAGAGAGAAAGAAAACAGTTCAGATTATTTTTACGTTTACACTTGGACTATTACAATACTTGTATGGTTGAGAAAATTGTCTTTTGTTGTTGTTGTTGAGGAGGGAGGAATAGTTTAATTGGAGGTAATTACCCAGCATCTAGACTCTAGTTAGGTTCTTAAGAAGTTTCCCAAAGTTACGTGTGTTAACCAGAGCAGATAACGAGTTTTTAAACATCACTGTCTTTGTCTACATTCAGTGCTAGTGTTTAAAATCATGTTAGTTAATACACGTTAGCTAAAACTTTTAAAACCCCACTCATTTTCCTAATCTATCCAAACCCCAAATTAATGACCCAAAGCAGTATTAGAATATGAATGTAAATCCTTAGCTAGTCTTTTTCATTCCTTTTAATGCTTAGACTTTTTTAATTTTAATTCTTGTCATGTATTTTCTGTAGGTTTATTCTATTGTGGCTTGTAGCTGTCTAAAATTTTATATGGGGGAATGTAATAGAGACTTAATCAACATGTTTAGTCAGTGAGATTACTAAATTACAAGTTACAATTACATCTTTATTTTTTTGAAGAAATTTGTAATGGAACCCTGATTGCAACCTTAACTCTGGAAGGCTTGTTGCACAGGGCTAAACCTGAACAGATCCCTTATTGTCTGCCTATTACTAGCCTCATGAAATATTGTATTTTTCCTTGTAATGGAACATTACAGGCTGGGACAACCACTACCTCTTCTCTGATGCACAAGGCATACCTACAAATGTGTTCCATCTACATCACTAATATGACTGTACCGTGCATTTCATGGGGTAGGAAAGCCACAGATGTGCAATTTCTGCAAAGACATAGCCTCATCTCGCTTTGCCATCCCACCCCTTGTGGGTGTGTGCAGGTGAAGCCTCACTGTGGAATCCCCTTGGTCAGGAGGTGCCAGAATCTGACATCACTGTTGTAGCTGATGGTTTTTCAGTTGCTCTTTTCATAGTGCCTACGTGGTGGGATTGAAACAAGCTTTTTGTCTGCCTGTCCACGCCTGTTCCTGACTCTCAGGTCCAACAGTGTCTGCCATGAGTTACTCTTGATCGATTCTCCTGAAGTTCTGCTAAGCTTGGCATTGTTGTAAGATTCTCTTGTGATAATGTGGCCAGCTTGGGTGGGCCCTATCAGTGATCTAGATATAATCATATGTCTATTGTGAACAGTGCCCCAGATCTCACCATCTCTCCCTCCCAAATTACAGGGGATTTAGGTGTCAAAGTGATGGGGTAGTGACTGGAGACCTCAGTACTGATTGGGTCAGAAGCTTGTATGGGTGTCTTGGTTTAGTCCTTAATACAAAACCACAAACGTAGCTTTACTCACAGGTCTGGAATTGCCAGGCATGGTTCAGATCACAACTGAAGTGCATTGGCAGATCTGTAGGGGTGGATAGGGCTGGAATAGCATGAGGTGCTGCAGGTCAGGATTGAGGTGTGTTGGCAGAGCTGCATGGGTTCCCGATTGGAATAGCAGGCAATGCTGCAGGTTGAAATTAAAGTATGTTGACAGCTGTGCAGGGGAAACTTACAAAGCACCTGCGCTTAACCATGAAGTAAGAGAGTGCTCTCCCTGTTGCTGCTATCGTCTGTATCTTATTTTAAGTTCAGAATTCACCTCAAATCTAAAAATGTAACAACTTCATTTAAGAAAAAAGTTAAGGCTGAAAGCGTGTTTCAGTGATGACTAATACAAAAATAAAATTACTTTCTTAGAATCCTGCACCTTTTTACAAAAGGTCAAACATTAACGAGTATGGAAATGAAGAGTTAGGGGATCCAGCCAGTTCCCCACTGCCATGTAAACCTTTCTCAAGCACCAAGTCGCACCACTGTTTGCCCTCTGGTCTCCTAGTCGTGCTCCATCCCTCCATTGTCTCCTAGCATTTCCAGCCAGTTTATATGTACAGACATTTTAAAATTTTAAACGTAGCTCTGTCTGAGTGTGTCCCAGGCCTTAGCTGCAGGTAACAGGAGAGTGGGAAGGGAAACACAATACAACCATTTTAACACACACTTGCTTGCTCATTTTCTATACAGAGTATTTTTCCACCTTGGCTCAAAGGGAGTCAGGACCAGGGCTTGCTTTGGCTTGGTGAAAAACAGAGATAGAAATTTCAAATAAAAGACAGTTTGCTTCAGGCAGGGGAGAAAAGAAACAGCGATTAAGTTAAGAAGTCTCTTGGACCCAGTTTAATCCTCCTGTCTAAGGCAAAGGATCAGTTTCTCTATGCTTCCTGGCTTGGTCCTCAGACCTTCCCGACCCTGTTTCCAGCCAGGGGAGAGCTAACCCTCATATGGCTTCTCCCAGCCTCTTTATATCGCTGCTCCAGTGAGCCCCTAGTTGCCTACCTCTGTATAGGACGTGCTTACCCCATTTCACGCTCTTCATGTTAAATCTCTAATTCCTATGCTAATCCCTCCACAAACCCTAAAAAAGTTACCTGATTCTCCCTGGCATGGCCAGCAAACCAAAAAAAAAAACAAAACCCATGGAGTTGAGCCATTTTGGGGATATGGTGTGCAAAACAAAAGTTAGGAACATTTTAAGAAAATAAACTTTTTTTAAAACATCATGGGCCAGATTCTCTGTTCATGTAAACTTTCAGCTATGACTAAACCAGTTTAAGAATCAAGCTCCATAATTTTAAAACTCCCTTTCTGATTGGTTAGTTGGTATGTTTCTTGGGATTTTTTTTTTCTTTTCTTTTTCTTCTGGACTTCCCAGAAGATCTGTCCTGGCATAGAATTTTAGGACTGCAAGGGACCTTGAGAGGTCATCTAGTCCGGTCTCTTGCCTCATGCCAAGACTAAGTATTATCTAGACCATTCCTGACAGGTATTTGTCTATCTGCTCTTAAAAATCTCCAATGATGGAGATTCCACAACCTCCCTAGGCAATTTATTCCAGTGCTTAACTACCCTGACAGTTAGGAAGTTTTTCTTAATGTCCAACCTAAACCTCCCTTGCTGCAATTTAAGCCCATTGCTTCTTTTCCTATCTTTAGAAGTTTAGGAGAACAATTTTTCTCCCTCCTCCTTATAACAACCTTTTACGTACTTGAAAACTATTATCATATCCCCACTCAGTCTTCTCTTTTCCAGACTAAACCAAATTTTTTCAATCTTCCCTCATAGATCATGTTTTCTAGACCTTTAATCATTTTTGTTGCTCTTGTTTGGACTTTTAGCATGTAAACCAGGCATTGCTATCTGTCCAATGATTTTGTGAAAAGATATAGTTTAAAAAGAGAGAGAGAGATGGGTAAACCATTTTGAAAAGCAGCTGCCTAAATCGTATCAGCCATTTCCTCATGACCAAAAGGGCATGGTGTGCAGTGACTCATCCTGAGCTTCCATGGCCTCATTTGCAAATGCAGATATGACTTTTGCACAAGCTGTTTAGGCAGACACCCATAGAGCTGGGTAAAGGTGCCCAGGATTTCACATGAAGCTATAAGTTGGACCGAGGCTGTGTCAGAACATAGACCCAAGCTCGCTGAAAGGTGCGAGCCTTACTGAGCCTGGTCTGAGTTTGGAGTTTGCAATGAAATGAGATTCACTGAGTTTCTAGTTTCCATTGCCACAGTGTTCCCCTGGTGTAGTCAAAGCTACGGTGGAGGTACTGCTACAGTGCAGGCTATCAGCTCTTTCCAGGCCTCCTAATTGCTAGTAATGGGTGAACCTCAAAATCTTCAGTGTTGGGTGAGTTCAGTGTTAAACCTGAGAGTCTGGATGCTTATCCCAGCCTCTTGGGACTGCACAGCTGGGCTGCAAATTTCACCAGTGCTACCTCTCACAAAATTGGTGGGATCTCGTTCTGGCCAGGTTGGATTCAAACCAAGCAGCCCCTCTTAGTATTCTGGCACTTCTGCTTCCAGGCCCACCCTTTCAAATCTCAAAAAGGTTCAGGTTGGGGCTCAGTTTGAGTTCTCGGGACAGAGACAGGTGGTCTGAGCTGCTAAATTCACACCCAGATCAGATCTTGTCCAACATTTAAGGTGCTTGGTTCTGGAGTGTTGGTTTGGTCCATTACAGAGCAAGAAAGTCTTTGGCTCTGGACCCAAACTTCAACCAAGTTTAAGTGATTGGATCCAAAGCATTAGTTCATCCCCTTCACCAGTCTACTCTGAGGTGTTCGTTTCAAAGATAGCCACAAAGTTTGGATTCTTCCCAACCTTCAGCAATGTTCAGAGCTGAGGTTTTGGCCAGGCCCTTCTCTAATTCTGGGCAAAGGTTCAGGCTGCTTATTTATGCTGAACTTATTCCTCTTATCCCTGTTCCTAATGTGACCAGGATTCAGCCCTGTGGCAGAAATGTTCATATAGGGAGTGTCCCAGCAGCTGTTTCACATTCTGCTGTTGCATCTTGGATGGAGGGAGGGGGAAGGAGAGGCCATGCAGTTCCAGCACAGAATGAAAAGGGAGTGTTTTTTGAACCATAAGGAAAGGTGTAATGAGTTATAATGGGACAAGAGGCACACAAGGCAGCAGCATTGGGCCAGTCATTTCCCATAGCTTCAGTTCACAGCCCACATGCAGCAAAACTCCACTCCACACTCCCAATGCAAGGAGAAATGGGAAATGAACAGAGCTGCTACTGTGACCCTGGTCAGTAGGAGCTTTTAATTCTTACAGTAAGACTCAGTGTTAAAAGACAGAACAAATAAGTTTACTGAATCTGTCAGGCATGTTAGGTATATCACTGGAATTAACTGAAACTCACACAGTGTCCTGTCCCAGCATGCAGAGTCTGGTTTCTTTGGAGCCCTGGGATTATTCAGTGACTGTCCTGACTCTGGTTGTTCCAAAGTCCTGGTCGGGAGCATGGACACATGGTCTTTCCTGAACATTTCAATTGAGGGAGGTATTAGAAAAACAAGTTTTGTTGTGGCTCTTTTCACACAAGACCTGAGTCCTATTTCAGGGTTGCTCACTGTACAGGATTCACTTGAGTAAAGAGAGCCTTGTGCACCTGTTCCACCTCTCCAGCCAGAAGTCAGTAGATTGGTTGGGATGGGGACATCAAAATTATCTCTCCTAGGAGAATGTCAAGGCCATTTCTCCCTAGATTTTAAGAATGTGAAAAAGTGAATAGAGAACACTTGACAGATTCTCATATACAGTCGTGCATAATCCTCCACTGGTCTCAGAGGAAGAACTAGGGGCCTGATTCAAGCCCACTGAAGTCCATCTAAAAAAACCCCATGAAGTTCCATTTTCTCATGATCTACATAGTTAGCTTCTCAAGAGAGATCTCATGCTTGTTTTCTCTGTTTCCTCTCCCCTCTACTCTATTATTTTGCCCTGGGAATTTTGTATAACTGGATTCCTGCAGGGACTTTGTAGTTCTAAGGCCCATGGAAGAAACATTAAAGAGTAAACCTTTCTGCCCCAGTATACAGGGATAGTGGGCATTACCAGAACCCATGTGCATATTTTCAATGCATTGTAGTATGTTATTTTGTCTGCTATGTGTCAGTGCTAAGAGCAGTGAGATTCTCCCCAGACGCAAGACATGGCACCATGGAAGTTTTGCAGCAGCTGTGAAATTCCCAGAACAGCAGCTTCCTGTTTCAAAGCAACTTTGGGAGCATCTAGAAAAAAAGATGCTACTCTAGACAGCCTTACTTTCAGGTGTCTTTTTCTTGACTTGATACTTTCCTGCAGGAAAGGTTTTAGTCTTGATGATAATTATTAAATATCAACACTGTTCTCAATAATATTATAAATTCTGCATCTCAGCCAACTGGGAGCTTGGAACTAATCGTGTGTATTAAGTATTAATATTAAAGGGACAGAGTATTAAAATGACAGGCTAAAAATTATGGTTTAGGTCCATGTCTGTGCTTGAGAAGGAAGAGATGCTTTGGAGGCATTGAACCCATGTAGCAGCTCCTATGTCACCTTTACTTCCTGGGGCTGATGAAGAGAAAAGATGGCTTGACCAAGGCATCCTTGGATTATGACAATCAGTGATTGACTTTTGGAGAAAAAAGTAGGGGGGCCCTGAATGTCAAGTGCCTTGATTTTATTTAAACAGCAGTGAGAAGTAAGAGGGCCATTAGACAGAAGTGAGATCGCCACCTTACTACTTTTAGGGGTTGATTTCTCTCTCTCCCCCCCCCCCCCCCGCCCATTCCTCCTAAAATTTGAGCACTGCTGACAATCCCCGGTGGCTGGAATGAGCCTTGTCATGGCTATTGTGGGCACAGTGGGGCAGAGCAGTTCGAAGGAATGAAATGGCATTAATGCTCAAAAGAGGAAGTTTGTTCTGAGAAATATAAGCTGACATAGTAGGAATGGTGCTGGAATGGTGAAGAGACCCCATACTGTCCTCACTACTAAGCAATGTCTCTGAGGAAACCTGGAGGCAGGAACAGCATGTGAGCTGTATTTACTTGCTGACTGTGTTAATGCCAGCAAGCCCGGTGACTCTGGAGCCCTATAGGCCAGAGGCACTGCTGGATGGGCTTGGCAAATGATACTCATGCAGCTTGAGCATCTTAAATATTGGACACCTTGCTAAGGAGCCCACACCTGACAATATATCTCATCTAGTCAGGTGTTTGATCCTGCTGTAGCAATGTTCCCTCTAAACTTTCCATATTCAGCCCTTCATTCAAACTCTTGTATCTTGGTGCTGCTCATATGGGGCACATTCTTTTAAACTTGGGTGCCTAAAGCTAGACACCTGATTCCATATTAGGCATCTAAATAAATGTAGGCACCTGACCATTTCCATTTACTTCAAAGGCAGCTGCAGGTGGTAAGCACCTCTCCAAAATCAGGCTAGATCTTTAGATGCCTAAATATGGATTTTAGATGCCAAATTTGAAGATTTTAGACATGCAAGATCACCTCCTGTATTCTAAGACCCTGCTCCTGAAACTCCTCCAACTCAAACAGGGTGAGTCAGATGCAGAAAGAATCTTTAACATGCGAATTTCCTGGTTTTGATTGGCTGAAGTCAGAACATTATTATTTTAAATACATAGGGTTTTTTTTGTTTTTTTTTTAAAAGGTATGTTGTATGCATAAATGGGTGGGTGGGAGGACAAGAAACAGCATGTCTCTCCCTCTCCCCTCCCCTCCATGCCCTGTGATGGTGTTCTCATTATGCCAAAGGCAAGCTTAGGAGAAATGCTGGGGATCAGTAATTACATGCTGGCTTGCTGTGGAGGATAATTTCAGTCTTCACAGTTGCCTTGATTTGCCTGGGATACATAGTGACAAACTACCTTTGTTCCTTGTTCCTTGCCTTTGGTTTCAGTCCATCATCTTTTCCTGTTAAATCTCTATTTCACTCCATAGTCCCTTCCATCAGATCTCCCACCAGACCAGCTTGCCCCCTTCCGTCCCTGACCTGTGCTCCACAGAGAGTTCTAGCCATGAAGGAGCAAGAAACCAGCAGTTCTGATCAATGTTCTCTTTATTCCACAGAGGACGATGAAGAACTTGTTCCTCCTGCTCACGCTAACAATGATGCCACTTCCTGCATCTTCAGTAAGTTAAGCACCTTTTCTCAAGAGTGGCTGTTACCAGGGATGGCATGAAACTTGGAGTAGAGGGTTTCAGCTTTGGCAGCCAAAGTGTTTGTAGAGAACTTAGGGTAATGGGTGTCCTGTTTGAAAATGACTACATACATGCACTTGAAAAAGTTAATACTTGACTGACATACACTTGATGTTGTATCTGTCCTCCACGTCTCCACCAAGGTATTGGGGCCCAGTCACCACACACACTGAGGTATATATGTTAGAAAGTCTATACTGGCAGTTTTAATAGTAAGTCATTGATAGTGATTCTGTGGCTACATGGAACTAGACAATCATGAGGTATGCCACCTAGACCTAATGGTTGTCATCAGTGGAGCTAGAACTGTGAACCTTCTGCTCCAAAACTACAGGCCTCTGCCACTTGAGATAAGGGAGAATCTCTGTTAGTTGTCATAAGGATTGTATGCTCTGCACTTCCAGCCAATAGCAGGGAACTAGATCATCTACACTTGAGCAAGTCTGACTTTCTAGTATCCAATAGAGCAGAGGTGGGCAAACTACAGTCCGCGGGACTGTCCTGCCAGGCCCTTGAGCTCCCGGCTGGGGAGACTAGCCCCCAGCCCCTCCTCTGCAGCCTCACCTCACCTCACCGTGCCACCAGTGCTAAGGCCTGCCGCTCCTGCTGGGCAGCACAGCAGTGTGGCTGGCTCTGGCCAGACAGTGGGACTGTGAGCTCCTGCTGCTCTGAGCGGAGTGGTAAGGTGGCGGGGAGCTGTGGGGAGGGTTTGATAAGGGGCAGAGGATCCCCGGGGGCAGTCAGGGGACAGCAAGCAGTTGGATGGGGTGGACATTCTGAGGGGTGGTGGTCAGGGGACAGGGAGTGGGGGGGTTGAATAGGTGTGGGAGTCCTGGGGGGCCTGTCAGGGGGCGGGGGTGTGGATAGGGGTCGGGGCAGTCAGGACTGGGAGCAGGGAGGGTTGGATAGGGGGCAGAGTCCCAGGGGGGCGGTTAGGGGTGGGGGGTTCTGGGAGGGGGTGGTCAGGGGACAAGGAACGAGGGGGTTGGATGAGTCGGAGGTTCTGAGGGGGGCAGTCAGGGGGTGGAAAGTGGGAGGGGGCAGATAGGGGGCGGAGGCCGGGCTGTTTGGGGAGGCACAGCCTTCCCTTCCCGGCCCTCCATACAGTTTTGCAACTGTGATGTGGCCCTTTGGCCAAAAAGTTTGCCCACCCCACAATAGAGGATAGTGGTACACACACATGCTAGTCATTGCATTAGAAGGTCCATGAGGTAGTTGGGTATGCTACACAATCTCTCCTTGCTAGCTGCTAACACAATTGGCTCAAAACCAGCACCCTTGGCCAAAAAAGAGCCAAAAAAGTTCATCCCATGTGAGCAACGCACCACATTGTTCCATGAAACTGTGAAGCGGGAGAATCTCTGGGGGATGGCTTTACGCTGCTTGTCTCTGATATTAGACAATGTGTCCTAAAGTCAGTAACTTCTCTTGAAAGAAAGAGTAACGGATGGAAACGGTGGTGCATCTGTAGAGGACGGAAAGTTTAACAGTCTGTCCTTAAGTGCCTCTGTGGTGTGAGAGCCACATTGGATGCTGGAACTGCCCAGCTAAGAAGGTGTGAGGAGATGCTCTTTAATAGCCGAGAGAGGAATGGAAGCACGAACGCATTCAGGTGGGTCATTCCTAGTTCCTTCCATGACAGATTAAAGGCATAACTCCTCATAGTCATAAAGGGAATGTCACGCTTAATCTGCCTCACGTGGCATTAAAAATGTCCCTCCCCCATTTGTGATTCCTGCAATCACAGAGATCAGTGAGAATTTGAAAATAACTGAACTGGAAGGTGCACTTAAACATTTTGCTGGAGGTACAGTTTTCCTCTAATGAAAGGTATTGTGTCTTTAAAATGGTGGAGCTCTGTTACTCCTCTTCTGATGTAGTAGGAGCTAATCCCAGAGCAGCCCTGCTGCTGAGGCAGGAACAGTTGTTTTGTGTTCACTGTCAAACAAGTCACATGCAGAATAGGAGTCAGGTGAGATGGTTGTATTTGTATAAAGGTAATTCACCCTTCAGCCTTGCCAGAGTAGTATGGACCTCTGAAGTCAACAGTACTCCAAAAGGGGCTTAAAGGACTGTCCAGTGACATGGCAGCATGAAAAAAAAACTAACCATCATGTGTGGGCTTCATTGTAGACACAGTAACTTTTCTGTTGTAAATCGTTCTCAACCTTTTGTCTAGAAATACAGACAGAAGTTTTTCTGATGAATCAGAGCATAGGCAACTGTCATTGCTGGAGGCTATTGACATTTTGTGTTATACAAATGCACAATGTTCTGTCAAGGGTTGAGTAACAAACCAGGGCCCTTGGACAAAAACATCTGGCTAAATACCTCTAATCACTACTGTCAAGCACATATCTTCCATTGGGCCATAAAACCACTAATATCAGGTTACTGCTAATGTTTCTTCTTCTATAGAAGCCCCAGGTCAAAAGTCCATGCCGTACCAGCTGACACTGGGTTTTTGCTATTCTAAAAGAGCCCAAATTTAGAACATTTCCTGGTAGGTCCCAGAAGGATAGAACTTTAGGAGTTACCTTCACATTTGCTGGAAATCTAAACCCAGGAAATGAATTAAAAGCTCTCTATATGTAGTCTTTTAGAAGGGGCTAGCTAACAGAAGGTAGCTCCCCAAAACACTAGCATACTTTTGCTGCTATATAATTTAATAATAATAAATATTTTACCTCTTGAAACCTATTTTCATGCTTCACATATGTCATAAGTGACATGTGTGTCCCTACCTAGTCTCAAATCCAACATGTCCATATTATTGGCCAGTCTTTGCTCAGAATAAATGTAGGTTTGAAAGAGATGGGGTATTGCAGTGCAGGACTGAGATATATTGACAAAACTCTGAGAGGAGCCAGAGCTGGAATAGCAGAGGCATTGGAGGGTCAGCTTGATAGGAACTTACAGAGTTACTATCGCTGCGTCGTGGGCAATGTGCTCAGATCGAAAACATAATTGAGGTGTCAAGTCAGTAAAGAGGTCCATTCCCAAAGCTGTGTAGGGATTGAATAATAGGGATGATGCAGCTGAGTTGGAGGGGCTCTGGGAGAGCTATATGTGAGAGGCTTGTGCTGTGCCTTCCTGCACTGTACAGTATTTGCCTTTAATTCTTTCATGGACAATAAAATTAATCAAATTATTTCCCCTGCCTCCCACACCAGTGCCTGAAAAAGAATCTACATGCCCTGCCCTGCTCCCACAGTGTCATTGGCTGAATGCTATGATTCCCCAGCTGAATGGGTACATGGACAGGCTAGCATATGACAGCAAACCACTTATGGCTTCATGGATTAACAGTATGAGGAGAAGCGCATAAGGAGGATGTGTGCAGGGGTGCTGAAAAGGATGTATGCGGACACAGTGATTTTGCCTCCTCCCCACCCCCGGCTTTTTAGTAGCTGTGAATGTTGTGGAAAATCCAGCTGTCTCAGCTCTGAGAACAGCGAGTGGAGATTGATGAATCACATCATGGGTCTGAATCTGCTCCCACTGAAGTCAATGGGAGTTTGAACGCTGACATGACTGAGAGTAGGAGTGGGCCTAGTGCGTTCCAAAATTGAGCGTGTGCCCACACAAATCTACAAAACTTTCTACAAAAATTACAGTCTGCTGGCTTCTGAAATTCCCAGGTATCATTGGGTGGGAGGGGAATTTGGGAAGAAGACCTTCTGACAATGAACCGCGTGCCCTAAAGGATGCGTGCTGCCTGGATACACTGATTGGGACCACTTCCATGTGATGACATTGCCTCAAAACAGACTGCCTTCAGTGGAGGTGGCTCGAGAGCATGGACTTGGAAACGATACAAATTAATAATGATAATGCAAATATAGAAATCAACTTGGTGTGAGCTGCAGGCAGGGGTGTGTGTTTACATGTGTGTGCCTGCTTGTGAACAGCACTCCTTTAATTTGTTTGAAGGGTGTGTCCTAGTGGCTGCTCTTTTCCTTCTCTTCTCCCTTTTCATGTTCCTGGTTTTAGTCTGAAGTAGGCAAACTTTTTTATTTTAATGACATCAACTGTCAGACCAGGGAAGGCAGCAGATAACTGAGTGGGGAGGTGCTGGCATAGGCGACAACTGAGAATTTTGTCTGGGTCCAGCCTCAGCAGGGTGTCTGAGATTCATGGCCAGAGTGAGCTGCAGCCTGCAATAGCTAGCAGAAGGTAGCTCCCCAGATGAACTGTCTGCCTGCAGCACCAGCTGGCTGATATGAGTTTCTCTCCCAGTGCTCCATCCTCAGCAGCACCTGCTGTCCCAGGCTTTGCCTCCCCTCCTTACCAGCCAGAACATGCTGGTACCAAGCAGAACTGGCAGGATCTCTCCCTCCTCTTCCCAACACATGAGGGACCCCAGGTTCCATAGAGGGGACCCAGGGAGGAGACCAGCCCAGTTGCCAGCATCTCCTCTGTTGTTGTTTGTATTAGTAGTGCCTAGGTGCAGGATACAGGCTCATTGTGCTAGATGTTGTACAGACAAGTAACAAAGACGACAGTCCCTGCCTCCTAGAGCTTACGCTCTAGGTGTCAGACAAGACAAGACAGATGGACAACACAGACAAAGGCCTCAGTGTAGACAAGCCCTAATGCTGCTTCTATTCTAGGAAAGTTGGGATCAATGGTAGTGATGGTGGAGGCTAGGATTGAGGCGTTTTTTATCACTGAGACTCAGAGCAGGGGGAGATAACACAACAGTAAAACTGCCCAAGCTCTGTCTACAGAACAGCTTCCACCACTTCTATTGCATGTGGAGCTGTGCCACGGGAGACTAGAGTGAATTTTCCTGCTGTAGACAAAGCCTCAGATGACAGCCACTTTCTCAAGTTCTTGCACATGAGTCATCCTTCCCTCTTGGCTATGCAGATTTTGATTATCATGCTGAGGTTTGTCTAGCACATAATGGGCCTGATTTCTAGCCAGGCCTTGTCCTGGCTTCCATTTTTGCAAGTGTAATTTTGTGCCTGAAAATAACTGCACCCTGCATGTTTTGCATCTTTTGGGCCAGATTACAAATCCCTTACCCATGCTGGTGGCAATCCCAATCATCAAAGTGGTCCCTTTGAAGTTACTCAGGCTATTTCAGTATGTAACTGCTCATCATTGTAAGGGGTATACGATCTGGCCATTTAGGTAGTTAGAGGATGTCTAATGACTCATATTTGCCCCCACTCTGAATTGCAACAGGAGGCTGTTTTGAAGTCTGGCTGAAAATCCTACCCAGTGTATATTAATCTGGAGATTCCTACCTTCCACTGGTATCTCTAGATTTACACCTACATGCATAGGTTAATGTGATGTTCTTTAATCTGGTCACTACTTCTATACCATTTAGTGTTTCCTCTCCTGCTGCCACCACCTTGTTCACTCTACCTTGTTTTAGTTGTTCCTGTTTTGTTTGAATGCATTTCCTTGATGACTTTTGTATTATTCGTAATAATGATACTTAGCACTTTTTTCCTTTAAAGCTCTTTACAAACATATTGTGTCTCTGAGGCAAGAATAATAAGGAGTTAAGACAGAATTACTGGAAATGATTGCCTGGGTCCAGCCTCAGCAGAGTGTCTGAGACTCGTGGCCAGAATGAGCAGAGATTTAGCTGTTGTCTGAAATACATACAGGCAGGCAGCACTAGGTTTCAGAGTGGTAGCCATGTTAGTCTGTATCACCAAAAACAATGAGGAGTTCTTGTGGCATCTTAGAGACTAACAAATATATTTGGGCATAAGCTTTTGTGGGCATAAGCTTTCATCAGATGCATGAAGTGGAAAATACTGTAGAGAGGTATAAATACACACCATATGAAAAGATGGGAGTTAACTTACCAAATGTGAGGAGGGGTGTTAGCGAGCCAATTCAATTAAGGTGGAAGTGGGCTATTCTCAACAGTTGACAAGAAGGGAGGAAAAATCACTTTTGTCATGCTAATGAGTTCAATGTAATCAAGGTGGCCCATTTCAAACAGTTGACAAGAAGGTGTGAGTATCGGAAAATTAGTTTTTGTAGTGACCCATCCACTTTGTCTTTATTCAGGCCTAATACAATGGTGTCCAGTTTGCAAATTAGTTCCAGTTCTGCAGTTTCTCATTGGAATCTGTTTTTGAAATTTTGTTGTTGAAGAATTGCCACTTTTAAGTCTGTTATTGTCCGGTTTGGCCAATGTACATGGCAGAGGGGCATTGCTGGCACATGATGGCATGTATCACATTGGTAGATGTGCAGGTGAACGAGCCCCTGATGGTGTGGCTGATGTGGTTAGGTCCTATGATGGTGTCCCTTGAATAGATATGCAGACAGAGTTGGCACCGGGGTTTGTTGCAGGGATAGGTTCCTGAGTTAGTGTTTTTGTTGTGTGGTGTGTAGTTGCTGGTGAGTATTTGCTTCAGGTTGGGGAGGTTGTCTGTAAGCGAGGACTGGCCTGTCTCCCAAGGTCTGTGAGAGTGAGGGGTCATCCTTCAGGATAGGTTGTAGATCCTTGATGATGCGCTGGAGAGGTTTTAGTTGGGGGCTGTAGTTGACGGCTAGTGGCGTTCTGTTACTTTCTTTGTTACCAGTCGTACTGCACTGTCTGCTGCCAGAAGGCAGTGGGTTGCTGCTACTGTGTAGCAATGCCGTACCGTGTCTGCCAGCACCCAGGAGACATACGGTGACGGTTACCTGAGCAGGCTCCATGCTTGCCGTGGTATGGCGTCTGCACAGGTAACTCAGGAAAAAAGGCGCGAAACGATTGTCTGCCCTTGCTTTCACGGAGGGAGGGAGGGAAGGGGGGCCTGACGATATGTACCCAGAACCACCCATGACAATGTTTTAGCCCCATCAGGCATTGGGATCTCAACCCAGAATTCCAATGGGCAGCGGAGACTGCAGGAACTATGGGATAGCTATCCACAGTGTAACGCTCCGGAAGTTGACGCTAGCCTCGGTACTGTGGAAGCACTCCGCCGAGTTAATGCACTTAATGCACTTAGAGCATTTTCTGTGGGGACACACACACTCGAATATATAAAACCGATTTCTAAAAAACCGACTTCTATAAATTCGACCTTATTCCGTAGTGTAGACATACCCTTTGAAATACAAAGTACTGTAAGATCAAACTGGATATGAGAAATGACCTATGCAGTCTCTGGGTGTGATTGTAGTTTTATGCTACAAATGTTCTACGTGACTTGACAATGAGACATAGGGAACCAAGTCCACTTTAATCTTTTATCACTGAAGTGGATAGCCATACCTTCTCTTCCAGCAGGTAACATTGTGCAGACTCTTGTAGCTAATCCTCCAATGTGAAGGCACTTTTCATCATCTCTTTTTTTGGCACTTTTCATCATCTCTTTTTTTGGCACTTTTCATCATCTCTTTTTTTGGAAATAAGCTTGTGCACCCAAATAAGCAAGGTTTGTACCAGATCAACTTAGAGTCTAACAATTGGATTATTGGGTTCAGTAAGCCCCAGACATGCTAACTGTGGCTCAAGTAACAGATTTTTTTTGAGGAATTTCCAAGGAGTTTTGAACAGCAGCTCACAATATAAAGTTGCCAACTTAGTGGAGAACAGGGCTGATTAAATACAGCGCCCAGTGCAGTTCTTTGGGAAACTTCTAAAGGGTCTGATTCAAAGCTCTTTGAAGCCAATGAAAATCTTTCAAGTGACATGGATTGGACCCTAAATGCTAAAAAATAAGACCTTAGAATGTAAGTTCCTCCTTAGCCATAAAGTGATGCTATAATTATAAAATCATTGTGTCTCCAACAGGAATTTTATGCCTGATACCTGCCAGTGCTGTCTCTGTTTGCAATCCGTAGTGTAGTTGTAGCCATGTCACTCCCAGGACATTAGAGAGACAAGGTTGGTGAGGTAATCTCTTTTACTGAACCAATTTCTGTTGGTGAGAGAGACAAGCTTTCTGTGAAGTTTTCAGAGAAGAGTTCTGTGTGTGGCTCGAAAGCTTTCCTCTCCTACCAGCAGGAGTTGGTCCAATAAAAGATATTACCTCACCCACCTTATCTGTCTGAAATACACAGAGTAAGTAAATCTCTCTTTACTTATCTACTTATCTGTCTCTCGTCTCCCTGAGCAGCTGAGAAATCTCCAAAAGGTCAACACCACACAGGTACTGCCAACATTCTCTACCCCTCCCCGTTGGGTTTCATACCTCCTCCCCACAGTACCTTGTACTATAAGTTCTGTTTGTATCCTGATTGGTTCATGGGCTCCTTAGAGCACTGTGTGTATTGGAATTGCTCTCAGAGGCAGGGTGAGTACCAATCCTCACGCGAGCTGGAGGCATCCCTTTTACACTGCTAACTGGTTACTCTAGACACAGTTGTCTTTATAAGCAGAAGATGACACAAATCAGGCCAGCAACACCTTAACCCAGGAGTTACAAATGTTACACTAAAGTTAGAAATGACCTTTAAAAGACCCACTTGGTTCAGAGCACAGCAGTGGGGGTGCTAGCCCATTAGGGGCCATAAACAGGAATATTTTGCCTCCCCTCCCCCGTACTAAAACATAATAAAAATCTAATAGGTGGCCCCTTGAGCTGCTCAGGGCCCTAAAGCAATTGTTTAGTCTGCTTATGCCTAGTGCTGGCTCTGGAGCACAGCAGCCCATTTACTCTGCCACAGACCACGGAGAGCATGTCACCCCAATATCCCATTCTCCTGAGTAATCTGACTCTTTAAAATCCTCCATGTCCTTGGAGTACAAGACGTCCAAGCAGAGGAGACAGTTGGCAAGGGGGCATAGGTCATTCTACTGCTTTAACCCAATGGACAGCTGCCCAACAAGGAGAGCTAACCAGGGCTTGTATTTCTGATGCCTTTATGTATCAGACAGGGCAGTTCTGTACCCTGTATTGCTTTCTCTGGCATGTTAAAACATGCTCTCCTAGGCACACCCATTGCAAATTAGAGAACTCTGTGGATGTGTGTCGCTGAAGGCAGGAAAATGGAGCTGGGTGGTACACTAATAATGAACTTTGTGGATTCTGCTCGAGGGTCCAGCAGGGACAGGGGTTTAGTCATCATGGCTGACAATAGATGAAAGCATACCAGAGGCTGAGCAGAGCAAAGGAAGGCTGTTGGGACAAAAACTGGATAATGGCATCTAGAAACAGCTCATTATAAGGATCCTATAATAATAGATTTCGTATTTGTCATAAATACACAGACCTATAAAATGTCTCTATGTTTACGCAAGTCTGTACACATGCACACAAAACAAGCCCAGTGTATTGTTTTGAGTATATGAGAACAGCGAGCTCAGAATGGGAAACTCCCCTGTCGCTGTACTGCTCAGCAAGGGCTCTTTTGCTGAGATATCCCTTTTGCGCTGTGGCTAAACGAAGTAGTGTTGAGTCGGTGGTTGCTCCTGGGCTCTGCAGGCCCATAAACCTTAATGTAAAGCGCCCCTGGGGATGTCCATTTGTGTACAGAGAAGAAAACAATAATACACTTATAGCAGGTTTCAGAAAAGCCTGAATATTTATCGCACAGGGCCATGTGCTAAGGGAGGGCTTGAGGGCAGCTGCTGCCTTTCTACCCCCGTCCCAGTTATCTGATTCTCAGCTGCCGTGCGTCAGGATTTGATCTAGATGTTTTCTTCCTCTTTCTGCTGACTGAAAGCTCCTTTGTTTCCAGAGTGAATTAATGCTGCTTCTGAATCAGCCAGCTGGTAGAGAGGAGAAACACTGCAGAGCAACAGAACTGTAGCATGTTTCATTCATCCGTGTATACGGCAGAGGAGGTAGGAGGAGAGAGAAGGAGTATACAGACTGATACCAGTTCAGAGGACAGGATTAGGGGTCTGGAGGATAATTTAAAAGATTGAGAGGCCCTAAACTCCACAGATGGGACCATTCCTAAAATGGCGAGGTGGGAAGGAGAGACAGACATCCAGCAGGTTATTTCTGACGGAGGGGAAATGCACAAATGAGTGAGACAGACTGGTGAATAAGAGATCAGCTTTGGACCCTATGCACCAGCAATGGGTGGTCTGGCCAGGGAGATATTGACTAGAAGGGGAAAAGTGCATGGAAGTGCCTGTAATGCAGAGAGAGCAGTTTCACTGAGTCAGGCATGCTGTAGCTGGGAAGAGAGAGATGGTCAGCACCAAGGGATTCATCTCAAGGGATTTGGATTGTAGACTTGTAGTGGAAGAGGTTGAAGAGGGTTGTAAATAGCTTGTATGACGCAAACAGGACAGCAAAGTGCAAGGAGAAGGAACGACTTCTTCCAGTGCATCCTTACAAATGCTAGGGCATCACAGGAAATAGGTAGGAAGAACTCCAGGGGATGCTGCAGCAAGACAATCATGAGTGTGATTTGGTAACAGTTACAGGAATATAGTGGGATGATTCCTGTGACAGTTGTATCAGCAAAGGGAGAAACATTCTGTACAGGAGGGAAAGAGGAGGAGAGACAGCTACGGGTGTTACACCAAGGACTCGTATACGAGCAGGGAAATATAGGTAGAAAATAAAAAAGCCATCTCCAGGAGACAAGGGGGAATTTACACACCCAGTTTTTTGGGGAAGGACTAATTTGATAGTTTACAAGGGCCGGGTCAAGCTATGGCTGGGTCAACAGTTGTACTGGAGATCTGAAACAACTGTCTTAGGATCAGCCTGATCCGACCCAACCCAACAGCTATTCTGTTACAACATAAAATCACAATGAGTGATGTCATCATGCTGAGATGCCAGCCTGCAACAGCTTGTTCCTCAGCAGGAGACCATTCCCAGAGTGCGACTGGAAGAAGATGTCTGGGTGCAGGGGAATGCCAACTTTATCAAGAACACACATGCCTTCATTGCACAGGTGTTGCAGTGGCAGTTAACACACAGGGGGTTAATAGCCTTTTGCTGCTCTTTTCTGCAAGGCTGTAAATAGTCTAAGATTTGACTATTATATGTGTTCATATTTAAAGTACCAAGGAATGTTTAGGGAAGCTCTGGATATATTCCCAAAGACACCGTCACCTTTTCACCCCTCCTTTCCTGAGCTGTACCCAATATAGCTTGGATGCAGTCCAGGCTCTGGGCCCTTGAGAGTGATGTAACCATTAGCAGAAGGCATCCTGGATTCATAAATCCTGCCAAATAAACTCAGTTGCTTTTTGGATAGAATTATAACATTAAAATGCAAAAGAAATGGAGGGGTTGTAAAGACAGCTCCTGACTCCTGTTGCAACCTTTTATACCTGTCTCAGCTCCATCGTCCTCTCGGTAGCAACATTGGTTCACTGGCCAAGCAGCACACTTAGCCCCTCTCAACCACAGGATTTTCAAACGGAGCCCTATGGACACAGACACACAACCCTAGTTACAAACCTTATTTTCAATTACCATTCAAAATCCAGAATGTATTATTGCTCCAGGACTCCCATCTCTCCATGGGGTGCACTGTTTTCCCCCTTTCTTCCTTCCAATTAATCTCATAGTAAGTAATCTCCTTGCATACCTGCAATCATTATTCCTTCTCAGAATATCTCCCTCCTCCCCGAGTTCCACATCCTTCTCTGTACAGATCATGCTGACTGTGATGAGCCAGGTTTCCCCCAGCTACATTATTTTATACCCTTCTGGGGCAATGTTCTCTTACTGGTAGCATTGTGCTTAGTACCAATATCTTATCTTAGTCTAAAGTACCTCTGTGGGTTCCCTTGACACCATACCTCAGTTATACCATCTACAATACAAAAATGATTAGGGCTATCAGTGCTGATGCGCACAGCAAGGATAGTCAGGAAAAAATGTCTCTCCCTGGAATCTTATTGCAGACAGCTGCATTGTGGGTGTTTTATGCCTTTCTCTTAAGAATCGGGCCTTGAGACAGGATAAAGGAGTAGATGGCACCATTGATCTGTCTGGGATGGTGATGCCTATGTCAGCATATCTTTTTGTCTAATCTGGGAAGTAGTGCTTTGTGTCTAAAGCAGGGTTTCTCAAATTTCATTGCACCACGACCCCCTTCTGACAACAAAAATTACTATACGACCCTGGGAATGGGGACTGAAGACCAAACTCCTCTACCCCAGGCCGGGGGGCCAAAGTTGAAGCCTGAGCCCTGCCCCCTGGGTTGGGAGGGCGAAACCAAAGCTTGAGGGCATCTACCCTGGGCGGGTGAGGGCTGTAACCTGAGCCCCACCGCCCAGGGCTGAAGCCCTCAGGTTTCGGCTCCAGCTCTGAGCAGTGGGGCTCAGACTTTTGGCTTCAGCCCCAGGCCCCAGCAAGTCTAACGCCAGCCCTGGCAACCCCATTAAAACAGGGTCGCGACTCACTTTGGGGTCCCGACCCACAGTTTGAGAACCGCTGGTCTAGAGTGTTGAGAAAGAGAGGTAACATCCGAAGGAGCTAGGATCCTTTCTAGGAGGCAGCCAAATGGATTGAAGGTGAATAGAGTTGGCATGTATGTCTATGCTGCAATAAAAGACTTGTGGCACAGCCATGGCGGGCCCAGATCAGCTGGCTCAAGATCGCAGGACTTGGTCTGCAGGGCCATAAAATGGCAGTTTAGATGTTCGGGGCTTGAGATCCCGTGTGTGGGTGGGGCACTAGATGCTTCTTCTAGTACTTAAGGCTTTTTGTTCCTGGGTCTTGTCCCTTTTCCTCTATCTCCTTACCCATTAGCTAGGGAGAGGGAATGGTAACACCTTTGCTTGGTACAGCATGCTGTAGTTAGTTCAATTTTGCTGTTTTTGTTCTGTCTCACCATGTTCGCTTAAATGTTTGGTTTTCACAGGCCCGCAAGACGAAGCGGCAGATTGATTTCTGGGGGGGCTGGGGAGAATGGAGCGAGTGCAGTCGGAGCTGTGGCGGGGGCATCAGCTTTCGGCAACGGCGCTGCTACTCACAAAGGTGAGGGCTTTCTTCTTTTTATATTACTGCACTCTTTCTCCTCCCATAAGAGGCATCACCAGGTAGCTCAGGGTAGCTTTCTAATGTCTCTTGGTGAAATGAGCTGTCAATCACCTACCAAAGAAAGTTTGATCTCTCTTATTCCCTGTATGGAAATAAGGCTAAATCTGTTTTCTGGAAGGCATCTCTAATAAGTAGCTCTCCCCCAAAAGAGTTCATCTAGATGAAGTGGAATATAGTGTATATAAATAAGAATTTGAGAGGCAGAGTTTGGATCCAGAATGGGGCCAGATCCTCTGCAAGTATAAATCATCATAGCTCCATTAACCTAAATAGAGCTTCACTAATTTACACCAGCCTAGGAGCTGACCTTAGGTTTTTTTTATTAGGGTTTGAAGTGTGGCTTCAAAGCTGAACAAGGCTAACATTTGGTTTTGGTGATGCCAAAATTGCATCTGCTTTTCTGTCAAAATTTCAGCCCAAATATCTTAAATCTTGAGAAACCAGCTGTTCCCACTGGATCCAGAAAATAGGCCTTTTCCAGTTTTCAGCCCTAGCCACAGCTAAACTTATGGTGGTGGGTTCAGATCCAGGGGAACAAATCCAAACTGCCCCACGTTCAAGGCGGATTGGGGGCGGGGGTTCTTATCTGAGGTTACAGTTTGGGTCCAACTCTAATATATAATGGAGTCACAGTAAAAACTCCATTATATAGGAAGCTTTTCACATAGTTTTCATGATAAACCTGATGGGGATTTTCCTCTAACTTTCTGAACAGGGCTCTCTTCCGTCTGAAATGCCCATGCTAGAGGAGAATGGCATCGTTGGAAAGTTTGAGGTTAACTGGACAAGAAAAGTTGTGTTTGGGGCACAAGTTTGATATGGCAAAAGGATGTCATTCTGGTCAGGATTATGGTACTCTGGCAGCCCTGTGAGGGAAATGTGCACAGCACTTTGTCTATCATTCTCCTGAGGGCTGAAAGCCATTTCTATGCTAAGATTTTTCAGACAAGAGCTGGTGGGAAATTTTCCATTGGAATGATTTTTGATGACAAGATATTAACAGTGCCTAAGATATGTCCACATGACAGCTTCCTTTGGTGAGGCAGCACCTAATGGGAATCATGGGTGTGAAACTGATCTGGCATGAAAAGGGTAATCGCTTCCTGCAAAAAAATTTCACGTTTCCAAAAAAAAATTCATCCCAAATTGGGACAAAAAGTCAAAAACTCTCCCTCACCCGGAAGGGATTTCTAGAAAAATTCTGATTGTCCATCAGGAAAATTGAAACAAACTCTCTGCCAGAGAGGCTCTTGTCAATTTCATTTTCTGCTTCAGGGAGAAAGTAAAATTGACAAGAGCCTTCCAGGCAGGCTGTTGGCGGCTGAGTGCCCAGGCGTTCCACCTCCCTAGTGCTCAGCCTTCCTGCCACCCCCATACCTGGCTGTCTCTCTGATAGGGAAGATGAGCCCCCCTGGCTCTCTTCTCCCCGCTGCCTGGCTGCCAGAGAGAGGAGGTGGGGAGGCTAAGAGCCAGGAAGTCGGAGAATAGGGGCGCTTGGCCTCTGGCAGCCTCAGTCAGCTGCTCTTAGATGAAATCCTTCGGCTCTCCCCAAATGGAATTGTTCTGGAAATCCCTTCCCGTGAAGAATTTTGCATTTTTGATGTCGGGACAATTTTTTCTCAAAAAATGTGACATTTTTCACAGGAGGGGATTTCTATTTTCTGGCCAGTGCCTCTATTTTAGACCCGTGAGTCCCAAAAGGTGCTGCTCTACCAGCAGAAGCCATAAGGTGGCCATTGTTCAGGCATTGTTAACATGGTGTCATCTCACCTCTGAGCAGGCGTAGATGGTAATAATGACTGAACCTCCCTGAGCAGGTAGAGTTGCCCCCATTGATAATGATAGGTCTAAAAATCCTTCTGTAGACATAGCCAAAAAGAACACAAGCTGAAGTAGGCAGCCTCCCTTCTGCTCCCTTTGGCTCCTCAATCTCCTTTTTAAATAGGCTTTTTATAAGAGTTCTGATTATTCTGCAATATTTTAAAAAAAAAACAAAATCTCCAAGCATGCCTCTTCCCTTTGCTTATGATCTGGCCTGTCTCTCTCTGTGCTGACTTAGCATTCCTGGAGACCCGCCTTGCTGTGTCATGAGTGCTGAGATGATGGACAGAGAGAGAAGCAGGAGGGGTACAACCAGTGGTGGATTAGCCATTGGGCCAACGAGCTGTGCACAGGGTCCCCCGCCAATTGGAGGCCCCCCGGAAAAATGAGCATCCCCACGTCCCGACCCGCTTCACCTGCCTGCCAGGTGGGGTACAGGGGCTTGCCCTGCTCTGCCTGCCTGGCACTCCTGCCGGGGACTAGGGGAAGCCCCCATGCCTGGACCCTGCTCCCTGGCAGGAGTGCCAGGTGGAGGGGGGAGGGGAACGGGGCTGGACAAGCCCCTGCACCGCGACCCCATTTCTCTGGCAGGAGCGCTGGGGAGTGGGGTTGGGGAACTGCAGGGTTGGGGGTGGAGAGAGTTCCCCACTTGCTCTGTTCCAGGGCCCCACAAACCCCTAATCTGCCTCTGGGTGCAACAGACGGCTTTTTCAAATCCAATTTCTCCCTGGATATGAACTTGTTAGGCATTGAGCTGTATCCCTCTCCCTCCCCTTTTGAAGAGTCAGGTATAGAATAAGGGAAGATAGTTACCTCCCTTCCCTTTGGCCATTCTGTTCTTCCAGCTAATGAGTCCCATAACAGCAGGAATGTAAATGGCAGGGTAGTTTGAAGTGTGCACACACACTGACTTCATAAGTCACCCCACCCACTCTTCCTACTCACCCCCAGGTAGACATGCTGTATCACACAGGTGCTGTTAGAGACTTCGAGCTGTGTGTTAATAAAAAGCCTGACAAAGAATAAGAGAAACTGTCTCCACTAATTGGTGGGGGGAAAATTTTGCCCCCCAGAAAATATAAAAACCACCCTGTGTCAATAAATAGTGTATACACTACCTGTATCTATAACAAGATTACAGCAACAGAATGCGCTGAAAGATGCCAGGTTCAGTTTTGTAGGAAAGAAATAGGATATATTAGGTTGTTAGCTCTTTGGGACAGGGAATGTATCTTAGGGCTGCATGCTGTGTGCAAGGTGCTGATAAATTCACAGTGTTACCTGGGAGATTATTAATAAATAGCAATGGGGATGATATTTACAATCTCTTCAGAACTACTTCATGTTGTTTCTCTGTCTTTCAGGACAGATGGTGGGTCTAACTGTATTGGACCAACTCGAAACTATCGCTTGTGCAATATTCAGGTACAGTGCCCAGTACATTCTCTCCTTCCTGATGCTTTCTCTCCTGGAGGAACTTAATTTTCTTCAGAAGCCATGTGCTGAGCCCACTCAGTGCCAGTGGGATTCTTCTCCTCCCCTGGAGCACCAATGCCAGTATTGTTGATGGACACTGTTTGCTTGGGGATGCGCACAGGTGACTAGGCCCCAGGCTAGAATTCGTGCCCTTGTGCAATAGATTCTGGGCACATACCAACTCTGTCTGGTGATTGCAGCATGCAGAGATTAGTATAGTTACAGTTATCTCACCCTCAGTTTTCTGAAAACCCCAGTGTCAGCTCAGTACACTGAGAATTCTTTCTATTATCCACAGCCTATTCAAAGGTTTCAGAGTAACAGCCGTGTTAGTCTGTATTCGCAAAAAGAAAAGGAGTCCTTGTGGCACCTTAGAGACTAACCAATTTATTGCTGTAGCTCACGAAAGCTCATGCTCAAATAAATTGGTTAGTCTCTAAGGTGCCACAAGGACTCCTTTTCTTTTTAGCCTATTCAAAGATTCCCATCACATACGGAGCATCAAGGTTGCATTTGAGAGACTATGGGGAGCAGAGAGAGCAGGAAGACAATATGAGAAAATGTTTAGGGCTCTGGGTCTGACTCCTGTGACTGAGATGGGTCTGGTTTATTATGGACAATGCCATGGAAAGGAATCAGGGAGCACTCATACTGTTGATGTTCATGGTTATAGCTTGGTAGCCACCCAAAGACCTTCTGTCTGGGAAGAAGCAGTTCCCTAATCACCTGCTTTAAGATAAGAATGAAGCTGGCCTGACCTGGAGACAGCGTAATGCGCTGTCAAGTGTCAGAGCTGCATTCAGGAGTGACTTTGTCATTGCCAGTCTGTGGGGAAGCTGTGAGGAACACACCCCAGTGAGATCCTTTCCTTTACCTCCCTCCTCCCTGTGCGAACTCTGTGTACCTGGGTTCTCTCTTCCCCCATAGAGCTGCCCTGAGGGCTCCAGGGACTTCCGAGCAGAGCAGTGTGCTGAGTTTGATGGGACAGAATTCCAAGGAAAGAGATACAAGTGGCTGCCTTATTATGGAGGTAACAGATACAAGGTGTTAAACTTATTTGATGTGGGGGTATTTGGCTTTGCCTGAAAGTAGAGGGTCTCTGTCTGGAAAGAGTCCTACATGCATAGGTGTCTGTCCAGAATTGTCCTCTTCTGGAACAGCTAGAGGGGTCTGTTGGAATGGATCATCTTTCAGAACAATTGTGTAACGCCGACAGACCCCAGTCGTCGGCAGGCGGGATTAAACTGGGGACCTTTGGAACTTAATGCATGAGCCTCTACAGCATGAGCCAAAAGCCAACTGCCTGTTAGCTAAGGCTGTAGAGCAAACTCATTAATCTGTCTCTCTCAGTGGTCTCGGTGCCACTAGATGGGACAGAACACCACACCCAGAAGGTGTGTGGGTTACAATTGCACAAGATCTCTGGCAAGGGCTGCCTTTGAGGCACAGAAATCTATAGCTCCAGCAGCTATTCAACACTTTTGATAATCAGCCAAAAGATATCTTAGATTGGACCCCCCCAAATCAAAGCTCTTCACGTTAGCGAATGCTGCCAAAAATCTTGCTGCATGTGATTTGATCAAGGACACTCAGAGAACCAGGTCTAGAGGCAGGAATAGAAATCAGAAGGCCTAGCTCTCTGTTCTTACCACTGGACTCTGCTGTCTTCCATATTCACCCAGCCACCTCTGAGTTATTGGGTTTTATTAAGCTTACCTGAAGAATTTCACTCTTTGCTTGTTGATATGTTACTGGTTTTCTTCTGTGTTAACATTTGTTCTGTCTCTCTGAAAAGCCTCGTACTACATGGGAATGTATTCTGCAGGAACCAATCATTAATGTTAATAGCAATCCACTCCTCAGGGCCTAATCCCACATTTCAGGTTCAGGCTCATGGTGTGTTCGTAAGGGACTAACTATGTCATATGACACCTGCTGTTTTCTTCCCTTCCAGCTCCCAATAAATGCGAGTTAAACTGTATTCCCAAGGGAGAGAACTTCTACTACAGGCACAAGGAAGCAGTGGCTGATGGGACGCCCTGTGAGCCAGGCAAACGGGATGTCTGTGTCGAGGGAGTCTGCCAAGTAAGTCATCCTATCACCTCATCCCTTTTCTATGAGAGAGAGAGAGAGGGTGTAAGTCAGTCGTCTTAGCATTTCCCTTTGTCCTATCCAGCCCTTCCCAAACAATGCCCTTGTTATCTGACAACACACCAAATGCATTTGATTTCTGGGGAACTGAAGGAAGTGTGGGGAGCATGTGCATACATTTCTGTGGACTCTTAGGGCGAATTAATCACCAGCTCCTGATCATCCCCCTTTCTACTGCACCCCAGAGCTATCTAGTTTATCCTCCTCCTAGTGATCAGTCTAGGCCCTGGCCTTTTCTTTCTTCATCCCACCCCACGCCCTGGTTTTGATTTAAGCACATTAATGCCATTGTTTTCTGACAGGCTGTCGGCTGTGACAACATGCTCAATTCTGCCAAGAAGGAAGACAAGTGCCTGCAGTGTGGAGGGGATGGCAGGGCCTGTTACGAAGTGAAGGGCACTTTTGATGTGCTCAACCTCCCCAAAGGTACAGTAGTCTGGATTTTCTGGAAGGGTGAACAGGGGAGAAGGAGAGAGTGAAGCTTAGCCTCATTCTGACCCTTTGCATGGAGCTATCTGCTCTCTCTGCTCACTGGAGCCATTAGACCAGAACACTCACCCAAGCCCACCCATACAGCGGGCTAGAGCTAGAGAACATACTGACCACCTTTATCTGGGGATCCCCTCCTAGTTCCCACTGCAGCCCTAAGGTTCTTCCACTCCTCCTGTATCTTCCCCAGCTCCTAGTCTCTTGTGGATGCCACAACTCTTCTAGAGGTGACAGGCTTCATTGAACTGTCCCTCAGAGCATGCCTGCTGGAAGTGCTCTTTGCAATGGAGCTGGTTACCCAAGGTCTGCAGAATCTCCAAAAGGAGTGGGAGACTGGGACCAGGACTTGGAACCTGGTTCTCCCACATTGGCTGGCTCTGAACTACTTCAGCCTAATGATTGAACTGGGATGAATCTTTGTCTGCTGAGTTTCAATCTGATGCATTTTGAAATGTCCGAGATAGGAAACTCTGAAAATCAGGGTTTATAATGGAAGCCCAAACAGCCCCCTGACTGTATTGTTTTCAGGGTGCAATGCTCTGATAATGCTGCTCTCAGATGTATTTTAGCCATGAAGTGGGTGGACTACTCCATGGGTGAAACAAATCTGGGTGCAGCCATCCTAAAATCAATGAAGCTGCAACAGCTGGATTGAGTTCTTTCCGGTTATCTCATAACTCATCCATGCAGTCACTAGCGCAGCTGGGCACAGCTCCTGTGCACATGGGCGACCATCTCACATCCTCGATCACTGTCTGTCAGTACCTTTGACCAACTTCCTTCATTTTCTTCAGGTTACAATCAAATCTTCATCATTCCCATGGGAGCCACAAGCCTCCGCATTAAGGAAGTTATGCCTAGCAGGAACTTCCTGGGTAAGACTGACATTGTAATGAGTTTATTACTACACCATAGAGATGGACTCAAGCCACAAAATTCTATTCTGACTTTCAAACACACTGGAGTTCAGGGGCATATGGGGCGGAAGCTTGCTCCTGCCCTCTGCAAAGGGAGGAGCTGGGCACAAAGTTCAATTCTAAATCCAGGTTTGGATATTGAACACCACTAGAGAACTAGGGGTGCTCAGACCTGGGACTCGGTCTTGGCCCAGCACCACTACTGTGACTCTATATACATGAGGATAAAAAGACCAAGCCCTATTTAAACCTTCCGCCTGGAACTTCTAAGGGTCTGACAAACATGGCAAAGTTTGGGTCTGGGTTTGTCTGTTTGCCACAAAGCTTGGTAAAGTCAAATCCAAACTTCTCCTGCCACCCCTACTTTAGGGATGGGCTCCAAGCACACAGGCATCTTCTGGGCTGTCCAGTTCCCTGTGCATTAGGCCTTATCTTCCCCATGCTCTATGGATGGACTCCTGACATGCTCTTGTACAATACAAACATGACCGGGTTTTCATTACAGTGTCAAAATGTTCTATGTCACATTGGCAGGCAAAAGTGTTTATGTTGCAAACAGAACATGCAATAATCAGGTGGGGAAGGGAGAATACAGCAATGCTGGAATGGAATCTGCGGCAAAGAGTTGGACCATGTAGTGAAGAAGGCTCAATGTGCAGAAAAGCAGAGAGAATCATAGAATATCAGGGTTGGAAGGGACCTCAGGAGGTCATCTAGTCCAACCCCCTGCTCAAAAGCAGGACCAATCCCCGATTAAATCATCCCAGCCAGGGCTTTGGCAAGCCTGACCTTAAAAACTTCTAAGGAAGGAGATTCCACCACCTCCCTAGGCAACGCATTCCAGTGTTTCACCACCCTCCTAGTGAAAAAGTTTTTCCTAATATCCAACCTAAACCTCCCCCACTGCAACTTGAGACCATTACTCCTTGTCCTGTCCTCTTCTACCACTGAGAATAGTCTATACCATCCTGAGCAAGACAGCAGGGAGCATCAGTAGGGCTAGAATGTTGTCACAGGATAATGATTTCCTGCAGGGACTTGATTTCACTTGGCATTTGTTGAAAGCAAACACTGAAGGGAAGCACAGATGTTTATCTCCAATGCAGAAAGTACTGAACACAAGAGGGCATTCATTTCCCGTGAGTTATCATGTTTGATGCACGCACCAGTTGCCACTGTCTAACTGGTTATCCCAGCAGTTACTCACAGCTTTCAGGAAGGTTGTGGTGCTTGTGTGAGGAAGCTGGGTTTCAAGTAGCTGAACCGAGGGCTTTGTGAGTTGCTGATGTCCTGTGAGATCTAGAGCAGAGCGTAAAGCCATGTCATATGGCATCTGGTTGAAGTGGTGTCAGCATGTCATGTGAATAGTGGATCTTCCAAATCATTCATCCCCCACCTCCTCTTTTGTGCTCTGTGGCTTTGTCCAGCCATCAAGAATGTGCAGGGGGAATACTATCTGAATGGGCACTGGACGATTGACTTCAGCCGAGACCTGCACATTGCTAGCACAGTTGTGCACTATGATAGAGGCTCGGAGGGGGACCTGGCCCCTGAGCAGCTTCACTCCAGGGGTCCCACCACGGAGCCCTTAGTCACTGAGGTAAGCAGCTGTGTTTACCCTCTCTTAATATTGTCATGCTGTGGTTGTTGGTCTTGGGCTGCACGTCACATTTGGCAGAGATGATGTGCTTGGTTTCTACAGGATAATGTCAGTAGACTTCAGGGGAGGCAATACACCTGTACTGAGCCCAGTGAGCAGGGATATCAGCAGGGCCAGCCTTTTGATCTGTGGGGCCTTCACCTGTAAGAAGGGGAACTATCAAGCCATGTTCACACCACTCACTGTCTGCTCTGATCCTGTTGCCAGAGAGGCAGTAGGAGGAGACCTGGTAGTGACTAGCTGTCTCTTCTTTCTGGTCAAGAAGCTAAAGAAGATAATAGGGGAAACTCATGAATTAAAGATCTGGTATAGGATGGGGGCATCCAAGTAGCTATTCATTATGCTTGTGCGTAAGGCCAGCCCAGGATACTACCTGCTGCCTAATAGGGGAGCAGCACAATCAACCAGCTCTGAGGAAGATGCACATTCTCTCTTCACTGGAAAGAGTTCTCTAAGCCTTAGAGTCTATGATGTATTAGGGAGGAAACAAAGCACAGAAAATAAATGGCCAATGAACAGAGGGGTGTAGGGAGCAGTAGGGGGAGTTTACCTTGCTTGGATCCTGAGGTAAGGGCAGGAAGAGTGGCCAGGAGAGAGAAAATACTGTTTTGTTTTCTGGCTCTTACTTCATTCTCTTTCCTTTGCAGCTCATCAGCCAGGAGCCAAACCAGGGGGTGCAGTATGAATATTACCTGCCCTTGCAAGGGCACAGCTCGGGCTACAGCTGGAGCTATGGCTCCTGGAGTGATTGCAGCTCTGAGTGTGGCGGAGGTAAGAGGGTTGGGGGCACCCTCACCAGCAGCAGACAGTGCCCAATGCAGAGCCAGTATCCAAAAGGAAAGACGCTACATGCTGCCATCTGAAGAATTGTCAGCAGCCCCTTCCCCAGGGCTGTCCCACAGAGAGATTAAGGAGCATTGGCAGCTGCAGTAGGCTATGAAGGGTCTGTAAATCGGAGGCCAGGCCGGGGTTCCCTGCAGGATTGTTCCCTACGTTCTGTTCTTTAATGCTTTGTCCAGTCTTGTTTTCTATGTCCTGAGTGATGGTGCTCCCACTGCTTCCCTTGGGGACAGTTTTCCAGACCGATAGATCTCCTCTCTGTCAAGGATTTCTTCCTGACAGGCAGCCTACGTTTTCTTTGGTTTAGCTTCATCCCTTTACACATAATTCTGCCCCCTCGAGTCACCCAAAACATGTTCTCACCAAGCCCATCTCCTTGCTGCCCCACCCCCACGTGACTGAGCCTGCCACCTCTAGTGCCTCCCTATGGAGCATCCATCCAGCAGAGAGGCTGCCAGAGTTCCCCTGTGGTCACATCATGTACACATCAACACACTCATGGATTTTCATTGAAAACCAGTTTCACGGTATGCTGAGCTCCTGCTTGCCCTTTCTCACCTTCTTTGCTGGTGGCCATTGTAGTGACTTACCTCTCTTGCCCATAATATGAGTTCAAGGATGCCTCTGTAGAAGGTGACATCACCTCCCCTGCTGTTATAATCCTGGAATAGGGATGCAGAGTTGCCCCTTTTCCCAGGGGCTGATCCACTTTCATCATGGCTTAGACCCAGCCTTGTTGGGCTGATCCACAGCTCTGCTGTTGTAACAAGTCCATGTGTTGTAGACAACAGACACAATTACTAGATAAATTATGTCTCGCAGGGCACACCCCATCAGGAGCCAGGATTAGAATCCTGGTTCTTCAACTTCCAAAACACAGGGCGCAGCCATCTGAGCTAAAGGAAAATTCCTCTTCGATCTCTTTTACCCTTCCTGTGGGCCCAGCCGCTATCTAGGGTAGGTACTTCTATAGCCTCTTTCACCAGAGTATTTGAGCACCTCACAATCATTTGTGTATTTATCATCCCAACACTTCCCTGGAGTAGGGTAATACTAAGATCCACATTTTACAGTTGGGGAGCTGAGACACAGAGAGTCCATGGAGCAGCAGGGAATTGAACGTAGGTCTCAAGTCCTAGGCTGCTGCCCTAACCACTGGACCATTTATGTGGGAACAGGTTGTATAGAGAATCCTGGAGTTGCACCTGGCCCAGTTCTCTCTGCAGCATGCAGATGCTGTGGGGCCCCCAGACTACCTCAGAAATGTGCCATTCCCCAAACGATTGCATTTAACTCCCTTTTATGGATAGGCCACTTTAACCAGAATATTATTTTCTTTTCTCCTTTAGGTTACCAGTCACGCCTGATGTTCTGCACCATAGACAATGAAGCCTATCCAGACTATATGTGCAGGGACAAACCAAAGCCAGCCAATAACCGGACATGTGGTCTTCAAGCCTGTCCCCAGACAAAACGGTGAGACTTTCTCTTTCCACCTCTCTGGATTCTTCAAGCCCCTTGTGAAGTATCTTGAGACCCAGGAAAAAGAATGCTGATTGCCTTCTGCTTCCCCCACTGCCACCCCAGTCTGGAGCTGATGAAAGAATCATACACTTCACATGTCAGTGGAAACAGACATTTCTAGACCACCCAGGGGTAGGTGATACCTGAGCTGTGACTGACAGAACAGTGGTCAACGGGACTTAGTGCCTTGCTCACTTTAAAAAATGGGATATAGGCTACTAAAGGCCATGTCTACACGACTGTAGTAAGTTGACCTATGCTACGCAACTCCAGCTATGTGAATAACATAGGTCTACACTGCCGGGGGTCGACGGGAGAAACTCTCCTGTTGACTTATTGTACTCTTCTCATTGTGGGTAGAGTACAGGGTAGACTGGAGAGCGATCTGCTGTCAATTTGGCAGGTTTTCACTAGACCCACTAAATCGACTGCCGGTGGATCGATCTCAGAGCATCAATCGGGCTGTAGTGTAGATGTAGCCTTAGGCACTTTTGAAATGTTTTACCCAAGATGTGGGAATGAATTTCTGTGCCCATAAGGAATGGATCTACATGGCCTGAGTCTGTGTCCAAAACCAGGGGCTCTCACTTTGCCTAGGTAGAGTTGCTGGAGATATTATCCTAGCCAAAGTTGGGGAAGGAGAAGGATTCACTTTGTGTTCATTCTTCCCTTCACTTGGAGCTGCAAATGTAAGAGCAAAGGGAGTTAACTTGCTGCATTCCCCAGGTCCTGGCCCTTTCTGAGAGGGCTGAGCCCTGCAATCCTTCCTCCTATTCGGCTGTCAAGCTCCCCCTTCCATTGCACTTACAGTTAGCTGCCACATGGCTCCAACAAGGGAATCCGCAGCATGTACCATTTTATCACCCTGGGACACCCTGGTGTCACCTCTCTGTATATCCAGTGGAATTAGTGTGAGGCCTGATGGAGCCCCTGTGTTTTGAGGGCACCTGGAGACCTGGAAACATTTCTGCCTACACAATCGGCTGTAGCTCTAGAATTCTATATATTGCTTAAAGTCCTTTAAAACCTTTGTTCTGTGTATAAAGGATATCTTACATCTATCTGCCGGGAATGTGGAGCCACAGCGGCGCCTGGAGCTCTCAAATGAAGAGGTAACAAGAAGGAGATAGAGATTATAGAAAGCAGAGCTTCAGCTATTCTCTGTCCACTTCCCACCTAGAAAATCTAGTTGCTTGGTGAACCCCACTGGGTGTTTTCATCCTTGGTGATGGTTTAGGATGGTGCTTTGCTTTTGACTCTCACTGCCCACAAATGATGGTGGAGGGTCCTGGGTACTAGAAAAGGGGGAGCTTTGCTCAGACAGTGGTGAGCCCTACTGGTGATTTGCTCTTCTGATTTGACTATTGGAGGGGACAGACAGTTCTTTGTATCTTTCTGTTTCTGACCCTGAAATAAGGGTTGCCTTTCCCTTGGGCAAGGCGGCTGCTTTTGAAGATTTTGCTCAATTTGTCAAGATGATAAACTCATAGAAAGAAAAAGAAATGTGGTAGGACTGCAGTGAATCACATTATTTTACTAACTAGTTAGAATGCCAAACTTCCTTTGTTGCAACCTCAAGTTTCCTCCAAAACTCTTCTCCCAACAGCATGTGCTCCAGTGCTGGCACAAAAGTGCCTGAATGCAGTGTTTACTGCAATGATATGGCTCTCCACCCTAACACCGGAAGCAAAAAGGAGAATAATTGTCCTCCCAACAAACCACTCTACTAATGGCTGAGTGGGACTTACCACCATGTTGCCCTCTACTGTCAATAGGGGGGCCCTTAGGCATCTTCTTTCATGGCTTCAATCTCGCAGGTTACCTCGGTTTACAGATGGCCTGTGATGAAAGAAGTGAGGCAGAAGATGCCTTGAGTACCAGTTGCAAAAGCCTCTGGGTGAATTTGGCCAATTATCATAAAGATCTTTTAACACAAGAGCGGCCATGCTGGGTCAGACCAAAAATCTATCTAGCCCAGTATCCTGTCTTCCAACAGTGGCCAACGCCAGGTGCCCCAGAGGGAATGAACAGAGCAGGTAATACTCAAGTGATCCATCCCCTGTCACCCGTTCCCAGCTTCTGGCAAACAGAAACTTGGGACACCATCCCTGTCCATCCTGGCTAATAGCCACTGATGGACCTATTCTCCATGAACTTATCTAGTTCTTTTTTGAACCTTGTTATAGTCTTGGCCTTCACAACATCCTCTGGCAAGCAGTTCCACAGGTTGACTCTGTGTTGTATGAAGAAATACTTTCTTTTGTTTGTTTCAAACCTGCTGCTTATTAAGCATATTATTCTGTGGCTTTATGGGGAAATGAAAAATTGTTTTTTTTAACTCCACTATAGCATCTGCAAAATCTTGATGAGTGAATTTGTTTTGAATGGTTGGCAGCCTGATTAACCTGGGCAGTCTGTGCCTTGCTGCTGATTCCTGTTGTGAGGGAATTTCTAGTTATTTTGCAGATTTAGACTGAGTTATTTGCATTTGTGGCAGCACAGAATTATATCTGGTGGGGAACAAACACAAGGTCGTCTTTGCTCAGATTTCATCCTGTGGCACTCGTTGAGGTACTAGAGGTGTTGGGTGAATTTTTAACCACAGTCTGTGATTTAGTCCCATGTCCCTCCTGTTTGCTAAAGGTCATTTGGGAAGAACTAGGTCCACTGTTGGTGGAAATTGTCATTGCCTCCTTTGTAGAGCACAAGTTGCCATCTGCTTTGAAGGACACTTGCATATGCCCTTTACAAAAGAAACCTTTGCTTGACATTAACAATATGAGCAATTATTTAACCATTTTAATATTCCCTCTTTTGGGCAAGATAACTGAAAAGGTTGCAAAAAGATGCTCTTATGGTATCTAGGTGCCTCAGATCTTCTTGGCCCTTGTCAGTTTGGTTGCATACTTGTGTACGGTACAGAAACACAACTTGATGGATAATGAATGATCAGGTGTCCACATTAATATTATTAGATCTATCAACTGCTGTAATTGCAGTTGACTTTGAGTTGTTTATGACTGGCCTACAGGCATAGATAGCAATTGATGGGGCTGCTCTTGAGTGGCTCTGTTCCTTTTTGGCTGAGAGGACCCACAGAGTTATATTGGAAAATTGCTCATTGACCTTGAAGTCATTCTTGTACGGGATTCTATTGTGTCGCTTCTCTTACTCAGTAAGTATATGGGACTCTGAGTGGAGTTAATGAGGAGGATGGGCTGAGGGCTCAGTCTGGTTAAAATGGAGGTGATAATGGCAGGCTGGGGGAACAAGTAGAAGGAGATGGCAGAAATTATATCTGCCCTCTTTACTAATCAGTGGAGCTGTTTTAGCTGGAGTTTACTTGATTAACTGGGAGGTAGCTGATGACAGGAAGTTCTCCATGAGCACCCCCTACTGCCGATTTTGGGCTCCACACACCACTGTGGTCCAAAATCATAGGCACCGACTCCGTGGGTGCTCTTGGGCTGGAGCACCCATGGAAAAAACATAGTGGGTGCTGAACACCCACTGGCAGGCCCCTCCTCCCCCTTAGCACCTGCGCTGCCGGGGGGCCTCTCCAATCAGCTCCTCCCCATTTCCCCAGCACCTCCCGCCCGCTGCGATCAGCTGTTTGGTGGTGTGCAGGAGGCACTGTGGGGGAGGAGGAGGAGGAGCAGGAGGCAGGAAGAGGCAAGGGAGAGGGTGGAATGGGGCAGGAAGAGGCAGGGCGGGAAGAGGTGGGGTGAGGGCGGGGCTGGGTGACATCAGGGGAGATTTCCCCAGATGCTGGGGAGTGGAAGGGACCAACCCCTTCCGGCTGCTGGGACACTGCTCTGCAGCGTGGCCAGCTGGTGGCTGCCTGAGAGAGCCTGGCTGGGAGGTAGCTTCCACTCCCTGCCTGGGCTTGGGTGCCAAGGACCAGGGATGAGCGAGCCGGAGCTCCCCCTTCCTGCATGTTTCCAACTTGCTCAGCTGCAGCCTCCGGTGGCTGAGCCTGGGCAGGGAGGAGAAGCTGCCTCCCCAGACAGGGAGCGGAAGTCACCTCCCCAGCCAGGCTCTCTCAGGCAGCTGTCGGGCTGCGGGGCAGCAACCAGGAGGGGACAACTTTAGAAGTGGCTCCCTTCTGCTCCCTGCCCTGGCTCCATCCTGCCAGGGAGAGCAGCAGGACATGCCGGGGGATAGGGGGGTGGGCAGGAGCAGCGGGAGGACAGAGCGCCCCCTTCCTGCAGGTAACGTGCAGTGGGGAGAGTATGGTGGCCCAGGGCTGGGCGTGGGGGAGCGGTTGGTCAGGGGGACATGTGACCTCCCCTTTATATCATGCCTCCTAGTATGGGGAGGCACCAGTTGTCTATGGGGCGCCCTTGGGAGGGGACAGAATGGGGGCAGGAAGAGGTAGGGCAGGGGTGGGGCCTTGGGGGAAGGGATGGAATGGGGGCAGGGCCTGGGATGGAACTGGGGTCCACCCCGCCCCGAAATTGGGAAGTCGGTGCCTATGTCAAAAATAACCCCTATCTGATGTCCTTCAAGGTGTGCTGCAAGGCCCATCTGTGTTCCCAGGCATAGGGTTGGAGCATGGGTGGAAAGGGCTAGGGCAAGGGTTTTCAAACTTTCCTAATGTGGACCTCATCCTAACAGTGGGATTATCGTGAGGAGCCCTCCCCTCCCACCTCGGTGGCAATTACTGCAATTGTTTACATGACAAAGAGTATGTCTAATGAATTTTTAGCATTTTTTAATGCAAGTCAGCAGTTGGAAATAAGGACATAAGCCAGCACCCTGTGACAAGGAAGCTGTCCACTGACCACCAACAAGGGGTCACCACCCACATTCTAAGAATGGGCTTTGAGACAGAATGGGGTTTTGGTTTTTCTCTATACTGTAGCTTGTGGCTGGAGTTTGTTAGGTGGTCGGGCTGATTGCATTGCTTGTCTTCTATTGTGCAGTCCTGTATGAGATGTTTTCAAGGATCGCACTCTAGTGTGATGGAGAGATGCCTTTTTTCCCCCTCTTCCTTTTAGAAATAAATAAAAGTGGTGCTCTAAGGGCATGGTTACATTACGGGCACTATAGCGGCACAGCTGTAGACACTTCCTACATCGATGGACATGGTTTTTCCGTAGGTAATCCACCTCTCCGAGGGGTGGTAGCTACGTCAATGGAAGAATTCTTCCAGCGACCTAGCCTCATGTACACTGGGGGTTAGGTCAGCTTAACTATACCACTCAGTATGAATTTTTCACACCCCTGAGTGGCATAACTAGGTCAGTCTAAATTTTAACAGTAGACCAGGCCTGAGGGGTTCCCACACAGTCAGAAAGCCAAGTGGGTTGCACTCAGGGATTGGTTCCACAGGGCTGCCCCATTGCCCACTTACGCTATGCAGTAATTGTTCATGTTTAAACTCACCTGTAACTTTACTCCAGCTACATTTGAGTTTCTGCCTCTGGTAATGTAATGGTGATCAGCTCCACACTGACAGTTATGGTGAAACTCACTTAACATATGGTCAGCTTGTGTAGTCATCCGTTACTTTCATGGCTGCCTCCTGGACATGCAGGTATAATGCAAATTGCCACCTTTGCCAATTTTCTTGAGTGAAAGACAAAAATATGCCCCTGTGACGTCCTGTCATGCTGTGGTGGCCCTTTGTGTCTTTCTTTCTTTCTGTTGCTGATGTTACAACACAAAAAGAGATTTTCCCCTAACTGGTTGAACTGGGGATTTAAGAGTTAACCTTGGCCCTTTGGGCACCAGCTGTGATACAGCAAGCTCTATGTACAGGGTCTTCCTTGCTAGCCCTCTTTGTTCATTGGTTCTGTGACGGCTTTCTGTTACCTACAGCTGGAAAACCGGGGAGTGGGGAGCCTGCTCAGCCACCTGCGGGGGAGGTACCCAAACGCGTTCCGTTTACTGCATGTCATACAATGGACAAGCCTCCCAGGGGGTGGTGGACGATGCCAAGTGCATGGCCTTTGCGGAGCAGCCCCGCAGCACGCAGCCCTGCAACATGCGACAGTGTGCAACGTGGAGCGCAGGGCCCTGGTCAGAGGTGAGTTTACCCTTTGAATGCAATGTACATATCGGACAACCACCCTCTGAGCTAGCACACCAGGGATTGCACCGGGGACCTTCAGAGCTAGAAGTGTGAAATGCTACAGCTTGAGCTAAAGAGACAGGTTCTCCACCTAGGGCTGCAACAGACTTAGATCCTGTGCAGATTGGGCAGAGAAAGGTACTTGTAGAACATACTCTGTGCAGACGGAGGACCAAATCCTGCCTTGGTCCTTAATCTACAAAGGCATTACACTAAACTGTATGTCTGGGCAGAGTTCAGTCCATACACGATATTGCGAGTTGGATTGTTGGTGCCTGGGTGTATTTGTGTCTCCACAAGGGGGAACTCTTTGAACCACTTACATGCAAGCCTGCCAATGAGGAAGACATTTGAAATCCTTGAAGCATAGAAAGGAGAGATGGAGGACACCTATTAAATCCTGTCTAATCCATCTTCAGTGCAGGGCTGAAATTTATTCTCCTGAATTTACGTTCAGTCCAGCAGTACAGCCTGGCAACATTTGTATTGCTGTGTTGAGACATTGCATTGCCTGAAAAGGTGCACCATAGAATCATAGAAGATTAAGGTTGGAAGAGACCTCAGGAGGTCATCTAGTCCAACCTCCTGCTCAAAGCAGGACCAACCCCAGGTAAATCATCCCAGCCAGGGCTTTGTCAAGCCGGGCCTTGAAAACCTCTAAGGATGGAGATTCCACCACCTCCCTAGGTAACCCATTCCAGTGCTTCACCACCCCCGCTAGTGAAAAAGTTTTTCCTAATATCCAACCTAGACCTTTCCCGCTGCAACTTGAGACGATTGCTCCTTGTTCTGTCATCTGCCACCACTGAGAACAGCCTAGCTCCATCCTCTTTGGAATCCGCCCTTCAGGTAGTTGAAGGCTGCTATCAAATCCCCCCTCACTCTTCTCTTCTGCAGACTAAATAAGCCAAGTTCCTCTGCCTTTCCTCATAAGTCATGTGCCCCAGCCCCCTAATCATTTTCGTTACCCTCTGCAGGACTCTCTCCAATTTGTCCACATCATTTCTGTAGTGGGGGTGGGTGGGGGGAGGCAAAACTGGATGCAGTACTCCAGATGTGGCCTCACCAGTGCCAAATAGAGGGGAATAATCACTTAGAATCATAGACTTTAAGGTCAGAAGGGACCATTATGATCATCTAGTCTGACTTCCTGCACAACGCAAGCCACAGAATCTCACCCAGCAACTCCTGTAACAAACCCCTGACCTATGTCTGAGCTATTGAAGTCCTCAAATAGTGATTTAAAGACTTCAAGGTGCAGAGAATCCTCCAGCAAGTGACCTGTGCACCATGCTGCAGAGGAAGGTGAAAAATCCCCAGGGCCTCTGCCAGTCTGCCCTGGGGGAAATTCCTTCCCGACCCCAAATATGGCAATCAGCTAAACCCTGAGCATGTGGGCAAGACTCACCAGCCAGACACCCAGGAAAGAATTCTCTGTAGTAACTCAGATCCCACCCCATCTAACATCTCATCACAGGCCTTTGGGCATATCTACTGCTAATAGTCGAAGATCAATTAGTTGCCAAAATTAGGCTATCCCATCATATCATCTCCTCCATAAATTTATCAAGCTTAATCTTGAAGCCAGATATGTCTTTTGCCCCCACTGCTTCCCTTTGAAGGCTGTTCCAGAACTTCACTCCTCTGACGGTTAGAAACCTTCATATAATTTCCAGTCTAAACTTCCTGATGGCCAGTTTATATCCATTTGTTCTTGTGTCCACATTGGTACTGAGCTTAAATAATTCTTCTCCCTCTGCGGTATTTATCTCTCTGATATATCCCTCAATCTGCTGGCAATGCTCCTACTAATGCAGCCCAATATGCTGCTTAGCCTTCTTGGCAACAAGGGCACACTGTTGACTCATATTCAGCTTCTTGTCCGCTGTAACCCCTAGGTCCTTTTCTGCAGAACTGCCACTTAGCCAGCCTGTAGCAGTGCGTGAGATTCTTCCATCCTAAGTGCAGGACTCTGCACTTGTCCTTGTTGAACCTCATCAGATTTCTTTTGGCCCAATCCTCCAATTTGTCTAGGCCACACTGGACCCTATCCCTATCCTCCAGTGTATCTACTTCTCCCCCAAGCTTAGTGTCATCCATGAACTTGCTGAGGGTGCAATCCATCCCATCATCCAGATCATTAATGAAGATGTTGAACAATGTAATATGACAGTGTGGCATAACATCATGGCATTGCAATTCCTGAAACATTCAGGACTCTACATTTGTCTTGAAAGATGCAGGAAAAATATATAAATATGGAGATTGCCACAGATTCCAGAATGGTTTGGATACTAGGAATCATGACAGTGAAATTAAAAGAGGAATGTTGCATTGAAAAACACTAAAAATATATATAAAATGTAATTTCTAGCATAGCGGTCACAACACAGCCCCACCATGTGGAAAAAACAGAGAGTTCCTGTTCTCCCTCTGTCATCAGGAGAAACCAATTAGGAGCCAGAATGTGGATCACTTGAGTGCGACAAGGTCTTTGGGCCGGGGATCTGGACAATGCAAGAACCTATGTCCTCTTCCCTGCTCTGAAATACTTACCTTATGCTGATTTCTGGATCCGGCCCACCAGCTGTTTTAATCCGGCCCTCGAGCTCCCGCTGGGGAGTGGGGTCTGGGGCTTACCCCGCTCCGGCGCTCCAGCTGGGAAGCAGAGTCGGGGGCCGCTCCATGCAGCTCCCAGAAGCAGCGACATGGCTCCCCTCTGGCTCCTACATGTAGGGGCAGCCAGAGGGCTCCGTTCTGCACACTGCCCCCACCCGAAGTGCAGCCCCTGCAGCTCCCATTGGCCAGGAACCACGGCCAATGGGAGCTGTAGGGGTGATGCCTGCGGACGGGGCAGCATGCAGGGCCGCCTGGCTGTGCCTCCACGTAGGAGCCGGAGAAGGAACACGCCACTGCTTCTGGGAGCCGCTTGAGGTAAGCGCCGCCCAGAGCCTGAGCCCTTGAGCCTCCCCCCGCACCCCAACCCCCTGCCCCAGTCCTGATCCCCCTCCCACCCTCCAAATGCCTCAATCCCAGCCCAGAGCACCCTCCTACACCCCAAACTCCTCATCCCCAGCCCCACCCCAGAGCCTTCACCACCTGCCAGAGCCCTCACCCCCGCCCCCACATCCCTCCCACTCCAGCCCGGAGCCCCCTCCTGCACCCTGAATTCCTCATTTCTGGACCCACCCTGGAGCCCACACCCCCAACCAGAGCCCGCACCCTCTCCCACACCCCAACCCCAATTTTGTGAGTATTCATGGCTCGCCATACAATTTCTATTCCCAGATGTGGCCCTTGGGCCAAAAAGTTTGCCCACCCCTGCACTAACATCATAACCTGTAGCTCGTGTGTATCACTTTGCATCAGTAGATCTCAAAGCACATTACAAAGAGGGTCAGTATCCTCATCAATGGGGAAACTGAGAGGTGAAGTGACTTGCCCAAGTCGCCTAGCAAGCTAGTCGCAGAGTCAGGAATAGAACCCAAGTCCCAGGCCAATGCCCTGTCCATCAGGGTACTCTGACTCCTATATAGCCGAAGAATGATGGCATCCCAGTAACATATGCATTAGGCTGCTTCTCCGATGGTGGTTCATACTGTACGTTTTCAAAGCTGACTTCTATTTTGAAATTGGGGAGCAGAGCCAGGAAGCTCAGAGGTACCTGGCTGCATTCCCTGTAACAATCAGGCCCTTCTTGCAGTGCTCAGCCAGCTGTGGAGAGGGTGTTCAGACCCGGACTGTCACCTGCAGAACCGAGTTGGGATCTCAGACTCAAGACTTTGCCTGCCTGACAGAGCCTAAACCACTCCTCAGACAGCCCTGCAGCAAGGAGAATTGCATCCAGAAAATTGGTTGGCACATTGGAGTCTGGGGCCTGGTGAGTGTCGTACCCTCATGGTGCTCGCTTCATCAGTTAACTTGTACTCAAGCAGTGTTTCTCACATATTGCGCTGTGACTGAATCGGTCCGCATGTTGGTTGAGGCCAGGAGCACATACTCCTTCGTTATCAGCTCCATGGCTCAGTGTCACAGCTTGTGTCTTCTCCAAAAACAAGCCCTCTGGGGGGATCAATGTTTTAGTGACTGTGGCAGCATGCAGCTGATACACTGAAACAATCCACTCCTGTTGCTTCGTTATTCCCATTTCTGTGACACCATTATCAACATCACAGCTACCCATTTGAATGTGACAGATGGAGTATGAGAGAGGCTCCATCTCTATTTCGCTGGTCATCATGTTTGGTGAATTGAAGTATGTTTCTGAAAGGGTTCAGGGTAACCCAATTTAGACAGAGGGTCGCCTGCCTTTAGGTAGAGGGCCAAACTGTGTTTAGCCTGACTTGTGGTCAGGATCAGCACCAAAGCTAGTAGACAATTTCCCAAACTCAATTTTGCCCCATCTGTGCCAGCTGAGTTAGCCTGAACTGGCTTAAAAGATGCTAAGCACAGTTCCTGGCACCATGTAGATGGGGCCTTAACAAAGCTAGGTGAGCCCTTATGCCTTAATCTGGTCCTGTCTGATGCATAGGATTCCAACAAAATGAGGGAACGAGCGCTTGGTTTGGGTGTCTAATTTTGAAAATGATGTCCTCTACCTGATTAAAGGCGAGAAGTGTCTTGCTGGGGCAGATGTTTTACACAGATACTTAATCCCCCTTCCCCGACTTCCTTGCCTTCATTCCTGGCTGCTGCCAATCCCCCCCTGCCACCCCCACCTTACTTCCTAGCAAGGGTGGTAATGCCAGTCAGCTATGCTACCAGAACCATCAAACCTGGTTGCTCCATTGTCAGCCCCATTGAAATTTGGTACTTGGCCCCAGAGAAGGGGGACGTTAGGACTCTGCCTACCAGGGCCGTTGGACCCCAGTAACAGACAAATTGCTCCTAGCCATGTTCAACAGTTCAGGGTTGGTCACACCGTCATTCAGCAGGCTGCCATGGGCTATGCTTTGGCATGTTTTGCCAGCAGCTAACCATATTCCTGGTCAGCATGCCAGGCTCGTGGAGTTACTGTATTCTGTCTCCCTGCTCTCTCATCTCATCTTTCTGCCCAAGTGTTCGAAGAGCTGTGACTCAGGCATCCGAAAACGCCAGGTCATCTGTGCTGATGGCGATTCCAAATTCTACCCCCCTGAGACGTGCAAGGCCAGCCAGCCGCAGACCCCAGCCGTGCTGGGAAGCTGCAACACTCAGCCCTGCTATCTGCCGCAGCGTAAGTGACATTACTAGACCTCTGGATTTTCCTATGATGTTCCTGCTTTTGAATAAAAATTCCCAGTATCTCATGCCAGCAGGGCTGATTGTTTCAAAGCCTCTGCTCCTCGCCTGCCCATTTGTGCAACTTTCACAGAGCACCTAGTTTACTCCATCTTCCCGCGGTGCCTGGAATGGGTTTCCTGCTTCCTGTGCTGTCTGAAACGTGTGAATCAGGCACGTGAGCAACACCAGTGCCTACCCCTTTTGAGACTGATGCTTTTAATTCCTGTATTTCCCTTGCCTGTCTGATGGCCTCTGTCCTGGGTGACACTGAGGATTGCATCAGGGACCACCAGAACTAAAAGTGTGAGTCTCTGCCATGTGGGCGTGGCTCTGTAGCTGGGGGTTGTAATGGTCTCATCCTCTGTGGATCAGGTGTAGACAAGGGCACACAACACACTGACCAGGGTGTTGTTACAAACACTTGCTCTCCATACTTCTCCCTCCAGCCAGATAGGAGAATCAAACCAAATGTACCAAAACCTGCCCTACTGTGTCTATCGCCTCAGAACTAGGGGCATTGCTTTGACGTTTCATCCAGTCCAAGCTGTCTATCAGCATGGATGCTCTGAGCAAACAAAATTCCTCATTGGCTTCAGGAGCTTTGAGGTCTCCTGTTAGCTATGTTAATGCTATGATTCCACCCTCAAAGCCATAGGACCCACTCCTGATTGGTTCATTTATCAAGTCTGTTTGGCTTCAAGCAACAGCAGCCTAACAATGGGCCCCAGAACTAGTTACCTGAAGTCTCACATGACAGAGCAGACAGTGTTTCACCATTGCTTATAGTGCTAACTGTAGGCATCTTTGTTAATCCATCTTACTGTCTCACTATCCCCTGCAGGGCAATTAATTTTTGGCACACTGTGAGAGATGTCCAGAGTTAGGATATTGCCCCTCCTGGCCTGAAAGCTAAAGGCTGCAGAGATGTTGCTGCCCACAGCTGTGTCATGGCAGATCCATGATTCGACATGTTTCAACATGTCATCTGGTTGGCTAGGGTCTTTCTCTCCCTCCTCTGGCCTTATAGGAATGTGGCCGTGGATTGTGCAGGTTGACAGAGCACGATGCCAAGCTCCTCCCACACTGGGTCCCCCCAGGATTTGGAATAATTTTGTGGACACTTTATCCCAATCTGAATATTTCTTCTCCTGTCCAATCCCATGGCACAGGTGAATACAGACACCTGTATTCACTGACTAGTCCAACCCACTGCCTATATTCTGTCATTTGTCCATCTCCTTGCAGAGGTTCCCAGTATGCAGGACACCACAGGCTATGACATCAGCCGAGAGTACTTGCTGACCCGCTACTACCCAGACAGTGGCACTGCAGGTTTGGAAGTCGTGTGTTTTCTTTTATGATGTCCTCTTTACTGTTTTCTTTATGTGGCTTCCATGGGCTGCCAGGAATTGTAGGGCGAGGAACAATTTACAGATCCTTTTATATCTATATATTGAGTTGTATCTAGATACAAATTCAAAAAGGAATGTATATATGTGTGCATAAATCCTAGACTTTGATATGGGTGGCATTAGGCATAGGGTAAATGGAGTGCCTCTTTGGCAGTCATGTCCAAGAGGTTGCCAGGAGAATAATAAGTTTACTATGGTCCCTTGCCAGCAGGCCAGTCCCAAACCTTTCTTCGCCACCTGCAGACTTGCTCCCCATCTTATCTCTAGAAGAGTTCCCCTGTTTCCACTCAGTTGTGTGCTGCAGGCATCTTTAGGTTTCAAGTCTGACCCAGAATCTTGCATTGGCAGCTCCAGTGCCTTATTTTGAACCACTACTGCAGCGGATACAAAAGATATTTGGGAACTAAAGACACCCAGAGAATCTGAGAGAACAGGGAACCCCCATTTGGGGGAGAAAGTGAAACAGGTGGGGGGCATCTCAGGTCTGTTACTGAGCTGGGTGGGTTTGTAGAAGGGAGGGAGTAGCCAGCAAGTGATTTGAGGTGATTGATGCCATATTCAGTCTTCACGAAGGTCATCATTCCTTTGAAGGCCAGTCCGTGTGTATTGAGAAACCTGCTAAACACTTGCCCGCAGTCACTTTATAATAGGAATATTTGAGGGGGAAAACTGCCCATATGATGTAGCTAACAGTGTTTCCTGGACTAGTGGGAGGACAGGAAGAATATTGTTAGAGACCATTTCTTAAGGGTAATAGGTCATCTGGTAGCACAGTAATCTTAAGGAACCAGAATTCATTGTGAATGGGAACCAAAGCTTCAGTCAGGAAGTTCCCTGTGACTTTCTCCCAGGTGGAAAAGGTACGTTAACAAGTCTGGCCTCAGAGTCGGACTGGTAGAGGACTTCTTTCATCTATCAATGTGCTTTGAACAGAGGCAGAGGAAACAGAGACTGGATTTTGTTGCCCACCTGAAATGGCTGCATGCATTAAGGAATTTTCTTTTCAGTTTATAGCAATGAAAGAACAATCCAAGGTAGCTCCACACACCATCAGCTCCAGCCCAATGAGGACCATAGCTCTAACTTCTTGCCTCTTCGTTGGGAATCCCACTCAAGCTCTTCAGGATCCCGGCAGTTCAGCTCCCATCAGGATATTGCCACAGGGACTGGCCCGTGGGACTGCAGCCAGAGCCCTCATGGCTGCTGCTCAGATGGCCGCACTCCGGCTTCTGGCCCTTTTGGGCAAGGCTGCCCCTTCAGCACATGCCATCAGAGCAGGTTAGATGAAACAGTGAGGTTTGGGCTGGTGGAACCACCCTCTATGGCAGAGTTGAAGATTACAGACTGCCTTTGTTGGGTCAGGGTTCCAGATAAGACAGATTTTGCTAAGCCCTTTGTCTTTTCCCTGCAGGTATGGATGTTGCCCTGATGGTATATCAGCTGCCCAGGGCCCCAACAATGTGGGTTGCACACAATATTACAGTGATGTTTATGTGAGCAGAAACAGGCCCGCTGCAGCCTCCCCAACGGTAAGTGCCAGAACTCTCTAGAACCTTTTAGTAATAATATTGAGATCTGATTGAAATAGCACATTGTTTTCAGGGTTTGGCTCTGGCCCTGGAGACTGAGGTTTTTGGCTCCTGTTCTACGCTTTCTTTATGTCTCCTGATAATAACTGGGGAATTGATAGAGGGAGGATGCTAGATGCCCACAAAGCCAACATTCCTATCTGCTGCCACTCAGTGAGCCCCACTGGAATTCCCTCGTGCAATGGGTCCCGGGTAGTGGTGTAGAAGCTGCAATTTGTGCTGCTGGGTTGACGAGTGGAGCACCCTCGTTTGGGGAAGAGACTCAATATTCCTTATTATAGGACACTGAACCAAACTCCCTCTCTCAAGGCAACTGGAAATCAGCAGCACTGCATGTGGAGAGGGAAGTATTTGATTATTGGGCCTGTGTTTGATGTATGGTTCCTGCCATTCTATGAGGCTAACTTTGATATGATTGTTTTTTTCTGAAAATGTAAGTTGATAGGTCTTTGCAGTGGGAGATGCTAGATTCCGGACCTGTGTAGAGTCAGTTTGGGCTAACAAGGTGGTTCGTGGTCCAGAACAGGTTAGCGGGGCATGCCAAAATGCAAACAGGGACAGATGGCTTAGGCGATATCGAGAGTTTCACACTTCGAAGTTGCCCATTTTAACCTAACCTAGGTGAATAATGACTGAAATTCCATACCATTCAATTATCCGGTGGTCTATGTGACATGAGACAGTGATCTCCATCCCATTCCTTGTGGACAGGGGAGAACACCACCATCGCCACTGGCAGTTCCCCTCTTCGCAGTCTCAACAGAGTAGCCAAGGGCAGGAGTGGCCACAGAGAAAGAACTCCCTTCTTATCCCTAGAGTTGATTCCTTCAGGCACGTTGGTGGGCAGCATAGGGAGGCTTGCACTGCCCCGGAACTTGCTGTCTCTGTTCTGGAGATAAGCAGAGAATCTCTTGGCTCCAGTGCTGTCAGTCTAGCTCCCCCCGCTGGCATGACACTTACTCATAGAAAATCAAAGTTGATAATGGCTCCTCGAGCTGCTAGACCAATCCAGTGGGCAAACTGTATGATTTCTCACCTGTGCAGCAGCTGGTGCGGTAGCAGTAGCTGCCCAGTAACTTTTGGCTTTGAATGCCTTTCACTAAGGCAAGCCAAGCTTTGTCCCAGCAGAACCCGTCTGATGAGTGTCGAGGGTCTTTCTATGGCTGCTGCTATGACAACATTGCTTCAGCTTCAGGACCTCAAGGGGAAGGATGCCTCAATAGACGCAGCCAACGTAAGTGATGTTTTGGCTTCCTGCTTTAGAAATATGCCTCCCCTGAAAGGAAAGTCCCACAGACTGTAATAGAAAATGTGAAGCTTTGTATAGGGTTTTTTACCTATCCTGTAAAATGTAATAAAAAATACTCTCCCTGCAATAGGATTCTGTATGATGGTTGGAAAAAAACATTAGAGAAATTCCTATCAACCCCTATTAACTTTCTTTAGAATCATATTGATTTCATCTCTGTTGGAGTCTATAGGACTTCCTCGTAAGGGCCACTCTGCAGGCCAGGACTCACTCATGCATCCCTGCTTGCATTGATCCCTGTCAGTTGCCTTGATCCATGACAAGCTAGGAATCATCCTATTATTAGTAGGCCATATCCTACCCCCCAAACAATCCTATTGACCCCAGTATGGTTTCAGGGCTATAATTAGGGGTTGAACATGTCACTTAAGGCTTCAATTGAAGATTTGAAGCCACATCTCTGAGTAGCAAAAAGAAAAGGAGTACTTGTGGCACCTTAGAGACTAACCAATTTATTTGAGCATAAGCTTTCGTGAGCTACAGCTCACTTCATCGGATGCATACTGTGGAAAGTCTCTAAGGTGCCACAAGTACTCCTTTTCTTTTTGCGAATACAGACTAACACAGCTGTTACTCTGATCTCTGAGTAGGGGGCACTGCAGAGCCATGGTGCTCCAGGAGGAGCTCCAGGGAAATTTGTTACTCAGTTTTGTTCCTTTAGCTCAGAGGAAGTGCTGTTTGCCCCATTCTAGGATAGAGCTACTCTGTCCCCCAGGACACCAGCTGTACTTGGCAGAGTAGTATCAGGAGTGTGCTATTACATCGCCTTCCCCAACCCCCTTCTCGAGCACAGGGACAGCCACTGGGAGCATTTCTGCCCAGCCATCCCCGGGAAGGGACAACTTCTTGCACACTCCTCCTCACCCCTATAGTGGCCACTTTGTAATCTGGGCCATAGCATCTGAAGCTGCTTCTCTGATGCATCCTAGCTCTAGGGAGTCAGAACGGTGCCTGTGAGCCAGCAGGAAGCCCAAGGTTCATAGGGCCACGGGATTACATTTACTCCTTTGTCCTAGCATGTGGGGGCCAGAGCACCTTGTGTTACCCTAGGTTTTGTGGCCAGTTCTGGTTCCAAGCCTCGGGTGGATGACCTTGGAATGACACCCTCCCTCTCCAGTCCTAAAGCAGGAACCCCAGAGCTCAAGAATAACTCACAATAGTGTAACAGTGTGCTGGGCTATAAAACCTAAATGAACACCAGCAGCCCCTGGGAGGTAAGTGGTGGTATCTCCATTTTACACATAAGGAACTGAGACACAGAGAGGTGAGAGTGTCTTGCTCAAGGTTACCCTGGGAGTCAAGGACAGAGTTAGGAACAGAACCCCAATCTCCTAGCTGGGTATGCTACTCATGAGATCATTCTCCTTCCACGGACAGCAGCCTTGGGTAGCATGGCGATAAAGCTATCGGGGCTATGTGCTCAGTAAAAAGGGGACCCAGGAGTCAACCCTCACAATCAGATCTTTTTCTTTTCTGCCGTTTGTTCATAGCTTATCCTGTCAAGTGTCTGCTGCCCAGTGCCCAGGGCCCCTGCACAGACTGGACCACTCGCTGGTACTTTGTAACTGCTGTCGGCAAGTGCAACCGGTTCTGGTATGGTGGTTGCCATGGCAACACAAACAACTTTGCCTCAGAGGAGGAGTGCATGAGGGCCTGCCAAAGCTCCATTGGAACAAGCAGTGTGGGGCACCAGCACCACAGGGGGACTTCGCACATCCACTCTGGCTCCCACCCACGAGAGGGAGAAGCCCAAGGACAGCCGCAGCCATCTGCAAGAGGGACTGAGAGTCATAGCCAAGGAGGAGGAACACGAGGGTCCTTCCATGGTGTCCAACCTGGGCCTGATAGCCATACGGCATGGCAGGGCACAGGGCTGCACCACAGGGAGAACGGCTGGAGCAGGACCATGAATGTGGATATACTGCCAGAGTCTTCACAGAGGAATGGCACTTTGGTTAGCCAGCGCTGGGGCTCTCGTCACTCTTCAGCTCCTGGGGAAAGGAGGACAGACCAATCAAGCCAGCTGCATGGGAGGGGAGAAACAATGGTGTCTGGGCACTCGGAGAGGCAGCTAACTGTCAATGGGCAGGTGGTGCAGCATGAACATGAGCCGTGGCGGAGTTCCTCTGGAGCAGACACTCCGGGGGTGGATGGACTTGGGCATCAAACCTTGCCGGGTTCCACCTTGCAGCGAAGCTTGTACAGGTGATGCTTTTATACTACCTCGCTGTGATACCAAAGCACCAAGTGCCATCTTCTACAGGGGGAAATGTTTTCCAATCCACAACTAACTCACTCTCCTGAAATCTCCCACTACAGATTACTTACAATAGTGTCCCTGTGGAAAGCCAGCTGTCCGTGCAATGGGGATGTCTAGTACCCACTTTACCTCTTCTGGGGCCCACTCCTGCACATCTCATACAGCCATTGACTTGAGTGGAAGTATTGGGTGTGTAAGGAATGCAGGATTTGGCCCTTAATCTCTATCCTTTATATCTAGTGGGCACTTTACAGGGATCCTTGTTGGCCAGCTCTGGCTCCCATTTAAATCAACAGGAGTTGTGCTTACTTACACCAGGGTTAAATTTGGCCCTGTGTGTGATTTCAAGACTTTATTTTGGCATGGTAGGGGAACAGCAGTGGGGTTAATACTGGAGATGGATCCAGATCCAGCTGATGAATGCCCCACAAATCCAAGGCATTTGAATTTCAGGATTTGAGAATTTGGTTCAATTGTAAGTCTAGAGAAAACACTAGCTTGATGTCTTCGAGGACCTGGATTCAGATTTGATTTTGTTCTCCCAGACTAGGGTTTTAATGGTCTCTGCCTCTACCTCATCAATTGGCTGTCCACAGCATTTCAGCTTGTAAAGATTGGTCTTCTCCCCAACAGGAGAGGTCTAGCCCTGGATTGCCGAGCGCAGGCTTTCAAGCCTCTAGTCTCTAACAGAGCTATATATAACTGACCTCTGGGTTACTTAGCTCACTATTGTGTAGCTCCCATCCTGTCCTTAAGGCCTATCTTACAGGTATGTCTACGCTGGAGCTAGAGGCGTGATTTCCAACTTGGGTAGACATACCTGCACTAGCTTTGGTTGAGCCAGTGTGCTAAAAATAGAAGAGTAGCCACATCAGTGAGCGGGCATAGCTGCCCAAGTAGGTACCTATGATTTCAGACAGGATCATACATGGGCGGAAAGTCCCTCCTGCCACTGTGGCTACACTTCTCTGTTTAGCACTCACGCTCAATCAGAACTAACATGGGTATATCTACTGAAGCTGGAGATTATGCCTCCAGCTTCAGTGTAGATATATCCTTAGAGAAAACAAAGACAGGGTGGGGGAGCAAGAGATGGACACAGGGAGTGAAATCATCTCTATCTCTGTCAGAGTCATCCTGGAAGGAGCCGAGTCCTCTGTAGTGGAGGCAGCCTTGGGACAGACCATTCATCTTCTCTGCAAGGCAGGTTCTTCTCCCTTCCCCAGAATTGAGTGGCAGAAAGATGGGAAGCCACTATCATCTGACAGGTAAATCTGGTCCCATGTTGCAATTCCTGTTCCAACATCACGATCCCACCCCTCCCCCATTAGTTTGCAGAATCTTTTTTCTAGGACATTCTCAAAAAACAAAATACAAAGAAAATAACTTGGTAAACTGGAAAATCCCCTCCTAACTGAACCCTGCTACTAGGTGATACCAGAAAGGCCTAGGCATAGCAATAACAAATAGGCTGTTAATTGTTCAATGTGGTGCAGCTGAACACTTATGGATTATCACTTCACCAACTTTCAGCAACAACACCCAATTCACAAGTGGTTACACAAGTGAGTTTTGAGTGCGAAGTCCTTTTCAGTGTTGTCGGAAGATGGTAGAGTTGCCCAGGAAGTGCATTAATAGCCAACCATGTATGTCTTGGGGAGCCTTAATGCTATCTGATTGCGGCTCATCCCATTTAAAATTTAACCTTTGAGAGAAACCCTTCTTAAATCTCAGCTTTACAGGGTTTTCTAGGAGGTCTCTTGTGGCAGTGTGTTGCCCAGCAGTCACTTTCTATTGTAAAAACTAAGGTGGGAATATTGAACAGTTCCCAGTCTTGTTTTACACTGTGGGGCCACACACTATGGCTGAAAGAGCAGCTCGGGACTTCAGGGGAGGGGACAATTTAAAACGGTCACAGTGTCTCCTCCCCCCCCTTTGTTTCCCCATCTCAGTTTCCTCTTTTGACAGCTGTCTCCCCTCCTCTCACCCATTCAATAACCTGGGGAGTTTTGTATTCCAGTGATGAGGACCCAGCCATTCACCACAGAGAGGTCACTGCAGCTGTGACATAAGCAGGCCCAATTGGCCCATCAGAATGTGGCTTTGGACAATCAGCACCCACAGCCAGGTTCTCATACGTAACGGCATGTGTTCCATCTGTAGGCATGCCTACCAGTCTGACAGTTCTTTGGTGATCAGCCGTGTCAGGGCTGAGGATGCTGGGATGTACACATGCATAACTTCAAATGGGAAGATGGAGAGCCGACAGATTCAGCTAAGGATCAAAGGTGACTCATTATCTTCCATTTAAAACCAGAATATTAATTCTTCTCTGTCCCTTTTTAAGAGTCATTGGTAACAGGAACAATTAAAGTCAGTTGCAGAGGCAACTTGTAATGGAACTTCTTTGAGTAGACGCAGCTGTGTATTCTGCGGAGGTGTGTGCACGCCCAGTGCACTGGCATTGGAGAACTTTGCCTAGCAATACTCACAGGAACTGCACTCGTGCCCTGCTCTCCTAGCCCCACCTCTGGCCATATAAGGGCAGCACCACCCCAGCCCCCTCAGTTTCTTCTCATGACCCGTGGCTAAAATTGGAGCTCCATCATCACTTGATAATTGGCTGGTCCGTTCATTCCCTCTAAAGCACCTGGCATTGGCCACTGTCGGAAGGCAGGATACTGGGCTAGATGGACCATTGGTCTGACCCAGTATGGCCATTCTTATGTGGTGTTTTTCACCTCGCGCTCTTGGTCTCGGTCTGAGAGACTTTTTCTTGTATGTAGTAGTAACTTAAGTTTAGTGTTAGTGTAATAATAATTGGAGTAGTTGGCTGCCGTCACCAGAGTTCAAGCATTGTCCATCATGTGGGAGGGCCATTTTACAGATGATTTTAAAGCAGATCAGGACTTCCTGAGGCATGTGGCCACTACCCTAGGTATCCAGGCAGAATTCCTGCAGGAGAATATGGTATAAGCTGCTGGATATTCTCCAATCATCAGATCCAGGGAGAGTAAGCATCCCAATAAATGGGGCTCTTCTGAAGCCTGCAAAGGCACTCTGTTGCCTCCCACAGTGAAGCATTTGGAGAAGCAGGACTTCATTCCCATGCAGGATTTTGAGGGTTTCCACTCCCACCTGATTCCTAACTCTCTGGTGGTAACTGAAGCAAATGACAGGGCATGCTAGGGGAGGTGTAAGTCTACCTCTAAGAACAAAGAGTCCAAGAGGATGGACTAATAGGAGGAAGGAAGATTTATCTCCTCTCTTTCCTGCAAATGCACATCGTGAACTAGCAGGCGTTGCTCTCTGAATATGATTTTGTCAATTGGATGGCCATGTCTATGTTCAAGGACAAGTTGCCAGAACCCTCTAGGGAAGAGTTTATGGTACTCATTGTGGAAGGCCGTATAGTGGCCAAGACGTCATTGCAGTCAGCTCTGGACGTGGTAGATGCCATGGCCAGAATTATGGCATCAATTGTGACTACGAGGGCCTCATTGCTGCAGAATTTAGTCATTGAGCCTGATGTGCAGCAGATGGTTGAGGAATTACCATGTGGTGGACAGGTTTTGTTTTCAGAAAAAAATGACAAAACCCTGCACTCTTTTAAGGCTCCTCAGCTACTTTACATGCTTTGGGACTTTAGGTGCTCTTGCCATGAAGAGTAACCCTGCAGCCACACCCTACATTTTTATCCAAAGTGGTTTCCCAGTTTCATTTGAAACAAGCTATATACTTACCAGTGTTCATCCCTAGCCATGTTCCACCCCAGAGGAACAACATCTTCACACACTGGGTGCCAGGTGATGTTTAGCTTTTTATCTGGATAGGACCAAAGCTTTCTGCTCCTCATCTCATTTGTTTGTGTCACATGCAGACCACATGAAGGGTCAAGTGATCTCTTCACAAACAGTCTTGAGGTGTATAATTCCCTGTATCATGACAGCATGCGAAGGAGCCCAAGCTACACCACCTCAAAGGGTGCAAGCTCATTCTACGAGAGCCCAGGCACCTTCGACAGCATTGCTAAGTGCCATTCCAAGATTGGGCAGGGCTGCCACTTGATCCTCTGTACATACTTTTACAAACCGCTTTGGCATTACTGCTGTGCCCAGATCAGATGCAAACATTGGGAAAGCAATTTTGCAGTCCTTGTGTAAACAGACTCCGAGCCCCACCTTCTACGAGTACTGCTTGCAACTCACCTGAGTAGATTGCATAGCTGCATCTGCTCCAAGAAGAAGCAAACTGGTTACCTACCTGTAACTGTTGTTCTTGGAGGTGTGATGCAGACATGTATTGTATGCCCTACCTTTTGTTCCCTCTGCATCGGAGTCTGTACTTCTGATGTTTCGTGCAAAAGAACAGAGGGGGTTGGGACAGTGCTGCCCTTATATGGCCAGGGGAGGGGGTATGGCTGCAAGGTGTGTGCCCCCCATGACAAGGACTACTAGGCAAAATTATCTGGCTCCAGCACACTGGGTGTGTGCACACCTAGTTAGAATACATGGCTATAACACCTCTATAAGAACAACAGTTACAGGTAGGTAAGTTTTTTTTTCTCCACTGCAGTGTCTTGCTACCTTCTTCCATGGCAGTGGCCACAGCCTGCTGAGTGCTAGCCATAATCCCAGCAATACGTTTCCTCAGTGCAGTGACTGCCGAGGGTTAGCCCTGATGCCAGCAGTGAGAAATGCTGCAGTGCCAATCATAACTGGAGCAGTGACTTGCCAAATGCCAGTCACAGCTCCAGCAGGACAAGCTGCCTCAATATATTTTCATCCTGGAGTGCTATCTTCTCTCCTCTAACACTTTACTGGGTGCAGAGAGGGCTCTAAAGAAGGGGAATCCTGCAGGCCTTGGTCTGAAATCACTGCCATGGCTGCCTGTCCTACACCATATCATGTTATATGCTCTGCTGGGACAGACAACTCCACTTTGACTCTTGGTGCCTGTGGGAGATGCTGGAGTTTCGCCCAGAATGGGCCTGCCAGAGAGTGAACTATTTACTATGCTTTTTTTAAAAAGTGCATTATAAAAAAATGACTATCTTAATAAAAGAAGGCTAAACAGCCTCCCCTCACCTCTCCAGAGCGTGCCATCATGTCTCTGCAGGGGGATGGGAAACATCGGCTTCTCTCTGCCATTCTTTTGTGATAATGGCAAAAGGCTTCCTTACCTAAGGGATACTGCTGCAGGCAAGGAAGGAGTCTAATATCCACTGCCTGCATGGCTGTAGCTCCCATTAATAGGAATCACAGGTTTATAGCACTCCTCAATCAGAGAACAGATGCTGCAGGGTCTTGGCTCCAGTTCAGCAGCTGCTTTAACTCTCCCAAGTTCACACCATCTCTGCACAAGAGGTCATGGGGGATGGATCGTATTATTCACATACAGCATTTTATTTTGAATAGAGGACCGTGGATCTCCTCTGACAGAGGGTATTAGAGGTCGGCTCCTTCATGGTCTGAATCACCAACACAGAGATCTCACCAGAGGAGTTAATACTGTACAGTCATCTGGTTCCTCTGTACACCAGCCACTCATGTACAGGTAAGGCCAGCAACTGTCATCTGGCATGCCCAAGTGACACCCACCTGGTATCCATGTGGGGAAGATCAGGGTGAGAGGTGCCCTCTTGCTTTGGGGGGCAATTGGAGGTGGTGGGTGGGTGGAAGTGGAGTTTAGCAAAGGTCCCAGCCATACTACTATGAGAGCGACAAACTATCTTTACCTCACAGAGTCCATTCATAACAACCAGGTTCCTGGCGCCTGGCAGTAGAGAAGGGTTTAAATGACTAGGGCTGCGCTGGTTAGCAACTGAATTCATTGCCAGAAGGAAAGAAAACAAAACAGGACTATTTTAAACAAGCACAAACCAGACCCATTGAATAACAAAAGCCCAGCACCATAGCTCCAACACAGCCCCACTCGTCTAGAGTCTTGTAAGCCTTTTAGTCCTGCCTGGTTCCCAATGGCTGGGCTGGGCGTTAGGCAAGAACGGCTGCTTATATGGTACTTGGATACTTCTGGGTCCTGCTGTAAATAGAGAAGGGGGAAAACTTTTTATTCACCTTAACCACACAATTTTGGTGGCTCAGATAAAATGGGACCAGGACCTGAGCCTTCCCTACTTTCAAGTTTGCAGATCCAAACCCCCCAGTCACTGAGGGCTTCCAAAACCCTCAGACCAACTCTGGCTGCAAGCAGGAGGCAGAAGGTGAAGGTGTTAAACTTTTCCTGAAGCTCAAGAAGGATTTGGTTTTAATTTTGAGTAAAGGATGGGAGTTGGTGTGTTCCCTTTACTCTAGCCTAGTTTGTCCATCCCAAAGGATAAAACAGGGCTAATTTAGTCCCATCTGAAAGGATGTTTGGCTGCATCACCTGATCTTTATGCAGACTGAAGAGGCAAATATGTTACCGGTAGGGTGACCAGATGTCCCGATTTTGGGGGCTTTTTCTTATGTAGGCACCTATTACCCCCCACCCCGTCCCAATTTTTCACACTTGCCCTCTGGTCACCCTAGGTACTGTCACAGGACACCAGGGTAGGGCTTGATGCAGACATTCCTTGGGGGATGAGGTTCTATGGCTGGTGCTATGTAGAGGGTGATCAGTGTAATAATTATTCCCGCCTGCCTTTAAACCTATGAATGTATTCAGTTGTGTGTGACGGACAGGCACTTACAGGTGAAGCTCGTTTGGTTCCCTGATCAACAGTGCCTAACATCACTCAAAGTGACCTCCTGACATTTCTAGGCCGACAGCCAAAGGAATGCTTAGGAGGATGTGTATGTAGGTCTGCACTTTCCAAAGCTTTAATGTGGAGACAATGCATTTCAGCAAGTCACACTCAGCTGGCTCCTGGTTAAACTGAGGCTATTTTTTCCAGAGGGAGAGAGGGTTGGAGCATCAAGATTCTGAGGGGAATGCACAGGTCCTCATTCCCTCCCCAGGAGGACAAAGCAAGCAGTAATACAACAAAGCTGGATTGATTTGCAAATGCTGAACTAGGAAGTCGCTGTATCTCTCTGTGCTTGTGGGGGTCTGTATTGCAGATTAATAATGGATAAGAATGAGCCTTCGGTGGTGGATGCCAACGCTGGGGAGCAAGTCAGACTGCCCTGCGGAGTAGAAGCCTCACCTGCTTTAACCATCGAGTGGCAGAAGGACGGGCAGCCTGTCTCCTCTTCCAGGTGAGTTCATGTGGCTTTGATGACAACGCTGGGGCTCCTGGTGCATAATGCATTCTCTACCTGAGAGAATCAAGGCCCTAATGATGGAGGCAGGCCTTGCACTGGTTTATAACGATTATTCCATCCCATCAGGGAATAGAAACAATACTATGTGATTTTAGGTGGTGTGGCCCACAGTTTAAGCTGTGAACATCATTTTCAAGTGAACAGGTGTGGTGAATAATTCACCAGTGAGCCAGAGGCTAAAATTTGTTCATATGCAAGATTGCCACATGTCATTCGATCAACCAAATTAGTTTAAAAAAAAAATCACAGAGAAAGGGGATAAATTCACCTGGTAGGTACAAGGTATAAGAACATTTAAGGGGAACTTCAAGAGTTACTGGGGTCACCTTGTAATAGCTTTCCCCTAGAGGATGGATCTGAGCGTTCTCTGAAGATCACAGCACTAGGATCTATTTTTGTGGAGTGGCTGACTGATGTGGGGGCACAGTTCCCCTTATTGCTAAGGGGTGTTGTAGCCCACTTAAATCTGTGTTGCTGCTGAATGTTTGCCCAGAGGGTGTTAGCAGAAACGTTGCTTAAGACCTCACGTGCAGCGCTGCTCCTAACACCATGACTGCAAACTCCCTCTCCCGACACTCAGGGGAATTTGTGGCTTTTGTCCCCAGGCACAGGCAGCAGTCCGATGGTGCCCTGGTGATCAGTCGCGTTGGCTCTGAAGATGCTGGCTTCTTCACCTGCATCGCTTCGAACGGCCATGAGCAGGCTCAACGGCAGATCCAACTTCGGACTCTAGGTAAAAAGAGTAGGAAAAGGCCCCACTCTATTTTTAGATTATTAAAAGAAGGGAGTGGGAAAGGGTGTAGAGTGCCCCAGCTGAAGTCATGGATTTGGCCTCTATAGACCCCACCGTGTGTTAGTCAGGTCACATTCAGGACTAGGCTAGGAGAAAGGGGTAGTTATATTTACTGCTTCCCCAATGGCTGTAAAGTCCATATGTGACTAGAATAGCTGCAGCGTGTAATTATGCTGCTGCTGACTGTAGGTTGACAGCTGTACCATAGTGGTTCATTGAAAGGATGTTAGTGTGGACAAGATTTCAGCAGGGGTGCAGAAGAGAAATCAAGGGGATTCCTCTTCTCTACCCTTGTCCCACATGCTAGTGCCCAGCTGGGAGAGCAAAGCTGGCTGAGGGCTCAGGAGCCTGCCCAAGTGTTGGTTGGGCATTTAGAGCCACTGTGGAAAGACTTTTCTTATGAAGGAATGGTCCCTACTATCAGTGACAGGATAGGAGGGTCTTCCTGCTATTGATCTCCCCTCTGCCCAGGAGAGCTGAGGATCTCGGGCCTGCTGCCAAGCCTCACTGTGTCGGAGGGAGAGAATGCCCAACTCCAGTGCATGGTGACAGGCAACAATGTGAACATCAGATGGTCAAGGTGAGCAGTACAACCCTTGGTAACAGCATTTCCTGTCCCTCTTTCCTCTCTGAATGGTCTCATTTATCCCCCACTCTAGGCATGCTGCAGAACCTGCATGAAATATTAACACAGGGCAGCCAACCAGCCTCTGAGCCTCCTGCAATATCTCAACCCCCCCCCCCCCCATTTAATCTTACTCTTCCCCTGCAGGTACATCCTGCACCACAGCCGGGCTCTGGTGAGCCATGGAAGAAAGCAGATGCTAGAGCTAAGAACCCCTTGCAGAGAAGTTCAGGTCCTGGCTAGACTGGAAGATGCTATGATGGATAATAGTGACATTTACCTCAGCAAAAAGTAGAGGCTGAAGAATTGAGAGAGCGCTTTTTGTCAGACCCTTTAACGGCAGGGAATTCTCCTAGCTCCACTAGAAGGAGCTATTCATGCCCGTGCCCATCCCCCCCCCCCCCCCCGTTATGGACAGGGAAGAATTAAAGATCAATTACAAGGGGAAAAACATTTCCCCTCCCCCCTTTTTTTGGGCTACTTTACAAGGTGTATTTGATAAAATAAATTTTTGTGTATTTTTTCTGCTCAAAAAACAGTATCATTGTGCTGGTGTTCTTGGTGGAGGACCCAGAGAAGTGGCTTGGGAATGGTCTTGGTCCTTAATTGAAGGGGCAGGGCTGTTGAATCTATAACAAAGATTTTCTTCTATGAGCATTAGGTATTTGAATTTACAAAACAAGAAACAAAGTGTTAGTCTGAGTAAAACGAAACCTGTTCACTGAAAAGGGTTAATTGCCTTTGTAACTGAGAACATAATTCTACTATTCTCCAGTCCTGTATAGCGTATTCCAGGAGAAACATTAGCCAATATCTGACTTTCTACTGTTAAAAAAACCAAACACACACACACACGCAGTCTTTTGGATCTTCTTGAAGGAGGAAGAAAAAGGGGCCAATCCCCCATTCTTCTACCCCCTTTACTGGCCACATGCCTGGGTCTCATGGTCAGAAGGGGCCTGGAGGAGTATGAGATAGCAAGCAGCAGGTAGCACAGCTGATCACTGCTAGCCAACCACTCAATGCCCTTTGATACTGGAGAGAAGCTGTGGTTTTACAGAGCATGCTGCTGTCTCTTCCCCACTTTGGTGGATTCAGGCTTTAAATACACCTGTAATTATAGGGCCCCTGGCATGGCAGAAGTGCTTACCTTGATTTACTTATCTTTGCCTTTCAAAAGAAGAAATGACAAAGATTCTGTCATTCACCTGAAAAATTAGTCAGTTCAAATGCCAAAGGAAGCTTAGGCCCTCAAACTCTTATCATAGAATGGGCTTTCCACTACAGGAATGGAGTTCCAATGCGAGCAGATGGTCACCACATTCACCTGTCACAGGATGGAAGCCTGATTATAAACAATGCTCAGGCTGGTGACGAGGGATCTTACACATGCAATGCCTACAGGGGCAGCAACTCTGTCAGTGCCAGCACCAAGGTGAAAGTGATTAAGAGCAGACCTGAAGGTGAGCAAGACCAGTTCTTCCCCTCTTCTCCCCCACAATCACCTGGATTCATTAATACAGTATTGTTCCACTTCTAGGCCTGTTTTATGTTTACTTTGAAAGAGACTGATTAGAACAGTTTGGGTACACTAGAAAAAGCTATTTGTTTACTTGCCTTTGCAGCCCTCTGTGATGCAGTAGGGAGGGGGGAGTGTTGACCTGGGAATGCAGCAGGGGAGTTTCACAGGGGATGGGATACCTGAGAGCCTGTAACCTGAGCCAGGAGGGGGAAGGTAACACCTGCCTGGGAATGTGGACAAAGGCTGCAGGAGAGAGCCTGCTGTTTGGTGCTGGGTGGTGGAATGCAGGGAACCCCAGGGCTGGGGTCTAAGCTCCCTGCTCCCCCAGAAGGACTTGACTGAGGGGTCCTGGTTGTACCCACAAGCTCTGTTTTAGACCGTGTTCCTATTGTCTAATAAACCTTCCATTTTAATGGCTGGCTGGCTGTCACAGTGAATCCCAGGAAGAGGGGTGCAGGCCCTGGACTCCCTAACACCCTCCAATCAGGATTCTGTGTCTGCCCATCACCCACCTCTCCCCCCACTAACTGCCCTCACAAGGGGGGGCAGCAGGACTGTGGGTTCTGTTCCAAACTCTGTGTTTGTAACACTGAACTCACATCAGACCTGAGCATTGGTTTCCCCCAGCTGTGAAACAAAGATGATTAACTTCAGGAGGGAGCTGGGAGGCTGAAATCATTAATGCCAAAATGTTCAACTTGGGCAACCAGAAGTTGGCTCTTAAATCCATGTTCAGGCACCTACAAATGACATGCCTGATTTTCAGGTGCTGAGCACTGACAACTCCCTGTGCATCTGGTGGGAGCTGCAGGTGCTCAGCAAACCAGGCCACCTACTTTGGTATCTAACTTTGGATTTCTAGAGCCCAACTGAACAGTTCTGGAAGGTAGCAAAGACTTGTTTACACAGTCAGCATGGGGAAGGCAGGAACATGCTCTCTCCTAGGTGCTTATGATGTTTAAAGACAAAGAAAATCCTGCCTCTAAGTCCTGGCAGATCAACTGAGTTTTGACTAATTATTCATTTAGAAATATAAATGTGTTATGCTACTACTGTGCAGCACTAAACAGGCACTGCTGCCCTCTCCCTCCCCCATTTAACTTGTCATTCTCCTCCTGCTATTTCTTTTGCTGCAGCTGTGGACCTGACCACCCAGTGTGTTGACCAGCCACACCTTGCCAACTGTGATCTGATCATACAGGCCCAGCTCTGCACTAATGAGTATTACTCCAGCTTCTGCTGTGCCAGTTGTTCTCAGTACCAACCCCAGGACAACCCTTCTCACCAACAGGGATGAGAATCAGCTCTAGCCCAGCTCCCAAGAGATGGCGGCCTAGGAAGATTACTGGACAGGAACAGGGACTTTGTCCTTTTTACTCCAAAAAACACATTCTAGGAGCCTCACTCTGCTCATCACTCAGGTGGGCTGTTTTGCCAATATATGAATGCTACTCAGTGCCATTGTTCAGAGGCAGTAGAAGCTCTACTGTCCTAAACACATCACAGCTCTATTTTCACACAAACACCTGCCTTCATTCACAGAAGAAATGCTAAGAACCAAAGAATCCTGTTACTTTAGAGAAGCTTAACAGGCAGCGTGAAAGAGAGGGAGACACACACTTCATGCAAGCAAGAGAAAGCTTTCCTAAAAACAAAATCTGTGAGCCACTTGGAGAAAGACAACCACCATCCACTAATACCCTGAACAGTGAGGCAGAATGTTCCCATCTAAAAGCCCGTGGGCACTGAAGGGCAACAGAACCTATTGCATGTAAACATGGTTTTTCTAATCCCATGACAGCCTCAATGTTTCTTGAAGGCTATTTCTTTCATCCTAACACACTTCAAACACAACTCCAGACACAGGTCATTTCAGCGTCCACTGAAATATGGCGAGTTTTGGGAAGAAACAGATATTGCTTAACTAATCACAGCAACAGGGGCATTTCAGGTGGGCCAAGTCCCTGTGCTTTAACTATTCCTGCTTTTCTAATTCATCCAGCACCATGCTGGGGCTTAGCGCAAAGACTGCTTTCTGCCAACTGACTCACCAGTGTTTTAGGGCTCTGTCCTCGCTTAACTGCCACAAGACTACATGTCCTTTAGGACCCCACCCTCTTGGAGCAGTGGAGGTAGTCATTCCAGCAGGGTGGTACTACAGGTAAGGAATTCCACATGCAGTGTAAATAGAACAGAAGCATTCAGTGACCAACAAAGGGTGGCACCATCAAATGTATACACAGGACCGTGAAAGAAAACTGCAGTGCCTTGCTCAAGCCAAGACACGGTAACATCCCCAAACAATTATTGCCTCCTACGCTAGTGTATTATGTATAAAGCTTCCTCTAGAGAGAACTACTGACATATGGAGCACCATCTCCTCGTTCCAACATGCCTGCTGTAGCCTGAGTGAGTTGGTCAGCTACACCCCTACACTACATTTCAGCATGTGTAGAGGCCTAACCAACTCAGTGTTATTCAACCTTTGGTATTTCCCTCTTTGATTCTAGGCTGGGCCCTGAAGCACTGCTTTTCCCTCCCAGCCAGCTGCCCCCACATGGTGTTGCCAAGTCCATTTTACTAGCATAAAACTGGATTTTGGTCAGTTCATGTGGGTTGTAGTGAATGTGTGCTGGGTACATGCTGAGGTCTAAACTAGTCAACAAACCAGTAATCTGCTAGGAAAGTCTCTATTTTCTACTCTTTAACAAGGTTGAGCAAAATTTTACTGTAGCGTGTCCTATCACCTTTTCTCCTCCCATGCAGGGTACTAAGCAAAATTAGCCATCCTTTCCTGTAACAGACTTTGCTCCTATATAAGGCAGCATTGAAGTCTGCATTCTCTTCCTAGCCTTGTGGTGACATTAAGCAAATCCCAACCCTTCTCTGCCTCAGTTTCTCCATTAGTGAATAGGGACACCACCTGCCACACAGGAGTGTTAACCACTTTTCTGGTTGGCAGTCACCATATGGAGAAATATAAATTAGTGAAATTCAATTCCTAAATCTCTCAATATTAAGATTCCTCTCAGGGGGCTGTGCATGTTCTCTACAGAGCACCAGCAGCAGGAGAACACCACTAGAGGCTAGCCCTGCCCCCTTCTGATTTACCATTGCAATGCCCTGAAGCAAGCATATAGAGAAAAGTGAACGAAACACAGTTAGAACTTTATCCGAAACTGAGTGGTCACCACACTTCCCCCAGGCTGAGCTGAAGACGATTTACCAGTGTAACAATTTCTACAGTATAATGTTTAAAACATGTTAGCAAGAGTCAACCTTTGGTTAAGTTATACAATTATGTAGCACTCATGTAAACAGTCAGCTCCTGCAGCACAGGATTGGTAATAAGTTCCACTTGAAGTAAAGGCCTTTTTTTGGTTAAAGCAGCTGATGTCACCATCTAGTTTTGATGAAGTGGAGTTAGTTACATTAAGTTGCTCATACTCTCTCTTCACTGTAGAAAGATGGATGATGGCCAGTTTCAGTATAGATATTTTGAAGCAGCTGTCCAGGTATTTGATTTTTCAAATGGATTCCTAAATAGACCCGTTACTTCACACTGTTTTAAAAAGACATACAACCACCTTACAAACTGAATGAAGCTGTCCTTTCCCCTACTGATTTTATTCTCTGAGATTTTGCTGAAGCTTTAATTGTATAGTAACCAAACTAGCAGGTTGTTTACTTTTTTGGGCTGTCTCTAAATATCATGAAGTAAAATATGTTCACTGTTCAGGGAAGAATGTTAGTGGACTGCAGGAAGATCATATTCTGCTTGGACTGACATCAAATGGTAGGTGTAGCTGTATCAGACAAAGCTGAATGTTGTATTCCCCTTGACTGGCTATCTACAAGAGGAATGAAAAGTGACATTTATGGTAGCATTTGTATTTGATGTTGCAGAAAAAGTGGTCATGCTGTATTTGAGAAATGGTATGTTCATGGTATTAGACAACACAAGGGGCAGAGTTAATGTTGCATGGCCAATCTTAAACTCAGCATTGCCTGACTTGAGTGCTTAGCCATGCAACTTTAAAATAACACAATAAACGGACTTTTTTTTTTTAAAAAAAGGTAGCACTTGCTAAGTCTTGAGGAACATGGCCTAGGGTGCGTCTTACCCCATGGACACACATCAGGTTCTAGCAGTCACAGAAAGTACCAATTTATTTCAATGGAAAAATAAAAGCACAAGATCCCTTTACCTGGGTTTAGTGTTTGAGACTAAACTTCTCTTATCATTCAAGATACAAAATTACTGGATTCAGCAGAATGATGAACTTTTTAAAAAGGGAAATATGAGCCACATAGTGGCTTGTGTTTTATACTTAGCCTCCCTGCACAGGGAAATCTAAGCACATTCACCAACTCTCTTATTGCATCACCACTTACCTTAATAGCATAGGCAGCAGCTTACATATTTATGGAATACAAAGAACCTCAGAAAAATGGAGAACAGTAAGAACAGAGATTGATTGCCTTCTCCAAGGGGCTGCCAGGATCTTCATGCCTTTATGCTGGGTAAGAGAAAAACACCTTCTCTACTCTTTCCCATTCTGTTACATGACACAGCAAGACTGATAGCTTTGGGCATAACTGCCATGGAACAGAAGAGTATCCACCCCCTGGAAGCAAATAAGAGCCCGAGACATTCACTCTGATATGTGAATCAGTGATGCAAATCAAGGATCTCACTAGGCAGTGAAAAATGCTATGAGTCTGATTTTCAAGATACTCAAAACATTCAAATGAAGTCAATGAGAACCTTGGGTGCCCAGCACATTTAAAAATCAGGTCCAAGAGCTCTAGGTAACCAGTTTTAATAGTATGTAGAAAATATGAGAAAAGGAATTTAGCTGTTGAAAGAATCAATATTTTGTTTAACACAGGCACTGAAGTGACTTCTCAGCTTATCAGGCAAGTAAGGGTATGAACTGAGTGCATAGGATACAAAGAAGGCATGCAGAGGGAGAAAGAAGGAAAACTTTGCAAAATGCAAGTTTCTACCACCAACATTTATTTCTGTTAAAGCAGATTATAAATCATCATAATCAGTACAAATATATAACTTACTTTTGCTTGTAAGGCCAAAGTTTAAAAGTAAAGTTAAAATGAGATGGATTTCACAAGTCACCAGAGGCAGAACTTGGAACAGCTGCAGCCCTAATCACAAAGTTTCACAAAGTTAAAAAACGAATCTATGGAGCAAACACAAAATGGGTTCCTGGGAAGCCCCAGATTGTAGATATGGTTACAGTAAATCACAGTAGTGTTAAAATTAAGACAAGGAAACTGCAGCAGTACATGAAAGAAAAAATACATACAATATAATATTTAGTTTGATTCCATTAAAAAAAGACAATAGAATTTCCCCATGGTTTTCAAACCATGGCAATACTGTTCTTTAATTTTTTTTTTATTTAAAACTACTCTATAGTGACTTTATTGGTCATGACTCATGATTGTTGTTGCAATATGCCACTTACAAATGAACTTATACAAGAACAAGCTAGGGACCCATCTCCTCCCTCCCCCATATTACTTACAATAAGAATCAGTGATAAATCAATCTTATGTACAATTTCTTACATCCCACCCCTTTTTACCTTTGGCAAGATTACTTACAACTCAGACAGCTTTTAATAGCCAGAACTATTTAAAATATTCTAAATGCATAAAAATAAAGATTTTGGCTTTATTTTATTCTTTATATATATAATATTCGCTCTGTTACTCAAAATGGAAGCTCAACTTTTTCCACAAACAGCTTTTGCTGGGCAGTTGACAACTCCCCCCTCTCCTAATACATCCAACAACTCCTTTCCCCACCTTAGAAAACTTTGCTTCCTCTTTCCTCCAGGGGAATGTTCACAATTCACAGAAAAGTAGAAAGAACCTAAAGACAAAGGTAGATCATTGGATATTCATCCTGTGAGATCTCTTGATATTCCAGCAAATGGGCTTCAGGGCTCAACCCCCACCTCGGATCTCTTAGGTTTCCTCTGCCATTTAGCTTTCCAAGCGGGGAGGGGGGGAGGGCGGGCAGAAAGGGGTGTTTCCATGATTCCTGTCTAATAACTGCATAACAGGTCCATCGTAGGTTTCTCCTTCCCATGACTGCTCCCTCTTCATTTGTAGGGACCTTTTTAGTTTATCAAAATGTTCAAATTAGAACTAGTCCTCTGCTCCCTCCATCCTAGCACACAATACATGTTTAAAGCTCGATCTCAAACGTCTTCTGTAAATCACTTGAGAAGGGGTTAGTTGGAGATGGGTTAGTGCGCTGCTTTGCCTTGCTTTCTAGTGCTGCCCACTGTGCTTCAAATGGATCTACCTGGTGGCCAGATGCAGGAGGCTGTAACTGCTTGTCCTCAGTGGCCCATTTGCTACTGTCAACGCCATTGAAAGCTGCGGAGCCATTGTGCTGAGCAGAAGATTTGAAGAATGGACTGGCAGTAGCACTGTTGGTTTCAGACTGGGGGAACGTCTGCTGTTTGACAAGACTAGGTGACTGATGGGGATGGGATGCTGGAATGGGACTTGCAGTTCCAAAAACATTGGCTACCATCTGAGAAGGAGTGATTCCAACCACAGGCACACTGGAAGCAGAAAAGGCCATTCCATTTGCTACCGCAAACGGCTGAGCAGGGATAAATGCTGGCTGCATTGGCGGTACCACGCCAACTGGCACTGGCTGAGGAGCAACAAAGGTGTTCACTGGAAAAGGTGGCGCTGGCTTGGAAGCCGCAAGGGGAGGCTGTGTGAATGGCTGTGGGGCTGCTGGTGGTGGCTGCTGGGCTCTGACCGTCTTGGATACTTCTTCCAACCAGCGGTCTGCCTCTGAGGGAGTGCGTCTGTGAGTCATCTGGAAGAGACTTGGTGAAGCTGCACTGGAGGAAGTGCTCCATTCAGTACCTGGAAAGAAAAACATGGGGAAGTCAGTAAAACATCAGTTTGCCAGCTATGTTCACCTCCTTATCAAAGCTAGTCAAAGGGCTCCAAAGATGTGTACTCAAATGCAGCCCCAGGCTCTCAACCCCCACAGCTTGCGAGGATGCTGCAATCTCTGCAGCAGGAGGAAGAAGGGGAGAGAGAAGAATTCCCTTGTTCCAGAAGAGATTTTATCTAACAAATTTGCCACTAGCACTCCCATCACCTCCATTCAGGAGGGGACACTGGCAGCACTGAAGCATCCTTTTACAGCAGAGATCTGAGGTTGGTTTTCCGAGAGGGGGAGGGAGAGGGAGAAGGAAGGTGAGAGGCAAGCGGGAAAATGTAGCACTACCTTCCCTTACTACTTGCTCCTACTTTGGCATAGGAAAGGGCAATTTAAGACTTCCTGTTCAGAGCAAAATAGCTTTTGAACATGCCAGTCAGGCCTGGTGACTCTTAGGCCTTGTCTACATTACAAAGTTTTGTCAGCAAAAGTTATGCCGCTTTAATTAAAAGCGCTGTTGCATGTCCACACTAGGTCCTTGTGTTGGCCGAGTGCGTCCACACTAGCAGCTCTCGTGTTGACACAGAGCAGTGCACTGGGGTAGGTATCTCACTGTGCAACTGGCTGCAGGATGCATTGAGAAGGGTTTGCAATGCCTCATGGGGCAGGTACCGCATCACATGATGCAGGTTTCTCAATCCCATCATTCCAGGGGCATCCTTTTAGATTGCCAGCCACTTTTCAACTGAAAGGTGGGGGGGGGGGGGGGGGAGGGGGAAGAGGAGAATGGTGTGTCTGGGGCAGGGGAGACAGCAGGCTGACAGACCTATCCTGAGGCAGGGAGAGGGGGACCCCCCCCCCCACGCATCAGCATCAGCCCCCAGCTCTGCTCAGCACAGTAGACTCTCCCAAAGCAGCCCACTCTGCCTGCGGTTCTATGATTCCCGCCGAGTTCTCCCACAGCCTCCTCAGCTGCCAGGAGCAGCAACCAGCTCCATGAGCTCTCTGTACTGAGGAATGTCAAAGCAGCACAACAGTCCCTCCCTCCCCACCCCCAGCAGCAGTCTGCATGTCCCTGTGTTCCTAGTGCTGGGGACAGAACAGGAGCATTCCAATGATTTGCTCTTTGTTCCCCAAACAGAGCAGCACGCTCAGCTGTCAGATACTTCCCGGAGCTTTGAAATGGGGGGGAGGAAGGGAGGAGAGGGGCATGCCTGCAGGGCAGCAGAGTTCAAAACAGTGAGCAAAGCAGTCCTGGCAAGCATTGTAGGATTCTGGTGGAAGCCAGTTATGACAACAAAACAAACAGCAGTGTCTACACTGATGCTTTGTCACTTTAACTTTGCCACAGAAAGCCCTATGCCTCTCGTCAATGTGGTTTCGTTTTGCTGCCAAAAGTAGCTCTGTAGTGTGTACACCTCCCCTGTTTTGTCAGCAAAAGGCAGCTTTTACCGACAAAACTTTGTAGTGTAGACAAGGCCTTCGAATTCAAGCTGTAGCAAGCTATGGTGGTAACAACAGTATCTTTGGTTTTTTTACTTAATTAGCAGGATCACAAAATCTCTTTCCTCTACTTCCTATTCTTTATCTTGTCTTCTTTCTTGTCCCTCATTTTCCAAAACTATTTAAGCGACTGTGAATAGTGCTTGATTGGAAGCCCTGGAGACTAAAGTCTTATTCATCAACAGAACATGTAGATGACAGGCAACTATATGAGTTCTCTCCACTGCCTATTAGCCCTGAGCTGAGAGGAACCATCCCAGTTGGGTAAGGATGGTAGTTCTGTCGCATAGCCAATTTAAGCTTTGGTCTTTCTACTTACAGCCCACAAGAGTGCTGATAACCTGCCTATTAGAAATCCCGGCCACTCAGACCAACCACCAATTGTACATAGGCCAAGGTTTTTAGATGGCAATAAAACTTTAGCATTATAACTGAGGCCAGACTGGAATCTGTGACCTAGCGACAAAATGCTCTGTCCCCCAGTGACTAAGACTGAACTTGTTACAAATTCCATTATTTAGTGGAGGGATCTCAGGGGGAGGGGTGGTTGTTTGAATATCCTTGCCCTGATGGATTTTAGGATTTTTACAGGAGGTTGGATCTCATGGGACTAGGAATTCATGAACACTTTAGGGCTCCTCCTAAGGTACTCATTTTCCATTACCTAAATGTGGGACTGCAAATGTATTTTTAAAATAGTAGACAAGATACACACTCTTTGTATTGTATATATACACTCAAACCTTTGGAATGTGTATTTAACAACTTGCAACATTCAATAAAATAGTTAAACTGTACTTACTATGACACCTTTGTTTTGTTCTTCCTTCTCTCCCTTCCTTCATCTCCACTCTTTCCTTACTCTTTTCCTACATAATTCAGTCTGTTAACCTCTGTCTAATTTTTCTGCAATGTTCAATTCTCAAGATTTCAGTATATTTTCCCTAGCAGTTCAACTTTTAACTCATTTCTCAACACAGTTTAGATTCCATATCATTTCTCCCTCCTCCCATGTTCTTCCTTTCTTCCCTTCTCAAGTTCCCCTGGTCCCCTTCTTCCTCTCCCCATGTCAACTTTCCAACCATGAAGGAAAGGGGAACCAGGAAGGCAAGGAGGCAGTACTATAGTGCAAATGCTGCTTAGTGTTTTGCTGAAATAGAAGAGAATCTCTGTGAACAGTGAGTTAACAACTGTCTAATACCTAAAATCAGGCAGAGAGAGCTCTCTGACTTTGGCAGAAATAAGTGGAGACACTGTATCCACAGATCAAGAGTCTACTGCTGTCATTACACGAGCTACCTTGGTGTGTAGGGCTGGATTCAAGGATCTGTGGATAATCCATCCCTGGATGTGATGCTAAACAGCTGAAAACATTTGAGAGGCAAAATTAAACCCTTGGCTGCCTGGAAAGCTATCAGAGCAGGAGTTTAGGGCCTGTCTATTAGAAAAGTTCTGCAGGTATAACAACCCTCCAATCCCATGTAGACATTTACTCTGAAATAAAGATGGCTTTTTCATTTAGCTTAAATCTATTCCCAAGCAACATAAGCTATATCAAAAAGTGACTGGAACAAGAGTGCCTATGTGTGGGGTAGTTATACTGGTATAACTATATTGGTTTAAATTCACACCATAGCTTATACCAAAAAACCTTTCCCATGTATACAAGGCCATGGCTTCCTCGAGGGCCAGATCAACTGCTCAGGGGCAGCTTTAGTTTCCAAAAGGTCAGATAATGAAGACAGCACACCACCAGATAAACTCCCCTTATTAGCGCCAATAAAAAGGTATTTTAGGTATAGAAACAACACCGAATTTTCTTTGCTCTAAATTTCCATGACTTGCCTTTTTGCAACTTAAGAAAATCATCAGGTGCTAAAACAAAACTCACAGTACAGCCTATAATCCCATAACTACCCAGTTCATGGCTCCCCTCTATCACTTGGGTAAAAACCTTCTACTTCCAGCTTTTCTCACTGTCCCTTCCACTCCTTAAATGAGACACATTTGTAGCTGTCCCAGGGGCTCAATCATACTTTTGACCCTAAGTTCTCAAAACAACTCAGAGGACCTATACCCAATCTTACCAGAGAATGTGGCTGCAGCTCCAGTATGAGCAGCAGGGGCATGAGCCCAAGGATTGGTTTCACGAACTGGCGTAGCTGTGGGTGCTACAGCAGCTTGGGATGGTTTAACAGCAAGCACACAGAAGGCAGAGGCAGTGCCATTAACTAAAATGGGAGCAGACAAGATCATTGCAATTAATTCATGCAAGGCATGCAGCTTACTGGAGGAAAGGGCCTTGTCATTCCTGCCAACATACACCACTTGTACAAAGACACATGACAAAAGCTTGTGTAAATTAGCTCAGTTTGGAACAGTGACTAATTTACAGCCCATTCAAACTTTATAAAGCCAGTTATTTTAATTCTACCAAATCAACTGTTAGCTACACAGTTGGACCGTGGATTTTCTAAAATCCTATCAGTAAATAAGAAGCTAGTTTTATGAATAAAGCTGTTTCAAACTGGCTGAAATAAAAGCAGGTATGCAGAGAGAATCAGAATGGAAATTATTACAATGCAGTGAAAGTCACAACAGAACACTTAAATGCAACTGATTGTTTTCTCTGTGCTTAAAAAAATGAAGTTCTGCCATAATAATACTCGCTTCCATTCACATGATTTCATATATACTAAAAAATCTGAGGCCAGTAACACAATTATATAACTCCCACTCATCACCCCTCATGTTAAAATGTCTCCACGTTTTAGAACAAATTGATGATTTGGGTGTCATATACATGCTTCATCTGTGATCTCTAGTTTGAGGGGCCCTCTGCATCGGACTTGCATACACTGGCACCCCATTTAAGACCGCACTGAAATTCAGTAGTCAGAATAGTAAGGTAGCCATTATCTCTCTCCCCCTCCAACCCATGGACATAATACAATTTTGGGGATGGTGTATGAATCTTTTTTGGGAGATAAACAAAACAGAGGAAACGAACAGCTATACGCACATGAGATGAATAAAGCAGAATGTGTCTTCAAACTGCAGATGATATAATGGTTGTGCAAGAGGAAATCTGAGACATTATGGTGATGGCATGCTACTGGAAAGCAAAATTACATAAATACAAGCATCATCCAGCATGTCCATGCAAGCTTAAAAGTTACAAACCTTGAAAGGCAGGAGACTGTGGTGCAACTACGGTGATTGGTTTTGTCATAGGAGCAGAGGAGAAGGGGTCCTCTGACGGTGTGCTGAAAGCATTAGTAATCTGGGAGCACAGGGAGCTAATGCTGTCCACTTCCCCTTCCATCTCAGGGACTGAAAATTAAACACAGATCATTACTCATGGAAAGTTAAGGGATACAGAAAAGATGAAGTAAATATTGTCCTTATCTCACAAGATATTCCTTCCGTTGACTTGGATAGCCTTATACGTAGATTGGGTTTACCACCCTTTCAATCCACGGTGAAGACTTGGCAGTAGAAATACAAAGCCATATCCAGCATATCTGGGGAGTTTTATCCTTGAGAGAAAGTGGAGTATTTGTTTTCCAGTTTTGAAGTGAGTTTCTAATGGTCTATCTCCTGGTTGATAGGACAGGCCATCCATTTTTAACATGTAATTGTATCAGGTTTTGTTCCCAGGAAGTTCAGACAATAAGTTCTAACACAGCTTTGTTACAGACATAAGACAGTTGTACATTATATTGTCTTATGCAACATATCAATGGCTCACAAGGCATCTGATTCAAGATGTAAGATGGATGTTACTATTCAAATGATAGGCTTCAAACTGCAGGACAGCAGCTCACAGGGGCTAAGATGATGTATTAGCAGAAGGTGTAGCTGCCATTCAGGAAATGATCACATACTTTGCCCTCTAAAAGGTATATTGTGTGATGGGTTTTCCCGAAAGTGAAGCTGTAAGGAACACCACTGACAATTCCTTACTTGTATAGTATTACGGCTGTGACAGTTAAAAGCCAGGAAATACAAAGTGAGGTTGACACTGCCTAGGCATTACAGCTCATGTGGTATAATTCAATATAATCATTTGTTAAGAACCCATTTGATGTATAATGGGAACTCACCTTGATTGTGCCACATCCTTACTACTACATCATCTTAAATTTCTGTATATTTCTTTTTAATAAAACTATGACAGTTAAGCTTTTATATGTCTATTCCATAACTAGACTTGACCACATTTCCCAGTGTCCGTATGTGTGTGGAAAAAGAGAGAGGTATTTTTGGCAAATGGTGCGGCAATGTCAGATTTTCCAGATATTCCTACTTGCATTGCTCTCCAAAAGTGCCTCTGGATATCAGCCCTACACCATTCAGCAGTACATGCAAGCAATGGAAGCAAAACAGGATTGCAGAGATTACAAGTGACCTGAAAAATTCAGGAAGACTGGGAAAAAGAAAAGGAGTACTTGTGGCACCTCAGAGACTAACCAATTTATTTGAGCATAAGCTCTCGTGAGCTAATCATAAACTTTCGTAACTAATCGGATGATGACGTGAGCTGTAGCTCATGAAAGCTTATGCTCAAATAAATTGGTTAGTCTCTAAAGTGCCACAAGTACTCCTTTTCTTTTTGCGAATACAGATTAACACGGCTGCTACTCTGAAAGGAAGACTGGGCTAAAGCAAATGGAGTGTCTGCCACTTAAATGGGACATGCTTAATCAAGACACCTCCCAAAGAACCCATTTAACCCGATACTGAAAGGAAATGACAACTGCAAAAAATGGGACAGTAATAGAATAAATTCTTAACATGAATGTATTTAGCTAGTACTAAGTTGTTCATTACCAGATGCTAAACAGATGTGAAATTTGGCAACTTCTGCTTTAACATCAGAGCTTAAAGATGAAAAGATTAACAAATGAAGACATGTAAATACTGCCCGTTTTGGTCGTTATTCAGTTTTTTTTTTTTAAACTTTAAGGTTACAGATCTTTAAAATGGGGCTATCAGAATATAAGACATGCAGCAGGATATCCTACTTACTGGGATTCTAGTGTGCGTATATAATTTTATTACTATATTGCATAATTGTAACTACTTACATTTGTATTGGGATGATTTAGTGTGAAAGCTTCGAAGTTTAATAGACATGGCACCACACACTACTGAAATACAGCCACTTTGCACCACTTAATACTAAAAGTTGTTTTCATTGGGGAGGCAAAAGCAGCTCATTTAACTGCTCTGAAGAAGAATTTAGGGAGTCAGAATTTGACAGGGACCTCTAGGATAACACTTGCGAAAAAGGTCATAGGATCTTTAATGATCACAAGTGGTCAAGACTTTAGCATTTTACATCTCAAAAGCCATTATTAGTACAGAGCCCCCTACCATCACACCTGGCTTTGGTTTAATGACAGAGCAAAGAGTGCCACCTACTAATTCACCAACACCTCTTCCTGAGCTTTTCTTGGAAGTCTCAAACACCAAGAACAAGTCAGTTTACCTTGTGCTGATGATTTACATTTGAAACCCTAATCCCTTCCCTGCCAACATAGTTCTTCTGAGCTGTGACACTTTTGTTAGTGGCAGGCCATCTGAAGTGAAGTGGAAAGAAGGAACTGGCACATTAAACAGCACTGAGGGAAGTTAGCTGCATGGTTAAAACCAGGAGGTAAGAAGCATGCAGGAAGCTTTTGTCTTCTGCACTTGCAAAGGACAATGTTACGGTACAGGGGTTCTCACCCTTTTTCTTTCTGAGACCCCCCACAACATGCTATAAAAACTCCACGGGCCACCTGTGTCACAACCACTGTTTTTCTGCATATAAAAGCCAGGGCCGGAGTTAAGGGGTAGCAAGCAGGGCAACTGCCTGGGGCCCCATGCTGCAGGGGCCCCCCGTGAAGCTATAATGCTCAGGCTTCAGCCCCATGCAGTGGGACTTCGGCTTTCTGCCCTGAGCCTCAGAAAAGTCTAATGCTGGCCTTGCTTGGTGGACCTCCTGAAACCTGCTCATAGCCCCACATGGGGCCCCGGACTCCTGGTTGAGAACCACTGTGGTAGAACACACACTTGCTTTTACCTGAGTTCTTCATGGGGAAGTCTGTCTTTCTTTGCACTGTTGAAGGCAGCTCATTTATTCGCAATGACAGCTGGCGTTTAAAGGGGGACATCTTCTGGCTAAGGGCAGGGAAACCTCGGAAAGAGCCTTGCCTAGCAAGTTGCTCTATAGGGGCATGCCTTCGTGGGATAGCATGGGGATGATTCATCTCTTTATCTAGAGAAGCAGTGATGTCAGCAGTGGGAGAGGTTGGGGAGCCAGGAGATTGGGCAGTATTGCTGGGTGTAGCACTGGGAGCTGCTGCTGTTTTCACTTCTGTTTCAGCTGTGAAAAGAAACAGAACATAAAAGTTTAGGAAAGTGAAGCACTGCTAAACACTTTTCCCGGGTCAGCAGTATTGGTGTGTTTTCAGAGGATAAACTTGCTGTAATTATAGTTAAAACTGCCTTTGTCGCTCAAAGTGTTAATATTACAACAGAAAAATCAGTTCTCTACAGCTGTTCATTTCACCATTGGCAACTGTTTGCACACACGTGTATTTAACACTAAGACAGACCATGCACTTTACATGGACAGGCGCTGTGTAAAATGTATATTCCTTTTTAGCTGCTTGGTGGTGGGGATATGTCAAGTGTTCCTAAACCAATAGGAATTCAGTTTTACTTCTGGCTCAAAAAACCCGAAACAAACACACACACAAAAACTTGTAAGATTAAAAATACAGCCCCATTCTTATTTTATAAACTTGTGCAAAATTGTGAGGTGAACAGCATATGGACAGAATTGTTAGTGTTACTTCTATTCAATTAAGTCACTAAACAATTTACATGTCCAGAAAGCCAAAGTCTCTGGTTTACCTCAGAACAGGATGAAGAGGCAGATTTTCCTTTCCAGACAGAGCAGCTGCCAGTCACTAGTTACATTTTCACCAAAAGCTGCTCAAAGTAAGAGCACAGATGCTTAATTTTTTGTTATGTCACTTGAAACCTACTTCCTGGTGAAGCAGTGGACCAAGCTTAGTTTTGGACATGTAGAAGTTTAAGCCCAGATTAGGTCACGAGTGAATGCACTTACAAAGTGATGTCCACATATCAGATTGACAATACTAAACCACTACAACAATAATTCCGGCCTAGGAGGCACTCTTTACTAGAATATTAGATGTACTACAACTCATGATGGATAGGATATGGTATAAAAATGCACCTCTCTAGCTGTGGCATACGTCATTCATTTTTAGGAGAATTAAACATCACTAAGTAGAGAAACCAGCACGCACAGAACCCTCTCAACTGTACAGTGCTGCTGCTTTCCAAGCACCTCTTAAAAAAGTGAATTTCTTTCAACAGGCTTCAACAGAACAAATAGATCTGAAAGACAAACATTACTTTAGATATCTCCAAAGTGGTAAGTATTAAAAGAAGGAACTTACTGGGCTGTCCCGCCCCCTTTAATTCCTATTAGCCACAACTACTCAGAACGCTGTTCACTCAACTGAAAAAACTTTAATAAGTCTTCCTTGAAAAAGATTTCACACCTTGAGGCATGATTTCTGTGATTCATGCCCTGGAGTTACATTGACTTCTGAGTTAAAGCTTCAGTTAGTAAGTTTTAAAATTGATGTATCAGGAACAGTGGGTAGCTGATGAAGACTACAAGATATATCAAGATTAGGGTTTAGCAAGTTCAGAGAGGAAGTATGAAACTTGTTATGGGAGTTTTTATTAGAGATAACTTCTACTGAATTGTCAGACAAACAATGGAGAATACTACTTTTTGTAATATTACTAGGTTACTAGAAAATACAGAAGGCCCCAACTCATTTAATAGTTTATTTATTTGACAAAAAAATTGGGGTCTGAAGATGGAGCCATCTTTACACAAACCCTAAAACATTCTAGACCCTTTAACACCTTTACTTCAGGTCCCTCATTCTGACTGTGCAATTCTGTATAACCCCATTATCACTTATTCATCTGACTAATGAAGAAAACGTGACAAATGCAACTGACTCATAAAGGGTACCTTTACATCTCCAATATTCTCTCTTTGGGTATAAAGCCATCAGTTTTCCAGCAAATTGGACAGTATCATCAAAACCAGGGAGATATTTTTGGTCTAAAGCCAGAGTTTAAAACTCTTCAAAAATGGCTGGATTTTATATTTTTTCCTTACTGATTTTTTTTTTTTTTTAAAGCTTTTTAAAAGTCCCTGGACCATTTTCATTGCAAATCCCTTTATCCTGGGACCTACCATCTTCCCTCTACAAGACACCTTTTAACCTACCTGCTAAGAAAACAAACAAAAAGTAGAAGCTTTTTCTAGTTGCATTCACACATGGATCAATGTTTTGTGATTTTCTAGGGGGGGCAGCTGGGATCATTTCATATCTTTACGTGGACATTAAATGTTCAGCGAATGACAAGCATGCTGCACCATGTGATTAGCCTTGTTTTTCCCAGAACTGTAGGAGTTTGTGGAGAAGTTAATCCTTTATTCTCTGCATAGACTATGAGTCACTTGTACAGATTGTCCATGGTAAACAAAAAAAATCACACAACTTGCAGTCCTTTACCTTTAGCATCCTGTATGTGTCTCATTATTTCCTCTCTTTCTGCTTGCTCAGTAGCTGTGGTGACCCTGAAAGATCCCTCTCTTGTGAATGTGGTTCTGCTGGCATCAAAGGTGGCAGTCACTCCACACTCCTTCTCTCGTTTCTGCTTTCGCTCCAGGCATGCTGCAAACGCACAGCCCACAGCATGACTCAACCGTTCCCCCTGTACAAGAAGACATTGCATCATATAGGAACTGGCACAACCATACATACATGTGTTTTGTGTATTACTCAGTGATAGTTGCCTTTCCCAAGAAGAATCTAATTAAGGAGCCTCAGATAACTGCTAGGCCTGGTCATACTGCATGGGTTTAAATTAACCCTTTGCGTACAAAGACTCTCTTCTGTTACTACACAAACATTGCTGGAAAAGCCCAGCGTAAGAGTTTTCCAGATATGCTGTTTAGTTCAACTGCGACTAAGATACTAGTGGAATAATTTGCCTTTGGGTTCAACTGTGCTCAGAGGGAACTCCGTAAAGCCATTTTTTGGAGTAGCAAGCACTCAAGTCCAAAAGGTTGCCACTGTTACAGAGGTAGAAAATTTTCATAGGGCTCTCTCTGGCTCACAAATCTTGAATACTTGTTCCTGTAATGACCCTGACTGCAGACCTAAACTAGTACTTAGAGGCAGACTTCTTGAAAAATAGCTGTCCATAATATGCTCAAGATTAAGATTTACAATGGTTCCATAACAACCCCAGTTTTACTAAACAAAGAACAAGGCTACTGTGATACAAAAGGGAGCTTCCCCACATCTTATCCCCCTATTTAGAAAATGAGAGGCCAGGAAGGGAGGTTCATCACAACAGCAGTGAAACGCTAAGAATCTTCATGACTCAGTCTAGTTTGACCTTGGCTGGCCTGGATGTAGGCACACAAAGTTATTTTATTATTGTATAAAAAGCTTTCAAGTCTTCTAAAAGACAACTCCAATATTACTGCTGATGTCTGGAATTCAAAAAAACTTACTGTCCTATAAGTTGCAACAGAAGTAACCAGCTTCCCAGTCTCCTTTTAATTTTTATAAGCCAAAGGTGATCACAATTTATGCAGTTTAATTTTAATTCTGAGGATCAGAATTACTTTGCCTTCTATGTGCGTTTGCACACAAGAGGCCTCAAAACACTACCACCAAGTCTATAATTACCCTCTATAGAGTTTTTACCTCAGACTGTCATTTCTATTTCAGTTTTCAGCTGTATACATTTTCAGATACAAGTATCTTCTGTCTTTATTTTTAAATGTGTAGTTCTGTTCTGACTGCCTTCCATTTATACACCGTGCTGGGTACCATCTCTCTCCATAAGATGACTAGGCTACCACAAATCGGGAAGCAAACAATTCAAACAAAAAATTAGAACTGCAACCATAGAATTGCAACCAAATAGTAATACAATATTTTGGTTTAGGGTGAAAACCCTTTGGAGCATATTCTCTAGATAAATTTAAGTTTTATTACATATAGACTTCAAAAATCTGTGGGGTGCAGCTCTTCCTCCTTCTAGCCACAGCAGAAGCTAAATGCAGACCCTATCACACTCAACTTACTGTGTCCTTTACAGCCATGAAGCAGTGGCATATCCAACGCCGTGTAGTGCCATCTCGACAGATATAAGAGAATGCCCTGTCAAAATTTCGGTCCGGAGCACAGAAAGAAACCTTCTCTATTGTCTGATCAACTATAAGATCCTAAAGGAAACCCCCACCCCAAAAAAACAAGAGTGTAAACAGGTGCTTACTTAAAAAAAACAAGTCATTTTCCATGTTACCTACCTAAATCTCAGAGACATATGATTCTCCTTACTGTACGTTTTATTTAACTCCCTTGCTGCATTTTTGGAAGCTTGCTCATAAGATACAATGATCTGGAACTTCAGATGCACTGTAAACTGGATTGATCAATATAAATTTCTTTATACATTAATCTCTCATGTATCTCTACTAGTACATAAAGGACATCAGGGTCAGGGGAACTCTGCATGTACTACATGGATAGAAATGATTAGGAAAATGTGCTTTCCTGGCAGATTAAACAAAAACAGAATTCCAGGCTCACATTAACTGCTATGTTTAGTCAGATGAGCACAGGGTGCACTGCAGAATAAGACAGTAAAAATATGCATTTCAAATGGTTCACTACAAAATTCAGTTTATTTTCACTACGTAATGAATAATTAAACTGATCACGTGCATGTAGGCCTCTCTTTCAGTGGACAAGTACTTGTCCAAAAAAGAACAGGGGTACCAAAGATTAGAGGCATTTTGATACAATGTAAAATCAAAGTCTCACCTTAGTTTTCTCATCTACAACTCTGAGTCCATCTGCCGAAACCCACAGGACTGCCTTAACTGCCTTCTTTCCAGTCTTTCAAGGGAAGAAAAGGGAAAAACACAGTATTACAGCAATGTTTTCAGATTGTACACCTACTTCCGCTTTCCAAGAACCACAATAGTAAGTGCAGATGAAGTCCAAGTTCAGTAGAGATGCCCAAAGCCAGATACTCAAATCAAACTGCAAAACATTCAGAGAACCAAGCCAAAGCCAGTCTTTCAGAAACACAATGCAAATGAGGGGGGGCAGGGGAAGAGAAAGGAATAGAACAGGTGAAATTAAAGACAGGTTAATACTTTCATTTATAGGCAAAGAATTCAAGATTGAATTGTTCACCCATTTAAAAAGGTCAACCAAGAAAATTAAAAAGTCAGATAACACTAATGCATAAGGAGTTACACCACAGGTAGCTTCTATAGTACAAGTTTAAACAATGTAAGAATTCTTACCTGATCTTTCCACCACCCTAGCCCTCTCCCCCAATAATCGTGTGGCAGAATCACGGCATCACCTTAAATCACAGTATTAGAATCACCTGCAAAATGTTATTAGTGCTATGCACCTTTAATGCATAATACTTGCACTTAGCATTAACGGTAAATGTGTTCTTCAGCTATTAGCTATGCACTAAACGTGCAGTGACACTTAAGGAAATTTTTATTAAAATGTTTAATATGTCTAGAAAGCATTGTGTTATAAGATGAAAAGGTTAATATTTTACATGGAGCACTTTGGCAAGCATCCAAAATTTGGCTGTGGGAGCTTTTACCTGCTCTGAGTAGAGACCAACAGAAACATGGGAAGCTGAGAGGAAGAACTTGAAAAGCTAAAAGCGCCATTTATTTTTTGGATATTAAACTGTTTCGTTTAAGAGAAAATAGCAAAATACTGCATAACACCCATCAGATAAAACAATTTTTAAAGAATGACATCTCACATTAGAGATGGAGCAGTTTCTCAGTTTAGTTAAAAACACCATTTTGCTGGTTGTTACTCAGAAATGCAGCTAGAAGAAAAATTTCTTTCCCAAAGTATTGCATTTTCCTACTCCTGACTAAAAAAGTTAAATAAAAAAAATAAAAAGGATCTATACTTCAGGTTTTCATGCTTACCTATCCTTTTCACGTCTCAGCCAGATAAACAATTTCCTTTCTTCCTGGTTTGTTTTATACACTAGGCTTCCATCACACCACAACGGTCAGTACTATAAACAGCCATCTCAGGGAGACCTTTGGGTATCACCCCTCAGGCCACTGCAATGGAGCATAGCAGCAGAAGTGTGGATGAATGAGTGATCTCTGGTGGCCTTCCTGTGTAAGAACTGCGTTTTTTAAAATGGTTCCTCTGCGGCTACATCACGGATTTCCATGAGTTACTTATCCTCATACATAAAGCACTGGAACACTGCTGAAATCTATGATTCACCCCAATTTAAAGCCAATGAATGTTCCATTTATGCAATACTGATTTTAGAATTACAGTGTATGGATAGGATATTCTATTGGGTGTGCTGGAGTGGTAAGCCTTCACTTGTATTACAGTGGTTACATTATCAGAGGAAAGATGAAGGGGTGGGAGGGGAGAGGGAGAAGAGGACTTTGTAGTTTGTTGTAACTGCAACCGACTGTCCCTGATTTCTGAATCAGCGAGATAGAGGGGGAAGACCAGCACATTAAGGTAAACACTGATTATGGTACCTGGAACTGAATTGTAAGGAAGATTAATTTAGAGGACTTCAGGGAAGAAAGCTATGGAAAGGGGCCCAGTTTTAAAATGTAGGTTATCAGCCAGGCTGAACAAACAGAAAATATTGCAATATATAAATAAATGATTTCTAAAATTCTTTGTTTTAGAAGGCAGTAAATATGGGATAGCCACACTCTTTGGGCCTGTGCTCCCAGCTCTCAATCAACAACTTCCATAACTTCAAAATTCTTCACAAATCTAGATGTCTCTCCTTTGACTTTTTAAAACGGATACCAGTTTCTTTTAAACCATCCATAATGTTAATCAATATCTTTGTTTCAGCAAATATAAAAGTCACGAAAAAACAAAGGTATGTGATGAAGCTGGGTGGGAAGAATAAGGAAAACAACTTTCTCCAAAGAGTAAATACGACCTCATTCCAGGAGAGTAAAGCTTCGGGGAAGGGTCTTTTCAAAATCTTCTAAAGAAGCAAAACTTGATACAACTCTTTTTAGAAAACAAACTCAGCCATGTGCTTCTAGAAGCAAGCATTGATCCCAAGAAAATATATCCTCATCCTTTACTCACATATTGCCAAATCCCAATTTAATGAAGCCATGAAACTCCTCCATGTATTTCTCAGAGTGAAGAGACTAGAAGATGAGAATATGTATGCCACTTCTTGCATAGCGCAAATTCAAGTTTGCCAGCGTAAGACTGTCACCTCCTAAATCAAGGATTGAAACTTTCCTACTAGAGCCCACCTTTAAGACTTACCTCAAAAACAAATTAACAGAATTCATACTATAGTCCTTGCAGTCTGTATTCTAAATGTAGTGAGACATAGCCTGCAGTCTCTTAGCACAAGATGTTTGTTGTGCTATTTTTTATACCGAGTTGAAAATTATTCCGAAGGTTATTGCCCTCTTATTCTATCACCTAGTCAAGAATTAGGTAGATAATGAAGCCCGATTATTGGAAGACTTCAGCAAGGAACTCCCATTTTCGCTGGAGATCCTTGATAGTCTTTACATTAAAAATGGGAAAGCTTTGTTTATCCTTTTTGCAGTGTCCCAGATCCTCTAAAATTCAACTAGTGACGTTCTCCTTTTCTGTCCCCTTAGAAGTGTGGACTTTCTACAGCTCTTCCACCTGCTGAATCCTTAGCCTATCCTTCCCAGCTTTGTTCAAAATACTAAACAGTGTGAAGGGAATGCTGACAGCATTCTTGAATCCTAACAAAGTGCAAAGAACTCCTCCCATAATTAGTGGGGCAAAATGAGAGGATTGTGTCAATGGTTAGAATGAAGATATGGGTATCTGTACATATGGCACTTACTGTGTTAGCAATATTTGGGGCTGCCAAGACAGAGTGCATGAAGTATTGACTCCACCATGACAGAAGACATCCTATTCACCAGGCTATATAGATTAAGTTGTGCCAGAGACCCCAGTGTATTACATCAAGTATAATCAACAAAGCGTGAGTGAGCAAAAGCCAAAAGTTATAGGCACTGAAAGTACTAGACACACAAATTAACAAGATATGCTGGACCAAAAGTCTCAACCTATGTTATTAGGTAACTCCATCTTGATCTCCACCAAGGATATATGCAGAGACTATAGCAGCCTCTCAACGCCACACAGGTAGCTTTTGGATTATATCAATGCTGTTAAAGTGCAGGCCCCTGACCAGTGGGTTACATCAATGCCTAAAAATGGACATCAGTAGTAGAAGAAAGCAGCAGACTGAAGTCAAGTTCTTTTCTAAAGAATAGTGTTTCTCATGGCAGTTAAGGTGTTAAAATTAAGAGGCAATATGGAATTACTGAGTCACATGTCTATATGCAAGTTTTGTGACATTAAAAGCTTTAAAACAGCAAAGTAAAACAATCCTGACCACTATGCATCTAGCTGACTCAGATACTGCAAAATAAAAGATTTCATTTTTAAATACAAGTTTCCAGCCAGTTAGATTAAGACAGATTTCTGAATGTCAGCCAGTTAGCACTGCCTTAGACTAGAACAATAGCTCAGGCTACATCCAACACTTGGAGCTGGTGGTGTAACACTCAAAGGAGCTCTCATTGAGCTAGCACACTACAAATAGTAGTGTAGCCACCGCACCAGAGGCAGAGGTGAGCAGCAGCATGGACTAGCCACTCTGAATACAAACCCATCTGGACCCCACAGATTTGTTCGTAGAGTGGCTAGCCCATGCTTCTGCTCACAACTGCCTGTGGTGCTGTGGCTACACTATTTTTAGCATGCTAGCTTGATGAGAGTTAGTGTATGTCTGTGTGAGCCAAGAATCACACTCCTAGCTCCAAGTGTAGATGTAGTTTAAGGGTATATCTACACTGTAATTAGACATGTGGATTGCCTGTGCCAGCTGTCTCGGGCTCACAGGGCAAGGGCTAAGGGGCTGTTTAATTGCAGTACAGATGTTTGGGCTTTGGCTGCCAGGATCCTTCCACCTCAAAGGGTCCTAGAGCCCAGGCTCCAGCCCAAGCCCAAACATCTATATTGCAATTAAACACTTGCAGCTGACCTATCCAACTGGCTTGGGAAGGGGCTGTTTAATTGCAGTGTAGACAAACCTTAAGAGGTACGAGCTGCTTCCATTCATTTTGTTGCTGTGTCAACTCAAGTCTGAACCCTATACAAAAATACACAGATACATTTATAATTTCTATGCATATATACAGAGACATAAGAATGGCCATACTGGGTCAGACCAAAGGTCCATCTAGCCCAGCATCCTGTCTTCCGATAGTGGCCAGTGCCAGGTGTCCCAGAGGTAATGAAGAGAATAGTTAATCATCAACTGATCCGTCCCGTCGCCCATTCCCAGCTTTTGGCAAACATAGGCATATGCCCCTGACATATGCATGCCTACACTTTACACATAAATACACACGTGGCAGTGGAATACATGTGCTGACCATTTCACCTGAGCTTACTCATCACAACTCCACCACAGACAAGTTTTATTTTAAAAAAATTACACCCTTCCACCTATAAAGGCAGGACATTAATTTATGTGTTGCACAGCGCTCAGAAAATGAAGCTTTAGGAACTTTTAATGACCTTAAAATAGAATTTTCATACTTCATTTTATGATTTTAAGGTGTACTACCTTGGAACCTTTCAAAGTTAGCCACAAGTAATATCCCCCATTAGAAGCACAAGTCCTGGCAGTTGAAAGATAGATCTATTCATATGTCACTGGTCCAGGTTTGATTTCTTATCACAGCAGGCAAGTGTTTTGCTTAGTTTTTTAAAAAAACTTGTGGTAGTTTTAAGCTCCTAGAAGATTTGGAATACCTAATTAGTCTCAGTGGAAGCTGATCAGTAGGGAACATACAGATGAAGTACCAAAGGTGCATGTTAAACACAATTTATTACAGATATTCCTGGTAAAAGCTACACTTTGTTATATGAAAAATAGATTTTTCCCCTAGATTTGCATGATGACTTCCAATGTCATAATTTAAGCCGTTAACGTACCAATTTCTTAAATTCCACTAGTGGTTAGTATAACTGTTTTTAAATGCTGATTGAAAGCTTAACTGACTAAAAGGAACCAAATCTTTTTCTTTTTGGAAATTGTAATACAACGAAGAGCAAGATGAGAAAACCGTAGCAAAATACTGCCTATCAGAAAAAGGAGTTGCTGAGTCTTATGAGTTCAAGTATTTAGTAAGTTCTCTTTCCTGAAAGTGTGTGCAAGATATTGCTCTTTACGAGTTGCTGTGTGCAATTTATGTTCCTGTACGCAATCACATCTCTACTTTTGTATTTATAGCATGACATTGGATAGGAATGCCAATATATAGTAAAGAGAAAGACATCTCATTTAATGTGATAACTTTGTGGTTTCTTCCTTCACCATTAAGAAAGAAATATTTGTAATTCTAAGCTGTAAACAGCACAAACCTCCACTCAAAACATTGTAGGCTGTTTTAGGCAGAGTCTTTTCTAAACATTGCTTTTACAACAGAGCAATCTAATTACATCTGTCCTATATGACAGATCTCTCACATATGATATGTGGGCCTTGAGTCAAAGACTCTCACTTCATTATTTATACCCATTACAGCAGAATATGTGTTTCCCAGATTACAGGAAGAAATATGGATGGAGATGTAGCTCTTTCTGTAAGTGGCATGTACTGTAAAAGACTGTTACTTACCTCTATTGTAACTGTTCTTCGAGACATGATACAGAAGTGTATTCTTTGCAGGTGTGTGTGTGCCCAGCAGCCAGAGAATCAGGTCTAGCAGAACCCGTATGGTTGTACTCATGGCTGAAGCTCCTCCCCAGCTATCTGCAGGGGCACCGCCCCAGCCTCACTATGTTCCTTCACACCAAAGGTCAAGCGCATAGACTGATGCAGAAGGGACAGACGGAGGATTGTGGAATACCCTTCTGTATCACATCTCAAACAACAGTTACAATACAGGCAAGTAACTTTTTTCTTCTCTGAGCAGATGCAGCCACCTATTCCATGTAGGTGACATAAGCAGTACTCACAGGAGGTGGGGCTTGGAGTCTATCTAAACAAGGATTGCAGAACTGCCTTTCCAAAGTTTGTGTCTGCTCCGGATGCTGCGGTAGTGGCACAATGGTTCATAAACATACATACAGCTGACCAAATGGCAGCCCTGCAGACGTCCAATATTAAAACAGAACTTAAGAATGCCATCAACATAGCCTGAGCTCTCGCAGAATGAGGTTGCACCTTTTGTGGGTGTGTAGCAGACCTATTTTGTAAGCTGTCTTGATAGAGGAAGTTATCCACCTAGAAATCATCTGCAAAGAGACTCCTTGTCCCTTCATTCAGTCTGCATACAACACAGACATGGAGAATCATGAAGAGGTTTAGTCCTGTCCAGGTAAAAGGCTAGGCATTGCCTGACATCCAGCATGTGAAGATGCTGCTCTCCCGGGTTGAATGTGGCTGAGGAAAGAACATAGGTAAGCACACCACTTGGTTAAGATGAATTGAGAAACCACTTTAGATAAAATCTTAGTGTGTGACCACAAGATCACTATGTCTTTGGAGAGCTGCGTGTAAGGAGGCTCTGCCATCAAAGCCTACTACTCTCACAATCTCCTTGCAGATGTTATTGCTACCAGAAATGCAATATTTTGGCATACGGAGAGGAAAAAAAAGATGCTCGAGGCTTGAATGGCGGTCCCATCAGAGCCACTAAGACTGTATTAAGGGTCCACAAAGGAACTTCTCTCACTGGTGGGTGGAGATGAGGGACTCCTTTCAAGAACCTTGTTACCAACTGCCCCTGGAAACACCAGAATCGCTGCCAGATGTGCCCTCAACAAACTAAGTACAACTGATGACATAAGTATTTCAAGATGCCCTGGATACCTGTCAGCTTTGGTTGAACTCCACAGGTCAATGACCATATCGAAAAATGCTTCCATTTGACCAAATAGGCCATTCTGGTAGAGGCTTCCGACTATGAATAGGACCTGTCAAATAGCCTCTAAACATTGATCTTCCTCCTCATTTAACCACTGAGCAGCCATGCAGTGAGATGCAGAGATCAGGCTGTGGGATGCAAAATCTGACTGATGCTGAGTCAGGAGCTTGGGATGAAGAGGAAGGGATGTGGGAAGCCAAACCAATAATGCGAGAAGGATGGAAAACTAAAATGTTGCCTCAGACATGCCGGAGCAATGAGGATGAGCTGGGTATGGTCCAATTTCTGTTTGAGGATGACTGATCAGAATCAGAGGGAAAGCCTATAGGAGTGCCAATTCCCAACTGAGTGAAAAGCATCAGTCAGGAAGTCCAAACTGAACATCGCTTCTAGAGAGCAAAACAGATGGCATTTGTTGTCTCTCGTGGCAAATAGGTCAACTGGAATGCCCCAAACTGGAAAGATGGACTTCAGAACACCGGGCTTCTGAGACCCCCTCAAAACTCAGGGGAAAACACTTGCTAAGTCAATCCGCAAATTACTCTACCTGAGGTAAAGAATCAATCGGCTACCAAAGTAATGTTCTTCCCGATGCAAAACTGCCAGAGCAAGATCATCTCCTGACACAGAACACTTGTGTGCTCCTCCTTTGTCTGTTCACGTAATACATCGTGGTGGTATTGTCAGTGAGTATGTGAACCACTGAGCCCTTGGTGTGATCTTGGAAAGTGTGACAGGCACTGTAGATGGTCTGAAGCTCCAGGACATTGATATGCAGTGAAGCTTCCTGTTCTGACCACAGGCTCTGAATTTTCAGTGACCCCAGATGTGCTCCTCAGCTTCTTAAAGAGGTGTCATTGACAATAATCCTAGTCGGTGGGGACCAAGCAAGAGGAATGCCCTGGCATACACTGCCCTGAATCTCCATCACCATAAGGTGCCCCGGACTGGTAGAGGAAGTTGGACCAGTCTGTCCAAGGGATGATGGGTCGGATGATTGACTGACTTCAGCTGCATCTGGAGGGGGCAAAGATGCAATCTGGCAAAATGGAGCATTTGTGTGTATAGTCATGTGACCCAGCAGCTCCAGGCACACTCGAACTGTAGTAGAGGGCTGAGCTCCAGACAAAGGCGACGAATCATCTGAAAATGTCTCAGACTACTAGAATCTATTAAGGCCCCAAGGAACTAGATTTTTTGAATAGTGATCAATGCTGACTTCCTGTTTAGGGTGAGGCCCAAGCAATCGAGTAAGTATACTGAGATGTGCATGTAAGAAAGGACATTTTTCCTGGACTTGCCTCTCAGTAACCAATCCTCCATATATGGAGAATATGAATTTCCTTTTTCCTGAGGTTCACAGTCACCACAACCATACATTGCGTAAAGATTCAGGGAACTGAGTTTGGTGTATTGATAGTGCTGGTTCGACACAACAAACCATAGGAATCTCCTGTGGTTCGGGAAAATCACTACGTGGAAATAAGTATCTTGACGGTCCAGGGCAGCAAGCCAGTCATTGTGATTTAATGTGAGGGCAGTTGTTAGGGTGACCATCCAGAACCTCACATAACTGATATATTTGTTAATTTTGCAGGTCTCGCCCCTCCCTTGGGCTTGGGAACTAGAAAGTACCAGGAATAAAACCCCCAACCCTGTTGCTGCGGAGGAACTTATGCCAGAGCTCCCAAATCTAGCAGAGACTGAACCTATTCAAGGAACAGTGTCTCACGAAAGAGGTTGCTGAAAAGGGACGGGAAGGAAGGTGGGGAGAAAGGATGGAAAGGAACTAGATAGCATAAGCAATATCAGATCGAGTTAGGACCCAGCTGTCCGTGGTAATCAAGTCCCAAACATCGTAAAAACAAGCCATCTTGTCCCCAAACAGAGAGGACAGGAATGTAAAAATCATGACTGGATCGCTGCCCTGGATACACAAGACAAAACTGGCACTTAGTAGATGCCAAAGGATGGGGACGGGGACAGGGACAAGTTGACTGGCTGAAACCAGAACCAAAAGGCATTTGCCTCCAGGACATAAGACCCTTTCCAGGGTAGTCCTGCTGCCTTGTGGAAAAAGACTGCCTAATGAAGTGCAGTGAGTGGTGCTGCTGCTGACTGCCATAATATTGCCTCTGCATCATCAGAGTATACCAGGGGTCACAGTAGACCACAAGCTAAATATGAGTGAATAGTGTAACACTGTTACAAAAAAAAGCAAACATTCTACGATATATTAGCAGGAGTGTTGTAAGCAAGCCACGAGAAGTAATTCTTCCACTCTGCTCCATGTTGATTAGGCCTCAACTGGAGTATTGTGTCCAGTTCCATTTCAGGAAAGATGTGGATACGTTGGAGAAAGTCCAGAGAAGAGCAACAAAAATTATTGAAAGTCTAGAAAACCTGACCTACGAGGAAAGATTAAAAAAATTAGGTTTGTTTAGTCTAGAGAAGAGAAGACAGAGGGTACATGATTAACAGTCTTTGAGTACTTAAAACGGGGGTGGGCAAACTTTTTGGCCCAAGGGCCACATCTGGGAATAGAAATTGTATGGTGGGCCATGAATGTTCACAAAATTTGGGTTGGGGTGTTGGAGGGGGTGAGGCCAGAAATGAGGAGTTTGGGGTGCGGGTGGAGGCTCCGGGCTCAGGAGGGGGAATGGGGTGTGGGGACAGCTCTGTCTGGGGATGAGGAGTTTGGGGTATAGGAGGGTGCTCTGGGCTGGGACTGAGAGGTTTGAGGGTGGGAGGGGGATCAGGGCTAGAGCAGGGGGTTGGGGTGTGGGAAAGGATGCGGGAAGGGGTCCAGGCTCTCGGGTGGGGCTGGGGATGATGGGTTTGGGGTGCAGGAGGGTGCTCCAGGCTGGGATTGAGGGGTTCGGAGGGCAGGAGAAGGATCAGGGCTGGGGCAGGGGTTGGGGCTTAGGGAGAGGCTCAGGGGTGCAGGCTCTGGGCGGCGCTTACCTCAAGCAGCTCCCGGAAGCAGCAGCATGTCCCTTCTCCAGCTCCTATGTGGAGGCATGGCCAGGCAGTTCTGCACATGGCCCCATCCACAGGCACTGCCCCTGTAACTCCCATTGGAGCGGGGGGTCATTGGAGCCGTGTAGGAGTCGGAGGGGGCCATGACGCTGCTTCTGGGAGCCGTATGGAGCAGCCTCCGACCCTGCGCCCTGGCTGGAGAGGGGCCATGCAGCTGCTTCCAGGAGCCACACAGAGCAGCCCCTGACCCTGTGCCCTGGCTGGAGTGACAGAGAAGGGCAAGCCCCAGACCTTGCTCCCCAGTGAGAGCTCAAGGGCCAACTTAAAATGGCTGGTGGGCCGGATTCGGCCTGCGGACTGTAGTTTGTCCATCCCTGACTTAAAAGGTTGTTATAAAGAGGAGGGAGAAAAATTGTTCTCGTTAACCTCTGAGCATAGGACAAGAAGCAATGGGCTTAAATAGCAGCAAGGGCAGTTTAGGTTGGATATTAGGAAAAAATTCCAAACTATCAGGGTGATTAAGCACCGGAATAAATTTCCTACAATGATGTGGAATTTCCATCATTGTAGATTTTTAAAAGCATGTTAAACACACACACCTGTCAGGGACGAGGACTAGATAATACTTAATCCTGCCATGAGTGCTGGGGGACTCAAGTAGATGACCTCTTGAGGTCACTTCCAGTCCTACAATTCTATGATTCTACGATCTCTAAAGAACGCAGTGAGACTCGCGGGGCAAGCAGACAGACAACAGTACTCTTGCAACAAGGTATTAGCACAGCTAGTACTACATATTTAGCACCCACCCCTGATGCTGGGGAAGGCATTGGTACACAGGTCAGCAGCAGTACAGAAGCAGAAGGCGGGATTTCCTATGGACATAACGTCGGTGCTGAGGAGTGTACCAGTGCCAACGAGGTCCTTTGTGCTGGGCCTGGCTCTGGCCTCAATTCTATAGGCCGCAGATTTGACGGACCCTGTGTCTCTATGACATGACCAGATGGTGTCGACGACATGGTGGAGGCTGTGGCCTCAAAAAAGTGCTGGACGAGTGTAGAGTCTGGAACAGACAGGCAGAGTAAATCTGTAGCCACCTGATATGCCACCGGCATGGAGACAGTCAGTGTCGGTGTTGATGTCGTCAGTACCAGACTCAACGGACACCCTAAAGCCGGAATTGGAATCAACTGTACAGGTTCTCGGTGGTCTCAGCCTGGTACCAAGGAGTATCTGATGGACTTCCTCAAACCTGTGTGCTGAAAGTGGTATGGTGCTAGTCTGTACCCTTTTCAGAAGAGGAGGAGACTCCAAAAGCCCTGAGATGGTCCTGATTAGTTTTATGGGACTTCTTCCTCAGCACCCACAGAGGGTGAATGGCTCCTCCATCTCTTGGGGGAGACTCCAGCACTGGAAAGCAGAGTGCCTCAACCACAGAGTCCAAAGGTGACCACCAATCAGATGTGGCCCTCAGGCCTTACAGCCTGCTTGAGAAAGTACTACTGCATGCTTAAGTCTCTGGCCACCTGAGTTCTTTTGGAAAACAAATTGCAAATGGAGCACCACTCCTTAGCGTGTCTCTCGCTTAAACCCTGCAAGTAACTTGTATAGGGATTGCTATTCAGAATCCCGCTCCCCTCCGACAGGCAGTGTTGAACACTGGTGAGTGCATCACGCAGGGCAATAAGTATCCTAACTCATTAACTTCACTAACACTATCCATAGTATTACTGACTATATACATGGAGAAAAAAAAAACTCAGAAAATTGGGAGGTAGAAAACATGAGGTGACTACCACACAGAGCTCTGACTCCAGCCATGGGTGGTGAGAAGGAACTGGGGGTGGGGAGCGGCTGGGGCAGCACAGCCTCATAGCTATGGGAGTGGCTACAGCTACAAGGCACAATTGCCACCCCTACAGGTACTGCTGGGCAAGATTGTCTGGCTCTAGTGCATTGGAATACGTGGCTGCATCTACTCAAAGAACTTTAGTTTTCTCCAAAGGTCTACTGAAATTAATTCTGCTTTTACTCCCCAAGCAAGGTGGAAGAAACTTCTGATCAGAGAATCTGCCATAAAAGCTTTTCCTCTTTAAGCAGTAAATAAAAACATTTTAAAATTCAAACCACTAACAAGTGTTTAAGCTAAGCTTACATTTTACAAGACATCTGAAAATCAAATCCTCTTATTTGTCCTGTATAAATTAAAGCAAAGTTAAAACCTTTTAAAATGGTTTAACATAGCTGCTGTTCCCCCATGTACAAGGAAGGCACAGATTACTGACGTACTAAAGGAATGCAATTTGATTTGTTAGAGGATTACAATCTCTGCCCTATAAGAATGTGTGCCCACGCAAAATAACTTTTGGTACACTACACCAACATGGAGAGTTTATGTTTATATATATATATATAATATATATACACATATATATATATATATATATATATATATATATATACACACACACACACACACAGCCAGTCTCCTCCACATAAGAGGTTGCTTTCCTGAGTAATACTGCACTGAAACGAAACATTGCAGATAGCAGGTTTCTGAGTCCCAAAGTGTTATACATCAGGGGGGTCTCAAACGGGGGGGTCAGGACCCCTCAGCGGGTTGCAAGGTTACTACATGGGGGTCATGAGCTGTCAGCCTCCACTCCAACCCTGCTTTGCCTCCAGCATTTATAATGGTATTAAATATATATTTTAAAAAGTATTTTTAATTAATAAGGGGGGTTGTACTCAGAGGCTTGCTATGTGAAAGGGGTTACCAGTAAAAAAAGTTTGAGAACCACTATCTTAACTTCAGTAAGAAAAAGAAACAAAACCTAAGTTTTTGCCCCATCCTCACATGGCCTTAAATTAATTTGGTTCTCAGGAAAGGGAAGCGTATTATAGCACTGTGCCTACAAGTATATTCTCCCTACACTATCAAAAACGGCAGTTCAGGGCAGAATATGGTCAAGTTTGCAATGATTTCAGGATGTGGACAAAACTTCTAATACATCAGTCTGGCTTCCATATGATCTAGTCCAAATCTGAGCTCAGGAGACCAGAGGGGAAGTGTTAACAGCATTACCAATCTAGTGCTGTGGTTTTGTCAGAGAGACCAAACCATTTAAAAACTGGAATTTTGCATACAAATCAGCCGGATTGTCATTAGATGGTTATTTTGAGCTGCCTTTTACCCAGATTCTTTTCTTGACAAGTGTCATTCCAGGTAATCTCAGTCAGGAGGAGACATTCTGAAATGGATTGCTGTGGCTTCTATAACACTCTGATCTAAAACAGTGCTATACCAGGGATGTAACTCCTTATAGTGCAAGCACAAATGAGGCATTAAACTTACTTTTCCAAAGAAGCCTTTGAAGAACTTCCTTTCCTGGAGGAACAGGGGGGACAAGTCGAGTGCTATTACTGTAGGTAGCTAAAGTGTCCCAGAGTTTCAAACCAACAAGCACATACAAGAGTTGGGAAATGGAGGGAAAGTAAGGGGAGTTTAGAGTTATCCATAGAGGATGCGATAGGCAAATGTGAAAAATCCCATGAAAATGCAGATAAACAGGTTTTACACAGAGTGCTAATAAGATCACAAGCTACAGCCCCAAAACTGGTGAAAAGGGGGAAATGAGAACTGAATTTAACCGGAGACCCAATTCCATGCAAAGTGGTTATTTTGTCTGCAGCAGTCTCCCTGTTTAGTCCTCTTTAGTACGGTTATAAATCAAACTTGGCAGCAGGTGTGGAGATTAAACAATCCAGATTCTGTAGTTTAAGACCACTGAGAAATGTAAATTTTTAATTTTTATCACAGCTAAGAGTTTGCTTCACACTAAAATGAGGATTCCGAAGATGAATGTTTGCAAACTGGAGAAACATCTAAAATTGCCTGAATAGCACAAAGTTAAATACAGAGAGAGACACTTTTGGGACCCCATTTCCACTATAAACCAGTTTTTGGAATTTAGAACTCAGCCATAAAAAACATGCTCTGGACTCAAAGTTTTGCGGGTCTGCTTCTGCGTGCTCCCTCAATTTCCTCTGAAAGCCAAGAAATTTTTGCTGTTTTTGAAGGTTGTTTTTTGTTTTAATTGTAGATGGCCAAGAAGTTCACTTGTTTCAGAAGCTTGTTTTTTAAATTGAAGCTGTTAAAGCTAAACAAAGAATTAAGCTTGGTAAGTACTCTATAATATGGATCATTTTTGGTGCCCACCCTTCTCTCGCACTTCTTTATGTCCTGGGGGTCCTATACCCCCTACCAGGAATCTTGAAGAGCCTCTTTATCTGCGCTTTAATTGTCCCACTTTCAAGAGGAGTTTCCTCACAACACTTATTTTGAAGCCTTTCAATGTTACCTCTTTACACAAAAGAGGCACAATGAATTCGTAGTGTACTTCCCAGATCCTCAGGATGAACAAGGCACCTCTGAAGTATATCCAACAGAAGTCAGCTCACAGAGGGAAGGTGGTTCAGTGAAATAATTGAACTCCAGTGCTCTGCATAGCTTCACACCATGGGCTTGATTTTGGTGGTGGGGTGTTAAACAAAAATGGACAAGTTAATTGGGTAAGATGTGCAAATTTCAAGTGTAATTTGCCAAGCCATTTCATTCATTCATTCATATTTTACTGGCTTCTCCTTTGGTGTCAAAGTCTAACAAGAGACTAACACTCAGATACATCTGAGGTAGGTACAGTCTTCTTGAGCTGGAACCCAAACACTTGCTCACTCATACCCCATGTCTATATGCACGTCCATTCAATAATTAAATGGCTGGCTCCTAAAGAGCACGATGCTGCCTTTGCTATCCCTCCAAATTATTTGCAGAGGTGGCACACTGTGCCACAAGGTCATAGAATTATTCAAATTCGAGGTGAAAGATCTGTTAGATAATTCAGTTCATCTCTCTGCCAACAAAAGATTGTGAGCCGTCCTGTAGGAAACAATCTAATGGCATAGCAGTAACCAGCAGAGGATACCTCTACCCACAGCAGGGAAAAATCTCATCTCATTCCCCACTGCAGTTTAAGACACCATCTATACCAATGTTCCAATAGTTAAGCCTTTTTATACTAAAGATCTGCATGTTTATACATATCCTGAGATTCAAACTGATTGTTAAAACACAAAATTCTATATTTAGACAAAGCTAAGGTTGCAACACCACTAAAGCCAGGAAACTCAAAACTGAGAAGGGAGCATCAATCTTAACCTTGCATCTTCTGACTCCCCGCTGACCCGCCCCCATTCTCAGCCTGTAATTCTTTTCAGATGTAATTTAATGCTTACTACACATTTTACTATTTAAATGTACATAAATTCTTTAAACTTGGAGATGTTCTTACATAAGCTTTATATCAGCAAAGAGGCTCCAAAGAAAGATTTTTTTAAAAGCAAAACCTCTATTTGGATGGGACATACTGAATATTAGTAGGGGAACTAATGAATTAATCACACTGTGGTGTACCTAGTGAGAAGGGGCTGGATGCTGCTGCCAAGTTGAGTAAAATCTATTGTATTAAACTAAGTAACAGCTTTTAAAAGATGTAGCAAAAGCTAAACAGATTCACCAGAAGCGACCTCATTTTTACAGGGATAGTTAATCATTAATTTTGCTCTCAGCAAAGCACTTGTTAAACATGAAATTTTTTTCTTTAAAACACCCCAGGAAAAAAAGTTAATGGAAAGACAACATGCAAAATGTTTTTTAAACAGCACTAAGAGTTAATAGTTTAGAGATAACTAATGTATGTTTTAAAAACAATTAAATTAAGTTTCTTTTACCTGCTAAAACAAGAACACATATTAAAAGAAATGCATCATTTTTTAAAAAAAATGACAAGTTAGAAACTGGTAGTACACACTAAAACAACTTAAAGCCAAAACAGATATGACACGAGACAAGAAAGTACAGTCTTGTCTTTGTACTGTCTGCTTGCACAGGAGTCGCATACAACAGAGACCTGTAAGTTTAACTCCTGCATGAAGTTAGATTTTTTCAATTTGCACTATGCTTTTCTTTGACAGTAATGTGGTTTGAAAAAATTGTGTGTATTATATATAGTGTCTAAGTATCACAACATTAATATATGTGCAATTTAAATCCAACTGGTAATCCAGCCAACCAATAGAAAAGTGCAAGCCCCATTGTTCACAAGAAAATTAATAAAATGACAAATGGACATAGACCCCTTAACTACAAACAAGATTGCTGTGCCACTGCATCTAAATAGGACAAGGGGCTTCAAAAGCAATGACATTCTCATGTACACTAAGTGTCTATTCTACCAGGGAGGCATTTTAAGTAAAATTATCATCCTGCCTCTATTAACTTGCAGCAATAGAATATGCTACAGTTACAGAAATTTCTTTGACAAATCTACACAGTGCTCACTTTGAATATTTTTCTTCAAATTTATTTTTCTAAACTTCCAACATCAAAACATGAAAGAATGTTTATTTAAGTACCACTCAATCTTAGCTGTATCTTTTTGCTTTTATGCAATCTTGCATTTATCTTTTTCTGGCTACAGTACATCTTGTTGACTACTCATGGGACGGAGATAGAAATTATAATCATATGTTTAGATGCAGTCTATTTCCTCATCCAAGTGCAGTTTTAAGCAACACTTCAGATTCATTCTCTGAGTGCAATCATTTCGTAGGCCATGACCTCACCCATGCAAGATTAATCCTGCTCTGTATTTATAAGGGGATCTTTGATTCTCTGACACTTTCCTCATGTATTCAAGTTTTGAAATGAAGGAATTATCACTTATCAGGGTTAGCAGGGTCTCACTATCCAGAGGCTTTCTATGGTTGAAGTGGCTCTTTGAAGCTATTCTACTGCAATGAAAAAAGCCAGACCTGTGAATTTTAGTTCTGCAAGATACACTGGTCAATATGCTACAATCAACTAAGAGGCGACAACAAAACCCTCTAAAAAATCAGGCGAAATGTGTTGGAGAAGTCAATTTGTACTTTTTTTTTTTTAGGAGGACATTGAGAAAAAGATTTAAAAATTATTTTCTCAATGAGATTCCTGTTTTACACTCTTCCTGAAGGATCCCATAAAATTTTGTTTGGGTTGATGAGTCAGGCCTAAGAAGTGGAAGACAATGCATAATGTATTTGCTAGATTCTGTTGATTGCAGTCCAGAAAACTGGAATTTGGAAAAATCCCACACTATTAAAACAAATATAGAAAGAAAAAATAAGCGTAACTATTGATGAGCTGCCAGACAAGAAAGCATTTTGACAACTCCAGACTACTATCACCTGTTCCCTCCTGCTTGTAACTAGGTATATCCTATGTCCATTCTTCCTATTGACTGGATTTTGAGAAAACACTACACTCGCTGCAAAAAAAGAGTCAGAGTTGCATAAAATCAGAACAGGCAACATAGATTTAAAGGCATGGTAACCATATCAGAAGTAAATCTTCTCAAGGTCAGACATTCCCTAAACAAAGTCAGAGGATTGTAGGCCAAAAACTGTTATATTTGGTTATAGGGCAGAAGAGAGCAGCTCAATTTACCAATCTAGGATGAAAGCAAGAATCCCTCTTAAGGATGAATTCCATTGTTGGATGTCAAAATGCTACTGCCGGAAATAAGCCATATATTTTAGTAATCTTGCACATGGCAGACACACACAAGAGCCTTAAAAAAAAGTAAAGAGCTTCAAATAATCTGATTCCTAAGACATTAGAGGGAAATATTCCAAAAATAAAGCCCAAATGACAGTGTCTTATATGCTAATAACAAACTCCACATGAACGTCAATTTCATGGAGTTCCACCATTTAAAAAATCCCTGCCAAAAGTAGACTCAATAGTCTTACAGTAGGTAATAGGTAGCATGGCTGAAAATTTTATGTCTGTTTCTCAGATTCCAAGCTGGCAGACAGGACTATGAAGACAGAAATTGGAATAGGCATGTGCTGTTGTCATACTTTCTGTATCAGACTCACAATAAATAATTCAAATACCTCCTTTAGATTCTTACAAGCAGAAAACCTATCCCCACCTTGAATGCTGAATTAAGTTTGGAAACTTGTCCACAATTTAAAATAATCAAGCTATTCAGGTAATTAAACTATTTACAAGGAATATATTTAGCTGTCCACAGGAAAAGTAGGTAAACCTTTAACTTTTATTCTCAATTTAAGTTTGGTATATGAATAGGTAGTTCAAGCAAGCTAACATCAGATACCTGCTCTTGTATGGATTCCAAAGAAACAGTACGCACTATGCTTTAAGAACTTTTAATGGGTACATATTTTACTACTTGTTAAGTTTAGTCATACTTAACTGGCTTTTGGGCTTCAGGTTTTTTTTAAAAACTACCAGAGCAGAACACTCCATTCTGCACACAATTCTCCCCCTGGGGAGAGGAAAAGTAAAAGAATAAGCTGCACAACAGATGTTAGCCATGTCACTTAATATACTAACAGAAGGAGCTTGGACACTACATCAATGAGGGAAGTAAAAGAACTTATATAGAACAGAATAGGACAAAAATGAATGCAGCTCAATAGTGTGGTCAGTCTATATTTGTGTTTTTAGCTACATAAACTAAATCTGATAAAGGACAAAGTGCCTCATTTACATTATTATCTGTAACCCTGTTAGGAAAATAGCAACCAATCACTGCTACACTGCATAAGAACGGATGGGGTGTAGCTTTAACATGTTGCTATAAATCGGCTGTGGCAGAAATGAAATAAAAGATTTAAGATGAAGTTTAATCAAAGCACTGAAGTCAGTTCAGAAACTTTATAGCATAACATGACGAGGAAAAGGAAAATCTATAACAATTCTTATGTGTGCTAGCAGAGAAGAAACTCAAGTGAGAAACCATGTGACACTCGCTAAAAATGAAGTCTGGCAGCAGATGCCTTAAATTTGCAAAGGTGCAGCAACACCACCTGCTTTAAGTAATTTTGCCGCACTACTGAACAGAAGCTCCACGAACTGCTTCACTGAAGAGCTCACATAGCCAAGATGTATAGGGGAAATGATAAAAGGGACTGGAGTTCTGTATCCTTCACAGTTAGGATTATTCCTGTGGTGAATTTTATTTTCCCTCCTAACCTTCAAGGTTTTTGGAGCCTGATTCCTTGATAAAAAATTGACTGACTGGACTTCATTAGTTTCGCAGGATTTTGTGGCAACAGCACTACAGGATATAGATGACACAATCTCCTAAAGTGAGTTGCAGTAGAAGAAAGCATTTGAACAAGTGCTGTTCACAGGAACAAATGTTTATCGAAGCCAAACTAAGAGCAGCCCACCATACTGACATCACAACCAGGTAATCTTTTAGGCCATTTTGAGCAGATCCAAGCTTGGCATGCATGAAGTAATGCTACTAGTCTATTTTGCATAGGAAAGAGGAGCCCAAATCAAGCAGTAGTGCTGTGTGTAATGAAGAGTGGAATAAGGCCCCTGTTTAAGGGGTGCAATAGTACTGGTAACTGGCAGACTCCAGAGGGAGAGGCCATTCTTCATATCTAACCAATACCAGTAAAATAACATCTCTTATGGACAACAATTCAGTATAGGTCACTGTTGTCTCTGTTTTTCTTTATCTAACCCTTCTTTGAAAATATCTACTAGCTACTACAACTAGGAAGAATAGACTTAACTCTCTCCCCTCTGACTCCCAGATTAACATGTGCCTCTATAATCACATGCAGTGGGTCTTGTAAGTGATCCAACTGTTTTTCTTACATAAGGTGAAAAGTGCACAACTTGAAACTGGAATGCTATTGCAGAATCAGCAACATCTTGGCATAACATTCACAGCACGAGCCAACATTTTGATGAAACAGATATACATACAGCTTTCAATCTCTTCACAGCATCTTCACAGACATGCATTCCTCTCGATTCATCCACTTCCACATGACCCAAGTACTGCAAAGAAAGAGAAAAAAAAGTTAGACTTCAAGGCAGCCCCTCTGAATACTTACATGCTTACAAAAAGCCACTCACCTCCAACCCATACCAATCTAGGTGAGATGGACACAAAATACCTGGTGAGTTGAGACTCAGATTTGCATTCCTACTGTACGGGGCACAGGAATTAGTGATCAGGTGCATAAGTGGCTTTCTGTGTCACTCGGGCCTATACTGAATTGCACTTTTAAAGATGACCCAGCACCAAGACGACAAACATTTACTAAGCTCAAATCATCTCAGAAAGGTTTCAGAGTAACAGCCATGTTAGACTGTATTTGCAAAAAGAAAAGGAGTACTTATGGCACCTTAGAGACTAACCAATTTGAGTATAAGCTTTCATGAGCTACAGCTCACTTCATCGGATGCATCCGGATGCTGTAGCTCACGAAAGCTTTGCTCAAATAAATTGGTTAGTCTCTAAGGTGCCACAAGTACTCCTTTTCTCATCTCAGAAAGACACTTTCACTATGGTAAAGAGCCCTACCCCTTATGTTCTTCCTACCACTGAGTAGGAAGACCTCGTACTGCCATTGCAACATAATTAAAATGTTCAGAGAAAGCCCCCAATATAAGATGAGGCCTAAGTTTACTTCAATAACCAAATCTAACAGTCTTAACCAGTAAAGAACGTGGGAATGCTGTATGATACTGTTAACACAGGTTACCATATCTTTCACTTCAGCAATCCATTCCCACCATTTAATATTTTATTGTAAGGTATCTTTAAAACTTTCAGTTGTATAATTTTTGCATAACACAAGATAGAAGTCAGCCATTGAGCTACACAGTCAGAAATAAAGGAGTTTACCATTTCACAGGGCATTAAGAAATGAAAGACAGAATACATTCAACTCAGAGGTCAACTTATATTTAAAAACTAAATACTTTAAAATTTGTTAAACTGGACATCAGAATTATTTTAATCTAGTACTACAAGCTCCACAAGATTTCACCTTGCCAAAATACCACGCTGTAGGTGTAGTGAAACTATTAAAGATTTAACTTTAGAGTGACCCTGTCAAGGTTCCTTCCCCACTCTGAACTCTAGAGTACAGATGTGGGGACCCACATGAAAGACCCCTTAAACTTATTCTTATCAGCTTAGGTTAAAAACTTCCCCAAGGTACAAACTTTGCCTTGTCCTTGAACAGTATGCTGCCACCACCAAGCATTTTAAACAAAAGAACAGGGAAAGAGACCACTTGGAGAGGTCTTCCCCCCAAAATATCCCCCCAAGCCCTACACACCCCTTTTCCTGGGGAAGCTTAAGAATAATATCCCAACCAATTGGTTACAAAATCCTCAAAGACCCAAACCCCTGGATCTTGGAACAATGGAAAAAATCAGTCAGGTTGTTAAAAGAAGGATTTTATTTTAAAAAAAGAAAGGTAAAAATCTCTGTAAAATCAGGATGGAAAATTCTTTACAGGGTATTCAAATTCAAAACACAGAGGATCCCCCTCTGGGCAAAACCTTACAGTTACAGAAAACAGGAATAAACCTCTCTCTTAACACAAGGAAAATTCACATAAAACAAAAGATAAATAATCCGCCTTGCCTGGCTTACCTATACTGGTTGCAATACTGGAGACTTGGATAAGGATGGGTTGAAGAAGATGGATTTCTGTCTGGCCTCTCTCAGACCAACCATGACCAACCATGTAAACAACCATGTAAACAAAACAAAAGCCTTCCCCCCCTCCTCCCGTCCAAAGATTTGAAAGTATCTTGTCCCCTTCTTGGTCCTTTGGGTCAGGTGCCAGCCAGATTAGCTGAGCTTCTTAACCCTTTACAGGTAACAGGAAGTTGCCTCTGGCCAGGAGGGATTTTATAGCACTGTATACAGAAAGGTGGTTACCCTTCCCTTTATATTTATGACCGACCCAAACAGCGTTGTCAACTCATGACATTTGGCGTTTTTAAAGCCCCAGCTCCTGAAGGCATCTGATTAGGCAGGAATCAGCTTTCATTAAAAAAAGTTATTAAATCTTATGGTTGAGGAGAATGTGGGAAAATGAATGAAAAAACACAACCCAAGACAAAGAATACATTTTTTAAAATCTAGTTTTTATGCCAATCCCATGCCCAACTCTAGATTTTTGATCACTGAGGCTTTGTCTACATTAGTAACTTGTTGATATAACTATGTTGCTCAGGGATGTGGAAAATCCATATCCCTAAGTGACATGTATCTGATGAAGTGAGCTGTAGCTCATGAAAGCTTATGCTCAAATAAATTTATTAGTCTCTAAGGTGCCACAAGTCCTCCTTTTCTTTTTGGAGTTATACCAACCTAACCCTTGGTACAGATGACACTATGTCAACATAAGTGCTTCTCCCATCGACACAGTTACTGCCTCTCAGAAGGGTGGATTACCTATGCCAACAGGAGGAGCTCTCTCATCAGGATAAGTAGCATCTTCACTGAGGCACTACAGCAGTGCAGCTGCAGCCTTTTAAGTGTAGACAATCCCTTACAGATGGCAATACTACAATTACGCTCCTCACTTGGCCTTTGTGGAAACTTATCAAAGAAGGGAGAAGTGCCCTGCATTCATAAAACTCCCTAACTAGAACAGGAAGTTTACTTAAATATGATTATATTTCTGTAAAAATGCATTCAAATAGCAATTACAATACATTTTTAGTAGTTATAAATGCATGCTTCCAGGCACAGTTTTATATTGCAGCTATATACAGACTGAGCTTCCAGCTCAATCATGACTTGTATGGCAATAGTAAAGATGCCTGAGCCCTTCTATGCTTTGCTTTCATGTTTTCTACCACTGGTGGAGCTGCAACAATGGGGAATTATGATCTGAATTTTGTAATTTGACTGACCAAACGGTGTTAAAAATAGGTTAGGGTGTAATCAATCTTTTTAAGCAAGATTAGAAACTACTTCAGTTCTACTTAGAAGGTAGCATAGCCAGGACCAAAAGTATGCCAACTTGGTATCAGAGTTGAGTTAGTAAAACCACATCACATATCCATGGATTTTGGCCAATATTTTATTTCCAAGGAAATGTCCAATCTGCACTTATGGATACAGGATAGTTCAAAGAATCTTGGAACTATTTGTGCATCTCATTTACACTAGTGTAGACAGAGTGTTTCCATCTGCATAGATCCAGCCAATTCAGTTCCTGTACTTGGCAACTTGCCCCTTGCTCAGAAAGAAGAGAAGTTGAGTAGGATAAACATTGCCTCATGTCCCACTCCAAAAAAGAGAGCCATTTTCCAAAACGTTGCCAAAGCTCTCCTTGAGAAGTCACATGGTGTGATTTTCACTAGGATTTTATTTAATACAGCTCTGTCGCTGCTGTTTTGAACATGAGTTTCAGCAGCAGTTTTCAATAGCACTTTCACATCAATGAATGGGACATTATTGCACATCAACTGCATCTGCCCACTCCAAAAGAGCACGATCCAGACTTCATTCGACATCAGTCAAAGAATTATTTAAAAAAAAAGAAATCGCACAGCTGTGCCTTCCCCCAAATGTACCGGGGAAGGGACAGAGAATGCACTTCTACACTTGAACTTTGAGATCCTTGGATGAAAGACAAAAAGTGTTATTTTCATCACATCATTTTGACAGAAGTCAAAAGATAGCAGCTATTGACTTCAGTGATGAATGCTACAAGTGAAATTTAAAAAAAGTATTTCTGCAGTCTTTGTTGTGCTCTACAGAACAAGATTTTTAAAAATTTGTCTTTTCTGCTGCAAAGAACTTTCAACAACATAGCCAACGTGTTATTGTCTTGTTAGCTCAGCCTTGAAGAAAATAGTTTCCAACTGAACAGTAGCAGCTGGTTCTCTCCTCATTCATCTTTAGAAACCTTATTTCCAACTCTTAAAATGTGGCATTCACCTCCAGCTCAGAGGAAAGGCCTACAACACCCATATTTAACCAAAGCTACAAACTACTTTACATATCACCTGATTTAAGCTATCATGCAATCATATGGCTTCAATTTTGCTTCCAGAAACTTGGAAGGTAAGTTTACAATTTCTAGCATTTAACAGAACTGAAGACTAGCGGGGGGAAAAATCAACTTTAGATCAGAAAAACAAAGTTAACATTTCAAATGTAAGATCAGACAGGAAGGTAAACAGAAATGGCTAAATACACCTACTAATGAAGCAACAATTATGGTTCTGCAGACCTGTATTTCACATTCTGATGAAAAACTGCTAATTAGGTTAAGACGGAGTACTCAAATAGGGGTCGGGACCCCTCAGGGGGTCATGAGATTATTACATGGGGCGTTGCAAGCACTCAGCCTCCACCCCAAATCCCGCTTTGCCTCCAGCATTTATAATGGTATTAAATATATAAAAGTGTTTTTATTTTATGGGGGGGGAAATAGCACTCAGAGGCTTCCTATGTGGAAGGGGTCACCAGTACAAAAGTTTGAGAACCATTGGGTTAAGACATGGTCTATTCCCTAAAATTTACAAAGGAAAGTTAATCTACAGATTTCAGCATTGTTGGGTGAATGGCAACAGAATTCACTGATATTGTTGGCACTGCAGCAGTATATTGTGTTAGAACCAACTAAATTCAGGGGACCACATAAGAGTCGGCAAAACTGGAAGAAGTCCAATTGTTCTCTGCACAATCTTTCACGGTCCCCAAAAATGACCATTCTGGGAAACACACAAAGGAGGGAGAAACATTTAGATTGTCAAGTTCTTTGGCAGGCAACTTGTTCTTCGTTACACAGCACAATAGGTCTGCATGGTATTTTACAGACATACAACAATGTTCCACTGAAATTAAAAACCTTCAAGAACTCAAAAACAGTGTGGGTGGCAAAAGCTTAATGTGCTTTTGTACAAAACAGGTACATGTCTTCTTCATACCAAAGTCTACACAGGGTGAAAGATTTTTTTGAAAGACAGTAGAGAAGCAGCAAATTCATTGGTGAAAGGCAGTCATTGTTACAAGGATCATGGCATCTCTAACCTCTCTGCAAAAAGCTGGATTTTTTCCAGCAGTATGCAAATAGTAAGAATACAGCATTGAACATATTTCCATTTGGCTTCCATGACAACCAAAACCAGGAATGAATGATACCACACTATCATCAACTTGCAGCCTTAAGATGCTCAATGCATTTCACCTTTTCACCAGGATTTCACCGACAATGCCTTTATACAAAGCTAAAATCCCCGTAGACAGAGCCCAGTTCAAATAGTATGTTGTGTATAATACAGGTTCCTAAGATGATACCACTGAAGGTTGTCCTAATAACCTGTCATCAAAATTTTATTTTAACCAGCGTATCTGAACATTTTCAGAAACCAATCTTTATGGGATGGATGATGGAGCAAGTTATTACCCTGACCCTTCCACTCTAGAGAACAAGATTTAAACCTTGGCTGTATCATATGTGAAGAGGAGTACAGCGGTATCAGGTTGAGTAGAGTTTCTCCCCAAGATTTTAGATAATGCTGAGGCAAGTCGAACTGGGTCAGTCTATTCCTTCAGCGTGAAAAATGTGAGGCTTAAAATCTTTAAGGTTGGGGGTGCTTTCAAGAAGGGAACATGCAGTCCATCTCCTGGCTGTTTGTGCCATACTGACATGACCCTCAACCTTGAGAAAGTAATGGAAGGAACAGCTATTTCAATCTCTAGGCCTAGTATGACCAAAGTGTACACAGTTTGAGTCTGTTGATTTCCTATATCAACTACTTCTCTCCACTAATATTTCCTAAGCATTTGTCTTTTTCCCCATCCAGGATACATCTAAGTCTTTGCCAGGACCACATTTCAAAAACTTCAATTTTCTTTTTGTCAGCATTAACTTCCCACGATTCACATTCATAAATCACTAAGGAAAAAAGTCACAAATCTGTAGATTTTGAGATGCCATGGTTTTTCCACACTTTAAGGAAGGCTATAGCTGAGTGCGTCAGCCCTAGTTTTCTTCCAAATTCTTTGGAACAGTCTCCTTGATTGGATATATATGATCTCGGATAATTAAATTCATTACTGCCTCTACAGCTTGTCCATTAATTGTGATGTCTGCTTGCATCCTGTTTTTGTTAGTCAGGTCAACATGCATGCATTTTGTTTTCAGTCATTCAGGAATAGTCCATATTCCTCACTAACTGTTTTTACACAGACTCCAATATTTGTTTCATTGCATTGGTGGTTGTAGCAAAGAGCATCGTTTCATCATGTTATCTGAGGTCAGTTAAGACATGTTCATCAGTGGATATCCCAGCTCCTTCTATTCTGTCAAAATCTTCGAAGACTTGTCTCATAATAAATTCTGGGTATATGGTAAAGACTCTTGGGACAAAAAACACCCTGGTCTCTCATACTGCCCAGTGGAAAACCACTCACTGTGACCTACGGCCATTCACACCATGATCTCTTGGTGGTGGTGACTTCCAATAAGAGGCTTTAAATCCTCATGTCTGCCAGCACCCTCCAGAGATGCTTGTGACAGACAGTATCACACTTTAAAGTAATCAACGAAGCACATGAGAATGCGTGATTGTAGTCTAAGTTCTTCAGTGATCTGCCTAGGGCTGTCAAACAATTAAAAAAAATAATTGCAATTAATCACGAGATTAAAAAATAATTAATCGCACAGTGAAACAATATTTAAATATTTTTGGATGTTTTTCTACATTTTCAAATATATGGATTTCAATTACAACAAGAACACAAAGTGTACGCTGCTCATTTTATATTTTTATTACAAATATTTGCACTGTAAAAAAGAGGAGTGGCCCAACAGGTCGCACTCCCAGTGTCCTTCCTTGGATCCAGGGAACATTGGACCATTGCTTTTTGTGTTTGGACCATTGCTTTTTGTGCTTCTTCCTTGGCACTAGTGAAGGGGAACAGTGCAGAAAGACACGTGCCACCAGAGGAGCACTCTGCACAGATGCCAAGGTACCCTGGGCCAGCTCGACTCTGATGCTGGTCTGAATGCAGCTTCCATCAGGATGAACCTTAGTTTAGCCTCTGTGTCCTTTTCCCAGATGAGGCTTGAACTGGTGGCAGATCTGGCAACGCTCTCACATATGACCTTCCTCCAGACAGCGGGAATGCGGGTCACTCACCAGCATGGGCTTGCCATAGGATGCACAGAGTTTGAAGCATGGAGACCAGTGCATGCCCAGCCCCAGGGTCAGAGGATGTCCCTCTAAACAAACGTGAGGGTCCAACTATTTACACTACTACCAAAAGAAAAACTGAAGGGAATGAAACTTGGAAAGCAAACTAACAACAAGAACTACTGATGAATGCCTTGCTGAGGCAAGAGAAGCTGTTTTTACAGGCAGTAAGAAGGAACAGAGGGTGTGGGGCTGGCCAGGCCTCTTATAAGGGCAAATGAGCGCACAGCACCAGAGGGCGCTAGAACCACCCCAATGGATATCACTGAGGGAAAAATATCTGGCGACTGTGCACCCATCGCGCGCACACCTACCATGGAAAGAAAAATGAACAAGCACTCGAAGAAGAACAGATCAGTTTCACTTGGGAAGTCCAACATCTAGGAAGGTAAAAATAATTTGGGTATATAGAAGAAAACCACCAAGTCCCACCATAGCTTGCAGATCTTATAAACTCTACATGCTCCCAAGCACTTGACTCTTATGTGACACTCTGACATACCTAACTCAGCATAGGCTAACTTTAAAATATGATTTTCAACATATCAAGTGTTGCCAGAACTCACAATTTTATCATGAGTTTCTATTCAGGTTTTTTTTCTCCCCTTAAAGCCCTGAGCTCCTGGAATCTTGTGATGAGGCAAGAGTCTCGGCTTTCATTTAAGAAAGTAAGTTTCTAGCTCTCCTGATTACAGAGAAAGGCTTGAAAGCATGACCCCAGGATAACCTAAAAGTTCAAAAACCAAAAGGCCAATATAAAAAGAATCTTGATTTTAAAAAGTTATGATTTTGGGGGGCCTGAACTCATGACTTTTGATGTTAGAGATATTGGATCTCATTCTGTGCACTAAAAATGCAGTGACCTTTCATATAAACTCTCTATTTAAAATCTCAAATCAGCTGTTTTTTAAATACGGTGTGATCAAATCAAGAGAATTTTTAAACTACGAGCAAAAAATCTTTTTCATGCCCCATATCTTTAAAAGGTTACCTGGACAACAATTTTAAACAAAATCTGAGACTGTGTTCTGGTGATAGACCAAAGAGGAGGGATGCAAAGTTAGGCTCACAATGGATAATGAAACTCATCTTAACCTAATGGCCTAACTTCATTATCATGCACATTGTGTAAAGAGTTGTCACTTTGGATGGGCTATCACCAGCAGGAGAGTGAATTTGTGTGGGGGGGTGGAGGGTGAGAAAACCTGGATTTGTGCTGGAAATGGCCTAACCTGAAGATTACTTTAGATAAGCTATTACCAGCAGGACAGTGGGGTGGGAGGAGGTATTGTTTCATATTCTCTGTGTATATATAAAGTCTGCTGCAGTTTCCACGGTATGCATCTGATGAAGTGAGCTGTAGCTCACGAAAGCTCATGCTCAAATAAATTGGTTAGTCTCTAAGGTGCCACAAGTACTCCTTTTCATCTTAACCAGTGGTGACCACTTTTCCATACATTTATTTATATGGCTTTCAAGTTCTTTTCCATAGCCTTAACACTATTTCTTTATATTAATTTTCAAATGGAAATTGCTGTGGCCCTTTTTAAATTTAGTATTTCCTCGCTGCTGTGCTTGTTCTTAGGAGTGGTTATAAGTCACTGCTGACATCAGAGAATGATAAGATAGCCATTTACTCCTTTAATAGGAATGCAAAGTAGTGCTTATATGAAGCATAATTAAGACATTATATTACCCTTGAATGTTAACCTTTGCTTTATTATTTTTAATACAATGCCATTCCCACATGTTGCAGAGTTTAAAACTTCCATGTTCCAGAAGGTCCTATACGTTGCTAGCATGCAGCTCAACTTGCTACTAATACTTCAAACTGATTTTATTTAAAATAGCAATTAACACTAAGGGTCATAATATAAATTAATGCATATTAAGTTATTTATATTTGGTGGTCTGTGTATTTGTGCAGAGTAGTCTACACTTCTGCTCTAGATGAGCAAAGTGACATTCAAGACTAATTCATTCTTAAAAAGACATTGAATAAACTGGTTCAACATTTGTTTTTTGATATTTTTATATTAAGGCATTTTAACCAATAAGATTTCAGGATGCAAATTAAAGACAAGAATGAGGAAAGGAGAAAACAGAAAGAGGGTTAAGTGGTAGTTGAAGGGAACACAGGAACATGAGGACAGTGGCTGATTTGCTACTGATGTCAAGCCCACTGGGGCCATAAAAGTAAGGCTATGATTTAATCATGGGTGTTTTTAGTAAAAGTCATGGACCGGTCATGGACCATGAGTTTTTATTTCTTACCTGTGACCTGTCCATGACATACCATAAATACCCCTGATTGAATTTTAGGGTGGGTGCTGTGGGGCGGATTCCAATAGGCCAGCAGCTGCTAGGGGGGAGCCCTGGAGAGCCAGCAGCTGCCCCGGGACTGCTGCTCGGGTGGTCCCCAAGGCCAGCTGCCCAGAGTTGCCAGAGCAGCAGCTGCAGAACCACTTCAGCAGCGGCCAGCTGTTTGGGCAGCCCTGGGGTCAGCCACACTGGCCCCAGCCACACTGGCCCCTGCAGTAGCCACAAAGCCCTACGTATAAGCTATTCATAAAGTGATCTTGGGCTTAAAAAGGTTGGAGACCACTGATTTACAGGTTTAGAAGATTATATTGGAGAGACTGGCATTATCTGAAAGGGGGCAGGAGAGCTTTATCCCAGAGTCCCAATATCTCTTTGCTCTATGGACTTTCCCTAGGCTCCTACATCAGCTTTCCCAGTCGTGGTACCTTAGTGCCCAGGAGAGCCAAGCTAGCAGTGCCATGTGTAGCCTTCTAGGCAACAATGTCCAAGTTACATGTAGCCATGGAGTCTATGAAGAGCAATAGCAGGTTGGCCAAGTAATTAGCTAATGAAAACTTTGACGTGTGACTGGTATCTCATACCACTGAGTCACTACAACCAATAACATTGTTGCAGGCAAATTAGATACAGAGGAAGGGTGGCAGGTGGACGGGTCACCGCCATGACTGTGGATTCACAATTAAAGGTCTGTGCACAGTAGATATGAATAGCTTTGTATCTGATATGTTTAGAATACTATAATCAAAGAAATCTGTTACTGTATGATAGTGGTCTCCACCCTTTTTACACACAAGATCACTTTTTGAATTTAAGATCAACCCAGGATCTACCCCTTCCCTTCCCCGAGGCCCTGCCCCGCCCACTAGTGTCATTTGTGGTTTATAGATCCAAAATCCTTCAGGGATTGTCACAAATTAGTGTAACATTCTCAACTGTGGGGTGTGCGTTGGCTGAGTATGGGGCAGGGAGTTGGGGTGCAAGAGTGAGGGGTGTAAACTCTGGGAGGGAGTTTGGGTGCTCTGGGCTGGGGCAGGGAGTTGGGGTAGAGGATGGGGTGTGAGGTGCAGGCTCCCCGCAAAAAGTCCAGGGGCGCAGCAGAACTCGGGCAGGCTGCTTGCCCACCCTGGCCCCATGCCACTCCCAGAAGCGTCCAGCTGCTGGCATGCTGGCACATCTCTGCAGCCCCTGGGGCAGGAAGGAAGAGGCAGCGGGTCTCCATGCACTTCCTGTGCCCGCAAGCACCATCCCTGTAGTTCCCATTGGCCAGGAACCAGCCAATGGGAGCTGTGGGAATGGTGCAGCACACAGAGCCACCAGCTCCCCCGCTTCCCCTCCTCCCCCCGGGGGCTGCAGAGACAGGCCAGTAGCGAGCTGCTTCCGGGAGCAGCGTGGGGCCAGGCTGGGCAGGCAACCTGCCTGAGCTCTGCAGTGCCCCTGGACTTTTAGTGGCTCGGAGACCACAATCAACTGGCAGAGGCTCCAGGATCTACCAGTCGATCGTGATCAACGGGTTGGTGACCACTGCTGTATGGGGATAGCAGTAGTGTAAATGGTCAACTTAAGATCTTAATATAAAACTCATGCAGTCCATCCTTCCTCCCTCCCTGTTTTAGCCATCATTGAGCATGAAACAAAATTTCATCTCAGTCTCCCCACTAAATTGAGGGCTAGTTAGAAAGCTAAAGAAAAAAATTGACTATGAAAATTCTGATATATTAATGATGCAGATGTAATTAAAAAATGAGTAAGTTGTCATCAACACAATGTGGAAAATCAAATATTGATGGAAAGTCTAAGTCTTTTGACACTAGCAGTATAGGATCCAATGTCAGAATGTAAACCCATTCTGTTCTCACTTTTATACAAAGTGGCAAAGTTTTGCATGTTTCTTTCACTTGGACCTTGCTGGTGAATATACCCTGTATTCTATTTGAATACTCTAGAATCTGAACACTTCCCTGTGATTGCTCTTGGAGTAAGTGCAACCCCAAAAGCCTTCTTAGGTGTGTTAAAATCAGAAACCACTCATCACAGAAAAGGATATAGTAAAAACGATGGATTAAACCCAGATATATCAGGCTGCTGAGCATTCCAGATTTACAAATAGGAAATCACTTATTACTGTCCTGTTTGACACATCCAATTGGATAAAAGCATTAAGAACGTGCAAAAATCTGATTTGTTTAGTTATGTGGGGAGGGAAATGACCTAATTTTTCTGATCTAAATTTCACAGACAAGTCACTCCAGAGTACACTTGTATGAATGAAAACTACTTACCCAGAAAGACCGTAGAAAAGGCATTTCAGAAAGAAAAAAAGCTGTAATGTTGAATACTTTAGTCATTAAAACGGAAAACAGCTGCAAATTCTCAATGAGGTAGCATCTGCAGCATGAAAGCCTGTTTTTAAATGTGCATGTGTAAATTAATTTCACATTTTGTAATGGATATAAGTTTATGGAGTATGCATACAAGAATACATTTTATGAATTCTATCACTGAAATTAGAGGGTGTTTTTTTTTTAAAACTACTACACTTCTATACTTTAAACTAATGAGAAGTGAGTCACAAGTGAAGTGAGTTTGTCTCTCCCTAGTACACTGCATATGTCTGGCAGTTTTTTCCTCTACTCAGAGGTTAGATTCACTGTTGCAACATAGCATTCCTGTTGTACCTTTCCCATTTCCCTTCCTCTCCTACAGAACAGCCACCTCTGTAGGGGGGAAGTTTTGCACACCTTGGCATACAGACTTTCAACAGCATGTGGATTTAATATTAAGGGACAACTTTAAGAGGTCTATGAATCAAATGACTTTTCCATTCCAAAAATATATTAATAGGATGTTAAGGTTGTGTATCTGAGGGGATACTCAGTCTGAAAGTCACATTTGTCTGAACATCTGGCACAATGGAGCCTTGATCCTGACTAGAGGCAGTAGGCTTTCCTGTAATATTATAAGCTCAGTTAATTAGAACACTTAAGTGTACAAAGTAAACAAATTGAAAATGAACCTTTCAATTTTAATAATCTTGACAGCACTATGCTCAGTTACTTCACTACCATAATACCACTTATGCACCCACCCTCCCCCTAGGGGCCTTTAATTTGGGAACAGAGGTCACACAGTGACAACATGTCCTTCTGAACAGGAAGGACTACCTTGCCCTCTGTGGACATCCACCCCAAGCACCTGCACCATGCTCTCTTGGGCCCAACGTGGAGCTATGATAATTGTAACTTTTTTGGTCTTTATTTTTCTTGAACATTCCATCAGAGCCAGAGGTAGAAAGGAACAAGTTCACAGAATTGAGACTCTCTGATAGTTCCATTACCATCTGAAGGACATAGCTTTACAGATTCCTATGGTGAACAAATTTCGCAGATGGGCCTATTGGGTTTTTAAAAGGCAAAGATGATCATAGAATCATAGGACTGGAAAGGACCTCAAAAGGTCAACTAGACCAGTCCCCTGCACTCAAGGCAGGACTACATATTATCTAGACCATCCCTGACAGGTGTTTGTCTAACCTGCTATTAAAAATCTACAATGATGGGACAACCTCCCTAGGCAATTTATTCCAGTGCTTAACCATCCTGACAGTTAGGAAGTTTTTCCTAATGTCCAACCTAAACCACCCTTGCTGCAATTTAAGCCCATTGCTTCTTGTCCTATCCTCAGTGTTTAAAGAACAATTTTTCCTCCCTCCTCCTTGTGACAACCTTTTATGTACTTAAAACTGTTATGCCCACCCACCCCCTAGTCTTCTCTTCTCCAGACTAAACAAACCCATTTTTTTCCCCCAATCTTCCTTCATAGGTCATGTTTTCTTTACTTTTTATAATTTTTGTTGCTCTTCTCTGGACTTTCTCCAATCTGTCCACATCTTTTCTGAATATGTGGGGCCCAGAAATGGACACAATATTCCAGCTGAGGCCTAATCAGCGGAGTCATTCTTCCAGATAGATCCTCTGTCAACTGAGCTAGTCTGCCTATATGTTCAACTTCCCTGAAATACAAGAGCTCAAGAGTGATTATATATGATAAACCCATCTGAACAACAGACTCGTGCAGTAAGTATTTGCTTGTTATCCCCTGACAATTTACAAAGGCAACACTTGTGTGAGCCATTCTTCAGAAACCTGTTAATAAATGCCAGCAGGACCAATCTGCCTTCACTTCAAGAAATATCTTTTTAAATATTGTTTTGCATGGGATTCTCTGTGGGGGTCACCTCCGCAAACTATAAAACCTGAATGTGCTTTCTTACATAGCCACTAATCCAAAGACTTTCACTTTAGAGGTGATTAGGAGCTGTGTATCCAACTTATATTAAATTAAATTCCTAAAGACAGGATGAAATACTGACAATGTGTTTTACTGCATTTTATTGAAATAGTTTGGTCCTCGATTAACTTAATTTTGTAGAATGTTTTGCAATCTGAGATATAGAGAAAGGATATTTTTCTCATCTCTTCCTCCAAAAAATATTGCTAGCCCTGTTCACAAAAACATATCTTCACACTATGAGCATAAAAACAACTGAGTATTCAAATCCATTTCCAAAAACAAATTCATGTAAAAGGTAATAGATTAGTAGTTTCAATGGAATTCACTTATGTTCATCTCTGGATCTAAAGCCACTCCAATCAATAGCGTGAATATCCCTATAGTTTTACTTGTTACAGATTTAGTCCCAAAAGAGCAAATCCAGAGTCTTGAGATTATATCTTCTTAAAACATTTATGTTCTGGCCATTTAAGATTGTTTCTGGAAGAACATATAATTAATACTGCTCTTCAACCCCTTGGTCACTTATAGCCCTACCCAAATCCTTGCCCTTAACTATGCTCCCTACTAGTGAGCTTATAAATAAGGTTACGATTTAATATCACTGGTATTTTTAGTAAAAGTCATGCACAGGTCATGCGCAAGAAACGAAAAATCATGCCCGTAACCTGTCCATGACTTATACCAGAGGTTCTCAAACTGTGGTCCTTGGACCACCAGTGGTCCGCGAGCTCTATTCTGGTGGTCCTAGGATAGTTCCCTCTAAGGTGCATGTCTGGGCGGCTGCACACTAGAGAATGAAGGGCCACCCACCTAATTAGTGGAGCCATGCAGGTGTGGCTCCACTAATTAGGTGCCTGGATCCTGGAGAAGATGCACATGTCAGATGAGATAGTGGCCTTGGGGCAAATAAGAGGTAGGTAGGAGGGGGCAGTGGGGTGAAAAGAGGGGTGGGGGGAATTTGGAATATGTAGGGCTGCGGCGGCCAGAAAAAGAGGTGACTTTCCCCAGTTCCAGGGCTGGGGCTGCCGGGGAGAGACCCCCCTCCTTCCAAGACCCAGCTCGGGGGCTGCCACAGCGAGGGAGAAAGGGCACATTCATCGCATTAGAAAAGTAAGACTACTGATATTAAAATATGAGTTGTGTGCTTTTATTTGTAGAACAAAAAAAGTTTATTCTTAAGGGTTTTTTTTATATAGCGCTTTCATCTAAAGCACTTTACAATAGTTAGCGGCACAAACATTTGGAAAGATCCTCAGCAATTTTCAAGTGGTCAGTGAAAAAAAAAGTTTGAGAACCACTGACTTGTACCATAAATATCCCTGATTGAACTGTGTCTGTGTCTGTGTCTGTGTCTGTGTGTTTTGGGGGGTGGCGACACCGCTACTCTGGCAACCGCCGGGGGGAGGAGCCCTGGAGGGCCCTTTGCCGCTCAGTCCACCCTGGGACCTCTGCCAGGAGCCACTGAGCTGAGGTTGCTCCCGTCTCCCCCAGAACCAGTGGATGTATTGTTTCTTGACTTTAGCAAAGCTTTTGACACGGTCTCCCACAGTATTCTTGTCAGCAAGTTAAGGAAGTATGGGCTGGATGAATGCACTATAAGGTGGGTAGAAAGCTGGCTAGATTGTCGGGCTCAACGGGTAGTGATCAATGGCTCCATGTCTAGTTGGCAGCCGGTATCAAGTGGAGTGCCCCAAGGGTCGGTCCTGGGGCCGGTTTTGTTCAATATCTTCATAAATGATCTGGAGGATGGTGTGGATTGCACCCTCAGCAAATTTGCGGACGATACTAAACTGGGAGGAGTGGTAGATACGCTGGAGGGGAGGGATAGGATACAGAAGGACCTAGACAAATTGGAGGATTGGGCCAAAAGAAATCTGATGAGGTTCAATAAGGATAAGTGCAGGGTCCTGCACTTAGGACGGAAGAATCCAATGCACCGCTACAGACTAGGGACCGAATGGCTAGGCAGCAGTTCTGCGGAAAAGGACCTAGGGGTGACAGTGGACGAGAAGCTGGATATGAGTCAGCAGTGTGCCCTTGTTGCCAAGAAGGCCAATGGCATTTTGGGATGTATAAGTAGGGGCATAGCGAGCAGATCGAGGGACGTGATCGTTCCCCTCTATTCGACATTGGTGAGGCCTCATCTGGAGTACTGTGTCCAGTTTTGGGCCCCACACTACAAGAAGGATGTGGATAAATTGGAGAGAGTCCAGCGAAGGGCAACAAAAATGATTAGGGGTCTAGAACACATGACTTATGAGGAGAGGCTGAGGGAACTGGGATTGTTTAGCCTGCAGAAGAGAAGAATGAGGGGGGATTTGATAGCTGCTTTCAACTACCTGAAAGGGGGTTCCAAAGAGGATGGCTCTAGACTGTTCTCAATGGTAGCAGATGACAGAACAAGGAGTAATGGTCTCAAGTTGCAGTGGGGGAGGTTTAGATTGGATATTAGGAAAAACTTTTTCACTAAGAGGGTGGTGAAACACTGGAATGCGTTACCTAGGGAGGTGGTAGAATCTCCTTCCTTAGAGGTTTTTAAGGTCAGGCTTGACAAAGCCCTGGCTGGGATGATTTAACTGGGAATTGGTCCTGCTTCGAGCAGGGGGTTGGACTAGATGACCTTCAGGGGTCCCTTCCAACCCTGATATTCTATGATTCTAACCGCTGCTCAGCCGGTCCCCGGGGCCAGTCGCATTGGCTTCTGCTCGGGCAGTCCACAGGGCTGACTGCCAGGGGCCGCCAGAGCAGCAGTTGGTGTGGCTGGCTGCAGGGCTGCCTAAGCGGTCGCTTGAGCGGCTGGTCCCAGGGACAGCTGCTTGCGCAGCCCCGGGGACAGCCACGCTGGCCACTGCAGAAATCATGGATCCCTACTTATAAGCGTGGAAACTTATACATGCAGATAGGGGATAATATATTTCAATACTGAAGACTATACCTGTGATTATAAATATTACAAATCTGGAACTTTCCTGACAAAAAAGCACACTTAGTTAAGTTTCAGTTAAGTCATTGGGTGACTGGGCAACAAAATGGCAGATGGAATTCAATATTGATAAATGCATATTGGAAAACAATCCTAACTATACAGATAAAATGATGGGGTCTAAATTAGCTGTTACCATTCAAGAAAAAAGAACAGAGAGTCATTGTGCATAGTTCTCTGAAAACATCCACACACTCTGTGCAGCGACAGTCAAAAAAAGTAACAAATTTTAGGAATCATTAGGAAAGGGATAGACAGAAAATATATTGCCTCTACATAAATCTATGGTACGCCCACATCTTGAATACTGTGTGCAGATCTGGTTGCCCAATCTCAAAAAAGATGTATTGGAATTGGAAAAGGTACAAAAAAAGGCAACAAAAATTATTAGGGGTATGGAACAGCTTCCATATGAGGAGAGATTTATAAGACTGGGACTTTTCAGCTTGGAAAAGAGACAACTAAGGGGGGATATGATAGAGGTCTATAAAATCAAGACTGGTGTTGAGAAAGTAAATAAGGAAGTGTTATTTGCTTCATCTCGTAACACAAAAACTAGGGGTCACCAAATGACATTAATAGGCAGCAGGTTTAAAACAAACAAGAGGAAGTATTTCTTCACACAATGCACAATCAACCTGTTGAACTCCTTGCCAGAGGTTGCTGTGAAGGACAAGACTGTAACAGGGTTCAAAAAAGAACTAGATCAGTTCATGGAGGATAGGTCCATCAATGGCTATTAGCCAGGATTGGCAGGGATTCAAAACTATGCTCTGAAGTGTCCCTAGCCTCTGTTTGCCAGAAGCTGGGAACGGGTCACTTGATGATTACCTTTTCTGTTCATTCCCTCTGAAGCACCTGGCATTGGCCGCAGGATACTGGATTGGATGGACCATTGGTCTGACCCAGTATGGCTGTTCTTATGTAAGGTTGCTGGACTGCATTTCTCACAAATGAAATCCGTAGAAAGCAATAACGTTAAGTCATTTAACCTCCCATCTCCATTCTATTTATCTGTTCTCCTTCTCAGTCTCAAACTGCCTCCTTTCACTTACCCACAAGAGCAGGGATAGCAATGGTGGGAGCTTTAGTGTAGCTAAGGTGCCAGCTGCCACCAGTCTTTTCTTTACCATCATGTTGCCTAGACTTGCTTTGAACAAGGTGAGCATGATAAAAGCCAACAGCAGCTTTAGGAAAAAAGACTAGTGCAGTTACAATTAACTATAGATTTAAGAATTTTAAATCTGACTACAACAAGAGGGTTCAGAGAAAGCCAACAGTGCTCTTAAATTTTCTATTTTCCTCTATATAGTCACAGACTTTTCTTAGTTCCCCATTCCAGAGCAAAAGCGTCTACAAAGGAAGTAGAACTCCACGCAAGGTCAAAAAAGTAGAGCCAAATAGCTACATCTTACCCCTCCTCAATCTCTACATTTCATCCCATTTACAAAGAAAAGTTAGACAAATAGCAAACACTTTAATTGCCTTTAGTTAGCCTTTATGCTAGCAATAGGCCAATTTCCAAAACAGAGCTCAGTGATATAGATTAAATAATTGTTTAGCAATAATATTTTAAAAATACTAAGCTCCATATAGCTTCAAGTTCTAAGTGTATGTTTTACTTCAGCACAGGATCTCTTACATCCTATTGTAACAACACTATGTGGATGATTCTCAGCTCTCTGTAAAATAAGCCTAATCCTTTTAAGACTCTGAATCCATCATCTTAATTGTTCAGTAACCTTTTGGGCATCTCAAAACAAAAGCTGATGGCAGAGTGAGGCAGCAGTATTGTCTCCACAGCATAAGTACACTTTAACACAAATGCTGTCTCTGCAACATTCACTTATGGGTTATTGAAATGGAAGGTCTTGTTTCTATTTTCACAGTGTATCAGACTGTTGGGATCTTTGGAAAAAAGGCAATTTTAAATGTTTTGTTCTCCACTGATGTTCATCAGGAAGCAGGAACACCCATTTAGATATAAACCCATACACAACAGCACGCTTTCCTGAAGTACAGTGCATTATTGAACGGTCCCCAAGAATTGTCTGACAGGATACTCTCCTTCAACTGGGCAAGGTTATATTCCTCTAAATAACAAAATATAGTTCCACCCACCAAACTAACAACTTCAAATTTGGTTTATCTTGTTTGCTCATAATGACATACTTCCTGCCTGTATCTGTTAAATACTGGTTACCATTCACTTTACATCCCAAAGCTAATAAACCATTTTCCATTACTGCCCATCTCAATGCATAGTTTACTGAGACACAATCAGAGCAATTTGCTACCAGCATCAATAGGTCTGGTTAACTTCTGCAATTAGAATTCAACTTCTCATCTTAAATTTGAATTTAAATATGAACTCTATTATACACCAGTGGAGCCAAGTAAGCCTGCACAGGGCAACCTACATGCATGAGAAGTATTTTAACTCAGTCATTTTTCCAGTAGGACCACCAAAATGGTTCAATTCTACAAGTTAGTTACAGCACAGATCAGGAAAACATGGCTTTGATAAAGCTCCAGCAACACTACATGATGTAAAGCAGTGGTTTCGAAATTTTTTGGATCACACACTCCCAGCGCCAGCTCTAGGGAAGCCCAAAAAAAAAGAAAAAAAGAAGAAGAGCTGCCGCCAGCGTGCCGCCAAAGACGGAGCAGGGAGAGCCAGGCTGCCGCCGGCATGCCACCAAAGAATCAAAGGTCCAGGAGCGCTGCCGCTGCACTGCCGGCGCTCCTTCAGTGGCGCTCCTCCTGTGCGCACCCCGCTTTGGAGACCACTGATGTAAAGGATCGTTTATTTGCTTACTTTTTTACCAGAGGGTAATCTCTTACTGTTACATTGTTTTTAATCTTTGGGAACACATGTCCAGAGAAAGGATTGGTGCATCTTATAATTCTATGAAACAAACATCTACCACTACAACTAAAGACCCTAACTTGTAGCATAACACTTATGACATGTGAGAAGCTATTCATGCCAGTGCAACATGTAGTGATCACAGAAGCAGTTTCACTTTGAGTTAATCCAGATGCTCAACAGACTAGAAGTTAGGAGACATTCTAGCTTTTATACCTAGCCTCTTACAATATCTTATCAGAACTTTGAATCATGTGTGTGCTCTTCATGACAGCCCCTCCCTTCTAGTCTAAGGCTAAACCACAGCATTTAATATAGAAAAGCTTAACAAATAGTCGACATGCACATGCTTCAGAAGCCTCAGTATTTGGGGATACTATATATTAGATTCAAAGTAGCAGAAAACATCTGAACTATTTACTGCACAATGCCCTGTGTCTCTGAAAGGAGCCTTTAAAATGTCATTTTCCTTTCTGTGTACTGGCATGTAATCCTTCGGTGTCCAACACCTTAGAAGCTGACCAGTTTCTAGAGATTACTGTAGAGTTACTTAGGGTATGTCTATTCTGCAATAAAATATCCATTGCAACAAAAAGACTGACTGGGGTTCATGGGCTAGTACGAGATAAAGGCAGAAAACTCTTACCTTAACTGGAAAGCTGCATTTTCCAGTGCGAACCCCTTCTTCATCTGTTTGCCACTGGTGAGGCCTACTAGCCTCTGGGACATAAACATCTTTCTTTCGTCTAAAACTCTGTCGTAATTTGTTCATTTCTCAGTTTTCACGTCCTAGAGAAGAAAAATATATATTTCAGTAGGCATCAAAATTAAGTTTTTCCACAGTTTAGGCCCACCAATATCACTATATGTTATTATGCGAAGAATTTGTGCTTCTACAGAAATAGATGGAAGTCTCTCGAAGGAAAGTGGCTTAGTAAACAAGGAGCCAGCTAGAGATGGGATCTGAGAAGGCTCTGCTTGTATAAGAGCATTATGCTCAACTAGCCAACAGCAACATCAGATGGAGTAAAGTAATGGTAATCTAGAAGGAACAACCTTGACAGCCCCCTTCCATCCTGAAATTTCTCAACACCTCCAAAATGAAGTCTTCCTTTTGAGCAGGAGGTTTTAGAACGCAAACCAAACCAAACCAGGCAAGCCAGGCACATGCCTCTTTAGATCAACGGGTGGGGATTGCGTGTCCAAATATGTGAGCTGAGGGGCTTTGAAAGCTCATTTCAAAAGCATTTTGAAAAGAGCACCACATAAAACTTATATGGAGAAAATTTCACAGTGGACATTTTTGCTTTCCAAGTAAAACTATTAGACACTGAGCTACATTGAAAATGATTCACTTTTGTCTGTGTTTACAATTCCTGACATCTAAACGGCTTAAAATCCTCAAAAACCACAGCTGTCACATAACTGAACACAGGAAGGGATTAAAAGTTAAAGAAACTTGCTGCCAACCTCACTCCTAGTTAACCTAGTTTTCAGAAGAAATGTCAACCCCTTTCCATCTGCCATCACTAAAGCACTCTGGCCATTCCAAATGACAAAAGGTCTGAGTTTTGTCATTAACTCCCCCCGCCCCAAGCTTTGTGCAACTGTCACTTTTTGTTATAAATTAATATGGTAATTGAGCAAAGCAGTTCTCTATTGTTTTATATGGGTGTGGTGATATTAATAAACCCAGACAAAGGAAACAAAATTTTGGATTGCCAGTCGGTTTGTTTCCCTAGCATTCTTTATTTTCCTATAGCCTATTTTAAAAAGTGACACTGTCAAAATCATCATTTAAAGCTCTCTTTACTTTATCTTTATGATTCTAGCAATAAGACATCAAGCAGTATGCTTGTTCCTGGAATAGGGAATGCCTCATACTTCAATTTCATTGGAAGATTTAAAAAGCACTACAGATAAATTCCCAAGCCAGACTTCCTTCCTCATACCACCAAATAGTCTTCCTCTGCAACAATGACACTGTTTCCTAGGTTGGCCCTAGAAGATGAATCCTGAATCCTCAGAAACAAGAAAGAGCACTCATGGAGAATGACAATGGGGGAGGGAGGGAAAAGAAAGAACACAAGCATGGAACTAAAATTTCCATAGCTGGTTAATGCTAGCATTGCCAACTCTCAGAAATTTATCACAAGTCACATAAAATTTTGCTCCCTGCAGCAGGTGCTCGCAAAATGATGCGGAGACTTCCAGCCATCATGCAATTTGGGAGCAGAAGCCTGCACTCACCTTTTCCCAAAGAGCAACTCCCATTCCCTTCTCCCCAGCCCTGCAAATACCTACTGCTTCCATGATCCCTTCCTTCCTCCCCACTTGCCACAGCCAATCTTGACTCCTCCTCACCACTCCCCAGGCCTACTTTTGACTCCCCAACTTTGCTCCACACTCTCCCTGTTCCCAGCTCCTGCTTCTGATCACTGCCTTCCCACTGACGCAGTCCAGGCACTGGCAGCTCCCTGCAATCTGGCCCCTCACATACCTTCCCTCCCCCTGCCCTAATGTCTCACCACTTACATGTTGGGCTGGTACTTACTATCCAAACCAAAGCCTCCACACTCTGGGCTTCTCAGCCAATACCTGCTGTCCTGAGCCTTCCCTGCAGCCACTGGCCCTCCCCACTCCCAAAGTACTTCTGTCCCCCAATCCCATTGAGTCCGCCACTGCTCCAGCCATACCCCCAGCCTGGGAAACTTCTTGGGGGGTGGGGTAGTTAATGGTCTTGATCCCCCTGCAGGCTTCTGGGGTTACTAACCAGCTTGTGTCTCCACCTCTGCCTTGGGGCCACCAAGGAAGCACAGTGTGTTCCCCCCGTCCCGCATCCAAGAGGGCACCATTGGAGAGGGGACCCCTCCCGTCCTGCAAGCTGGCACAGCTGGCTTCCACTTTTAAGCCGTTGAGTACTACCAAGCTTTGCCTCCAGGAGGGTGAGGAATTATTCCCTGGGGAGGGGGGTAGCCTAAATATGGGCAGGGATGCCACCTGTCACTGAGAAAAAGCTCCCATTTGTAACAATCTTCAAGCCCCCTTCCACCTGCACATAGGGGTCAACTGTGGGATGTGGCAATTTGGGGAATTTGTTTAAGTGTTTCTTATGAATTCCGGTTTATCTTATGAAATTGCTGTATCATGAAATGACTGCGTAAATGGAGTAATCCCTGTGCTGTCAGGCACAACCTTGACAGCTCCATTCAAGTGGGAACACCAAGGAAGGGCTGAAGACTAGGGAAACCAGCCAGGTGTGTCGGAACCGGTGTGGGGGCTGAGGGCCATGGCCCCATCATTTTTTACTCACCTTAAGGACAAGTGACCGGGAGCGGGGGCAGAGAGTAGCGAGTAGGCCTCAGGGGAAGAGGCAGCATGAGGGCGGGACCATAGTTTGGGCATCTGTCCCCCGCCCAAACATCTCTATGGAGCTTCCCGCACTACTGAAACCAGACCCACAAAATTGGTCTGTAGTGTGGGGGTTTGGACCAAGGGAATTTTCTCAGGAAGCAGAAGAAAAAGGTCTTAAAAGCAACAGAGCCTGAGGATACATCTACACTGCAAACAAACACACACTCCACAGAAACGAGTCTCAGAGCCCAGGTCAACTGATTTGGGCTTGTGTGGCTTACGCGAAGAGGCTAAAAATAGTAATGTAGACGTTCCACTTGGCTGGAACCCAGTGTCTGAGACCCACTCCCACACTGCTGTATATATTGCTATTTTTAGAGCATGAGCCCTGCTGCTCCATATCTGTCAACTAGGTGGAGACACACACTAGGTGTAGACATACCCACAGAGATAAAAGGAAGCTTAAGCTGGAGACGGGAACAAGCATCCTATTTCTCTGTGGGACCAGTTGAGGAAGAATTAAACTAGCTGCACTGAAGAGACACTCATCATGATTCAGAGGGGAAGCCATGTATAGAAAGCATGATCCTGGACTCCTCAGATGACTCTGACCTAAGCCCAAAGAATGCTTGAGTGCGGAAGAAACTAAGGCAGAAAAATCTATAGGTGTTGTGTCTAGGTATGTATAGATCTTGTTCTAGCTGACGTAAAGAGTGACTGGGTTTTGGACTCCTTACATAGCCTACGTTTGCTTTCACTGTCATATGTCCCTGAAGAGGTGAACTATAAATCCGGAACTTGCAAGGCTGGAACTCTAGGAAAGGGTATGCCTAAGGTACTGGTGGGTCTGCACTAGTTCTGGAGGTCTAAGGCAGCTGGGACATGAGGTCCCATTTCTATACAGAGGTCACAGAACCTGTGCCCAGGAAATGTGTTAATCAGGTCAAGGAAAGAGTGCTGCTCCCTATTCAGGCCAAGGGAAACATAAAAGAGCACAAGGGTCCAGTTTGGTGGGACCCAAATACAGCAATCTGGTGACTATCCAGCTAGTGAAGCTTTACCAGGGCTGTGTAATGGGGATGGGAGGTAATCCCTTCCTTTTCTCAGTGGGGAGGGGTGTGTGCGTGTGTGTAAGTGTAAAAAAAGGTAAAATCCTCCATCTGCCATATGTCTTGTGGGGGTAAGGGAGTTTCCCTCCCTACTCACTCTACCCCACTATCTTGGGGGGTAAGTCTGATTCCTCCATCCACCACTGTCTTAGAGGACAGCACATTGTTATGGGGACAACATAAGAATGGCCCTACTGGGTCAGGACAAAGGTTCATCTAGCCCAGTATCCTGTCTTCTGACAGCGGTCAATACCAGGTGCCCCAGAGGGAATGAACAGAACAGTTAATCGTCAATTGATTCATCCTTGGTCACACACTCCCAGTTTCTGGCAAACAGAGGCTAGGGACACCATCCCTGTCCATCCTGGCTAATAACCATTGATGGACCTACCCTCCATGAACTTATCTACTTCTTTTTTTAACCCAGTTATAGTCTTGCCCTTCACAGCATCCTCTGGCAAGGAGTTCCACAGGTTGATTGTGTGTTGTGTGAAGAAATACTTCCTTTTTTTTTAAACTGCTCCCTATTAATTTCATTTGGTGACCCCTAGTTCTTGTGTTGTGAGAAGGAGTAAACAACACTCCCTTATTAAATTTCTCCACACCAGTCATGATTTTATAGACCTCTATCATATCCCCCCTTAGTCATCCCTTTTCCAAGCTAAAAAGTCCCAGTCTTATTAATCTCTCCCCGTATGGCAGCCATTCCATCCCCCTAATCATTTTTGTTGCCCTTTTCTGAATTTTTTCCAATTCCAATATATCTTTTTTTGAGATGGGGCGACCACATCTGCATGCAGTATTCAAGATGTGGGCGTACCATGGATTTATATAGAGGCAATATGATATTTTTTCATCTTATTATCTATCCCTTTCATAATGATTCCCAACATTTTGTTTGCTTTTTTGCCTGCCACTGCACATTGAGTGGATGTTTTCAGAGAACTATCCACAATGACTCCAAGATCTCTTTCTTGAGTGGTAACTGCCAATTGAGACTCCATTTTATATGTATAGTTGGGATTATGTTTTCCAATGGAGGTACTTCAATATATCGTCTCTGCAATTCATGATTCCTCACCCAGCAGCTACTTGAAACAACATTGTCCTCATTGCTCTTTCCTCTCCCAAAAGTCTCCTTAATTTTAATAAATATGCAAGAGTTAGTAGAATTGTGCTTATCAAACGCACTGGGAGTAAGCAAGGAGAGTTCAAAAATCAGATCAAAAGTGATTTAATCATTAAAGAATTTCATGATGGGGGGTTGACTTGATTTTTGAATTTGTGTTTGGCAAAACTGTAAAGCAGTTTGGTAGTAAAAACAATTTTAACAGCAGAGGAAAAGTGTGAACTAGTATGTGATTTAACTAGAGCAACATCAAACATGGATTTGATTAGCTAAAAATAAAACAGAATGTGGAAATGAGTGCACCCTCAGCACCTGCGTGCAAAGAGATCACATTTCTTATCACAAACTCTGCTGATGCTATTGACAAAGTTAATCACTCCAAACAAGTAACTCCTCCACGTTCATGAAGTCCTAACTAGGTAAGTTCAAAGTTCTTTAAATAATAAAAGAATGCTGAGTGTGCAAAGCAAACTGCAGAACAGTTCTAAAGAGGATAGTAGAGTAACATTAACTTAGAATTTTGCATTACACATGAAAAACACCTTTAAGATAAAAAACATGCAGATTAAGAATTCCAGCCTCAAGAGCCTTAGGGAATATGAATTTCTATAGGAGTTTGGATAGCCCAGGTCATCTGACTATTTTGTCGAGGGATTATTTTGTACTAAGAGGCAGAGTTAACCAATAACCACAGGAGGAGGACTGGTTGAGTTTTCCATCTCAACTGTTGCTAGAAGATTAGTTCAAAACAATTTTTCATGAAAGTGTCTTTCAGTAGAAATTTTAATTTTCTGTCAGAAACCCAAATACACCAAACCCCAAAATATTTTGGCCAAACAATTATTTTGTTTGCCACACTGCCTCATAGAAGTTGTACTTCGGTTACCTCATCTCCCCCATTCTCCTCTATGGATCAGGCCCCCTACCTGGATTTCTCCCATCAGCTATGGGACTCCATGATGCACTTCCTCCACCAAGATGGGAGACTGGTACATCATTGCAACCAGATTTATTTCAGCCAGAAAACAGCCTACAGAGGAGAAAGGGAACATGAGGCCCCTGAACTACATCTCCCTTGAGGAACTAGGGTAGCATTTTCACCAAAAATATTAACGTTTTGTGCAAAAAAAAACAAGTCCATTTCCCAGTGAGCTCTATGATCATGTGCTTTCACAACTTAGTTTCAGGAACTGAAATGGACCCTTTACAGCAGGGGCGGACAAACTTTTTGGCCTGAGGGTTGCGTCAGGTTTCTGAGATTGTATGGAGGGCTGATTAGGGGAGGCTGTGCCCCCCCAAACAGCCAGGCATGTCCCGGCCCCTGCCCCCTATCCAACTCCCCTGCTTCTCACCCCCGGGTACCCTTGCCCCATCTACTCCCTCCCTTCTCCCTGACCTCCCCCTGCCCTTAACTACCCCCCACCACCCCACTCAATCCCCCCCCGCCTGACTGCCCCCCCTCCGGGACCCATGCCCCATCGACCCCCCCCCCGCTCCCTGTCCCGACCACCCCCCGCTGCCCCATCCAACCCCTCCTCTCCTTCCTGACTGCCCCCGAGACCTCTGCCCCCATTCAACCCCCGTTCCCTGCCCTCTGACTGCTCCGACCCCTATCCACGCCCCTGACCACCTCCCAAACTCCCATGCCCTCTATCCAACCCCCACCCTGCTCCCTGCCCCTTTACCACGCTGCCTGGAGCGCTGGTGGCTGGCAGCGTGGCTGCACCAGGACAGGCAGCCGTACTGTGCCACGCAGCACAGAGCACTGGGTCAGGGCGGGCTCTGTCCAACTAGTCAGAACAACCACTTGCCCCAACAAAGAAAAACAATGAAAAATTGAAAGAAGCTGAACTGTTATCAGAATCGCTCGACAGCCCAAAGCAGTTTGTCCTACAAACAGCCACCTGATTGGCAATGCACGTCATCCCCAGTCCCATCCGATTTAAAATTATTATAGCTAATGTTAAAAAAATTATATAGTACACAGGTTAAGAAAAGTGTGTCTGTACATCTAGGTAAAGTGCTTAGATTTACTAAGATGTTAAATAAGCAATTCAAGTGACCAAAGAGATTGAAGTGTTCTCCGACTGGTTTTTGAATGTTATAATTCTTGACATCTGATTTGTGTCCATTTATTCTTTTACGTAGAGACTGTCCAGTTTGGCCAATGTACATGGCAGAGGGGTATTGCTGGTATACGATGGCATATATCACATTGGTAGATGTACAGGTGAACGAGCCTCTGATAGCGTCACTGATGTGATTAGGCCCTATGATGGTGTCCCCTGAATAGATATGTGGACACAGTTGGCAACGGGCTTTGTTGCAAGGATAGGTTTCTGGGTTAGTGGTTCTGTTGTGTGGTTGCTGGTGAATATTTGCTTCAGGTTTGGGGGCTGTCTGTAGGCAAGGACTGGCCTGTCTCCCAAGATCTGAGAGAGTGATGGGTCGTCCTTCAGGATAGGTTGTAGATCCCTGATGCATTGGAGAGGTTTTAGTTGGGGGCTGAAGGTGATGGCTAGTGGCGTTCTGTTATTTTCTTTGTTGGGCCTGTTCTGTAGTAGGTAACTTCTGGGTACTCTTCTGGCTCTGTCAATCTGTTTCTTCACTTCAGCAGGTGGGTATTGTAGTTGTAAGAATGCTTGATAGAGATCTTGTAGGTGTTTGTCTCTGTCTGAGGGGTTGGAGCAAATGCGGTTGTATCGTAGAGCTTGGCTGTAGGCAATGGATCATGTGGTGTAGTCTGGATGAAAAAACTTCAAAAACAGACTCCAACGAGAGAGTGCTGAATTGGAATTAATTTGCAAACTGGATACAATTAAGTTAGGCTTGAATAAAGACTGGGAGTGGATGGGTCATTACACAAAGTAAAACTATTTCCCCATGTTTATTCACAACCCCCCCCTCCGCCCCCAGTTCCTCAGATGTTCTTGTCAACTGCTGGAAATGGCTCATCTTGATCACTACAAAAGGTTCCCCCCCGGTAATAGCTCGCCTTACCTGATCACTCTTGTTACAGTGTGTATGGTAATACCCATTGTTTCATGTTCTCTGTGTATATAAATCTCCCCACTGTATTTTCCACTGAATGCATCCGACGAAGTGAGCTGTAGCTCACGAAAGCTTATGCTCAAAAAATTGGTTAGTCTAAGGTGCCTCAAGTCCTCCTTTTTTCATAGAAATGACATTCTTAAAAATCAAGGTGATTACCCCATAAAATAAATACAGACCAGTTCCCCACTAAATCCCAAGTTTCTACAAACTAATCAGAGGTTAAGTTCAAAAGTTATCCAAGATGATGAGCCAATTTAAAAATTATTTCATTTTATTTTGTGCACTTGGAATATAGTCAGTTTCACTGTTATGTAATGTCAGTTAGCCTATAAACTTCCCCTTTCCATACGTCTTTCACACAGCAACAGACAGAGGAAAAATCTGCAAAGGCAACTATAAAAATGAAAAAGTTGGCAGAGTGACTCTGGCAGGTCTGGCGTGGGCACCTGAAACTACTTTTGAACTTTAGTAGAGTTTAAATTAGCAGCCTTACAAGTGTCCTCATTCAGAGAGCAACTAGTTAAATTCTCATTCTGAAGGACTACACAGCCAACCACAAATCTGACGAAGATTTAATTTCATGAATTCTAACGTGAATCAGGGATAGTCAAGCCACATACAAATAACACTTTTTCCACTTGGACTGTAAAGGGATATGATCCATTTTAGACCAAGTCTTCGATCATGGGTAAGGTTTGTGAAACTGTTCAGGGTGCTTGGTACCACCTGTTGCCCCACCCATGGATTAAACAAATACTGAATGTTTTCCAGATCCTTTTGATCAAAATACAAACAGGTCATATAAGGGTACAAAGTACCAATGAAGTCTTTAGCCAATAGAAAAGTAATTAGGAAGGTCATGTGAGAGGAAGCTCCCTGTGCAATCCTCCTGTTTTGCAAGGGAAACCAGCATTTTCAAGTCCCTTGAAGAAAATAGGTCAGATTCACTCACCTGTCCGACTCCTAAAGTAAACAAATTTCAACTAATAGAAAAAACAAGGTTTAAAAAACAGTTTTTGTTGAAAGGATTCTTCTGGAACTGCATTACTAGTCTAGCCTCCAAATTACATTGCAAGTCCGTGCACGTTTTACGATAGGTCTTTCTTTAAAGCAAGTCAAGAAAAAAAACTCTGCAGTTTTGGTTACACCAATTTTAAGCGACGCCCATGCCCAGTAAATAAATAATGCACTGCCACCTATCAGTGGATCTTTTTTGATAGCTAAATTAACATATACCATCTCTAGCATAGAGTGACAGGTATGCTGCCCAGAAATTAAAATCTAAATAAGAGTTGGAGCAACAATCACTCTCTATTATTTCGTCTATAATATGCTTTGTACCGGAGACACTCAATGTTAGGTGTAAGATAGTCAGAAGTTTGGAAATAAGTACTTTTTGCTGCTTTCTTTCAAAGTCATCTGACATTTCTGAGCCAAGAGGAGATACAAACTGTTGCAATCTCACTGAGAATCCGGCAAGGGTGGTTCTACTTGTGTAACTGATTTAGAAGGCAAAAAACACTTGAGACACATTCTTCTACATTGTTAGGAAGATTTGCATCCCAACATAAGCCTTGTGGTCTGTGTTTTTGCCTGTAATAAGGTGTGGCCAATATCTGATATCTCAAGTTTCATGGAAATGATATTAGACTCCACAAAGCTTTCAGGATTTTAGTATGCAATCAATATTGCAGAATAAGTAAACATATGAAAAAATATGCATGTATTTCTGGTTTTCCAGATTTCACATTTTAATCTACAAAGAGTTTATAAGGTAAAGCAACAACCAAAGTGTGCTACATAGTCTCTTATAGAACCTAAAGTTTATTGTTGGTGCTTTAATATTACCAGAACAGGGGTGGGCAAACTTTTTGGCCTGAGGGCTACATCGGGGTTCCAAAACTGTATGGAGGGCCGGGTAGGGAAGGCTGTGCCTCCCCAAACAGCCTGGCCCCTGCCCCCTCCCACTTCCCGCCCCCTGACTGCCCTGCTCAGAACTCCCCACCCATTCAACCCCCCCTGCTCCTCATCCCCTGACTGCCCCCTCCCAGGATCCCCTACCCCTATCCAACCCCCCCTGCTCCCTGTCCCGACTGCCCCCCTGAACCTCAGCCCCATCCAACCCCAGCTGATCCCTGTGCCCAGTGCTGCTCCAGGACCCTCTGCCACTTATGCTAAAATACTAAAAAGGCACAACAATAAAAAGTTTGATCAGTATATAAAATATATATTAAAAAACAGTCAATTTAATAATTTCAGAACTATTTGCTTTTCAATACAATTCCAGAATCTCCACAGTTTAAAGGAATTGAATAAAACTTTGTTTTCCTGTAAGAGACAGATATAAGCTAAAGAAAATGTCATAACCAGGTTAGAATAATAGTTTGCCTCCAGCCACATTGGGTTGCTAAACTGTTTTTCCCCTCTACAAGAGCACTTAAGCCACTCTTAAGCATGGTTGTGATACATGGTGGTTCTCTCTTTTTAGTTGAGTCTGTAATGGAGTTTAGATGTGGGGAAGGGATAGCATCAGTTTGTCCCACACTATTGGGAAAGTGAACCCTTATTACAATTACATTTTATCAGCATCACTGCAATTATTCTCCAGTGCAAGAATTGTGTGAAAGAATCTGTCCTTGCTTTTTATACCAAAATCACACTCTTTTTGTATGCTTTTCAGTGCTGAGTTTTGTTTTGAATGAGTTTATTCTTTCTGGAGGCTTGGATACTGTAAAATCTAATTAAATCCAGCTCTGTCACACTGATGAAAATGGAAGGATGCACCATATGAGCACTCTCTCACTAAAGCATAGCAGTCCTACTTACACATCACAGTATGACTAACCACATTATACATTACAGGACTTTCCAACCCATTTACCCTTTCATTACCAAATTAAAATCCAATAATGTACATACTGGGGCAAACTTTCTGCTCTAAGATGACAAAACATTTGCCCTTCTCTCCATTTTAATAGTATACTGGTTTAACAAATCTCAATCAACTCTTTAAATATGTTTTGTATTTGGCTTTGAAATAGTAAAGTACTTTTGCTTTTCATTTGGGTTGGGGGGACCAAACCAGTAATGGGTACACAATGAAGGGAGCAATCCTAAGTAACACTGTTTTGGTAGTAGCGGGTTGCACATAATGATTTTTGGGAGATCAAAAATAACCTCAGGACTCTTGCTGCTCACAGAGCTGAAGACTGCACAGGTTATACAACTATATTCAGATCAAAGGAATGGGGTACTCTGGCAGAAGACTGCATGAGACTACTCATGAAAGATTGATGGTGGCTGTAAAGCACCCCAGACACCAACATCCACATATGAATTCTGGGAGCAGGGGAAGAGTAAGTGAACTCTGTCCAGGCTGGACCTAGGTAGAACTGAAGAGCCTACGCTTAAAGTCTCACTGTGAGAACATAGAAACAGATGGTAAAATAAACACAGTTGACTGGTCTAGTCCCATTTCCTTTATGACATACCAAATAATTGATCATTACTTGAACTTTGCAAAATGCTAACAATCAATAGCAACTATGGATACGAATACGATTATTATTTCCTAAAATTTTAGGATTTTGTTATTAGGTTATTAAACGTTAAACTAATTCAGCATCAATGGCAATGCGTTAAAATACTGGTAGCTACCTGGCATCCTGCCCCAAAACTAGGAATGTCATACTCAATACATCTGAATAGTCATATAAGCATCCACAGATTGTCAATCTGTAGGTGGAGCAAGCAATGAGTTGGCAGATTTAAATATGCATTCAAACTAATTCAGGCTCAACATTTAATATTCCATAAGAGTGATATTTTGAAAATGTCAGCAGAGACATAATGCAAAAAATTACTCCAGACCTTCATATATTGGTCTGTCAGGAGAAACACAGGTTTACAAGAGACCTTTAATATGCTTCTTGCAAGATAAATAGAGGATTAAATTCACTGTAGATGTAACAACTATTTCGTTTACATATTGAAGCCAGTTGCCCACTTGAACCTATGCAGAAAAAGGAGTTCAGCCAGTGACAGAGAAAACCCAAAAGCTATCCAGTAATTACTATTCTGAAGCAATGTCCCAAATTATTAGATTCGACTATTTTTGCAAACCCAGTGACACATGGTCCTGTATGACTCACTCCCATCTCAAAGAGGGAATTTATTAGAGAAGCAATCTTCTTGCTTTATATGAAATATACCTCAAATATTTTCCAGACAGATAGCTATATAGTGTGCTGTAGAAGCTGCCAGATCCATCAAATGTTGAAAAGTAATTTGGTTTTAATTAGCATCCATTTTAGCATCTAAAATGGACGTAAAAATCTTACCTCTGACCTTTGCTTAGCCTTTTGGGAAGCAGTAAGCGAAGTCAAAAAGAGTTGAGTGGGCAAGAACCATACATGCATTATTAAACATCTTTCCTGGGATTGTGATACAGCCCCACGTGAGCTGAACAGCAAACCAATAACAAATTCTACAATAAAAATCCCCATTTGACCCACTGAGAGTTTGGTCTGGTAAAAAAGTCACATATGCATGAGAAATAGGAAATCAAATGCAGACGAGAGAGTTAAGGATCTCCATGAAAACGTAACATTTCCTGACTAGTCAAAAAAGTGCCTCTTTAAAATAATTACTTTTCAGAGCAGCACCAAATACACAAAAGGATAAGGGAGAACAAAGTGTGGTAATTTCTGTAATCAAAGTCTTTACTACCCCTAACTCCTTTACCTTACAAAGCCAAAGAGAACAAGCTCAATTTTATTTCATCTCATGAATCAGAATTGTTTGTTAAATTTAAATTATGTAGACCCATGGAATACCTTTGAAGGCAATGGTGTTGTATAGGTGCCACAAATGGCATAATTTGGCCTGCAGAACCATTATTAATGTGAAAAGATGGAAACAACCCAGCATGAATCAAGAACCAGGCCATGTCTACACTACAAAAAGTTTTGTATGCATGGCTATAACAGTCAGGGATGTGAAAAAACTACATAAAAGCTGATATAGCTATGCCAGCAAAACACCCACTGTAGACACAGCTATGCCAACAAACAGTGCTTCTGTCAGCATAACTGATGTCGTCCAGGGAACAAAACCTCTGCATCCACACTAAGGGGCTCTACTAACACACAGAAAACATCTGCTTAAAGTGCAGTGGCATTCAAAAAAAATAATGTTAGGAACCATTAGGAAGGAGATAGATAAAACAGAAAAAATCATCATAATGCTACTATATAAATCTGTTGTGCGCCCATACCTTGAATACTGCATGCAGTTCTGGTTGCCTTGTCTCAAAAAAAATAAAGATTAAAACTGGAAAACAGAGAAGGACAACAAAAACAAGTAGGGGTAAGGAACAACTTCCGTATGAGGCGAGATTTAAAAGACTGGGACTGTTCAACTTGGAAATGACGACTAAGGGGAGATATGATAGATGTCTATGAATCATGAATGGTGTGGAGAAAGTGAATAAGGAAGCGTAATTTACCCCTTCATAGAAGGGGTTTTTCGCCTTCCTCTGCAGCGTGGGGCATGGGTCACGGGTCATTTGCTGGAGGATTCTCTGCACCTTGAAGTCTTTAAACCACGATTTGAGGACTTCAATAGCTCAGACATAGGTGAGAGGTTTGTTACAGGAGTTGGTGGGTGAGATTCCGTGGCCTGCTTTGTGCAGGCGGTCAGACTAGACTATCATAATGGTCCCTTCTGACCTTAAAGTCTATGATTCTATATAACATGAACCAGGGGTCATCTAATGAAATTAATAGGCAGCAGGTTTAAAACAAACATAAGGAAGTACTTCTTCACACAATGCACAGTCAACCCATGAAACTTGTTGCCAGGGGATGTTGTGAAGGCCAAAAGTGCAATTGGGTTCAAAAAAGAATCAGAAAAGTTCATAGAGGATAGGTGGGTCCATCAATGACTATTAGCCAAGATGGTCAGGAATGCAACATCATGCTCTGGGAGCCCCTAAACCACTGACTACTAGAAGGTGGGGTATATCACTCGAAGTGTCCTGTTCTGTTCATTCCCTCTTAAGTATCTGACACCAGCCATTGTTGGAAAACAGGATACTGGGCTAGATGGATCATTGTTCTGATCCAGCATGACCATTCTTATGGTCTTATAGCTATACCAGTATAGCTCTGTAAACTGAACGCGTGTAGATTAGTCCTAGACTGAGCTGGCAGAGTTGGTAGTTTGCAATCCCACATTTAAATGTGATGACTCAAGTTGCTAAAAAATCATGACTTTTTTTTAAAAAAATCAAAAACTGAAAAATAAATTGTTTTATTTTTATTTGCTTTTTAGTTTAGGTCTTTAGGGTATGTTCAGGTAATGTTGTTCTGCTCTTCTCTAAAGCTGTAAGGGAGATAAGTATCTTAAATGGAAGAAGAGACACTCTCAACCACAGGATTCCAGGAATTGGGGCTTTAAGAAAAATCATCAAATATGGCAAGCCTCAAAGTAAAAGCACAAAGTTCGCAACACTGATTAAACCCACATGTAAAATTAAACATTTAATTTGGATAGCACTCACTGAGAGAAACCAAAAGACCCACAATGCCATTTTTACATAGTTATTTACTGTGATCTCACTTTAAGTGCTTCCTATCCAATCTTAACATTCAGGCCTTGTCTACTTTACAGAGTTTTGCTGACAATAGCTATGCCAACGTACAGCAACCGCTTAATTAATGTGTCGTTGCATGTCCACACTATGCGCCTTGTGTCAGCAGAGTGCACCCACACTAGCAGCTCTTGCACCGAGACAGAGAGCAGTGCACTGGGGCAGCTATCCCACTGTGCAAGTGGTCGCAGGGTACTTTGGGAAGGGATTGCAATGCCTCATGGGGCAGCTGCCTTTTGCCAACAAAACCGCGTAGTGTAGATTTTGTACGGAATACAAAAACTTTACTCAGTGTGACAAGTTCTTTGCTCCTCAGAGGCTCAATCTGCTAAATTTTAAAAAGTCATTAATCTTAAATCCCATGTAAAATTTTATTCTACTTTTTTGACCAAATGAAATTATTCCATATTTTCAAACTTTACAAAGCTTTTGATAATGGGGAGATTTTTTCCTCCCAAAACAGCAAGCTTGTCCCACAAAAAACACAGGTTACTCAGCAGCTATGCTGCAAGACTTGAACTACATCAAAGCATGCTTCCCCTCATATGTCCTTGCACTGCTTGTCAGGTCAACATTTTTCAGTTTGAGCATTTGCTCCAGAAATGAAATGATCATCCAAGGTCTTGCTGGAGCTCTATCCTCAGTGAGAGCTCACTGGCACAAATCCACACAGTCTGGAGTGTTCTAAATGTGTTTTAGAAGATAACCCATTCCAACCAAGTTTGGAATGTGGTGGTTTCAGTGAGCTGTATGTAGTTTTTCAGTTTCATGTGTAGGAAATAGAACTGAATACAAAAAGAGTAAGAATTCCCACTCCTTGGGGCAGCCAACTGACCTAGCAGCAGTGGTCTGCAGCACTACTCAGGAGGCCCAGAACCCAGTGTACTAGGTCCCCAGACAGAGGGCAACTGAGACAAGAAACAGTAACCCCATAGATACAAGTGTGAAGTACAGACACAATGGTCTTCAAAAGGGTTCTATTCAATTCTTAGATCACAAGACTGTGGGAGACTGATGAGAGCAGAAAAATCTGGGAGCAACTGAAGGAGCAAAAAGTAGTTTTACCTCATGGTCAAAATAACTGAAGATAAATGGACTCATTTTCCAAGAAGACTGAAAATCTTGTAAAAACTGCAGACTGTTACACTATGTTTTCATCTTAATTATGCTAGTACAGTGTCCATAATGTACTAGGCACTTTCCAGACATGAGAATATAGTACCTGCCATGAAGAGTTTGCTATTTAATATTTAAACAAGAATTTTATTTTCCGAATAAGTAAATACATTAACATTTCTAGGCCTGTCCAATGCAAATCCTTGCTTCATAACTCTTTCACAATACCTCTTTTTGGAAAACTTACCAAGAACTTGACAATATTTCTCAAGTTGGTTTCCTTTAACAAAGGAAATTAATTTGAGATATCACAGTTATACCTTCCTCTACAGCCACACCTAACAGAAGAGAAATAGTGAAGTGACCCAGCAAGCAGTTTTAGTCTTGTGAATAACTAAGGTGTTACTAAAAAGAACGAGGAGTACTAGTGGCACCTTAGAGACTAACAAATTTATTTGGGCATTGTTAGTCTCTATGGTGCCACAAGTACTCCTTTTCTTTTTGCAGATACAGACTAACACAGCTGCTACTCTGAAACCTTACAAAGTGGTTGCCATTAGTCTCTAAGGTGCCACTAGCACTCCTCCTTCTTTTTGCTGATACAGACTAACACGGCTACCACTTTGTAAGGTTTCAGAGTAGCAGCCGTGTTAGTCTGTATCTGCAAAAAGAAAAGGAGGACTTGTGGCACCTTAGAGACTAACCAATTTATCTGAGCATAAGCATTTGTGAGCTACAGCTCACTTCATCCTACACAAATACCCCTTTACTTTGTAAGGTGTTATTGTCAACAATTCCATCACCAAGTTTTCAAGTCCCCACAGGAGCACAAAGATAATGTTTTCAATGGTAGGAATCCAATTCCAAAAACAGGATTAGAGGTTCTTAACATTCATCCACACAAACTGTTAAAAAAGAAATGTCCAGTACAGGTATCCTTATTCAATAAGATTAAACCCTGCACATCATATTCACCACTTTCAACATTAGGCTACATTTCTTAATACAGTTTCATATAGCCTCAACATGTATAGTAATGATACGCATTACATTCCTCATGACTGCACTAGAACATAAAACCTAAACTCTGATCTTAAACTTAATATACATGTCAGCCATATGTGCACTGGTGAAGTGCATTAAGTCCCCCCCACCCATGCAGAAGTTATGGGATCTGAATATAACTATAGTGAGCTGGGGGGTGCTTAATTTTGAAAGGCATGTCATTTATTCATGTGCCTAAGTAGTATTTGAGAGACTAATTTTAAGAACCCTTTATTTTTTGAAGTCTTGGCCTAGATGTTTTGTGGCAGGAACTGAGAGATATTTCCGAAGTGACAAGTATGTTATAGGGGAAGTTAATATGCCTTATATCGGTTGCAGGAAGTGATGCCAACTTTTGCAATTTTGTCATTAGTCTTGCAATATTTGCGGTTTTTCTTAAAATCCCAGCTCCTTGATTCAGTTGATTTCATAAAGAACCTCAGCTTTCATTTAAGTTGATAGCTCTCTTGGTTGTAGAGAAAAGTCTGAAAACATTAACTGTAAAGGCTCAAAAACCCAGAACGCAAGCAAAAATTCAAAATGTATCGTTTAAGAGTCCCATGATTATTGGGGGCCTGGGTTATGATTTTTGACCACTTAACAGGAGAAAAATTCCTGCATCGTTCCCAACCCATAGTTTGCTGCCCCCTCTCCCCACCTGACAGGGATGTCAATGCTTTTCTCTTCGCAGTTCTCTCACAACCTTCAGAACAACCCCAATTCCTCCTTGTAAGGCAGCTACTATTACTGCATCTAGCCAACGTATTAACAGAATAGTTAATTTACACGTGAAGTCGTAAGGCTTCAAATGCATTAGACAATTAATAAAAGCATGAACTGCATAGCCTTTTATATGCTTCTCTGGAGAATCTACCCAGAGTTTGAATTGATTTACTCTTTCTACAAGTCTGTCACACCTTCATCTCTTTAGAGAAAAATTTACCAGAAATCAAGAGATACTAAAGGCTCATCTCAGACCTAACCTAGCTGCCCAAGACACTTTCATCTCACTTATTTTTGTATTTGTATATTAAACTCCCTAAAGCACTGAAGGGACCTCAATTAAACTGTGGAAGTTTTTAAAATACAAATGAAAGGAACGTGGAGACAAGGCAATAGATATACTTTTTTTTAAAAGAACTCTAAGTTAAGCTACTTTGAGACACGAGTGTAGAAAACAAGCACAGCACCCTCCCACCACCCCTCCCGTATTTAAGTTTATTGATAATAAAGCATGATAGCTCTGTTTATGGAGGGAAAGAACAAAAATGTTAATTGTTATTGATATAGCAAGTCCCAAGCATCAGACCTTCAGGAAGTGGGTATCCCTTCCTCAGTTAATTCACTTCATACAAGTAACCATGACAAAGGTTTATTGGTTATATTACTAAAATTAACAATGACATCACACCTCTGCACATCTAGCCTACTACAACATTGTTTCTGGTGATTAGTCGAGTAATTCGGTCTTATATAGAACTAAGAACTCAACCCTTTTTACAATATGAAAGTTTGAATACAAATATTAATCAAAGCATGGGAGGAATAGCCAGAAGGTAGGTAGATAGTATGCCAATGGATATAGTTTCCGTAAGTAGTCATCATAATTCTGCCTTTGCATCATCATGGCAACAAAACTGTCTTAGGTTTTTTGATCAGTTTTATTACACTAAATTGTAAATAGGACTTATGTAACATTTAACTAGCCAGTCCAAATAAGCTCATTAATAAAATTACACCAAAAAACCCTATGAATAATCTGTTTTTCCCACTAACTGAACCAGACTGTACTGATCAATAGAACTGAGCTATCCGGTAAATTGTACCAAAGGACACTTCGTTGTGTCGGCTTTCAGACAAGATTTAATCTACAGTTATTTGCATTGGAGTAACCAAGTCCTTGGCCTACAATTGCTACAGGATCAGTGTCACCTGCTTAGAGAGTAAGTGCCTCATCTTTGTTACAGCATTTTTCTAGTTGCATGAGTATATAAACTTGATAGAAAGTAGTTCTGTTCCATCAGTATTATCTTTCACATATGTTATTTGAGACTTCTGGCCACCTACATTTAGTATACCTCTTGCCCATCCCCCTATGTCAATAGTTCCCTTCTTTCATGGCAATATAAGTAGTTGTGTTAATTTTCTCTATGAAAAATCTTAGAAATGAACATGTCATTAAACCAGTGCAGGTCTTTGCACATATTTCCCTTCCAATACTGTATCCAAATATCTCAAAGCAGGTCTTTCAGAAAGAACACAATGTTTTCAGAAAAACTCAACAATGAATACATTTAAATTTCATTAAGGTTTTAATTTAACAAAATTGATTTGCAAACTTAAATGTCCTTGCATTAACTGAAACTGCTTTTTGCAGAATAATCTAGAAATTGGTGAAGCTGAAAGCATTATGCAACCCATGTCATAAGTGCAATAAGACAATGAACATGTTATCTAACCAGATTTTAATATTTTAATTTTCCATCAAAAAACTGCTAGGGGCAAGCAACACTAAAGTTGATCATCCGTACACTCAAAATCAGGAAAGGCCAAAGTTAAGGTTGCACAAACATTAATGCTGTATTTTTGCATTATGATACAGATACTATTTTTGAAACAATTTACAGGATTGTTTTTCGTAGGGTGGAAGATTAAGAGAATTCTTTGATGACAGCGAGCGAACTGTTCATGATTATTGTTTCCGACATCAAGAATCGGCAAACATCAAGACATAACTCAGAGTGCTTTCCATTTCAGCGTGACACTTTCCAAATCACTTGCATCTTATAACTATTGAAACAACCTTTGTTCACCTGTGAACAGACTGAAATATCCTAAGACACTTGGTAAAGTAGATTTTAACCAAAAAGCACCAGGTGAAAGCTACAGAAATATTGTGTGCTGCTGTAACACACCAATGAAGCTATTGCAACTAAATGACCATCATTGCAGAATGAGTTGATGGCTGAACTAAAGATCTCAGAATGAGGCTTGCAGAAAAAGGAGATGAATGTTTGCAGTTTTTTCCACAGTCATAAAATTACAATATATTTCATACAAAGCATGCCATGATATATGAAAAGTCATGATCTGCTGAAACCCATTGTTCTGTCCAAATACGTATACTGTTAGGATTGCCAGGTGTCCAGGTTGCGACTGGATCGCTGCTGACTGGGCCACTGAAAGTCCAGTTGTGGTGCAGGCAGGCTCCCTACCCAGCTCTGCGCATCTCCTGGAAGCGGCAACAGGCTCCTCTGGCTCCTAGATGCAGGGGCAGCCAGGGAGGCTCCGGACACTGCCCTCACCCTGCCCCCTGACTCTGCAGCTATGGCCAATGGGAGCTGCGGGGTGGGAGGAAGGATGCATTGCCAGCTGGGCAGCGTATGTGCCTAGGAGCCAGGGCGACATGTTGCTGCTTTCTGGAACCTCTTGAGGTGAGAATCACCCAGAGCCCACATCCTGAAGACCTGCTGCACCCCAAGCCCCAGCTCTGAGCTCCCTCCAACACTGAAACTCCCTCCCTGAGCCTGCACCTCACACACCCTCCCACACCCCAACCCCTGCCTCAACCCAGAGCCCCTTTCTACACCTCAAACCCCTCATCCCCAGCCCCACCCCAGAGCCCACACCCTGAGTCAGAGCCCTCACCCCTGCCCACACACTCAACTCCTCATTTCTGGCCCCCCCTCAAAGTCCGCACCCACCTTCCCCAGTCCCCTCCCACACCTCAAAGCCCTCATCCCTGGCCCCACCCCAGAAGTCACACCCCCAGCCGGAGCCCTCACACCCTCCTGCACCCCAACCTCCTACCCCAGCCTATTGAAAACGAGTGAGCGAGGGACGGAAGGAGGGGGGATGGATTGAGCAGGGAGCATGGCCTTGGGGAAGGGGCAGGCAGGGGTGTTCAATTTTCTGCAAATAGAAAGTTGGCAACCCTAGTTAGTGTGTATGAAGTTATGAGATTTTGCTGCATGGTTGTTACTGAAATAAGTTGTAAATTTGAGAGTCTCTACTGCCACTCCCATTATTCAGCAAGGGAGTTGCAAACAAGGGATTCACAATAATATAAGAGGGCTGCACAAGAATCACACAATGGGGGATTGCTCAACTCTGACTCAGCAAAACCCACCAGGACAAGTCTGAGCTAATGTTTTCCAGGCACATGGATTGAGGATCTAAAATAGGGGACAGTGGCATCATGCTTTTATCTTTCTCCTCCCTCACCTATGCTGAAAGCAACAAGAATGCCAGGAAGACAAAGACTTTAACGGAAGAGAGACTGGTCCCAGGCTTAAAGGGAAAGCCTGTGTATTAAAACCTATAACCTACCTGCAATGTCCAGTGGAGTGAGAAAACTGCTTGATTCAAATACCGCCTAATCTAATAACGTTTAACATTTAGACTGTGCACTTAAAGTACCTTTTATTTTCTTTGGTAACTATCTCTGACCTTTTGTGCCAACCATTTATAATCACTTAATCTCTCTTTCTGTAGTTAATAAATCTGCTTTATATTTTAAATAAAACAGTGTGTTTTGGTCAAAGTGCTCGGGAAATCTCAGCTCAGTTTACAAAGGCTAGCGTGACTCCTCTCCACATAGAAGGAGGAGTGGACTGCATAATAAACTACATTGGTCAGGCTTCTGACCAGGAATGACTACCCAGCCACTCAGTTTTATGACTGGATCAACAACGTGTAGTATCTGAACTGTATTGCAGCTGAGATTTAAACCAACAGCTCAAAACCACAAGGCTCCCAAGTTAAGGCATTAAACCAGTTTTTTCTATTACAGAGTATATTTCCCAGCTTCATCTATTTAATGTAAGATCTCTCACCAGCTTCCAAAAATGTAAATTAACTCCAGTATGATTATACATAAAGTTAGCAGACAACTGAGTAACTTATAACCAAACATGGCTAAATCTTTCCATGCAATCTGCCACGTACATCTCAGAGAAGAAAATATCTGAGCACATAAAAGAAAAAGGTCATTACCCAGCTACTTTTCAACTAAGTCAAATGTTGTGGCACAGATTAGGCAACAGGTTGCTGCTTGTTTTTGATTGGCTGAGCCAGGGGTCAGAAGCCAATCAGAAAGCTTGAACTGTGATTGGCTGAGGGTCAGCATGTGCACCATTCTCCCTTGCTTTCTGAGCCTGTTGCCACCAGCATTCTGAGCAGCATGAGAGAGTTTATATGTTTAGTTGAATGCTGTTTACAAAACAGTGTACAGTAAATACATTGATGTTGCAACATTCGTCATCTATAATTCATTTAGTACAAAAAACTGGGTTACTGTGGTGAAAATAGTGTATCAAGCTTTGGTTCAGGAACCAATCCCCCCTTCATACCATTGATTCCCATGCTAAAAGCTGTTTCGACTTACAATGCAATTCTGAGGAACACACTGCAATCCAAGGACTCCCTGTAATATCTTTTCTGGCTTATGTATATGAAGCACTGGGGGCAGGCTGTGGACATAATGGAAGTCTATTCACTCAATGTCCAGAGTGACTTTGGGAACACTAGCAACCTTCACCACCCACAGATAAACCAGAGCAGTAATTTGCTTGCAAATCTCCGTCGCCACAGCACTGACAGTTGACGTGCTAACTAACGCCAAACTGATACATAGTAGTCTGGGGTCGCCAGCTTCCAGGTGGCAACAGCAACCCACATGTGCACTAGAAGACCTTTTCTGCTACGTGACCTCACACTGAAGGCCAGGGGCAAATGCCTCATGCAGCTCCCCAAAGGTGACCTTTTTCATTCAGAAGTTCTGGAGCAACTCCCAGTCATTACAGGTCTGCATGACAATGCAGTCCTACCACTTTGTGCTTGCGGTCCAGAACTCCAGCCAGCCTAGGGGCATTCCACAGCTATTAAAACCTGCATCATTAGTCTCTACTGTTCCACATCTGCACACAGACTGCAATCGCTGCTTAGCAAGGCATGCTGCTACCTTCTCAGGGTGACAAGCTGATATGGAAATGTCCTCTACCTCCCTTTTTTCTTGAAATGTGACTTGAACTAACAGATGGAATAGATGCCTTGCCACCAGTGATTTAATGTACTGAGTTCGCAGGGTAAGAGCATTTTCACACAGGAGCTAAAAAGGAAAGACAAGTTTTCTCATCTTACACTGAAAATGAAATTAATAGAGCAGTGCAACTTGGCATTGCACTAAGAGCCATGGGATATCCCACGAAAAGTCCAGCCAAGCACATGGGTTAGTACAGCATCAGTGTGGATGCAGCTCCATGAGTCTGGCACACGAAGGGCTTCATAGCGGGGCCACTTCACTAGGACTAGGCAATCCAGGGCTCACTCTGCAATGAAGACATACCCATAATATTACTGTTCACTGAATTTGGTTTGAGTGCTGCTCTGGAAATCCTTTCCACAGAGATGATCTGCACAGCAATATCTTCTCTGTATGGTGCTTGCAGACAAATATTTGGACTGATCTCTACTTCCATGCTCATGTTCAGTGATATAAGGGCAGTGGGGAAGAGAAGAATTTAAGCTTCCCTCTTCTAAAGAGCATTGGGTAAGCTTTTATTTTTTTTTTTATTTTTTTTTAACGCTACCTGCTGAAGTATGGGAACTAGGGAAAGCACGGACTCCCATTTAGCAATATTAAAAAAAGAAAACTAAATCACAGCAGCCTAATTTACTATTGCAGGTTATTAGAGAGATGCTTGAGAATGATATTAAAATATCCCATTTACATAGAAATGGGCTAACTTACCAAGTATCAAAGATATTGACATTTAAAAACAGAAGTCTCCTTCTCAAACGCTGCAACTAAGCCTGAACACTGACTTTACTTCATCAACTTTTCTACAGCATCGGTATGACAAGTATGACATAACTACAGGCTCAAGGAAAAGTTGCATGGTGCTTACTCAAAATACCAGCATCTACAATAGAAGCAAAAAAGGTAGCAATAGAAAGGCCAAGTTACAAAAAAAAAAAGGTTACATGTATAGCTCCTCAGTAAATTTCCTCTCAATGAAAATCACTAAAGTTATGCAACCAACAAAGCATTTGATGTCCTCTTGTGACTTTCCAAGCCACAAACCATTTATGTTTCACGTAAAGCACAGTCAGAAATTCTGCCAAATTGATTGCTTCCAGTGGTTACAAGTGGGAAATTCATGAACACTGCCAGAAAAGGCTATTCATGTAAGTAGCAACAAGACATTCTATTCTAAAATCAGACATTTATACAAAACTAACATTTCCTGAAATAAGCTCATGAAGTTACAAGGAAACATTTTGAAGACTGCATTCTTTCCTGGTGAACTAGTCTGTCCTTAGAAAAGTCTGATTTACCAGTTACTCAAGTTTATATATTTGATAGATGAAACGTATTTAGTATGAGATGGTAGGAGTGGGCATAATGGCATAAAACTAGGAGTAATTGGATTCAACTAAGGAAGGCAACATGTAGACCGAACATTAGGACAGGCTTCCTGACAGGGAGATGAATGTAACAGTGGAACCGTCTCCCTAAGTAAACCTCATTTCTGACTTTTAAAAATCACAATGGATAACGTAAGAAAGCATATCTTAGGAACAATCTTGCATTGTCAAGATGAACTGAATAATAAAACAGTCTGAGTTCCTCCTTCACATCCATCTTACTTCTATAAGGTACACCACTGAATAATACAGAGGGGGAAGTATTATCTTGTATGTTTCTCTGTACTGGAAAAACTAGTGTTCAGAAGCACACTCTGAACTGACTCAGACAATCACACACTCAGCCTTGATAAGTCTCAGAATCACTGAAAAGCCATACTAATAAGTACAGTCATGCGCAACTAATTTGTTGGTTTCTCCCTTGTCACAAGATTGGTTGACAGACACCCTGTGCCTGGTATCCCCCTTTTTTAAAAAAAATTGGGGGGGCAGAAGTTACTTGTTCAGTAGTCTCTTGAGCCTCTAGATCTGTTCATATGACTATTCCTGTATTAGGCACTGTAGCAGAAAGAGAAGGAAGGTGTATGTCAAGGAGCTTCTCATCACTTTACGGACAGCAGGGAGTTGGAAATAGAACTGGTTGAGAATTTGACAAAAACTGCTTTTCACTGGAAAAAACGCAGATTCACCAGAACTTTGTGCAGGAACGTAACACTTTCAAGAACAAAAAATACCAACAAATTCATCAGGAAAAAGGTTTCTCAGATCCAGGATGGAATTTTTGGTCAAAAAAAGAAGAGACAACCCCATCCCCCTCGAATATCCAGTAGCCTTGTTGGTGGTCAGGGCACTCAACTGGGACGTGGAAGACATAGGCTCTCTCCAATTCAAAACATGAACCAGACCTGGATCTTGTGCATCCCAGATGAATGCCCTTAGCACTAGCAAATTGGGGCTGGGGGGCTCCTTTCTAAAAGCTTTGAAAAGTCTTGGTTTTCTCCCAGAACAGAAGGGAGAAGTTTTGAAATCCAAAGAATTTCATAGGACAGGAAAGCTTTCCCCCTCCAAGTCTAGTCACAATGAATTCTGGCCTCTCTACTATGCTCCCTCCACCTCCCAGGGGGAAAAAAAAAATTCTGCCCTGCAGAATTGGAGGTTTGCAAATTGCAAATAAAGTAAAGTCTTACATGACAGAAAAAGCTGGATTTTTTATATGTGAAGAGGTTTTGAGGCAAAAAAGGAATGCAGGCCCATATTAATTTCATATCCTGGAATGAAAAGCTTTTTCATAGCCTACAATTTGTATTTATAAACTGTGACTGATTGTTGTAATAGAGCCAAGATGACTGAAGCTATCTGCCTTCTCTAGAACTACACTGTTGAGTATAATGTTTGCCAAAATTCAACAGTTGGTCACTGTCCTGGGCTTGACAGGAGGGATACTAGGGTACAGAATCAGTTGCTTTTACCATGAAATTGTGCACTTCTGGTGAATCATTTGATGTAAACCTCTAACTGTATACAAACAACCCTTTGGCTCAATATCTGTACATAAGCTCAAAAACCAGCTGTATATAAAGCAATGTGAGGCAGTAATATAAAATTAAGGCTGAGGAGAAGATTTGGGAGATAATTGGTCTAGTCATCTAGTGGCAAACTGCCTTACAGCACAAGATATCTGAATTAGAGCACGGCTTCCTAGGAACTGTATGTGGGGCTAGGTAGGGTGACTGGCAGTCTCATTCTCTTTTTATTATAGACCCAACTCTGCAAAAATAAAAGGACTTAATTCTCTTGTCTAGTCCAGAGTGGGACTACGGCTGCAACAGTGGAAACAGAAGATCACTATTCTACTATTGCAGTAAGAAATCCAAGTATGGGTTGCTGAACTAATAATGCACTAGAACTGTTCAACTAAATATACACTGTGCTAACCTTCTGACAATTCTCCTGAGGGCTTGGCTACACCTGCAAGTTAGAGTACAGTAAAGCAGCCCCGGGTGCCCTAACTCACGACACGTCCACACTTGCAAGGCATGTAGAGCGCCCGGACTCCGCAGCTGGAGCGCTCCTGGTAATCCACCTCGAAGACAGACATAACACTTGCTGCGCCCCAGCTGGAGCGCCGCAGCGCCAGTGTGGATGCCCTGGTCTAACGCGTTCTGATTGGCCTCCAGAAGTGTCCCACAATACCAGTTCTAGCCACTCTGGTCATCACTTTGAACATTACTGCCCTGCCCTTAGGTGACCAACAGTCAGACCCGCCCTTTAAATTCTCTGGGAATTTTGAAAATCCCCTTCCTGTTTGCTCAACAAGGCTTAGAGTGCTCTCAGCAAATCTTTCCAGGTGACCATGCCTCCACGCACCAGGCGATCCCCAGTATGGAGCAATGGTGAGATGCTGGACCTCATCAGTGTATGGGGGGAGGAAGCTGTCCAGTCCCAGCTGCACGCCAGCCATAGGAATTACTATACCTTCGGGCAGATATCAAGGGACATGATGGAAAGGGGTCATGACCAGGACGCACAGCAGTGCAGGGTTAAAGTGAAGGAGCTGTGGAATGCCTACCGCAAAGCCCCTGAGGCAAACCGCCACTCTGGTGCTGCCCCCACAACCTGCCATTTCTACAAAGAGCTGGACGCAATATTTGGGGGGGTGACCCCACCTCCACTCCGAGGACCATGATAGACACTTCAGAGCCCAGTTCAACAAGGCAGGAGGAGGAAAGTGGGAGCGAAGGTGTTGAGGAGGAGGGAGACATCCCAGCTTCCCCAGATGCATGCAGCTACGATCTGTTCTCAAGCCAGGAGGAAGGTAGCCAGTTGCAGCGGCCAGTGCTTGGGGAAGGACAAACACACCCAGAGGTGGTGCCCGGTAAGCGGCTTGTATTTTGGGAAGGAAGGTGTTTGGTGCGGGCTCTTGGGGCGAGGAGAGTTAGGGCTGCATTCATTCCTAGATGTGGAATAGGGTGTTGATGTGCTCTTATGGGGAAGGTCTTATGGGGAAGCTGACCAATGCGCTTGCACAGGTTCCTTGGGAGAGCTACTGTACTCCTTGTCCCAGTAAGGCCAACATATCCGTGCCACTGTGCCGTGAGGGGCGGGGGGGGACCATTGCTGCACACAGGCAAGCTGCATATGGGCCAGGGCAGAACTAGTAGTAGAAGACCCTCCCTTGCTACCCAGGTCACCCTCAGCAGCCAGATATCTTCCAGGACGAACTTCTGTGGAAAATGTGGGGACAGTGTTCAGTATAGGGGCCCCCTGCAGCTGTTGGCTCTCCCAAGGCACAGAACCCCAGAGGGCAGTATGGCCGTGAAACAATCAGTCCCCCTTGCCCTGTGCTTACTCATGATTTTTGGGCTCCTATGGGTTACGTGCACTCGCTTTGGGATGGGCAAATTCTGCTATTGCATAGACTGTGCTGGTCTTTAAGTAGGGGTGAATCATTGCTCTGTCTGGTGTGAACACTGAAGTGCAACCTTGAGATCTCAGCTGTCCATGTTATCACTGGCCGAAAGACTCCAAAGAATTAGGAAGAGGCCACACAGAAGCAAAGAGGACATGCTGCATGAAGTAATGCAGCAGTCCCTTAATGAAAATCAAAATGCGGATTGCCGGCACCAAAGCAAGGAGCGGCTGCTAGCATCATGGAGTGCCAAATGGACTTGATACAGGCACTCGTAGCCATGCAGGCAGAGCACTACTGCGTGTCCCCTCCCTGAACCCCCCACAGCCCTTGTCCCAAAACTCTTTCCCTTGTGCCCCCATGTCACCTCTAACCCACTTTCCCCCATATCTGGGTTCTTATCGCCACCAGCTGCCTCCAACACCTGAAGCTTTACCACCCAGCCCTGCAAACTACGACCCTCACCCACTGCACTCAACCCCCATCACCATGCATTTTAGCCAGCCTGAAGTGCAGCACTCATTGCACCGCACTCCAGACAGGAAGGAGGAGTATGATAACAGGACATATGCAAATCAATGATTGAATCATTCCCCACCCCACCCCCTTGCCCTTTGTTTCCTGGGCAGTTGTGTTTCTTCTCAATAAATGAATTTTCTTTTCAATAAATGGATTTTTTGGCTTTGAAAACATTCTTTATTATTGCATTAAGTAAACGATACCTTAGCCCCAGGAAAGCAACAGGCACTGCAAGTTGTGTAGCAAACACAGATTCCTAACATTGGCACCACCGCTCTTCACTCCCGTGCAGGGCACCAAACACTACTGGTGGTTTTCAGCCTCAAATTGCTCCCTCAAGACATCCCTAATCCTGGCAGCCCCGCGCTGGGCCCCTTTAGTAGCCCTGCTCTCTGGCTGTTTAAATTCAGCCTCCAGGTGTTGAACCTCCGAGTTCCATGTCTGAGTGAACCTTTCACCCTTCCCTTCACAAATATAATGGAGGGTATAGCACGCGGACATAACTGTGGGGAGGCCAGGTCCAGCTTCCCATACAGACAGCGCCAGCAGCCCTTTAAACAGCCAAAAGCACACTCCACAGTCATTCTGCACTGACTCAGCCTGTTGTTGAACCACTCCTTGCTGCTGTCAAGGCTCCCTGTGTAGGGTTTCATGAGCCACAGCATTAAAGGGTAAGCAGGGTTTCCAAGGATCACAATGGGCATTTTGACTTCCCCTACGGTGATCTTCTGGTCTGGGAAGAAAGTCTTGGCTTGCAGCTTCCTGAACAGGCCAGTGTTCTGAAAGATGCGTGCATCATGCACCTTTCTGGGCCAGCCTGCATTAATGTCAATGAAACACCCACGGTGATCCACAGCACCTGGAGAACCATAGAGAAATACCCCTTCCAATTAATGTACTCGGAGGCTAGGTGGGCTGGTGCCAGAATTGGAATATGCATCCCATCTATCGCCCCTCTGCAGTTAGGGAAACCCATTTGTGCAAAGCCAGCCACAATGTCATGCACGTTACCCACAGTCACGGTTCTTCTGAGCAGGATGCAATTAATGGCCCTGCAAACTTGCATCAACACAATTCCAACGGTCGACTTTCCCACTCCACACTGGTTAGCAACTGATCAGTAGCTGTCTGGTGTTGCCAGCTTCCAAATTGCAATAGCCACCCACTTCTCCACCGGCAGGGCAGCTCTCAATCTCGTGTCCTTGTGCCGCAGGGTGGGGGCGAGCTCATCACACAGTCCCATGAAAGTGGCTTTTCTCATCCAAAAGTTCTGCAGCCGCTGCTCGTCATCCCAGACTTGCATGACAATGTGATCCCACCACTCAGTGCTTGTTTCCCAAGCCCAAAAGCGGCGTTCCACAGTAGTGAGCACATCCATGAATGCCACAAGCAATCTCGTGTCATATTTATTATGTTAGTCGACATCGTCAGAGTCCTCATTGTCAGTTTGTAGCTTAAGGAGTAACTTGACTGTGACGTGCTGGCAAGACTCATCAGCATATTCCTCAGCACTTCGGGCTCCATTCCCGCAGACCGAAAGGGAAGACAGAGCGAGCAGTACAAAAAACTTTGAAAGATGGCACTAAATGTGGACAGAAGCACAGGGATTGCTGGGATGAGAAGCGATGCATCACGGGGTGTTGGGACAGGACCCAGAATGCCCTGCCCCCCCCGCCCCTTCCCACAAGCTACAGCACCAGAATGGGAAGAGGTGCTCTGTGGAATAGCTGCCCATAATGCACTGCTCCCAATGCTGCTGCAAGTGCTGAAAATGTGTCCATGCCAGCGTGCTTGCAGCTGACAGTGAGAGCACACTGCAGCGCTTTCCCTACTGCGCTCTCCGAGGGCTGGTGTAACTCATAGCGCTCTACATCTGCAAGTGTAGCCATGTCCTGAGTCAGTGGTTGCCTGCAAGAGTTTAGGGTGGAGTTACTGTTAATTTTTTGCAGCATGCCACTTAACTCTATCCTACCACTTTTAAATGCTAATATTGATTAGCTGGTCCAATTTCTCCCCTCCCCCCATTATTTAACTGAGCCAAAGCATCAAGAAGAATCCAGGGATCAGATGTGTCAGTTAGCAAATTAAATCCTCCGAGCAAGATTCAATTTAATTGAGACTGGAGATTTGCTCTCCCTTCACTAAAGCAAGATTTAAGTCAGTGTTCGTGGAATGGGTAAGTTAGCTTTATAGACAATCAGTTGAACTTCACTGCTCTGCTAAGGTTTTTGTCTATGCATGTTTCATATGTGACCTAACCACCACATATGGAGGACACATTTGAACCTACACATTTTACTGATTCTAGTACTCTCCACAGACGTAAGTAAGTGACTCTTCTGCTCAGACAGAAGTTCCTAACCACTCTTACTTTTAAAGAGGTCCTTTAGTGGAGTGGCTCTCAACCTTTCCAGACTACTGTACCCCTTCCGGAGTCTGATTTGTCTTGTGTACCCCCAAAATCAGACAAAAATACAAGTGTCACAGGGCACTTATACTCAAAAATTGCTTACTTTCTCATTTTTACCATATAATTATAAAATAAATCTGGAATATAAATATTGTACTTGCATTTCAGTGTATAGTATATAGAGCAGCATAAACAAGTCATTTCATATATGAAATTTTAGTTTGTACTGACTTGACTAGTTCTTTTAAAGTAGCCTGTTGTGAAATTAGGCAAATATCTAGCTCAGTTGATGTACCCCCAGAAGACCTTGACGTACCCCCAGGTAAGTCCTTACAAGATGCATGCAACAGTAAACATTTGGACAGTAAAAGCTCAGAAATCTACAGCTCTTAAGAGAATCAAAATACACAGAACCCAATTGTAAGACTTTTTCCTCAGAGGAAAAACAAGATGGAAAATTCTGTTGAGTACAGAAACCTAAATGTACTTTTGTGAAGTTGGAAAGAATCTCTCAGAATTAGGGCTGTCAAGTGATTAAAAAAATTAATCATGCGATTAATCAGGCTCTTAAAGAATATACCACCATTTATTTAAATATTTTTGGATGTTTGTTACATTTTTAAATATATTGATTTCAATAACAGAATACAAAGTGTACAGTGCTCACTTTATATTTTTATTACAAATATTTGCACTGTAAAAAGCAAAAGAAATAGTCTTTCAATTCCCCCATTACGAGTGCTGTACTGCAGGCTCTTTATCAGGAAAGCTAAACTTACAACTGTAGAATTATGTACAAAAATAGCTGCATTCAAAAATAAAACAATGTAAAACTTTAGAGCCTACAAGTCCACTCAGTCCTATTTCTTCAGCCAATTGCTCAGACAAACAAGTTTGTTTACATTTGCAGAAGATAATACTGCCTGCTTCTTGTTTACAATGTCACCTGAAAGTGAGAACAGGCGTTCATATGGCAGTGTCGTAGCTGGTGTTGCAGCCATGCCAGATGTACTAAAGATTCATACATCCCTTCATCTTCAACCACCATTCCAGAGGACATGCGTCCATGCTGAAGACAGGTTCCGCTCGATAATGACCCAAAGCAGTGCAGACCAACGCATGTTCACTTTCATCATCTGAGTCAGATACCACCTGCAGAAGGTTGTTCTTTTTTGATGTCTCAGGTTCTGTAGCTTCCACATCAAAGTGTTGCTCTTTTAAGACATATGAAAGCATGCTCCACACCTTGTCCTTCTCAGATTTTTGAAGGCACTTCAGATTCTTAAACCTTGGGTCAAGTGCTGTAGCTATACTTAGAAATCTCACATCAGTATCTTTTGCGTTTTGTCAAATCTGCAGTGAAAGTGTTCTTAAAATGAACAACATGCGCTGGGTCATCCAAGACGGATGGCCAGAAACACCCCAGAGCCCTGCCCTTCTGTGCCAGGTGCAGAGTGATGAGGAGTGATGGGTGCAGGAAGCGCGCGGGGGGGAGGGGGGGAGTTTGTAGAGATTCCTGCAGCTAGGGGAAGAAATCTGGGGTGGGTCTCACTGGCCCCGGATGCCGTGCAGAGGAAGAGGAAGTCCTGTCCTCCCAGCCCAGCCAGGACTAGCAGCTGATCCTGGCGCAGAGTAGGAGCCACCAACCGGGTCTTCCCCAGTCCTGTCCCCTGCCCCATAGTTATTTACCTCTCTGCCAGCTGCCCTGGGCACCCAAAACATACTGCTGGGAAGGGTAGCATGGCCGATCTTGTGGCTTCCCTTTGCTTCCCCAACAGAAAGCAATTTTTCTGTGAGGAAGCCAAGAAATCTGCGGGGAACAAATTCTGCACATGCACAGCGGCGCAGAATTACCCCAGGAGTAAGTTAGAAGACAATCCTCACACTGCTCATCTGGTCAAAGGAAGCAGTGGTGTAAAGACTACTTTGCAAGAAAAACAAGGTCAGAGCAACTCTGACCTAGAACAGAGTACTAACAAACGTTTATCACACCACAATTTGAGGCCAGTAAATCCAGGGCTTGAAAAATAAACTCTGTGGTAAGGTTTATCTGACAAGCGTGGGAGCTGGTTTATCAGCTTCTGCTGAATTCAGCCTGCCATTTAAAAAAAATGCTTCTAACTTTGGAGTAGTAAAGACAAAAAAACCTTTCCAATTAACACCTGACCAAACACCACCAATAACATTCACTTTAAAGAATAAAATCCAACCAATGTAATTCTTTAACATGTAGCAAAATAAAAGGAATGACCTCTGTAATAAAAATACTTTGGGCAGAAGACAGGCTACATATTAGACAGATCAGTATATTTTGGGAATGTCTTTTGAAGTGTTTGGTGCTTTGGTACAAACAGAAAACCAGATTAATGCCTGAATACAACAGGCATATACCCAGCTGCACAAAGGTTCCCCCCACCACCACCCAAGAGGCATGCCTTGCTATTTGGAGTGACCTAGTACTTATAGTAGTATGAAGGGAATTGATGATGCTGTTCCCAAGCAACACTTTGTTTTAGCCTTGCCAATATTTTAAACTGCAAGATTTCTTAAAATAAGTTCACTAATAGACTCCAAAGCAAGCAAACTCAGTCATATCAGAATGCTGATAATGCTTTACAGGAGCTCAGCAGGTTGACTTCTCTGTCAAAGACAAGCTGACTAAGCTCTTAAAATGCTCATCTTCCCCACCTTGACCACAAGCATTGTAGCCAGATGGATACATTTGCCCACTTTCATGAACAAAAGAGCAGTGGTTTAATACTATGTGCTATAAACCTTTATCAGCAGTGGAAAGGACACCTGGTACACTGCCTCAATTTGTAAATTAGAGATGTCAGGATTTGGAGAACCTGTCAACTGATCTTTTCTCAGTGATACTTACAGGCTAAGCCATTAGGCCCATACAGAAAAACACAAGCTCTCCCAAGAATTAATGTGTTCAACTTTCAAACTTATCAGATCTCTCAAACTTCCTCAAACCTGTCTAAAGTATATATCATTTAGAATGAAATCCCAGCTTCCTATTGATTATTATACAAGTCACCTAGGAAAAGACTAGGATATGGTAACATCCATCTGAGGACCCAAAAGCAATTTAAAGTAACTGAATTTAGCCTCCATCTTTGGAAATAGTCAAGCCTTTCCATTTTACAGTTGGAGAAGTGACTTATCCTACAGGTGTGTGATCTTGGGTAACAAAGAACAAAATCTGTACATGACTGCCAATTCTATTCTAGCCACTAGACCAAGACTGCATTAAAAGCAAATGCCTCAGAGCATACTGTTGACACAGACACTGGGTCAAAAACATTTTAGGTAACTACAATAAATCAACTCTAGGTTAAGCATTGCCTGGTCAGTAATGACTGACTGGATTGAGAGCACTTAATTCTAGCCCATCATTAAATAATCAGGAAATACTTTTACTAGCACCAATTACTATTTAATTGCATGCTCAAAGTTGCATTTCATATTGAAGTCTGAAGAGAACTCATTCATCGTGAAATGTCTATAAGAGATAATGGAAACAGGAAGAAAACTTTGCAGTTCTAAGTACAGCTTGGAACATGCTCCCCATCTGTGTAATGATCAACAGCAGCATTCATTTATTTCCCAGACATCTTAAAGAAAGCCAAGCACTTCAGAAAGAAAACAAGTGATTTCTATTGAATGAATCTGTGCAATTACACAACACTGAGATGGAAACATGAATGATACCACACCAGCAATCCAAAACAGGTAGGAACCAATATTTCTCATTTGTATCCTAGAGGAGGGGCTACTTAATTATAATTTTGACTTTTTAAGAGCATAACATCTAACCACTCAGATATAGTTTATTATGTAAACAAAACATTAAAGGATCCTTGGCTTCTGTGTCAGCAGTGTTTATACAGAACAGATAGAAACTAGGTTTTGGTCAAAAATATATCCATGCTGTGTGGATTTACAACTGAGCATGTCTTCACTACAGTTAGGGCTCTTACCTGTGTATTGCACCTAGCCCTCCTTCACCAAAACCATTTACTGGAATTAAGTGGTGCTTTCAACCCGAGCTAGCTAGCAGAGTTAGAGATCTGGGTTAGTGCCTGGAATCCACTTTCACTCACACTGGTAAGTCACTCATATTGCAGTGAGGACACAGGTGAAATCACTCACACACTACTAGTCCTCCAATACCATCCCAGAATTACCCATCCCTGCAGTATGCCCAAAAGGAAAGACATTCTCCCACAATTCACTGGGAAAGAATCAAAGTACCTCAGTTTACAGCACAACAGTATGCCCCTAAAAGTCCTGGCAACACACAAAGTAGAATACAGCACCAGTGAGGAAGCAGAAACTCATGTATGGCCTTGCAACGTGGCTGCTCACATCCAGGCTAGGCTCAGACCCAGTTGCCAATCACCCAGGCTCTCTCTACAGCGAAGATATCGATACCGTGGAAGGCATGCACCAAAGACAAGCTCTGAGCCTGGAAAAAGAGATGCAGCTATTTGATCATTTGAAATATTTGCATCTCAATCTTAATTTTCATTCAATATCAGTGGGAAGAGTAGTTGATGTTTCAAAAAGGACTGTCTTTATTCAAGAATCAGCATCAGTCCAGTAAGAAAGATCCAACATTTTACTTACATATTTCAGAAAGGCTCACTGAAAGGAGGAGATGGCTCCTTCCCTCTTGCATGAGCCAACAAAGTTATTTCCTTCCAATGGCAAATCACAACTATAAACCCCCATCAAGTTACTAACAGGATTAAGATTCCATCAGTACAGACAACACTTCACTTAACCAGCAGCTGTATTGTAGAAATACTTAAGTCTGAAGGAGTGTTTTTAAAGATTGCTTATAGTAGCTTTAAGAAAGTACATAAAAATATTACTGGATCAGTTTCCTTAAAATACAAAACAAAAACAAAAAAAAGATTTCCCTAAGGTATCCATTGACACTTTCTGCTTAGTTTTATTAGTAAAACTAAGAAATGTGCTGTGCCAAAGTATAGCATATGCATATAGCCATGTCCAGGGTAAAAGGCTTTAAACACATTGTAGTCTAATATTTGCAAACTAATAGTCACATAATTTATTAAAAGGACATTGTCTCTGATTTCACGATTTTTGTAAGCATTCACCACTGATTTGTTTACAAAAAACCATCAGCTGAGTGTTTCAAAACGGATTGCAGGAGCCTTATTTTAAGCATCCAGGTTTGAAAAATTTAGCTTCAGCTTTTAAATATATAAAGCGATAATACTTCCTGCTGCACAAATATGTATTTTTACACTAAGCAAAATAGGTGTGCAGCTTTCTTTCAAAAAATAAATGGCCAGCTTACAGCCAATCCTCTTAGTTTTGTATTAGCAGTAAGTGGTTCAGTTTTCTGCTCTAATGGGCATTTTGTCACTATATTCTACTGCTTGAATACAGTAGCTACTCCTTTTGGTAAAGGCATACTACTTTGTACTTTCCCTTATTTCCTTCATGGCTATTCAATCACAGGACATGCCAGTATAACTAAATGTACTACACCATAGTGTTTTATATCACTTGAAGAGAAAAGAAAGCTTAGCACTTGTAAATCTTGTTTCTAATGATTTAGATACACAAATCATTCAAAATCCCTTCATCTGAGTTTAGTTAAGGCAGCTCCCCTCCATTTGTCTGAAAGCCTGTTTCATTAGGACAGTCACCTTACCATAGGCAGAACATGATTAAGCTTTCTTAGGCCGTATCTACACTAGCACTTATGTCGGAAAAGCTTTTGTCCCTCAGGGGTGTGAAAAAACCACACCCCTGAGTGATACACGTTTTGCCAGCATAAGCACTGGCATGTACAGTGCTGTCGGCGGGAGATACTCTCCCACCGACATAGCTACCGCTGTTCGTTGAATTGGTTTTATTATGCTGATGGGAGAGCTGTCTATCATTGGCATAATGCAGCTAACATGAGTGATCTTACAGCTGTGCCACTGTAAGCTTTTAAGTGTAGATATGACCTTATACAACAAAATTTTCAAGCCATTATGTGGAAATCCATGCACACTATAACACAGCTACACCTTAGAAACTGTACACGCTTTTCAAACTGCGTTTCTGCCTTTCAGAATTCTTGGGGTTATAGCTAGAAAGTGAGTTTTATCTTGATTATTCCAGGTAGTACTGTATTATTTGTGTCAGATAGCTCCTAAAATATCTTCAGAAGTCTTACTGAAAGACTCACTGAAATAAGACTAGTACCACTCCACTCAGCTGCAGAAGTGAGAGAATTCCATTAATCAAGAAGTAGCATTATTTAGTAATTACATTATTACATTATTTAGTAATCTCTCTCATCCCACCGAACACCGAAAAAGAACATTCCCAAAGGGAGTGGTGAGTTCCTGTTACAGCTCCTGCACATAAGAAAAGTATCCTGATTAGAGCCCACATCTTCTAATTCAAAAAAGTCTGCCAGAGGAATCCTCTGACATCACATTTCTTCAGATTTCTTCCAGTCTTCCCTGAAGAGCTGTATTCTAACATCAAGCTACAACTTATACATCCAAAGCCAAAAGTAGTTATAAAGCCAGTAACAGTCTTACTAGCCAGACTATGTAGAGGTGAAGGATATAAAACATTAGTGAGGATCTGAAAGACTGACTTGCTAGTTTATTTTAAATTTGGTTGGCTGCTTCAAATGGAGCAGGCTAAACATGTTCTATAATATAGCTACATCCACTAAGGTGGGAGGTGTTGAACTGAACAGGAAAAAGGTCTTATAGAAATTGTTTTCTGAAGTGAGTTTTGAACACATTCCACATTTAGTGAACTTTTAGACTTTCACAGTGATACCTCTTGCTACTTACTTAGAAAGGCATTTGAGGAAGTCTTCCTGTTAACAGTGCACTTACTATCAGACAGCTATATATCAACATTGGAACACTGTGTAAAACATATAAGATCTTCATTCGTAGTGCAAATACCAGCATTTCCATTAAAAAGTCACACCCTTAAACCTACAAAATAGTTTGCCATGGAAGTAATAAAAGTGTGGGATGGGAGGCGGTAAAAGGGGGCAGAGGTGAGTAAAAAAGAAGAGAAGAAATTGACAACATTATTCTGCAGGCTATTTCTTTTGTCCAGAAAGATTATTATGAGCTGGGAATGTGGGTACATTGCTTACTCTGATGCAACTTGTGCAGAATGCTCTTACTTCCTGCTGCTGAAGGGAACCAAGAATGGTATGCCTCTGAATTGTGACACTGACGTTTGTTTTGAATACAGCAGACTATCAGAATTACAAACTGACCAGTTAACCACACACCTCATTTGGAACTGGAAGTACGCAAGCAGGCAACAGACACACAAATACACAGAAAAGCAGATACAGTACAGCACAGTACTATGTTAAATATAAACTACTAAAAAAAAGGGAAAGTTTAAAAAAAGATTAAGTTTCCTTGTCAATGATTTTCATTTAAATTAAGATGGTTAAAAGCAGCATTTTCTTCTGCATAAAGTTTCAAAGCTGTATTAAGTCAATGTTCAGTTGTAAACTTTTGAAAGAATCACCATAACTTTTTGTTCAGAGTTATAAACATTTCAGAGTTACGAACAACCTCCATTCCCAAGGTGTTCATAACTCCGAGGTTCTACTGGAGTTATATTTCTTAGTCTTAGTTCAGCAGAGGAAATATTCTATATTGATTAGTCTACTACCTATTCCTGTGTAGTGCTGCACTATGGAAGAGCACTAACTCTGTTAAAGTTAAGGTTATGACGAGAGTTCTGTATACAGATCAACTCTAAATGTTCTAAAATCTGCACAGTGTACTCAGATTGCCCAGAGTTTGTTTAGCAATCCAAATTTGGAGCCATTTGAACAAGGGGTTCCCAATTTACAGCCCCTGGAAAAAAAAAAAACAAACACTCTTAGACTGGACATGTTTTTAAAAAAAAAAAATGGTTACTAACTTTCCATAACTGTTGTTCTTTGAGATGTATTGTTCTTGTCCATTTCACGTTAGGTGTCTGTGCCCTGTGCACTGTTGGAGGTTTTTCCTCTCAGTGATATCCATCAGACCAGCTCTAGCACCCTCTGGAGCTGCACACGCATGTGCCAGCATAAAGAGTGCCACCAACCATGCACCCTCTCAGTTCCTTCTGGCCGGACAACTCTGACCCACCCTCCTTACTCCTCTGTTGGTCATGGAATGGACACGAGCACCACATCTTGAACAACAACAGTTATGGAAGGTTAGTAACCTTTTTTCCCCCCTCAAGTGCTTGCTCATGTCCATTCCACATTAGGTGACTCACAAGCAGTACCTCAGGAGATGGGTTCTGAGTACAAGGACATGCTGACAGCAACACTGCTCTTCCAAACCTGGCGTTGTCTCAAGCCTGTTGGGTGATGGCATAATGGGATGCAAAGATGTACACTGATAACCAAGTTGCAGCCCTGCAGATATCTTGGATTGGCACTTGCGCGAGGAACACTGATGAAGAGGCCTGAACGTTCATGGAGCAAGCAGTTAGGATGGCCAGCAGCAGGACGCTGTCCTGGATGACCACCTGTATTTGAGCTTACTACGAGCTGGCAAAGATCCTCCAGCCTGACAGTGGAAGCCCTTTCATCCTTTCTGCTACAGCTACAGAGAGATGCGTGGATTTGCAAAAGGGTTTAGTCCTCTCAATATAGGTGATGAGGGCGCACCTAACATCCTGCTCCCTGTCATTGGAGACAGCCGCTGTCCCAACGGAGTCGAGGGGACTGGGAGTGATAGTAAGTTCCTGGCCACCGTGAAGGCCTCCAGGATCAAAGGGACAGTCAAGTTGCTGGTACTGCAATGGCTTCCAGGAGTCAGTGGAAAGTCCTGCACCGGACTCAATGCTCTGAGTGCAATGGACAGTGCCACCATGGGACCGGAATAGATGAGTGGCCCACCATGGTGCTGTGCTGCCTTCCCCATGCTTATCCTTTTTCTGCATCAGCAAGTGCGGTGTCAGTGTGCTGTGTTTTGTGCTTCTTCCTCAGCAGCAGAGATGGTGAATGGTGCCAGGAAGAACGCTGTGCCGGAGGAGCACTTTGCACTGAAGCCAAAGTGCTCGGTTCAGAATCAGAGCAACTTGGCTCTGAGGATAGTCTGAGAGCAGCATCCATTAGTATAGCCGACCCTTGAGCCTTCTCTCTCCTTTTTAACGCAGGGGTCTAAAGTCCTGACAGATCTAGTACTTGTCCCTCATGTGCGTTTCTCCCAAGCACTTCAAGCAACTGGAGTGCAGGCTGCGCACGGGCATAGGTTTGCCACAGGAGGCACAAGATCTGAAGCCCAGCCCCAGGGGTATACCCAGCCCCAAGGGCAGAGAGAGTCCCTCAATGATAGGGCCTAACAACTATTTACACTACCACATCTATAGACATTAAAACTATGTTTAAAACAAAAAGCTAAGAAACAGGAGTCCAAAAACCATTGGGAAGAAGCCTTGCCAAAGCAAGAGGGGTCGTTCCAGCAACCATCAAGGACAGCAAAAAAGAACTGCGACGGTTTGTGGCAGGCAGCGCCCCTTATACCAGCACATGAGCGCACATCTACAGAAGGCACTAGAGCTGGCCTGACGGATACCCTTGAGGGAAAAATCTCAGGCAACGGTGCACATGATGCACACACACCTAACGTGGAATGGACATGAGCAAGCACTCTAAGAACTTGTTTTTGTGCACAGATAGAGATCAAACCAGGGCTGAGATCACCACACAAGATGTTTGCATGCCAGGAAATGGCTAGATCATAAATTAAGGCTCCGGGTCTGTCACGGAGCAGTTTGGGTGTGGGAGGGGGCTCAGGGCTGGGATGCAGGGTGGCTTCCCCAGAAGCAGCCTGCATATTCCTGCAGCTCCTAGACGGAGGGGCCAGGGGGCTCTGCGTGCAGCTCCTGCCTGGAGGCAACGCCCCCGCAGCTCCCATTGGCTGCGGTTCCTGGCTAATGGAAGCTGTGCAGCCGGAGCTCGTGGCCTGGGGCAGTGCGTGGAGCCCCCCCGCTCTTCCCTCCCCCTAGGAGCTGCAGGGACATGCCATCCACTCCTGGGCTTCATGAAGTCCAGTAGGGAGCATGCCAGCCCCCCCAACCCTCACCCCCCAGCACCTGCAGCACCCCCCAGAGCACCCACTGTGCCCCGGTCACCCCCCTCCCAAGTTTTAGTTAGGGGTATATAATACAAGTCATGGACAGGTCATGGGCCATGATTTTTTGTTTACTGCCCGTGACCTGTCCATGGCTTTTACTAAAGATACCTGTGACTAAAACATAGCCTTAATCATAATCCCTTAAAGAACACATTCAAACCTGGATAATTTATGCTTAGGTCTGTGATTCTGGAAATCAGATATATTCAACAAGGAACAACCTTACAGCCATCTCTGTATAGCTATTTTTCTTAACTGTTCCCTGCCAGATGGGTCTTAAGCTCCAGGATCAAAGACAAAGAAAAACTTAAGAATGAGTTTTTAGAACACATATGCAACCATATTTTCAGAACTTGGATCGTAACACAAGGCACCTAAACCTATACATAGACTACTCCTGTGGGCATTCTTGCCAAAAAATAAGAATTTGTGTACAATATTTTAAAATTCTGCACATTTTATTTGTCAAATAAATGTGGAGGCGCCACTATGGCACTCAGGGGCACAGGCCACTGGCCGCACAAAGATGGGAGATCACTGTGCAGCTCCCCCCAGGACACAGACTCAGCAGTGAGGCTGCACCCTACCCTGACACAGAAACACCCCAGGACCCTGGCTCTGTGCCAGGTGCACCAGGTGTGGGCAGGCAGGCTGGCTCAGCAAGACAGGATCCACATGTGGATGGGCTTAGTGTGAGAGGATCCAGGTGTGGGTTAAGGAGGTTCTATATGGGGAAATCGGTGCAGGTTCTGGATGCACAGGAGCTTATTGGGGGTAAAAGGATTCTGCGGGGGGTCCAGATGAAGGTGATTGGGGCTCAGCGTAGGGGGGTGAGAGCTCAGCTGGGGGGTCCAGATACAGCTGGTTGGGGCTTGGTGGGGTGGGGATCCGGGTGGCTTGTCAGGGTGGTCCAGGTGTAGGGGGAGTGGGACTCATTGGAGAGTGGTTCTGAGTGCAGGGGGAATGAGGCTTGGCAGGAGGGTCCGGATGCAAGGGGCTTGGGTGGATGGGGGAGCAGCTCCCTGTACAGGGATCCCTCCCCCTGCAACTGAGGAGCGATGGGTGCAGGAAGCGGGGGAGGGACGGAGGGGAGGGGAAGAGATGGGAGGGGAGGAGAAGTTTGCAGATTTTCCTTCAGCTGGGAGAGAAATCTGTGGCTTGGTCTGACCCAGCCCCGGATGTCGTGCAAAGGAAGAGGAAGTCTTGTCCTCCCAGCCCAGCCGGGATTAGCAGCTGAGCCTGGCACAGGGTAGGAGCCACCAGCCATGTCTTCCCCAGTTCGGCCTTCTGCCCCACAGTGATTTACTTCTCTGCTGGCTTCCCTAGGCTCCAGAAACATATTGCTGGTGAGGGTCGCATGGCCGCTCTTATGGCTTCCCTTTGCTTCCCCATCAGAAAGTCATTTTTCTGTGGGGAAGCAAAGAAATATGCAGGGGACAAATTCTCCAGTGCAGTGGTGCAGAATTCCCCCAGGAGTAATATATATTCAAGGGACCAATCGCCTTTGGAGCAAATTTTCAAGATTTGGTTGCCTGGAGCGACCATTCCACTCCCAGATGCCTACCAAACTTGGTCAAATGCCTGCTACCCTGATGTCACTGCAAGATTTATTTCCAGCCATTTCAAGTGGCAGCCTAATTTAAATAGGACAAGCATCAATTTATGTTCATAAGACAGTAGAGGTGCCTCTTTCATGAATATATACGTGCCTTCTGCTTTTCAGGCATCTGAGGTGTTATCTCAAAGCAATTTTAATCCTAAAAAAATGTAATTGGCCTGATTTTGGAAGTGTTGAGCACCTGGCTCTCCCAGCATCATCCATGGAGTTGTGGTTGCCTATTACAGTGGAGCACCACTAGTACAAATAGCAACTATGCCAGTCTGTACATGAGTTCTGCTACCCCAAAGGTGGCCACAAATGGCTGCAATCAAGGCAAAACCCCACCGTAGATAATGCTAGAGGTTTAAGAGTGCCTTATATTGATTTAGCTTAATTCAGTGAACCAAAGATAAATCGGTTTAAAAGTAGCAAATATTGATTTAAGACCAGCAAATATTGCTCTAATAGCATTATACAAGAGTGCTATATAAATTTAAGTAAACTGATTTAAAAACAGAATTGGTGCAATTTCTGTATTTAGACAAACACTGAAACAAAAAGTTCTGACTAGAGAGAAAACATTCTCCCCAGATCTCACCTGATGTATTAGAGATCTTGTCTGGAAATAAACATCTCCCCCCCCCCCCCCCAAAAAAAAAAAAAAAAAAGCCTTTAGAACTGAGAAAGGACAGTTTACCATTACATACAGAAATCCTACACCAGATGCTCAAAAGAGACAAACCCAATTCAATAGTCTGAGTCTTTGTTTCATAATCTAATGTCTCTAAAATACATCCCTACATCGAAGAGTATTAAAATCCAAATTACAAAATTACAGCATCTACTTTAGAGAACCAATTGGCATATTAAGTGTATATGTCTAAAAAGTGATTTCTGAAGCATGGCATGATCTGAGATGTAGTGTTTTGACAGCTTCTTTAACCGTCATGGATCACAAGGTGTGCTACACTGTGTGTTCCTCTGCAGTCTCATGAGTGCACAATTCCCCTAGTAGAGAAAGCTTGGGCCCTCACTTAACTCAAGGGGGATCCAGAGACCTATAAACTGAATCCCTAGGCTTCAGCACTCATTTCTCACCATGACTTCTTTAACAGGGCAGGTTTGGCTTGGCTCCATACAGAAGCCTTCTCTCTTGGGAGCTTCGTAACCAGAAAAATGTATGCAGCAATACAGTTCAGCTTTTTAAAAAAAACGCATTTATTCATCAACAGGAACACAGCAGTCAGAGAAATGGGTTAAAAACAAAAAAGGCTTACACGTAATAATCTTGCCCCAAATTTGCAAGAAAAGAATGAAGCTAACTTCCACTCAGCCCAGATACCCTTACTGCTTAGCTGCGAGAGACAAGACGACCCCTGCAGCATTCTCAGAGTGATCAAATCTCTCCTCCAGCCATTGCTTCCTACTCACCCCCTTCCTCTCTATGACAGAGTACTTAAAAGTTTAGTGTCCCCTTTGATCCTAGGCTCAAGGTTGGGGGAAAAAATAAGCCTGAGAGCCTGGCTAGACCAAGGCAGATGGGCACTTCCCAGACAACAGTTCCCCCCCCTTTCTGTTGAAGACTATTCTCTCTAGAAGTATCTTATCTGCCCTCACTGACACCTTTGCAGCCTGATTACCTGATTGACTGATCTTAGACACATCTGCTGGTAATGCACAAGGAGGAACAGAATCCACTCATTCTTAGCTCATTCTCTGCAGGGCTAATAAGAGTAAAAATATAGTCAGTAGATAGGATTGCATATGCATGAATTAGACCTATTGATTAGTGAAATGCCATTCATATTTTTCTCTGCAGAATCACACCATTACTCTGCTCTCTAGAGAATATCTTGCCTGAAGCACACTCCTGAGCACCACCACTCTAGAGATGTTATAGTTCATTTGATAAAGTCAGTCCTTTCTAATGTTAGATGTTGTACTGCTAAAAGAGATCCATAGGTGTCATTTGGTCTCACCTGGCCTATTACATGGATATATTACCGCAGACTCATGTTCAACCTTATTTAAAGGCATCTTATTGATCTATTCTGCCTTACACTTGAGAGGACCACTACTTTCTGTATGTAGTGTCAAAGCTCTCCAAAAATTATCATCCTTTGTCCTGGAGTTGGTGAGCTCTTTACTCATACATTTGTTTCTCAATGTTGACACTAGCAATATTGCTGATCAAAGTCCCTTGAGGCACTGACAAGATCAGAATGTTGTCTGAAAACAGAAATATGGAAACCTTTCAGACAAAATTAAGCAACTATCACTTCTTCTGTAAGTGTTAGGTACAGCGAACAATCCAGGTCACTCTCCTTGAATCTCTTACCACAACAGATTAATGTTCTTCACTTACAAATTCCTATGTGATTTGACACACTCCCCCCGCCACAGCTCTGCTCCAGGTATCTCCCCATTATGGCTTATTTATACAGCACCATTGACACTCAGAGCATTTTCAACATTTTCTCATTCACATCCTTACCAGTTCTTTTTGTCCCTTCACATACACTACTACTTCTCTTTTATCATGCTGTCCTACATACCTGGAATAATCCTCTCCTCTGCCAAGTCCTTCCATGAAACTCACTTCAAGCAATTTCTCTTATGTCCCTTAACTAAACTTCCCTCCAGTGTCTTTTGTCTTTGATAGCTCTTAAATTGTTTAGTGTGGTATGTTTCTCAGCACTTGTAATTTATTTTGTAACCTGTATTGTAAAGGATGTGGAAGACATGCAAGTCTGGATTTTTCAGTAGTTGTCCTAAATTAGGACAAGACTAGTCTTCTAGAGAAATTGACACAAAGATTAAGAACTTTTCATACGAAATATGGATTTTTTGGTACACTTATTTAGATTACAAAATCCTTAAATTTACTCTAATTTCTGTTCCATTTGGGGACAAAGAATATATACTCCAAGTACTTACTACAAGATATGACTGCTTTCTCATCCAATAAGCTACTGATTACAGATCCAAAGAACCATGAAGATAGCAAACTTCACTGTTTGATATTACCTCGGTATTGATATAGGTCTATGGAACCTTACCCATTCGGTTGCACAGCATTCCACTAGCACTTCAAATACCTATAACGAAATCTTCTGGAATAAAATACAATGGTAAAACCAGAATTTTATAAACAGATGAGAATACCTTGTTCAATCTGACTATAGTGTTTTAAAACCTAGGTTTTTTGTCAAAAAGCATCCTCTTGCAAAAACCTGAGAGAATGTAGTCTCTCAGAACTGTGCAGAAGGGTTGGAGAGTCTGAACTGCATGGTAGTGGGACGATGGAATTTGGAGGGGTGGGTGCTGAAAAGCTAGCATACTTATTGGATGAGAGTTAAGATGGTGGTGTATTCTCTATGATTAAGGCCACGTTTATGTCATGAGGTCATGGAATCCGTGACCTCCAGAGACCTCCGTAACATTTTCTGCTTCAGCTCCAGGGGCTGCGGGACTGGAGCTGGGTTCCAGCAACAGGCGACAGCCTCCTGAGCGGGAGGGCCCTCCAGCAAGTGGCTGTGTGTGTCCCATTTTCTCTTTGGAAATATGGTCAACCTGCAGCTCCCAGCTGCTGTGGGTGGAGGAGCCCCCCCATGGCAGCTTCCATCCACTGGTGGAGAAGGGGGAACCACACAGCTCCCAGCAACCACGGTGGCGGAGGACACTATGAAGCAGCAGCAGCAGCCGCCGCCTTAGGTGTTGGATCTCCCCACTCCCCATTTTGTCAGAGTTATTTTTAGTAAAAGTCAAGGACAGGTCATGGCTTCCATGAATTTTTGTTTATTGCTTGTGACTTACTAAAAATAACCATGACAAAAATCTTAGCCTTCTCTATGATGTATGGTGATTGTGCTAGCAGCAAAGTGTTTGAATGGAAGAGTAGAGCATGCACTATTGGTTGCTTTAAATCTTCATTTCCTCTTTTTAGTTTGTATTAGCTCTGTGTAGACCAACCATAATTGACAATACTGTGTTTGTGTATTTATAGAAATACAGCTTTCCACTACTTCGGTTACAAGATACTGGAGTCAATGCAGCAATTACTGTGCAAAACTCTATGCCTGAATTCTGCAGAAGATCAGATGAGATAGTCATAATGGTCCCTTGTGGGCTTAGAATCTATGAAAGCTGGAATTTACATTTGTATAAAACACTGGTTTCTAGGCATACCTGTTTTTGCTACAGCAGCTAGTAAAAAAAAAAATCAAGTTGGAATTTGGTAGTAAGGAAAGATACTGCACTACTCTGGTTAGTGCTGTAAGGTCTGAAGTCACCAGGACTAGAAACACGATATACACCCAACTGAAGATCTAGAATCTACTTTCCAGTGGTATTCTGTAGCATTGTTTCTAGCTCTGTTAGCTAGATACTTGGACCTTAAAATTGTCATTGGTCCCTCAGATCTGCAGGGGCTTCCATGGCACTGATTCAGGACTGAATAGAATCAGTACTGCTCCACTGGGTACAGCTCTTGCTCAGACTCAGGAGCCCTGGGTTCTAGCCATAACTGGGCCACAGACCTCCTGTATGACCTTGGGCAAGTTATTGCATCTCTTCTGCCCTTATCTCTCACCCTACTTAGATTTTAAGATCTTTGGGACAGGGCCATGTTTTACTACATGTATGTATATTGCTTACCACAATGAGCCCTGATCTTGGTTGAGGGGGACAGGTCTCTAGGCACTACCATAACACAGACAGTGTCACCACTAAGTTTTACCTACATGTCAAAGCAGTTATATGTATTCTGTTCTCCAGAGAAAGGAGAAAACCTCACAGAAACAGGTTTAGTTCCTCTAAGTTAGTGCAGTGCTCCTCTTTCTACCTAGCCACAGTCTGAAAGTGACCTATCAAAAAATGCAGGGCTTCGGAGCTGTGCTCCGGCTCTGCTCCAGCTCCAGGCAAAAACCTGCAGCTCCACTGCTCCGGAGCTACTCTGCGCTTCAGCTCCAGGCTCCGCTCCAAACCCCTGAAAAAATGGCTACCATGATCATCATATCCTACCATCCTGGTGCCATATTTTACTTTAAACCCCAGCTCTCAAAAAATGTCTATTATGTGCATTCACTCTCTCAATACAAACAGTGTGATTTAACAATACTTCCCTGAAAAATGACAAACATATGGGAGTCACGAGCCTACAGTAAAAAGAAAAGGAGTACTTGTGGCACCTTAGAGACTAACCAATTTATTTGAGCATAAGCTTTCGTGAGCTACAGCTCACTTCATCGGATATGAAGTGAGCTGTAGCTCACGAAAGCTTATGCTCAAATAAATTGGTTAGTCTCTAAGGTGCCACAAGTACTCCTTTTCTTTTTGCGAATACAGACTAACACGGCTGTTACTCTGAAACCTGAGCCTACAGTAGTCACTTCCAATAGTATGAAACAAGCTCCAAAGCTACTCCTGACCTTGTGATTCCTGAATTACATGAAGACCACTGTCCTGGTGTCATTTTTCTACAAACCCAGCTAGAAGCTATACCCCCATCCTGTTCCATCAAACTGAAAACAAATGAAATAACAATTAAATAGAACATAGTATGCATGTCAGTAATCTTTAAGTATAAGCATCTGCAACACAGCAAGAGCACGTCAAAACCATCTGTAATCAATTAGTGGTATAACTGGCACTAAGTGGTTTTTGTAACAAGTTCAGCACATTTTTTGCACCACAAACAAGCAGAATATACAGATAGAACAACTGTTAGGCAGCTGTGCACATATTATGATGGCAAAAATTTTACTGTTTCTGAAAACTGAACTCTTACTTTTAGCCAGCTAAGGAAATTATTAGGGCTGTCGATTAATTGCAGTTAACTCACACAATTAATTCAAAAAAAATTGCGATAAAAAAATGCAATTAATCGCAGTTTTAATCGCACTGTTAAATAGAATACCAATTGAAATTTATTAACGATTTTTGGATTTCTACATTTTCAAATATATTGATTTAAATTATAACAGTGTACAGTGCTCACTTTACATTTTTATTACAAATATTTGCACTGTAAAAATAATTAACAAAAGAAATAGTATTTTTCATTTCACCTCATACAAGTACATAATGCAAACTCCTTATGGTGAAAGTGCAACTTACAAATAGAGATTTGTTTTGTTACATAACTGCACTCAAAAAAACAAAACAATGTAAAACTTTAGAGCCTACAAGTCCACTCAGTCCTACTTCTTATTCAGCCAATCGCTAAGACAAACAAGCTTGTTTATATGTACGGGAGATAATGCTGCCAGCTTTTTATTTACAATGTCACCTGAAAGTGAGAACAGACATACACATGGCACTTCTGTAGTCAGCACTGAAAGATATTTACATGCTAGATATGCTAAACATTCATATGCCCCTTCGTGCTTCGGCCACCATTCCAGAGGATGCGCTTCCATGCTGATGATGCTCATTAAAAAAATAATTTGTTAATTAAATTTTGACTGAATGCCTCGGGGGAGAATAGTATGCCTCCTGCTCTGTTTTACCCACATTCTGCCATGTATTTCATATTATAGCAGTCTCGGATGATGACCCAGCAATGTTGTTAGTTTTAAGAACACTTTCACTGCAGATCTGACAAAATGCAAAAAAGGTACCAATGTGAGATTTCTAAAGAGCTACAGCACTCAACCCCAGGCTTAAAAATCTGAAGTACCTTCCAAAATCTGAGAGATGAGGTGTGGAGCATGCTTTCAGAAGTCTTAAAAGATCAGTACTCCGATGCAGAAACTACAAAACACGAACCATCAAAAAAGAAAATCAACCTTCTGCTGGTGCATCTGACTCAGATGATGAAAGTGAACATGCATCAGTCTGCACTGCTCTGGATCATTATCGAGCAGAACTAGTCATCAGCATGGACTGGAATGGTGGTTGACGATGAAGGGACATATGAATCTTTAGCACATCTGGCACGTAAACGTCTTGCGACACCAGCTACAACAATGCCATGCGAACATCTGTTCTCACTTTCAGGTGACATTGTAAACAAAAAGCGGGCAGCATTATCTCCTGCAAATGTATACAAACTTGTTTGAGTAACTGGCTGAACAAGGAGGACTAAGTGGACTTATAGGCTCTAAAGTTTTACATTATTTTTGAATGCAGTTATTTTTTGTACATAAAAGTTGAACTTAAACAGATTGCACTATAGTACTTGTATTAGGAGAATTGAAAAATACTATTTCTTCTGTTTTTTACAGCACAAATATTTGTAATAAAAAAGCAAAGGGATCACTGTACACTTTGCATTCTGTGTTGTAACTGAAATCAATATATTTGAAAATGCAGAAAACATCCAAAAATATTTAAATAAATGGTATTCTATTATTAACAGTAAGATTAATTTCAATTATTCACGCGATTAATTTTTTATTCGCTTGACAACCCTAGTAATTATGCCTCTTAATCATTATAGAATCATGATTAAGAACTGTAGTAGAGACAGAGCCTTAAACGTCTTATTTCTCCCAATACCTGAACAATGCTACCCATGCTATGATTAGGACATGGCATTGTCATACAGAGGTATCAAAAGGAGATGTGCGGGAATAAACTAATATATTAAAAAAAAAAATCACCAGGTCTAAATGGTATGCATTAATAAGCTCTGACTATACTTAATGAAGTGGCTGAGCTACTAACAAATGGGCACATATTAAAGTCCGCTACTACGCCAGGGGATAGCAAGTGGTCTGCCTATGTCTAAAAGGCGCCAGGAGCGATCCCTGAGAATTAGATCAATGACCTTTATTTCAGTACAAGGCAAAATGAAAAATTAGATTAAAAATAGAACAAACTGTGATACGACAGGGGATACACCAGTACAGCCTCTCTAAAATAAAGATGTTCCTTAATAATCTATTAGGATTCTTTAAACATATCAACTAAATAGCTGATTCAAAAACTCTAACAGAAGCTATTAAGAAAGCTAGTCATGGAATATAAGGTAAAATACTAACATATTACAAACTGCTTAAGACAAAAAGGAGGAATATATGGCCAATTTTCAACATAGCAAAACCCTGAGTAGAGTGCCCTACAGGGCTCCAAGCCATGACTTTTCTCCCTCCCAGTCATTCACAAGACATGCCTGTGGAAGCTATAGCAATTGTATTTTAACTGTCTTTAATACATTATCAATGTTCCTCTCCCACAGCTCCTCTCCCTCCTGTACTTGCTGCCAAGCCATATAGTTATTTTTGTTCCTACTCCCCTGGAGATCCTGCCCAGCTCCTTTGTCCCTTGGAAAGTCCCCTCCTTCCAGGAGTGCAGATCCAGCTGTGGCAACAGCTCCTAATAAGGCTGCTTTTATAGGCCTCCAGGTTCTCATTTGACACAAGTAGATGGAACATCTTTAATAGCTAGGAAGAAGAGGAACATCATCGTTATCAGCCAGCACCCTACTAACTACAGTTTGAGAACCACTGGCTAACAATTTTAATATTTTGATCAAATAAGGGAAGAAAGGAAATTGAGGACTTTCAATGCTCCATTCAGAGACAATTGCGTATCATAAGGACTACACACAGTTTTACCAAGAACATTTAAGTAGCAGCAGCACAGTGAAGCTCCCTTACTTTTCACAACAGTTACTGCTTTTCTGGTCTTTGACCCCACACCACACTGGCCACAGTGAACTGCTTAACTAGATCCACAGTGGCTAGATTTCAAGCAGCCAACCCAACAAAAACAGAATTGTAGATAAAGTGCTTTCCTAACTTTCACTCTCAGTAAGTTTTCTTCTTATAATGCAGCAAGGAAGACAGAATTAGAAGCTTTTAAGCTTTTTATGGGGACTGGCAAAATAGAAATATTTGGTTGTGCACAATTTTTACTAGTGAATTTGCCCAATTATGCCTTTTCCATTTGTGGGTCTCGATGGTCTGAAGCTCCCTGGAATGGATGCTAGAATCAATATTCAAAAAAGTATAAGGGATCTTTGACAATAAATTTAACATTTAAATTGTAGAAAAGTTACTGTATTAGGCACCTTAAACTTCCATATATTCAAGAACAATAATATAAAAAGATACAATTTCATAGAATCCAGCAATGAACAGCGGCTCCTCACTGTTGGCAATCTTGCCAATAAGTGAAGTGAAATTGCAGTCTTTATATTAAACTTCGTTAAACTAACCAAGACCTCTTAACCCTGGTCAGGAGTAATTTTGGCCAAGACTGCTGATGAAGTCAAACGTCAGAGACCAGTACTAGCAATATCCACTCCCCTATCAGTTATTTCTGACCAAATTGCCCTTGTGATCCTCCAAGGGAAACAGGAGCAGAATCAGATAACTTAGCACTTCCTCTGTCTCAATGCATCAGCTGGGCATGGACAGGGCAAGTGGCCTCATTAACATTAAAAAAATTTTAACTGCATGAGTCAAGTTCCATGAATGTTTACAGGAAACATTTTTATCACTTTATCCCTCACAAAAGCTCTGCCCTGCAGAAGCAATGTGAGAGTATTTCTTTTAGTATTAAGATATCTGGAATCAATTGTACAATCTGTGTAAAAATCTCTTTATCAGACCTAACCAGCACAGTACTAAAATCCATATGTGCCAAGAAAAAACTTCTTTTGAAAGGATTAAAAGCATCTATACCTTCCAGTGATTGGTATTAGCCAGTGGTTTAAGAGATGTACAACTTGAAAAATAGAATAAAAAGATTCAAGTAATTTAGTTTAGCATCCATGTTAGTACCAACTGTCTGGGTTAAAAGTTTCAAAACTATGAAAAGTTGCTTTTAAATTGTGGATGTCAACAGCTTTGCAGCATTACATATCTTTTTCAAATAAAGAACATTATATGTAGGGACCTCAAGCTACCCAGAATACTTCAGCTACAGCAAATGGCCAGCATCACAGAGAGAAAAGATTCATCTCCCGAGACATTTGTTATGTTACAAGCCAAAGAAAAAATGAAAAACTAAGCTGTAACAAAAATTTTAGAGAATGGGTTTCATTATTTCTGCTACTTGTCTTTACTACTATACTGCTGTACAATTAGGTCAGTTTATCAAATAATGGGCCATCATGTGCCAATGTTTAGCACATGTTTATACTATACAGTACTTGAGGCAAATGAAAATGGATCACAAAGATGGAGGGAGTTTATTTGTAATGGGGTGGATTAGGCCCTAAAGCCTCCTGCCGGACGCTTCATGGCCCTGCCGTCCCCCGCCCCAGAAAAGGACAGTGGAAAGGTCATCTAACCTGCCTAGAGCACCTGTGTGAGATGCAGTCAGTCATGAAAGAGGCTGCAGGGAGCAGCCAATCAGGTCTCAGCAGGCTCATATAAAAAGGAGCTGCAGGGACAGAGTGAGTTCAGGCTGCTGGTAGGGACTGAGGGAGCAAGAGGTGCTCTGGGCTGGCTGCAGGAGCTGTAAGGGCTGAACCGAGACTGACCCAGCTGGCAAGCCAGGGTCAGAGGACTAAAGGACAGGCAAAGAGCCTCCAGGGAGGAAGTCCTGGGAGTGCTGCTCCACCCCAGAGCAGGAACCTTTCCACATAAGCTGGCCAAGTAGCGTACAGAGATAGGCCCTGTTAGTCAGACTGAGGATTGAGCCTAGGGAGGGCAACAGAAACATTGCCAACAGAGGGGTACAGTGATGGGCCCAATTGGACTTTTAAAGGACTGAGCCTGGGGAAGGCTGCAGGACATTTTGGAAGTGATTTGTTTATTTTTAACTTGAATTGTGTGTGACTTGGCTGGAAGGCTGAGTCACCAAAACCCCCCTGACAAGCACAGCAACCAACAGGGTGGCACTGTGAGCAGAGGGGAAAAAAAACTGAGGAAAAAACTGTAGGCACACACTCAGCAAGGGGGTGCTCACGAGATGTAAGTGCATCCCTTTGCTGTATTCCATTAATTACCACTGAACAAAGCTGGTTTTGCCTTGGACAGACAAAAATAGCAGTTTTTCTTTGTCCTTATAGGGTGTACAATGCTTCTAGAAGCTAACTTTATTAAGATGAACAGAGATCTCAACATCTTTGAAGATAAGTACATAACCCATGACTGTAGTGTCACTTAAGAATGATAAATTCTCTGAAAACAGATGATTAGGGTAGTGGCTCTTAATCTATGGTAAATAAACTAAGGGCTCATCTAGATGATTAGTTGGTGCATGGCAAGCTGGGGTGTAAATCTACAACATACTAGAATGCTGCACATTAACTGTGTATTAACATGTGTATGCTGCTACCATGCACTAGAAGTACCCTAGTGTGCTTTGATCTATTCCTATTTCAAAGTGCCATCACTTTCATCTAGTCAACCCCTTAGACAGCAGAGAAATAAAAAAAAAACAGAACAGAAAAGTCCTGGAAAAGACAAAGCTAGATTTGCTCCAGAACCAAACAGAAATGGCCTGGGAGTATTTAACCATTATAAAAGCTTTTCAACTGCAGCTGTAGATACTAACACTTCTAACAAGAATAAGAACTCTGATGCCTAGAAGGCAGGGAGTGAAAGTACTACCATGAAAGAATGGAACAGACAGCAATGCCACATTTTCAACTTCATATAATGAATTCATGACATGTGGTGACAAACAATTAAAATTCAAAGGACTCTTTGGCTATTTCTACACTGCAATGTAAGCCCAGGGTTAGCAGAACTCTTCTTAACAGACCCTGGATTTGTTAACCGGGCTTGAGATTTTACACTCATTTGTAACCCAAAGTTAGTAATTGTTGTATCCTGGGTCATAACCTGGGCCTCCAGCATCTACACTGCATTATGCAGGTCTGACTGAGTCCAACCACCCATATCCCAGATTTCCTAGCACCTTCCCAAAATGTGCCTGCTGTAACCCTTTGTTCATGATGCAGTGTCAGAAAACTTTACTGTCCACCAAACTTGACTGTTCAGAGGACAAAGTCATCCTCTGGGATGCTTTTGATGGCCTCCCAGAGCATAAGTCCAGAGGGTTAACACTTACACAACAAAGCAATAGGGCTTGAACCCTGGGTCCTGGTTTGACTCACGCTCACACCCTCCACTTTACTAAGATGAACAGAGACCTGGGATCCTCTATCTGAGGCCTTAGTTACCGGGATTTGTGTGTAGCTGGAAGGGGATTAGTCTTGAGCCTGAGTTCAAACCTTGGGCTTACACTGCACTGTAGACATATGTTTAGAGCAGTGGTTTTCAATGTTTTTAGGATTGCATACCCCTTTCCAAATAATGTAGTACACCACGTACCCCCATCTGAGATAGGGTCATAATATACTTATGATTAGATCGCCAAGTCTTACTAAATAAAATGTGTTTTCTGCCATTACAGGATTTTTATCATGTACCCCCCGATAAGCACTCACATACCGTAGTCTGAAAACTATTGCCTTAGAGTATAGTAGAACCTCCAACAGTGGAGAGCAAATGAGAGGCAAAGAACAGGATTCATTTGTGGAGATGGAAGCTGCAGGAACTCCAGATTCACCACCTACCCCACTCCTCCTCCTCCTCCACATGTGCTCACATGTTTGCAGGTAAAGAGACTGGCCAAAACAGGAACAGGAAGACAAGGAGAGGTTGCTTTCAAGAAGTTGCCTTTGTAGTTGACTGCATGAACAGTTCACATATGCAAAACTGCAGACTCAGCATCATCCTGGGCATCTCTGCTGCCACAGCACTCACCTCAACTTTGGACAACACAAATGAATGCCCGCACCACAACCCAAAACAGTCTTCTGGTAAATGGTAGAGTCAGAAAAATCATGTAATAAACATGGAAAAGAGAAGCAGGGAAAAAAGGGAGAGAAGCAACTGGGTCAAGAGATGAGTTATCTAAGAGGAGCTCCAACAGATGTTGAGAACCAGTGAGTTATAGAATCACAACTTAACCATAATGGAGCAAACAGGGAAATGACGAGAGTGTAGGCACAATAGTGAACAGCTTATAGTTTTGTGGCAGCACAGTCATTCAAGATTTTCTTCTTTAGAAATAGGCACAGCAGTGTAAATGTTGTATCACCTTCCATCATTACAATCCACTGCATAAAAGTCAAAATTGAATTACTTATTAACATTATGCCTAAAAGTAAAAGTGCTCTAAAATCATGGTGTGTTAACATTTATGACAGTTTTTGCATAAAACTGCCTGTTGATGCAACCTTGTGTTCTGCGATGCTTGTATCATGATGCTGCTCCAGTTTATGACTCTACAGCTCCAGTAAAGTCCCTCTAAGCTAAGGCCTCGTCTACATTACAAAGTTAGGTCAGCCTAACTACATCTCTCAGCCTTGGTCTACACTAGGAGTTTAGGTCGAATTTAGCAGCATTAAATCGATGTAAACCTGCACCCGTCAACACGATAAAGCCCTTTTTTTCGACTTAAAGGGCTCTTAAAATCAATTTCCTTAATCCACCTCTGACAAGTGGATTAGCGCTTAAATCGGCCTTGCCAGGTCAAATTTGGGGTACTGTGGACGCAATTAGACGGTATTAGCCTCCGGGAGCTATCCCAGAGCTATACCGCTCTGGACAGCACTCTCAACTCTGATGCACTGGACAGGTAGACAGGAAAAGGCCTGCAAACTTTTTAATTTCAATTTCCTGTTTGCATGGTCACCTGCAGCTTGCCACGCTGGCCAAAGCTCATCAGCAGAGGGGACCATGGAGTCCCAGAATCGCAGAAGAGCTCCAGCATGGACCGAACGGGAGGTACGGGATCTGATCGCTGTTTGGGGAGAGGAATCCGTGCTATCAGAACTCCGTTCCAGTTTTCAAAATGCCAAAACATTTGTCAAAATCTCCCAGGGCATGAAGGACAGAGGCCATAACAGGGACCCGAAGCAATGCCGCATGAAACTGAAGGAGCTGAGGCAAGCCTACCAGAAAACCAGAGAGGCGAACGGCCGCTCCGGATCAGAGCCCCAAACATGCCGCTTTTATGATGAGCTGCATGCCATTTTAGGGGGTTCAACCACCACTACCCCAGCCGTGTTGTTTGACTCCTTCAATGGAGATGGAGGTAACACAGAAGCAGGTTTTGGAGACGAGGCAGATGATGAAGTTGTAGATAGCTCACAGCAAGCAAACGGAGAAACCGGTTTTCCCGACATCCAGAAACTGTCTCTCACCCTGGACCTGGAGCCAGTACCCCCCGAACCCACCCAAGGCTGCCTCCCGGACCCGCCAGGCGGAGAAGGGACCTCTGGTGAGTGTACCTTTTAAAATACTATACATGGTTTAAAAGCAAGCATGTGAAAGGATTAATTTGCCTTGGCATTTGCGGCTCTCCTGGATGTACTCCCAAAGCCTTTGCAAAAGGTTTCTGGGGAGGGCAGCTTATTCCGTCCACCATGGCAGGACACTTTACCACACCAGGCCAGTAGCACATACTCAGGAATCATCGTAGAACAAAGCATTGCAGTGTATGTTTGCTGGCCTTCAAACAACATCCGTTCTTTATCTCTCTGTGTTATCCTCAGCAGCGTGATATCATTCATGGTCACCTGGTTGAAATAGGGTGCTTTTCTTAAGGGGACATTCAGAGGTGGCCGTTCCTGCTGGGCTGTTTGCCTGTGGCTGAACAGAAATGTTCCCCGCTCTTAGCCACGGGGAGGAGGGAGGGGAGAGGGGCTAGCCACGTAGTGGGGGGAGGCAAAATGCGACCTTGGAACGAAAGCACATGTGCTGTGTATGTAATGTTAACAGCAAGGTTTACCGTGAAAGTGTACCCATTGTTCTAGAAAATGTCTTTTTTTCCTCCACCAGCTGCATGTGTTTCAATGATCACAGAATCTTCTCCTTCCCAGAGGCCAGTGAAGATTAGAAGGCGAAAAAAACGCACTCGTGATGAAATGTTCTCTGAGCTCATGGTGTCCTCCCACACTGACATAGCACAGACGACTGCGTGGAGGCAGACAATGTCAGAGTGCACGAAAGCATAATATGACCGGGAGGAGAGGTGGCGGGCTGAAGAGAGAGCTGAAGCTCAAATGTGGCGGCAGTGTGATGAGAGGAGGCAGGATTCAATGCTGAGGCTGCTGGAGGATCAAACCAATATGCTCCAGCGTATGGTTGAGCTGCAGGAAAGGCAGCAGGAGCACAGACCTCCGCTACAGCCCCTGTGTAACCAACCGCCCTCCTCCCCAAGTTCCATAGCCTCCTCACCCAGGCGCCCAAGAACTCGGTGGAGGGGCCTCCGGCCACCTGGCCACTCCACCCAGGAGGATTGTCCAAGGAACAGAAGGCTGGCATTCAATAAGTTTTAAAGTTTGAAACATTTAAAGTGCTGTGTGGCCTTGTCCTTCCCTCCTCCACCACCCCTCCCAGGTTACCTTGGCAGTTATCCCTCTATTTGTGTGATGAATGAATAAAGAATGCATGAATGTGAAGCAACAATGACTTTATTGCCTCTGCAAGTGGTGATCGAAGGGAGGAGGGAAGGGTGGTTAGTTTACAGCGAAGTAGCGTGAACCAAGGGGCGGGGGGTTTCATCATGGAGAAACAAACAGAACTTTCACACCATAGCCTGTCCAGTCATGAAACTGGTTTTCAAAGCTTCTCTGATGCGCACCGCACCCTCTTGTGCTCTTCTAACCGCCCTGGTGTTGGGCTGTGCGAAACCAGAGGCCAGGCGATTTGCCTCAACCTCCCACCCCGCCATAAACGTCTCCCCCTTACTCTCACAAATATTATGGAGCGCACAGCAAGCAGTAGTAACAGTGGGAATATTGGTTTCGCTGAGGTCTAACTGAGTCAATAAACTGCGCCAGCGCGCTTTTAAACGTCCAAATGAACATTCTACCACCATTCTGCATTTGCTCAGCCTGTAGTTGAACAGCTCCTGACTACTGTCCAGGCTGCCTGTGTACGGCTTCATAAGCCATGGCATTAAGGGGTAGGCTGGGTCCCTAAGGATACATATAGGCATTTCAACATCCCCAACCGTTATTTTCTGGTCTGGGAATAAAGTCCCTTCCTGCAGCTTTTGAAACAGACAAGAGTTCCTGAAGATGGGAGCGTCATGTACCTTTTCCGGCCATCCCACGTTGATGTTGGTGAAACGTCCCTTGTGTGATCCACCAGTGCTTGCAGCACTATTGAAAAGTACCCCTTGCGGTTTATGTACTCGCTGGCTTGGTGCTCCGGTGCCAAGATAGGGATATGGGTTCTGTCTATGGCCCCACCACAGTTAGGGAATCCCATTGCAGCAAAGCCATCCACTAGGACCTGCACATATCCCAGCGTCACTACCCTTGATATCAGCAGATCTTTGATTGCGTTGGCTACTTGCATCACAGAAGCCCCCACAGTAAATTTGCCCACTCCAAATTGATTCCCAACTAACCAGTAGCTGACTGGCGTTGCAAGCTTCCACAGGGCTATTGCCACTCGCTTCTCAACTGTGAGGGCTGCTCTCATCTTGGTATTCTTGCACCTCAGGGCAAGGGAAAGCAAGTCACAAAGTTCCATGCGAAAGTTTTGCAACCACTGGGAATCGTCCCAGACCTGCAACACTACATGGTCCCACCAGTCTTGTGCTCGCCAGGCCCAGAATTGGCATTCCACGGCATGAACCTGCCACATTAGCACCATGATGCCTGCATTGCCAGGGACCATGCTTTGAGAGAAGTCTGTGTCCATGTCCTCATCACTCATGTTACCGCGCTGATGTCGCCTACTCACCCGGTATCACTTTGCCAGGTTCCGGTGCTGCATATACTGCTGGATAACGTGCGTGGTGTTTAATGTGCTCCTAATTGCCAAAGTGATCTGAGCGGGCTCAATGCTTGCCGTGGTATGGCGTCTGCACAGAAAAAAGGCGCGGAACGATTGTCTGCCGTTGCCCTGATGGAGGGAGGGGCGACTGACGACATGGCTTACAGGGTTGGCTTTCAGGGAATTAAAATCAACAAAGGGGGTGGCTTTGCAAGCAACTGAATGGCCCCCACAAGGATATAACTCAAAACTGGGTTCGGCAGGCTGTTGATTTTACAGAGGGAAGGAGAAATGGAGGAGAAAATGAATACAAAACAAATCTGGTCTATTTCCTGTTTTGAGCCACTTCATCTATCTTTATACATCTTGCTGGCAGCAGACTGTGCAGTACGATCGCTAGCCGTCATCATCTCCTGGGTGCTCAGCAGAAGACGGTGCAGTGTGACGACTAGCCATCATCTTCTGCTGGCTGGAGGTTAAAAGACCGTGCACTGCTGGTAGGACTGAATCGCCACGAGACGAAACTTAAAAGGGAAATGACCTGGCTGAGTCACACCCATGTTTAACCAGGCGCCCGATTAAAAGAGCACCCAGGACAACGATGACGACAGCTGCCAGTCATACTGCACTGTCTGCTGCCAAAAGGCAATTAACTGCTGCTGTGTAGCAATGCAGCACCACGTCTGCCAGCACCCAGGAGACATACGGTGACGGTTAGCTGAGTGGGCTCCATGCTTGCCATGGTATGGCTTCTGCACAGGTAACTCAAGAAAAAAAAAGGCGCAAAACGATTGTCTGCCTTTGCTTTCACGGAGGGAGGGAGGGAGGGAACGGGGGCCTGACGATATGTACCCAGAACCACCCGCGACAATGTTTTAGCCCCATCAGGCACTGGGATTTCCACCCAGAATTCAGATGGGCGGTGGAGACTGCGGGAACTGTGGGATAGCCACCCACAGTGCAGCCTCCGGAAGTCAACGGTTGCCTCAGTACTGTGGACACACTCCGTCAACTACATGCACTTAGAGTACTTGTGTAGGGACACACACAATCAACTGTATAAAACCACTTTCTACAAAACCGACTTCTATAAATTCGACCTAATTTCTTAGTGTAGACATACCCTCAGGGCTGCAAAAGCCCTAACAGACATCGCTAGGTCAAAGGAAGATTTCTTCTATGTAGATTAGGCTATTGCCTCTTGGAGAGGTGGATTTACTATAGCAACAGAAGAACCCCTGTCAATGCAGTAAGTGTCTACACAACAGCTGTGCTGCTGTAGCAGCATTTCCAATGTAAATCTGATCTCAATACTGCAAAGGTTGAGGTATCACAGAATTTTCAAGACTGAATATTTAGAAGTTGCCTGTTACCAACGTAAGATGTCAGGTTATCAGCATGGCAGCACAGTTCCGGTATTTTACCTACTGTTTCGGTATTTTACCTACAGAGGATAGGTAAAATACCGGAACTGTGCTGCCATGCTGATAACCTGACATCTTACGTTGGTAACAGGCAACTTCTAAATATTCAGTCTTGAAAATTCTATGATGCGGTGTAGAAGTTCCCCATTTTCCCCCTTCTTTTCCTTCATATCTACCACCACCAGTTTAAATCCCATCTTTGTCTTAAAGCAACCAGACTTGTTTTACAGTCAACTTCGTTAAATAGCCACTCTGTTTCAGATACAAAAACATTTGATACTACAAGAGTACTAAAGGGACCAGCACTTACAAATTTGAAATATTGAGGACAGGAATGCCAACTGGCTAATATCACAGGAACACCTGGGGTGCCCATTCCCAAAAATTATGAAATGCTAGTTCTGAAGAGCAGTACTTTGTAAATATCAAACAGTATGGTTGGCAGAGATGTATTTATTGAATATATTAATTACTTTCAAATATATGCAATACAGGTCCAAAAGATGTTTGTGCAGCCATGTCAAGAGATTTTTGAACAGTTTTCCTTACTTGTGGAAAGGCCGTCATCACTACTTAAAAAATAAGCATCTGCAGCCTTCATACAGTGAATTACAGCCAAATTCTTCACAAGACCAAGAGACACTTGCATCTTCAAGCTATATCTACTACAGCTAAATTATTTCCTGCTGATCCTCTAACGATTAGTTGAAAACTGAAGATATAAAAAGGGAATTCTGAAGGTACCTAGTTTACCCTATATGGCATTTTGTTTTACACTTCACTTAAGCCAGTAAAACTAAACTGGTTTCTTTTAGTCATTTTTGTTAATTCTAATTCACTAATCTTATAATTATAACTAGTATAAAGGAAATATTTGAACAGTAATGCACTAGTAATGTTTCTTTAAACAAGTTTAATAAAATTAGCCATCAAAATATTGGTCCTAACCTACCTGACAGCATCCTTTCAAACCACAAGTCAGAAACACCCCATGAATTAATTGGCCTTTTAACCTGTTAGACTGTGTTGAGGTTTACTATTTGTTTTGGACACAACTATACAATGGTAATCAAGCTTTTAAAATATTGATAGAGATATATTTGAACACATTGTAAAACCACATTGAACACTAAGTTTTTTTGTACTTCTAGTACCAGTTACAGTGATATAGTTTAGTCATTTTTAAAGGGAGAGAGCACCAGATTAGGTTACTTAAAAATTTCTATTTTGTGATTTCTACTGTAGCTTCTTAAAAATAAAATTTTTGTTTATGGTGCCCCCCCCCTTAGATTTTCATTGTTCAGACTATGCTCTTGTACACTAGTATAGAATTGCAATGTTTGGGCTCCAGACACCATGTAGGAATTTTTTTAAAAATTCTATCGGAAAAAGTTTTAAAAATATGAATAGTTTAGACAAGGCCTTATTGTACACCTCAATTCCACCACACAGGTATTCAACATGGACTACATCTCCTGAATTAAGGCTGTCGGCGTAGTTGATATTTACTAAGATTCTCCTTTCTAAACAGTCTATATCAGTGGTCCTCAACCAGAGAGCACGCAGACCCTTCCAGGGAGCACATCAACTCATCTAAATATTTGCCTAGTTATGCAACAGGCTACATTAAAAGCACTAGCAAAGTCAGTACAAACTAAAATTTCATACAACAACTTGTTTATATGATACACTAATAGAAGTACAATATTTATATTCCATTGATTTATTTTATTACATGGTAAAAATGAGAAAGTAATCAATTTTTCAGTAATAGTGCAGTGTGACACTTTTGTATTTATGTCTGATTTTGTAAGCAAGTAGTTTTTAAGTGAGATGAAACTTAGGATATGCAAGACAAATCAGACTCCTTACAGGGGTATAGAAGTCTGGAAAAGTTGAAAGACACTGGTCTACATTGTTAGCTGAGACAGTAGTCTCAAATTCGGAGTTTACCCAACTGTAGTCTTCCATATCAGCAATGAAATGGTTTCTCTTAATCCACAAAAATGTATCCACACATACACCATATCAGTTAACCTACACCCAGTAAATCTCATCATACTTGCATCAATACAGTTTTCCTATAGCTCCTGATTTAATTTTTGAAGATTTCACTTTTTCTATTTAACAGAAATAGAGCTGAAGTGTGAGGATTTTGCTATTTCTGGAATCTGTCATTAAAGAAGAAATTTAGCCCTATACCAAATTGAGATCTGGATGACAGGCTCTGAAATCTTTATGAACACAAGACTATTCTCTTTTTTAGATGACAGGTGCATGGAGACAAAGGTTCTTAATAGGAGGAAGCAGTGTATGGGGTTAGAGCTTGCCAAAGATGTCTCTGTACATTTTACAAGGTTAGTAATTTCATCCATATGAACACTATTAATGCATGCAGTAGTTTAGATGTAGAATAAATCTTTTCCGCCCACCCCATACCCCAACCAAACTTCTGGGCAAGTAATACTACAGATAATGCTTTGAAACTAGTTTGCTTCACTATTACTTTTAATTGGAGCATGCCCATTGAGGGTTTTGGTTTGTAACATTCCCAATAATATTTCATTCTTTATGTCTGAAAGCATTTTATGTCAAAATTTTTGATTTTCTGTTTTTTGCTTGATTTTGAAACAGACTGGAATGTATTTTGCGCTTTAACTTTGATTTTGACATAGCCCTTTCTACTTCTGGAAGAGTGAGATAAATTGAAAATTTGTAAAACAGTTTCAGAATACTGCTCAGTTCTATTCCCCTTAACCCTACCCCACAAAATGTTTCCTTAACCAACTTACGTGGGTCAGTTTGAACTGTACACTACATGAGATTCATAAGATATACTATACGCATGTGGTAGAAGCACTCCTTGAGTAGACTTTAATTGGTGAACACAATTCACCAAGATCTGTACAAGCTACCTGATAAGCTGACTGAAAAACTAGCTTTCAAATACCACTTTTTCTGATGTATATAGAACCTTACATTTAATTAGAATGAAATATGCAATAAGGTGGAGCATTCTGCAGGTTCATATATTTGCTTCATATTTTTGAAGAGCTTCTGTAACAACATTTTAGTATCAACACACTATATTCAATATCTGTCAAATAAAGAAGGTGCCTATTTTTACATTTGTTTCTCAAGTTAATAGTACCAGAATTAACAAAACCATGCACTGGCAGGCACTGAAACACTTCCTTTTGTTTTCCTCCTATGTCTCTCAGAGCCTCTTCTCCCCGCACCAGCCAAAAGAACTTTACCCAATGCACTTCTGCCCTGGCCTACAATTTTGCTACTCTTTTAATAGTGAAGAGAAAGTCCTAGAGATTTTTAGGCCAGAAGTGACCATCATGATCACCGTGTCTGACATCCAACAGTGCACAGGCCATAACGTTCACCCAGTAATTCATGTGTTGCTTCTTATTCAGCTATATCATACCTTTTAGAAAGATATCCAATCTTAAAGACTCAAACTGAAGAATCCACCACATCTCCATGTCAATTGTTCCAGAACAGCCCATATTAAATGTTTAGACACTGGTTAACTGACAGATTGCAAAAAGTAATTGTAAATGGAGAACAGTCACCCGATAATTCTTGGTCCAATGCTATTCAACAGCAATCAATGACCTGGAGTACAGAATTGCTATTAAGTTTTGCAGATGACAAAAACTGGAGGAGTAAACAATGGGGACAGGAGTTATGTTGACTGATCTGGATCACTTTCTAAATGTATTCATTTGAACAACATGCATTTTAATATAGTCAAATGTAAAGTTATATGTCTAGAAACAAAGGATGTAAGTCACGCTTACAAGATTGGGGAGTATCCTGGGAATCCAGTGACAGCGGAAAGTACTTCAGGGAAATGACAGCCAACTGAATAGGAGTTCCCAATGTAATGCTGCAGCTAAGAGGGAGAACATAATCCTTTGTCGTATAAGTAGGGGAATGTCAAGCAACAGCAGGGAAGACTTATTACCTCTGGATAAGGTATTAATGGGACCATTACTGAAATCCTGCCTCCAGTTCAAGTGTTCATGCTTCAAAGAGGATGTTGCAAAAGGTTCAGAAGACAGCTACAAAAATTATTCAAGTTCTGGAAAATATACCATATTATAGTGAGACTTAAGAAACTCAATTTAGTTCATCTAACGAACAACCTGACCATGATCTACAACAGGGGTTGGCAACCTGCAGCATGCGTGCCAAAGGCAGCACACGAGCTGATTTTTAGTGGCACACTGCTGCCAGCCAGGGGACCGGCAGATGGAACCCCGAACTGGCAGCGGGCTGAGAGGCTCAGTGCGCTGCCGGTCTGAGGTTCTGGTCGCCAGCCCCTGCCAGCCGGTGTCCCGGCCACCGGCACCACTCAGCCCGCTGCCAGTCTGGGGTTCTGTTGGGGGGGCCCCTGTAAATATAAAATTTATTACTGGCACGCAAAACCTTAAATTAATGAAGACTTGGCACGCCACTTCTCAAAGGTTGCCAACCCCTGATCTACAAGTTTCTACATGGGAAAGGGATTTCAAGTAGTAGGTGGCTCTTTAATCTGCCAGAGAGGCATAATACGATCCCGTGGTGGGAAGTTGCAGCTTGACAAAAACTTTGCACTTTATTTTCAGTTTGAATTTAACAGAGAGGGAATTAGCCATTGGAACAACTTCCCTGGGGATGTAATAAATTCTCCTTCACTTTAAGTCTTTAGATCACAACTGGATATCTTCCTAAAAGTATGCTATAGCTCAAACTACAGCCTTGATGCAGAAATTAATAGGTGATGTACTTTGCTTTATGTTATACAAGTCAATCTAGATCAATGGTTCTCTACCTGAAGCCCACCAGCCACTTGTGGCCCAATCAGCACAGAGCTGCGGCCCACGTGACAGCCTCAGGGCCATACAGGTAGCACTGGATGCGGCTCACAATGGTAAATAGGTTGAGAACCACTGGTCTAGATAATCGTGATGAAGTGGAGCTTCATGAATTAAAACAAGCCCAGGCAAAACTCTCCAGGAGCAGAGGGGCAGTTCATACCTCATCAGGGCATGTATGGGACAAACCCAGCCCAGCCTCACAGAAAAAAGGACACCGGCCTAGGCAGCAAAAAAAGGACCTGTTGGACTCTCAAGTGAGAGTCACCCCCCCCCCTTCCCTTGGTCAGTTTGGGACTACGATGAGGTAATGCTCACCTTAACTCTGAAAGGGGGAGTGGAACCAAGAGGGAAGAAAGAACATGACAAAAGGGAGAAACATTTGCCATGCTCTCTCTTCCACCTCCATCTACAGACACCACCACCAAGTGACTGAAGCACTGATCAAAGGGGAGAGCCTGGCTGAAGGGCAACTGTCAGCCTGTGGTGAGAAGCATCTAAATTTGTAAGGCACTGAAAGTGCTGATGTCAGCTTAAAATGCATTTTGCTTTTATTTCATCTGACCAAATCTGACTTCTTGTGCTTTGACTTATAATCACTTAAAATCTATCATTGGTAGTTAATACATTTGTTTATTCTACCTGAAGCAGTGCATTTGAAGCATGTCAGAGACTCCCCTTGGGATAACAAGCCTAGTACATATCAATTTTCTTTGTTAAATTGACAAAACCATATAAGCTTGCAGCGTCCAGTGGGCATAACTGGACACTGCAAGATGGAGGTTTCTAGAGTTGTGTCTGGGACTGGAGATATTGGCTAGTGTCATTCGGTTGCACAATCCAAGCAGCGGTTGGCCAAAAGCGCTCACTTGTGTAGCTGGAAGAAGCTTACATATTAGAGGCTACACGTGAACAGCCTGGAGTGTCATGTACACAGCAGAGCAGAGTAAGGTTGGCCCCCAGAGTCAAGGATTGGAGTAACCTAGCAGATCACTGGTCCAGATAACACCAGGGGAATGTCACACCACCACCACTAGTCCCAAACAGAAGAATCCAAGTGCTAGAATTCAGTAAAACCTGCTCCGTAAGCATGGTAAATACACAGATACTCTAGCCCAGAGTTTGGTGCAACAGTGAAAGAACTGTGGAATTCTGTCCCAGGATAGGTGAGGGTGCACTCAGACACCAAGAGGGGACAGATGTAGCTAGCCCTACAAACATGACAGTCATAACAGTTTTAATCTACAAGCATAGGAAACTTTAGGAAAGTAGTCAATTACGTCAATTTTTGCAATATAGGACAATATTTCTCTAGGATTTATGAGATGCCAGCCCAAACTCATTTTCATCTGTGACCAAAGCTATGGATTTGAACTGAGAAAAACCTGCATCAAAAATCTGATTAGAAAAGGATAGTTAGCTGAAAGTTTCCATATTATAAACAGAATATTTGTTCATTAAACTTTAGCATAACAACAGGGCTAACAAAAAATATTCCACTGATTTCCCCCCACCCCAAATAGGCAATTATCCTTACTTTACAAGATTTTAAAAGCTAGGAATTAGACAAAAATCTTTGTCTTTTGTAGGCGACTAATCTGAGGAATTGTCACAGATTGAAGTGTCATTACAGGAGGTTTTGGAATTAATTGAGAAATTTAACAGTAACAAGTCACCGGGACCAGATGGCATTCACCCAAGAGTTCTGAGAGAACTCAAATGTGAAATTGCGGAACTATTAACTATGGTTTGTAACCTGTCCTTTAAATCAGCTACTGTACCCAATGATGGAAAATAGCTAATGTAACGCCAATATTTAAGAAGGGCTCTAGAGGTGATCCTGGCAATTACAGACCAGTAAGTCTAACATCAGTACCGGGCAAATTAGTTGAAACAATAGTAAAGAATAAAATTGTCAGACTCATAGAAGAACATAAACTGCTGCACAAAAGTCAACATAGCTTCTGTAAAGGGAGATCATCTATTAGAGTTCTTTGAGAGGGTCAACAAAGATGTGGACAAGGGGGATCCAGTGGACATAGTGTACTTAGATTTCCAGAAAGCCTTTGACAAGGTCCCTCACCAAAGGCTCTTATGTAAATTAAGTCATCATGGGATAAGAGGGAAGATCCTTTCATGGATTGAGAACTGGTTAAAAGACAGGGAACAAAGGGTAGGAATAAATGGTAAATTTTCAGAATGGAGAGGGGTAACTAGTGGTCTTCTCCAAGGGTCAGTCCTAGGATCAATCCTATTCAACCTATTCATAAATGATCTGGAGAAAGGGGTAAACAGTGAGGTAGCAAAGTTTGCAGACGATACTAAACTGCTCAAGATAGTTAAGACCAAAGCAGACTGTGAAGAACTTCAAAAAGATCTCACAAAACTAAGTGAGTGGGCAACAAAATGGCAAATGAAATTTAATGTGGATAAATGTAAAGTAATGCACATTTGAAAAAATAACCCCAATTATACATACAATATGATGGGGGCTAATTTAGCTACAGCTAATCAGGAGAAAGATCTTGGAGTCATCGTGGATAGTTCTCTGAAGATGATCACGCAGTGTGCAGCAGCAGTCAAAAAAGCAAACGGGATGTTCGGAATCATTAAAAAAGGGATAGAGAAAAAGACAGAATATCTTATTGCCCTTATATAAATCCATGGTATGCCCACATCTTGAATACTGCGTACAGATGTGGTCCCCTCATCTCCAAAACGATATACTGGCATTAGAAAAAGTTCAGAAAAGGGCAACTAAAATGATTAGGGGTTTGGAACAGGTCCCATATGAGGAGAGATTAAAGAGGCTAGGCCTTTTCAGCTTGGAAAAAAGGAGATGGGGCGGGGGGGATATGACAGAGGTATAAAAAAATCATGAGTGGTGTGGAGAAAGTGAATAAGGAAAAGCTGTTTACTTGTTCCCATAATATAAGAACTAGGGGCCACCAAATGAAATTAATGGGCAGAAGGTTTAAAACAAAGAAAAGGAAGTTCTTCTTCACACAGTGCACAGTCAACCTGTGGAACTCCTTGCCTGAGGAGGTTGTGAAGGCTAGGACTATAATAGGGTTTAAAAGAGAACTTGATAAATTCATGGAGGTTAAGTCCATTAATGGCTATTAGCCAGGATGGGTAAGAAATGGTGTCCTTAGCCTCTGTTTGTCACAGGGTGGAGATGGATGGCAGGAGAGATCACTTGATCATTACTTGTTAGGTTCACTCCTTCTGGGGCACCTGGCATTGGCCACTGTTGGAAGACAGGATACTGGGCTGGATGGACCTTTGGTCTGACCCAGTATGGCCATTCTTATGTTCTTATCTGCTAACATCTTCCATAATTCAGTGAAAAAACACAAACTCCCCACCATCTGATCCCACTGGATTGGAGATGAGACTACAACATTCAGTGATTTTTACAGTCCGACAGAAAGACGATGAGAAGGTAACTCCCCACATTGCACAGTCAATAGGCTTTGATAGACTTAAGCCTCCAACAGCCTAATATATCTGGAATGAACAGCAATTAAGCCCTGGTCTACACTACGAGTTTAGGTCAAATTTAGCAGCATTTGATCGATTTAACCCTGCACCTGTCCACACGATGAAGCCATTTTCGTCAACTTAAAGGACTCAAAACAGATTTCTGTACTCCTCCCCAATGAGGGGATTAGCGCTGAAATTGACATTGCTGGGTCGAATTTGGGGTAGTGTGGATGCAATTCAATGGTATTGGCCTCTGGGAGCTACCCAGAGTGCTCCATTGTGACCGCTCTGGTCAGCGCTTTGAACTCTGATGCACTAGCCAGGTACACAGGAAAATCCCTGGGAACTTTTCAATTTCATTTCCTGTTTGGTCAGCGTGGCAAACTCAGCAGTACAGGTGACCATGCAGTCCCCCCAGAATCGTAGAGCATAGAATGTTTCTACGTGCCCCCTATCATCTCCATCCCTAAGGTTATCGCAGATTAGAAGGCGAAAAAAATGCACTCGCAAGGACGTGTTTTCCGAGCTCATGCAGTCCTCCCGCACTGATAGGGCACAGCTTAATGCATGGAGGCATTCAGTGGCAGAGGCCAGGAAAGAATTGCTGTGTTTGCTTAACAGCGAAAGTATCATGCCTTGCTAGTGATCCTGCCAGAGCCAGGTCACTGCATCAGCCTTGGGCGGGGACATGACTGCTTTCTGAGCAGGAAGGCCATAGATATAGACATTACATTAGGTAGCTTCTGCAGCTAGAGAAAACATTCCTGTGCATTCGGCAAAGTTTGTGGCAAAAAAAGAAGCCCTATGACACAAACTATTAATATACAACCACACGTTACATAAAATATAATAGGGACCACGCAAGGGATACATTCAAGTTGGGTTTCTGTAGTGTAGTGGTTATCATGTTCATCTAACACGTGAAAGGTCCCTGGTTCGAAACCGGGTGGAAACAGGTCACTGTTCCTTTTTCTGACTCCCCTCCTGCCTTTTTAGTCTTAAAACAGACCGCACTGTGAAATTTTACTTTGAATTATATCAATTATGAGTTAAATAATATGGAAGTGGTCTCTAAGTTATAGTCCTGGGTTCCTTACCCTTTCAGCTCCTCTGATAAATTAACATTTTTGTTAAGGGTGGGGGAAAATTTTCATGAAGTCTTTTATAGGGACTAAATGCTATCTAGGACTCTAAAATAATCTTAACGTGGCCCACAGAGTGCAATCCTTTGTTATGGATTTGTCATTCCACAAGTTGAACTGCTCCTTACTACTGTCCAGGCTTCATGAGCCATGGGAGCAAGGGGCAGGCTGGGGTAGGTGCGACCATGCGGTGCTGCAGGCTGGGAGAGCAGCCTGAGGCAGAAACCTCCAGCTTGCATGATATTCCAGGCAGGACTGAATCTTCATGAGACGAAACTTGAAGAGAACGACTTGGAGTCACTCCCATTCGGTGCTCTAAGAAGAGGGTAGCCATGTCTGTCCAGATGCCCCTGATCGACCTCACCGAGGTCTGCCAGGAGCACCCAGGAGATGTACGACTATCAGTCCTACTGCACTGTCTGCCGTGAAGGCAAGGAGCTGCTGCTGTGTAGTAATGTAGTACCGCGTCTGCCAGAAGCGCCCAGGAGATATACAGTGACAGTGAGCTGAGCGGGCTCCATGCTTGCTGTGGTATAGCAAGCATGGCAGCAGGGTGAGCGGGGCCGGCGGCCAGGACCCCGGCTGGCAGGAGGCAGCGGATGGAGCCCCAGACCGGCAGCAGGCTGAGCAGCTCAGCCCGCTGCTGGTCTGGGGCTCCGTCCACTGGCTGAGCAGCTCAGCCTGCTGCCTGCCTGGGGTTCCGATCATCCAGGCAGGCAACGGGCTGAGCGGGGATGGTGGACAGGACCCCGGAAAAAAGGGCGCGAAATGATTGTCTGCTGTTGCTTTCACGGAGGGAGGGAGGGGACATGAACCCAAAACCACCCGCGACAAAGTTTTTGCCCTATCAGGTATTGGGAGCTTAACCTAGAATTCCAATGGGCAGCGGAGACCACGAAAACTGTGGGATAGCTACCCACAGTGCACCACTCTAAGTTGATGCTAGCCAAATAGTGAGGACACACACCGTCAACTTAATGCACTTAGTGTGGAAATACACAATCGACTGTATAGACTTCTATAAAATCGACTTAATTTTGTAGTGTAGACATACCCTTAGTTGCATCTTTTCAGAAAGCAGGTCAGCTCCAGAAAATAGCCACAAGCCTACCAATCTTGCAAGTTACACTCAGACTAGAACAAAATGTACATGCACAGTGTCAAGATGAGGTAGTAATCCAGCATTGTTCTCTGGATTAAATATTTTGCTGGTGCAGTGTGAACCTGCCTCACTTACAGCCAGCAGAATATTTCAACCCCAGCCATAATTAGACAAACTTTGAAACCAGGGTGAACTGCTCTAGACAGACAAAGCTGCAATTCTAGCAGTTGGTCCAATAGAGCTACATAGATATTGACCCCAGTTGCTGTGATCAAGGCAGATCCCCACATTAGAGAAGAAATAATAGCTTTTTAAGGTATTTGGTCATAGTCCTCAGACTGGTGTTTGAAAACTCAGCACTAGACTCAGGAAACAATGAGGTGAAATTTACAAGACATATTACACCATTTAGCACAGTGAGCAGGGCAGATCACATTGTGAGAGATTTCTTTTTTTGGTTACATTATCAATATAAGACTTTCAAAAACTAAACTTGAACAATACTACTGTGTTACTTGGTTTTAGAAAAATCCACGTCAAATAAATTAAAGGAAATGAAGGGAGAAAGTTAGATGGAAGACTGCATTAGTGTGCCCATGAAGCTAGACTAAAGTAAATGAGACTTCATTCCTTTTTTTGTGTTACTAATGTTATTACTGAAACTCATCCTACAATGCAACTGTGCTTAAGTAGGGTGTAGCTTTCAATATCAAACTGAATGAGGCAAATAAAGGGAACTTGCTGGAGATGAAGTCGGCAGAACTGGGGAAACATCAGTTGCTTTTAAATTAGATAGCATGATGAAAACCCTAATTCACAGAACGTGCACACAGTTTTGTAACCCGCTGGCAAAGTGGGTTACATTTCCCTCTACAGATGGGTGCACAGATGTTATGTCTACACTTTGAGCTCAGGGTGCAACTCCCAGCTCAAGGAGACACACTCACATTAGCTCTCAGACTTAGCATGCTACAAACAGAATGTATCCTATGGAAGCACAAGGAGCAGGATGGGCTAGCAGCCCCAAGTGCATACCCACCTGAGACCCTATGCATTTATTCAGAGCAGCTAGCGTCCCACCACTACGGTTACATTAGTTTTACCATGCTATCTTGATGAACGCTAGAGGGAACTGCACTCCCAGCTTGAAGTGTATATATACACCCATATAGGATAAACAGCCTGCTTCTACTACCAGAAGGAAATGGGTCCATACTACAGGTCTGCAGGTTCAAATCCTGCTTATGCCCATCTCCTCCACAAAATGGGGAATTTTTATGTAAGTCTCTCTATAAAATGACCCCTAAGTGTAAAGACCTTGGAATAATAGTAATTGTTAGTAATTTTATATTGAAAACACTTTAAAAAATGAATTAGGATGTTGTGTTAAACATTTTAGTGTATTTTTAATTGTTTGTATTGTTAGTGAGCTGTCCCTTTAAGACCACTGTGAGCTACTTAATTGTACAGTGTGAGGAAAGCTTTGCCCATATGTCCAGAGAAGAGAGAAGAAGAGAGGAGAAGAGAAGATCCTGTGTGTGTAAGCTCCAAAAAGAAAGACCAGAATTTAGAAGCTTGTCTTAGCCCTGGTCTACATTTGCGGGGGGGGGGGGGGGGGTGTGTGTTAAGGGAATCGATCTAAATACGCAACTTCAGCTATGTGAATAACATAGCTGAAGTCGACGTACTTAGATAGACTTACCATGGTGTCTCCACTGCGGTAAGTCGACTGCTGCCGCTCCCCCATCAACTCTACCTGTGCCTCTCGCAGCGCTGGAGTACAGGAGTTGACAGGAGCACGCTCGGGGGTCAATTTATTGCATCTAGACTAGATGCGATAAATCGATCCCCGCTGGATCAATCGCTGCCCGCCAAGTAGGGAAGACATACCCTAATTCTTGAAGAAGAAACATTAGCACTTATCAGGGAGCTGGATCCCTCAACAAGTTATAGCCTTTCTCCTGGAGATCACCAATCCAGACCAACTCAGAAGGGATTCAAAGTTGCTCCCATCTATAGGGTATTTGGTGGGTCTCAATTCTACCTCCTCAGTCAAACTTTATCCCATGTCACCACACTTAGTAATAACTGGCAGATTCAGACAGGTAAAGTCCTGCAAGGGCCACAGAGACTGAACTGACCCTAAAACGAAGTTGCCCTGCCAGCACCACCAAGTTGTAGGAAGTTTGTCCTGCTGCCGAGTGTTTTCTATTTTACCAAGGCTGTCAAAACAACTCCTTTCACAAGCAGTAAAGGCACACTTTGAAGATTAAGTGTCTATGGCTATATGCAAATTTACCAATATGCAAGTTAGGTCATTAATTTTCATAAATTTGCCACATACGGAGCTACACAAAACCTGGTATCTATACTTCAGAAGAAGGTGACAGTTTCCTCCTAGAAACCCAGCTAATTCTTTTACATACTGAATATTTTCAAGAAATCCCCCACCACTGCACCACCAAGTGGCAGCAATAATAGAATCACTACAGCAGACTGGTGGCCACTATGTGTACTATCATACAGACCTGCTCAGAATTAGAGGGCAGTAGAGTAAAAATTGCAATCAGCTGGTCTGTACCAATGCTTACCTCATTACTGCTACTGGTAGAATTGCACAAGTATGAAGTTTCCCCGAAAGCTGCTGTGTTAAGGAATCTTAGGTCCTAAAATAAAAACACTATTTTTGACTCTTGCTAAATTCTAGGACTAGGTAATCTTGTGACAATGAATACCACATAAGTTTTAAAACTTATTTCCTTTTATTATTATTTTTAAACTTTCTCCTTGTCTGAGTTGAGAGGCAACATTTATTTATATAAGCAGGACTTAAAACAAGGTCTATAGCACTTTCATATCAGAAATTTTAGATTGAAAAATGTTACTAATTTACAACTCTGATTCCCCAGGGTCTCCAGCATTCAAGAACCAAACCACTTGGTCGGATGGTCCTAACCTCTATGTCAGTTAAGTCAGGGATTGTCAAGATTTTTCTTTCCGAGCACCCCCCTCAACATGCTATAAAAACTCCAGAGTGGAGAGGGGAGACTCAGGGCTCCAGGCCTGGAGGAACCCTTGGGCATAGGCATAGTTGGGGGGGGGAGGGGAGGAAGCGGCCAAGGGCCAGTGGGACTCAGGCCAACTCCTCATAGCTAGGTCCAAGGAGAGTGTGCCACTTCCACCCCCGACTCACCTCAGCAGGCTACCTAGCCCATCTGGGTTGTGGGAGGACGCAACTGAAAAAATATAACTCAAAGGGGACTCAGCTCAGAAAGTTTGAAAACCACTCACGGTGCAGGGAGAGGGGTAGCTAGGGGCTGTGTGCAGGGAGGGCTCCCCTGTGTTGGCAGCTCCCCGAGGGCTCTGCCATCCACAGAGCCAGGTCCCTCCCGCCCAGGTAGCTCATACTGGCTGCATAAGCAGTCAAAGGGGGCTGGGAGCTGAGGAGCAGCTGCAACCCCGGGCAGCAGCAGCAGAAGGGGGAATGCCACAGCTGCACACTCCATGGCACCAGCAGCCAGAGGAGCACCTGTCCCCCACTGCCTGGCTCTGGTGTCCCTCCGATAACCTGACCAGAGGCTTGCCTGAGGGAGCTGGGGTAGAGGAGGAGGTTGAGGGGCAGAGCTGTCCCCAGACTGCCCCACTCTGGGTAAGGCACTGCAGTTTGAGGGGGCAACACCTTTGTACTCACTCCCCCCAACTCTGCCCATGGGCTCAGGGCTTCAGTCCCTCACTGCTCCCGACTTCAGACAGGGAGGAAGAGGGGGACCACCAGGGCTCCTGGCTTCAGCCCCACAGGGAAATCGTGGTTCAGGGCACTGTGTTTCAGCTGTGGGGCCCTGCAGCCTCCTTGAAAGGGCTCGCGGACCCCCGGTGGAGAACCAATGAGTTACGCCATAACTGCAGCAGAGTGAGTTTCCTACATACCTTAACCTGATGATGCAGTATTTCAGGAATTTTACATAGTTAAATATGCACACTTAAATTTATTGGATAAAAAAGCTTTAGCTGACATGACTCAAACTAATCACAAGAGTAAACTTGCATGCAGGTTTCACAATTAGTCATGACTCAAGTAATTTCTCCCATTTGTGATCCAAAAAACAGATCTTAAAAGCATCAGGATAGATCTTATGACTTTTGTATTCATTAACCATGATCTGCAAAGGTTTACTGAAATAAGAGAACCCTTATATGTTAACATTTGTTCAAGTCACCCAAATTAAAAAAACAAGAAACTTACAAGTTAATTCCTTGAAGTTTGCATTTTGTACACACCTTTTTATGCTCACAAAATAGAAATATCAAAGACCCCATACACACACTAATCATAGAACAGTAGTCAGAGTTCCTAGAAGCCTGAGTTTTTTCCTCATACCACACTCTGGGTTGTCTTCATTTCAGAAGCAACTCAGATGACTGGCACCCAGATCTGAGCAGCCATACCCAAATTCTGCATCCTGAATTGACTGGACTTCTGGGCTCCTATCCCATGGTTCTCTGTGTCACAATAACCTGAGCCACTCTGATTCTTTCCCAGTTAACTGTGGGAGAACTTGTCTGTCCTTTTGGGCACATACGGGAATTGTGGAAAGGCATCAAAGGACTATCAGCACTCAAATGATTTAACCTACATCCTTGCTAAAAATTCAGTGGGCAAGTTACCAACCCAAGTGAAAGGAGCACCTAACCTTTAACCAATGCCCCACGATGGGCCAGATAGCTCAGACCGAAAGCACTACTCAACTCAGGTGAGAGGATTTTGTGCGTGGACAGGAGAGAGGTTAGGGGCAACACTCAAATAAGAGCCTGAGTTAACTCTGTTGACTAAGACTTAAATATTGCTACCTCTCAGTACAGGCTAAGTAAGCAGTGACAGTCACTCAGGTTTCTCTAGGAGTTTGGGGTTCTGAACCATTGTTTAAAGTTAAGAATAATAAAGACAAGGGTTTTGACAGAGTGCATTTTCATGGGTGACGAGTCAAGCTGAAAACATGAATAAATTTAAAAAGCTTTGCAGGTTACCTTTAATGAGTATAAGGCATTGTCAGGACTACTGAAAAACTGAACAAGATATAGGAAACTCCCAACAATTCAAAAGATCCTTCTAAGTTTAAGTTTTCATTTTAAAGAGTCTCTAAGCTTTTACCGTTTCAAACTTTCCATTACAAACTTGGACACATCTCCGTCTTGCAAACATTTTCCAGTCCAGCAGCAAAGGTGTGACCCTTTACCACAGTCTGACTCACCTAAGAGGTGCTGCAACCTGAACCAGAATTTCAAATTAATGTTTTTAAGTGAAACTTAGAAAAATGAAACTGGCCTCAGTGTATTTTTTAAAATCAATTGCGTTCATACTCACTACATTCTTCGCTACCTCAGATGGGATTTTTACCTATCCATTCATTCTTTGAAGTGGGACAAAGATGTCTTAAGAAAACTGAGATCTATCCACTACCACATTATCCTGTGAATTTGTCCTTTGCTTAAATTGCTGCTCAAAAAGTTACAGCACCTGCACCTTCCCCCAGACACCTGGCAGATATATCTTTGTAATTCTCAAACTTTAGAACCACATCTGTAAAACTAAGCCCAGGTCTAAAGGTGGGTTTTCTGTTTCACTGTCCAAGCTAGCTTGCACTGGTACAAATCTAAGTACCTACTTTTGTGCCCAAGTATACGCTATTTTACACATTAAACACCATGCTGACTTAAGTAACTGAGTTATTATATAGTAATGCAGAATTAACTGGACAAGTTCAAGGTGACAGTCCTGGTTTTGGTTCCTATCTATAGCAAAAATAAACATGCTAGGGAAACATAGCTAGGATCCTACCAAATTCACAGTCCATTTTGATCATTTTCTCAGTCAGAGGGTTTTTTAATTGGTCAATTTCACATTTTCAGATGTTTACATCTGAAATTTCATGGTGTTGTAACCATGGGGGTCCCGACCCAAAAGGAGGCTTGCAAAGCTGATATGGCGGGGGGTGTCACGGGATTGCCACCCTCACTTCTGCGCTGCCTTCAGAAAGCAGCAGTTGTGGAGCTTCCCACAGCCAGGGGAGATTCCCGGAGGTGGAGGTGGGTCTGATCTCCCCTGTGCTGTGGGGAGCCTTCAGCTGCTGGGAGTCATGGAGCTTCCTGTAGCCAGGGGAGGTACACTGAGGTGGCTCTGATCTTCCCCCAAGAACGGCCTCCAGAGGAAGAGGAAGTCCCATCCCTCCCCAGCCCTTCAATAGCTAGATTTCACGGGGAGGTCGGATTTCACAGTCCACAGTGTGTTTTTCTTGGCCATGAGTTTGGAATGGCCCTAAACATAACATAATAGGGCTGCAACACTTGAGACTAATTCTGTTTTGCTTGGATCAAATCATGTTACAGCCTGGGAGTTTATCAAAGTATAAATTTCTAAATATTTAGCTTTAAAATACTTCAACTATGATAGGTTTCAGAGTAACAGCCGTGTTAGTCTGTATTCGCAAAAAGAAAAGGAGTACTTGTGGCACCTTAGAGACTAACCAATTTATTTGAGCATGAGCTTTCGTGAGCTACAGCTCACTTCATCGGATGCATACCGTGGAAACTGCAGCAGACTTTATATACACACAGAGATCATAAAACAATACCTCCTCCCACCTCACTGTCCTGCTGGTAATAGCTTATCTAAAGTGATGATCAAGTTGGGCCATTTCCAGCACAAATCCAGGTTTTCTCACCCTCCACCCCCCCACACACAAACTCACTCTCCTGCTGGTAATAGCTCATCCAAAGTGACCACTCTCCCTACAATGTGCATGATAATCAAGGTGGGCCATGTCCAGCACAAATCCAGGCTCTCTCACCCCACCTCACCCCTTTTTTTTTTTCCTTCTTTTTTTCCCGGGGACACACACACACACACACAAACTCGCTCTCCTGCTGGCAATAGCTCATCCAAACTGACCACTCTCCAAGTTTAAATCCAAGTTTAACCAGAACGTCTGGGGGGGGGGGGGGGTGTAGGAAAAAACAAGGGGAAATAGGCTACCTTGCATAATGACTTAGCCACTCCCAGTCTCTATTTAAGCCTAAATTAATAGCACCCAATTTGCAAATGAATTCCAATTCAGCAGTTTCTCGCTGGAGTTCATTTGCAAATTGGATACTATTAATTTAGGCTTAAATAGAGACTGGGAGTGGCTAAGTCATTATGCAAGGTAGCCTATTTCCCCTTGTTTTTTCCTACCCCCCTCCCCCCCCAGACGTTCTGGTTAAACTTGGATTTAAACTTGGAGAGTGGTCAGTTTGGATGAGTTATTGCCAGCAGGAGAGTGAGCTTGTGTGTGTGTCTGTCTCCCCGGGAAAAAAAGAAAAAAAAAAGGGGGGGGGCGGGGAGGGATGAGGTGAGAGCCTGGATTTGTGCTGGACATGGCCCACCTTGATTACCATGCACATTGTAGGGAGAGTGGTCACTTTGGATGAGCTATTACCAGCAGGAGAGTGAGTTTGTGTGTGTGTGTTTTTTGGAGGGGGGGTGAGAGAACCTGGATTTGTGCAGGAAATGGCCCACCTTGATTATCATGCACATTGTGTAGAGAGTTGTCACTTTGGATGGGCTATTACCAGCAGGAGAGTGAGTTTGTGTGTGGGGGGGTGGAGGGTGAGAAAACCTGGATTTGTGCTGGAAATGGCCCAACTTGATGATCACTTTAGATAAGCTATTACTAGCAGGACAGTGAGGTGGGAGGAGGTATTGTTTTATGATCTCTGTGTGTATATAAAGTCTGCTGCAGTTTCCACGGTATGCATCCGATGAAGTGAGCTGTAGCTCATGAAAGCTCATGCTCAAATAAATTGGTTAGTCTCTAAGGTGCCACAAGTACTCCTTTTCTTTTTTCAACTATGATAGTTTTCCTATAACTGGTACACTGTGTATGCAGAAGGAAACACTGGATTATTTAAGGGGCTCGCTAGACTTTGAAGAGGGATCAAAACTGTTAGAGAGAGAGAGAGAGAGACAGACAGACACGCACCCCACCACATTTACAGCCGCCATCATCTTTAATGTATTGTAAGGATGGCCAAAAAACATGCAAAGTTCTGACATATCTACAATCTTAGCTGTGGAGAAGGGAGAAAACTATTTCCCTGTTAGATGGGGGAAAATCAATAGCAGATACATTATTGTAAAATAAGTGTGCCTGCATTGTCTGATATCAGCAAATAAAAATGAAAAAATAAGAACTTTGAGCTATGACTCTTCACGCTAACACTTCTAAAAGATTTCTGACCATTGCTAATACAAGATCAGTTTCACTCACGCTAATATCAGTGGGAGCACTAGGCTGAAAAAAAATTCTGCTAGCCTTTTAAATACAGTCAGTAGGGTTAGAGGACAGTGATTAGAATGCCAGAAGCCCATCAGCTAGTACTTCTACCATTGCTACCACTGGTAGAGCTGAACCTGGGTTAACTATGGTGGGAAATGAGAAATTTTTGGCAAAATATCACCACCTTAATCAAACCAAGTCTACCTCCCTCATTATGAATATAATTAAATACAAACCCATTAGAGTTTCTAGATCAGCTGCAGTCACAGTAAAAAAAATGTGGAAACAATTAAAAGCGTGAAGCTACACGTTTCAAATGTTGCTTTTTGTGCAATTCTGACTTTCCCAATATGCAGCTAGAGTAATGAAGTATGAACTATCTGGGTTAGAAAATATTATGCAAAAATACAAAGGATAAACAACTAAAATATGATTATAAACTGTGTGTGTGTAAACAGGCAAAGCAGCAAATGCAATTAACACAAACATCTTGAAGTTTTAAAAACTATGATTCAACCTGAAAAATGTTTGCTTCATACAACAGCAGAAATTTATGAGAGTACAGATTGACATTAAATGCTTCCTTCACACCTAACACACATGGTGCACTCTGTAGAGTGTGCAATTGATGTATCATACTTCTGCTTCAAGTGCTAAAATTGATTAGCACCTCAAGATAGACATTGCCAATTGCTCCACTAAAAGAGAAGTTAGCTCTGAAACTTCCAAGACTTAATTAAAACCAAGTAGGCTCATTTTTGCCTTATGTATCCATGCCAGAGCTGTCTACAACGAACAACTGTTAACGCATTTCAGAAACTCTGTTCTCTACTGGCAGGTCTTATTGGCAAGTAACCACCATGATAGAGTCTACATTCCATTTGTTACTAAGATAAGAGTTATTTGATAACATGATGCCATGCACTACAAAAAAGGGCTATTACATCAAGGTGTTTACCTGTTGCTAAAGGCCAAGAGATAACTTGGGAGAATCTTACAAGACTTGCTGCAGTCATTTGTTATGCTTACAAAGCAGTTATTTTTCCATCTTTTGTCTAATGAATTAGAGGTCTCAGAGTTAAGCATTAGTTTGATTAGCTGTGGCTTTTCCAACAACAGCTTCAAGACAGAAAGGAATAGAGAAGGACTCAAACAGCTGACCCTGCATAGATGGGACTAAGATTAGAAGAAGAATTAGAGTTTATTATCTCTAACAGTCAAATGGATGCAGCAATCTGAGCCATTTTATGAACTGACTGCAACACAACAAAGTGTGTTGTACCCATATATCCTTGAGCACATTTGAGAGTTGCAATTGCTGGCTGCTAGCCTTCTCTAAGCAGAGCTCTGACTCAGCTGCTGTATCCATAAAGATTGATTTCAAGTTGGGGTGGGAGAAGGTTTTAAGATTAAAATTAAGATTATGATAGTACCTTGAGGCTCCAGTTGAGATCAGCACCCATTGTGCTAAATACTGTACAAACACAAAAGAAGAGGCAGTCTGCCATTAAGAACTTACTTTTGTCTTATATCTGAGTAGAAAAGACAGACAATGGAAGAAAGGATTATCCCCATTTTGCAGATTGAAGTTACTTTCTCCTAGGGCTTGTTTACACTTGAAATGCTACATTGTAGCGCTTCAGTGTAGATATTGACTACACAGACGGGAGGAGTTCTTCCATCAGCATAGGAAATCCATCTTCCTCAGAGGCGATGACTAGGTCGACAGAGTAGTAATTCTTTGATATCTAGTTTTGATGCACTCCAAAAAACTGTGCAGAGCAAATATTTAGATACATAAAACTTCAAACACAAAAACATGACGTTTCAGTGATCATGCCAGGCAGGGTGAATACGTCAGGCAGTTATTTTAAATCAAGGCTTATCCAACATATTCACGTTATGGCCAACATCTCATATGCAAACTCATGGACCACCTCTGTTCAGTCTCATGTGTGTCCAGCAACTGCTTACATGGCAAAATGGTATTAAGGAAGAATTTATTAATTTTTAGCTGTCAGTGCAAATTTATGGGCGTGAGGAAAAGCCATCCGTGACACCCTGACACTCTAATATTCACCACTGTCATGTAATTAGGGTATGTCTTATACAAAGTATGCCTTGTGAAGTGTAATTCTAAAAGTCCTGATCTGCTAGATAGTAATATCTAATTGGATTGTATGTGCTATTGTCGTACGTGAAGTTAGGCTATGTATGTGTTACTGAAACATGTTGCAAGGCTGAAAACACCCACAAGCAGCCTTTCAGGTATAACAGTAAAAAGGCCAAACAATGTTAATGGCTTATTGAGGAAATGCACACAAACACAAGGATTACCCCAGGAACTGTGTACAGCAGAAACCTCTCAGAGATAGAACTACACAATGGGAACTATTTGACCCAGGTCACAGCAGAATAGCTTTCCAGCAAGTGGGAAGATATAAAAGGGGGGAAATGACATCATGGGGGGACCTCACTCTCTCTACAAAAAAACATACCTGGAAACACCTGAGGAATAAAGACTGAACTGAGGGAATTGATGGTCCCCAGACTAAAGGAATTTCTAGCTTGTGTATGAAAACCTGGGAAACCCAAGCTGAAAAGCCAAGGCAGCGTATGCCCTAAGAATCTGCCAGTCTGTTTATCTCTCAGGGTGAGAATTTGCTAATTCATATCCTACCTATCAAGTATGTTAAGGTGAGTTTGTGGTTTTGTTTATTTACTAGGTAAACTGCTTTGATCTGTTTGCTATCACTTATAATCATTTTAAATCTATTCTTTTGTAGTTAATAAACTTATTTTATGTTTTAATCCAAACCAGTGTGCATTTGATTAAGGTGTCTGGGGAAAATCTCAGCTTGGTTACCACAAGTGTGCATAGTCCTCTTCATATTGAGGGAGAGGTAGACCGGGTGTTAAACCCATATACTGGCCAGAGCAGAATGGTACTGCTCTGAGATCTTAGGCTGGTGGTTAGATAGCCCGCATGTGACTGCAGCTGGGTGTGTCCCTACCTGCGTGAATGCTGATGGAAGTGAAAGCTTGGAGGGCTTTGCAACTTGTCGCATCAGAACAGCGTGAGAAGGAGCCCAGGCTGGTGGGTCAGAGGGCTCAGTGGTATCCCAGTTCCAGGTGGCACACCCAGGGGAACCTGTCACACTATCATTAGAAAGTAAAGCACCACTTTAGAGTTTGAGAATGTCTGTTTTAGATTATGGGGATATGTAAAAAGTGATTACAGTGTGTGTTATATTACCAATATTAATATAACTTGTAACAACTGGGTGGAGTTTTAACTGAGTATAGTTTCAGTGAACCATGTCCAATATAGGTCCAGTAGATGTGATTTTAAATTCATCCTGTACTTGGTTTCAGCCATATGGTTCATCCTAAAGTAATAGAAAGAAAATATCCCTGTGCTGTATATCAAAAAAGAATTCGGAATCATTTGCAAGCTACCTTGAGAATCAAAGATTTTTAAAGGTTACCTGCAACAAAATAAACCAGGTTTGTGGGGTTTTGCTTCTGCAATTATAAAAAGGTTGTTTTTCCCCCTTTTAAATAAATCAAGCATAACCAGCATTTTCTTCTTGCCTGAGAACATACTGGATGATTCAAAAATGAGCAATAAGCAGTACTGTTAATCGAATGGGCAAGATTGTTGAATCTTTAATGTTTACCACCAACTTAATTTAAAAAGTTTTGAACAGTCCAGAGAAAAATAAGTTCCCCTTACAATAAATTCTGGTTTCACTTCTTTGGTAGCTGTGTTGCCATAATCTTTCTAGTTTCTTCCAAAATGTTCTAGGATAGGTAAGATATGCATTTCTAATATTGGAAAAGCAGAAAGTTTGAAGAGGAAAAACTTTCCAGATCTCCTTTATGTACAATAAAGCAAAAAAAGGCAAAAGCCCAGTTTTGTTTATTCCTTTGCAGAATGCCTTTAAACAGTGTGGAGGTGGGAAAAGGCAAACAATGCCTGCTGTAGGTTTTTCACCACCGACCTACTAGTGGCAGAAGCTCAGGTGCACCCTTATTCACCAGAACCTCCTGACTTCTATGCAACAGCTCTTGGAAAAAATAGATCCCAGGCAAAGAGTCACTAAGCTAAAGTTAAGACTAGAAGCTCAGCCACATTATTCAAGACTTTGGAAGTGGCAAAATTGAATTTATAATGGAGTGAGTGTGCTGGTTTACACTGGTAACTTACATTGGCATAGCTACTTCTCTCAGGGTTTGAAAAATCCACATCCTGAGAGATGCAACTACGGCAACCTAACCCCCATGTAGGTAGTGCTAGGCCAAAGGAAGAAATCTTCCATCGACCTGCAGGAACTTTAGTAAGGGTCCCAAGACCCTACCCCTCCTGTCAGCATAGGCAGGGTCTACACTTAAACCACTATAGGTGTGCCGCAGTAGCAGTTTAAATGTAGACGTATCCTGACACTCAACTGTAACCAAGGAGGACTCTCAAGATAAAGAGTGAGCAACTCTACTGAGTTGAGAAAGAAAAGAGCTTCAAGAGTTTAGAAAATATGGAGAATCAAACCCTTGTAAAAAGGAGTTACGGCCATTTGTTTACTAGAGGGTGAGGAAGCAAAACCAGTTGCTTTTACAGATCAACAGATAGTTGCATTTTAGACCTAGAAAGGGATGATGTTTCGCCAATCCCTTACAAAAGGATGTTTCTAAGCTCATCATTATAAAGGGGACTCAACAACCATGACTCAGTTTTAATTTTATCAGATCTCAGGCTCTCTCTACACTGAAACCACTATAGCAGCACAACTGCACTGCTGTAGCACTTCAATGTAGCTACTCACTACAGTGACAAGAGGGGTTCTCCCATTGGCATAGGTAATTTACTTCCCTAAGAGGCAGCACCTAAATTGACGGAATAATAATGTTGATCCAGCAGTTAGTCAGTTTAACTACCTCACTCAGGCGTGTGGATTTTTCAACCCTGAGCAATGTAGCTGAGTCAATCTAACTTTTTAATGTTGACCTGACCTCAGATATTCAAGACAGACCCTTCCCCTACCATTTGTCTTTTAGACTATAAGTTCCTTCGGACAGGGGCCATGCTTTTTATGCTTGAAAAAGAACTAGAACATGGGAGGCACTGCTGAAAACAAGAATGATTAGTTTACTGTAAGCAAGAGTATTCTCTCTGCCCCACCCCCAATAGATATTAGCCCTTGTGCCCAGGGCCACAGGCAAAGCTTCTGCTATTCACAGAAAATTTAAAGAGGCTAGTACAGGTGAAGAAACACTGCTGTATCTGAAACTTCACATGCAAGATTAAGAAAGGTTCTCTATTTTGAAAGTCCTTGGCAAATAAGTGTCACAGGGAGTCAGTCAACTGCCAACAAAATGAAAAGGAGTACCTGTGGCACCTTAGAGACTAACACATTTATCTGAGCATGAGTTAGTCTCTAAGACGCCACAAGTACTCCTTTTCTTTTTGCAGATACAGACTAACACGGCTGCTACTCTGAAACCTGCCAGCAAAATGTTAGTTTTGTTCTACCATAAGGAATAAGTATGACACACAGAAGAAGGTTAAACAGCTGTTTCCTCTTAAGTAATTTTGCAATATTATACCTCATAGCATGTTCTGTACTTTGTTGCACTGTAGTTGAGGTGGAATTTAGGGCCAATACATTTGGCATTTCAGAACATGTACTATACTAGAGAGACTTTTTCCAGGTCTCTATCCAGCTTTCTTCCCTACAGCTGGAAGAGACCTTCGTTTTTCATGAGGGAACAATAAGGGTCATATTCGTCTGGCCTTTTTTTTTTTTTTTTAGTAACTATTGTTAACTGTAACTAAGGTTGCAAGTCTTTCATGGAGGTCGCGGAAATCACGGATTCCATGAGTTTCCAGGACCTCCATGATTTCTGCAGTGGCCAGTGCAGCTGACCCCAGGGCTGCAGGAGTAGGTGAGGTGGCCCCAGGAACAGCCGCACCGGCTGCTGCTCAGATGGTCCCATGCAGCTGTTCCTGGGCACTGCCCTGGAGCAGTGGTCTGGGAGCAGCAGCAGCGCCCCGGCCCACCACCCCACACCCAGAGCAGCAGCAGCAACAACAGAACCCCAGGCCGCACCCCACCCTGGCAGTGGCGGAACCCCAAGCCGTGCCCCCCCACAGAGACATGGATCAACTACACTGACAAAAAGAACCTATCAAAGTAGTAAGTGTCTATTATATAGCACTAGAATGACATAGCTGCAGCCCTACAGTTGTGCCTTTGTAATGCAGACATACCCTCAGCACTTCAGCATAGACACACTCTATGCCAATTGAAGGGGTTTTCCTGTCAGCATAGAAAATTCAACTCCCTGAGAAGCAGTAGCTAAGGCAATAGAATAATTTTTCCATCAACCTAGCACTGTATACACCAGGGGTTAGGTCAGGATAGCTACCTCTCTCAGGTGTTCAGATTTTTCATCCCCTTGAGACACACAGCTATGACAATGTAAATTCCCAGTGTAAACCAGCTCTTAGTTCACAGCAAGATGGCGTGTAACTCTACCCCCACACTAGCCTCCCACACACTAAGGGCTGGTCTGCACTGGGAACTTACAAAAATTCACACCCCTGAGAAATATAGCTATGCTGACCTAACCCACAATGTGGACAGCGCTAGATCAACAGAAAAATTTTTCTGTCGACCAAGCTATCCCTATTCAGAGAGGTGGATTACCTACACTGACAGGAGAATGCCTCCTGTCAGTGTGTGTCCAGTAATGTCTACACTGAAGAGCTGCCTAAGGGTATGTCTACATTACAAAGGCACAAATATGGTGCTGCAGCTGTGCTGCTGTTGCAGTTTAAGTGTAGACATACCCTAAGTGCCACATGGACCAGGCTGCTGCACACTAAAAGTTCTGTACTGCACTTTAATCAGGAGTAGATCAAAGTCCTCTAGCGACCTTTTAGCGGGTATCAATAGGGTCCACGTTGACACTTAGCGTGCGGCAAGTTAGTGTGGGATAGAGTTACAGCCCAGCTCACTACAAATTAAGTGTTTGTGTAGACAAGCCTTTAATCTTCATGTCATGGTAGCACATGACTTTCTAGACAATCATGAAAACCCACATGCCTGAAATTGGGCTCCTATATCCAAAGTTTTTGTTTTGTTTTTTTAGAAAGACTGTCATGCAATGTTTACGGGTACTGTAGGTGCCTGGGATGGGAACCAACAGCACAGCTCCCAACCACCACAATATCTATAGGAGCCAAGGAAAGCATTTAACCCTCTAAGGGTATGCGTACACTACAATAGCACAGTTATGGCACTGCAGCTGTCGTATAGATGCTTCTTACGTCCACAGAAGAGGTTTTCTGTTGATGTAGGAAATCCCCCTCTCCAAGAGGCAGTAGCTCAGTCAACAGAAGACTTCTTCTGTAGATCTAGCTGCATCTACAACAGGGGTTAGGTTGACCCAAATACGTAGCACAGAGCACAAAATTTTTCACAGCTCTGCATAATGTAGCTAGGTCCAGGGTGAATAAAAATCAAATTTTTTTTAATAAAATGCTTTGAGGAAAAAAACCTAAGATAAAGATATATTATAGCTCAAAGATATCTCAATGGAATATCAATTATACTTTCTAATTCTATAATATGAGAATATATTCATGTAATGTTTAAGAAAAGTTTTGTAAATGAGTTCCAATAGTTCATGGACTAGGGACCCAATCTTATGGGGTTCCAGGGGCTTCTGTATAGATTTAGGTTAATCTTTCTAGCTACCCAATGGGACTTAGTGCTCCATCTAGAAGATATCAGAGATGCTTAATTTTGCAGTTCTCAAACTGGGATTTGTGCCTCCAGAGATAATATGCTTGTTAACAGCAACAATGTTTTTAAATAAATCAATAACTAATATATAGTGGTGAGAAATAACAGACCTCAACCCTACTGTCCCTCTGCAAATTTGTGTACACAGAGTCAATCCCTTACCTCTCTAAAAGTGCAAAGTTTCAAAAAAAGTTCAATGAATAGAAGATTGTTGGAGCCGGAATAGATCTGGACAAAGAGAAGTCTAGTGATGGCAGTAGAAACAAAAGTGAAACTGTTTGAGCAGCACATTCCAGAAGTCTTGAGGTCTTTCTCAATGTAGCCTTCATTGATTTGAGATCTACCATACCATTCTCTCACTAAAAGGGAAAACCTATAATGGCAGCAGGCTGTAAAAGAGACCCAGTTTGGGAATAATTTAAATGAAGTTCATCTAGGTGTGGGTAAGACAGGTATGTGTGCAAAATGCAGACAGTGCAACAAAGAAATGCAAGGCCTGGTTGCCCAAATGAAACATGTTCCTTCTCAGGAGGAAGCTGCGTTGAAGATAATGAAAGGAACATGTCTGAACATGCAGGATCTTCAGGTTGGTAAACTTTTTTTTTTTTTTTTAATTTCATACTTCTTTCTTAAGGACTGCCTGTCTTCCTTCTGGACTAATTCTTGAATTCTCATGTTTGAGCAAAAAATATAGTTGTAACCCTGTGGTACTGTCATTTTAGATGCAGTTATGATAAAAAAAATAAATAGCTGAAATAGGCAGATCTTCCTTTTATAATTTCACCTTTAAAGTAGTACTGAGTGCCAGTGAATGCAATGAGTAATACTAAATAAACAGTATGGTAATAATTAAATAACTGCATTGACTTATTTTATTTAGGAGAATCCATCCTCAACATACAGGATTCTGAAAACTATCCACCTTCAAGATCACCATCATTTTCTCTAGTTTCAGAGTTATCTGCCAACGATAGTGTTTCAGTCACATCATGTATGTCACATAGCCACAGTATATCACCTGTAGCAAAAAAAAAAAAAAAAATCTCCATCATCCGGAAACAGAGATAAGTTTGTGATAAGAACCAGCAGATTACAAAAAGAGGTAATTGTTGAAAAAATTACCTGGTTTGTTTATGCAACAAACTCTCCTTTCCGTATGATTGAGAACCCACACTTCATTAACATGGTTCAGTCATTAAGACCGGGATACAGTCCACCCAACAAAGCAGATGTCGCAGGCAAATTGCTGGATAAAGTGTATGAAAGAGAAATTGAGCAGTGTGCAAAAGGTCTAGAGGGTGAAATTGTTAACCTGAGTCTTGATGGGTGAAGTAATGTCCACAATGATTCTGTTGTATGTGCTTATGTGACAACAGAAGGGAATATCTTCCTTACAGAAACAATTGATACATCAGGAAATGCACACACAGGAGAATACTTACAAGAAGTAGCAGTAAAAGCTATAACAAACTGTGGAAAAAAAATTCAAATGTCTCGTACGCAGCTTGGTCACAGACAATGCACCCAAGATGAGAAGAGAGTCCCAAGCTAATAACATACGGTTGCAGCGCTCATCTGATGCACCTCCTAGCCAAAGACTTCAGTGTTCCAGAAATAAAGACTAATGTTGTTGAAATTGCAAAATACTTCCGTAACAACCATTTTGCAGCAGCTGCTCTGAAAAAAGTGGAGGAACCAAGCTAACTCTCCCACAAGACGTGTGATGGAACTCAGTAGTGGACTGTGTTGAGCACTATATCAAGAACTGGCCTAATCTGATGACAGTTTGTGAACCAAAAATCGTGAAAAAAATAGATGGCACTGTCACAGCCAAAGTTCTCAACATTGGGCTTAAGAGAAACGTTGAACACATGCTGAGTATCCTGAAGCCTATTTCTGTAGCCTTGAACAAAATGCAGGGAAATAGCTGTTTTATTGATGATGCTGTTGAAATTTGGAAAGAACTGAATGAGATCTTAAAAAGAGAAATATGCAATGACAGAGTTAAACTACAAGCACTAAAAAAAAAAACACAAATGGGACAAGCACTATCTCCAGCTCATTTTCTTGCAAATATTCTCAATACTCAGTACCAGGGTCAAACCTTAACTGCTGAAGAAGAGGAGTTGGCTATGACATGGACATCCAGCAATCATCCCTCCATAATGCCAACTATAATAAACTTCAGAGCGAAGGGTGAACCATTCAAGAAATATATGCTAAGAAAGTCACACCAGTAAACTGGTGGAAGTCACTTAAGCACTTGGATTCAGAGACAGCTGATGTGATAATCTCACTTTGAACAGCAGTAGCTTCTTCTGCCGGTGTAGAAAGAATATTTTCTTCCTTTGAACTAATTCATTCCAAATTGAGAAACCGTTTGGGACCTGAAAAAGCAGGAGAGCTTGTTTTTCTTTTCCAGATTATGAACAAACAGGAAAATGAAGGTGAAGATGACCGAGTTAGCTGCAGAAGCCAATATTTTAAGTTTTTCGTGTTGACCTGGCTGACAGTCTATTTAATTTTTTGGTTTTTTTGTTGTTTTTTTAACTATTTCGTCATTTAACTATTTTAGTTAACAAAAACAAACCTAATTTTAAAAAACTTGAATGTTTAACTAAATTCAAAAATTCATATGCTTGTTTTGTTATATTATGTTTGCTGTTGAAGAAAAAAATCCAGAATACATAATGTTGTTTTAGTTAAATAAAAATTTAAATGTCTGTCTGGTGATGTTCTCCTCCTAATACAGCATGGTAAGAAAATCCTCCAAATGTTAATGATTAGCCTGTTGAATTGGAGATAGTTCACCTCCCAATGACTTCATAAATATCTGCTTCAATTATTTTTGGTAATTGAAATAACCAATCATTCATTTTCTGATATAGCTGTAAAACTAATCTGAAAAGTTTTCAAAATAAATCACTTTAAAAACCTACAGTGTGTACCTTCTAAAAATGAAGCCGACATCTATCTGAGTTGTGAAGAATATGTATTAAGGTTATAACAACCAACAAGAATGCACTTTTATGTAGAAATCCATGATTAAATCGAGTCTTCCTGACTAGTGATTTAAATCATGATTTAAATCAAATCCACCCTGGCTAGGTCAATCTAATTTTTAAGTGCACATCAGGCCTTATATCCCCACAGAAGCCAGAGAAAGGAGCAAGATCAGACAGGTGTCCATACAATCAGGAGGAAAATAAAGCCAGGGTACAGCAGAGCCTCTAGACTTCTCTTGACCCCTCCACTCAGCTGGCAAAGCAGTGTTAGCAACATAGTCTGGTAGTACTGAGCAGCCAGGCTCAGTAAGTGTATGGCTTCACTACCCGCTGGATCAGCGGACAGCGATCGATCCAGCGGAGATCAATCTATCATGTCTAGTATAGACGCAATATATCGACCCCTAAGCACTCTCCCGTCGAGCCTGGTACTCCAGCGCTGCGAGAGGCGCAGGCTGAGTCGACGGGGGAGCGGCAGCAGTCGACTCACTGCATTGAAGACCCCACGGTAAGTCGATTTAAGTACATCGACTTCAGCTACATTATTCACATAGCTGAAGTTGCATAACTTAGATCGACCCCAGCCCCTGTGTAGACCAGAGCTAAGAGTACAGAAGCAATAGCAAGTCTTCACTCCCAGCTTTGTTTAGAAGGAATTAAGAACTGGGACAAGGTACTTGGGGAAATGGCAAGAGAAAATTACTCTTGGGTACAAGGAGCATCTATGGGATTTCAAGGGGCATGGCGGAAGATTATCTTTATTCCCTGGGGGCTTTGGGAAGAGAGAATTATTCATACAAACCTGTCCTACTAACAAAGGAAATCTAACGAGTGTCACATTCACCAGGAGCACATAGGGGGAGGAATATGCTCCAAAATAACGCCCGTTACTAGTGCTCAAACCCATGCATGTCCCATTAGGCATCTTTGATATTACAAATGGGGGGCGGGGGAGGAAGGAGTCTCACCAAAGGACACTTAATTACCCACATTTTTAGTTTTATCATTTTCAAAAGTGACGTTGACATGTGTAGTATCAGTGATTTGATTTCCCTGTGCATCCCATGCTAAAACATGGTAGCTCTTTGTCCTCTAATGCAGGAGTTCTAGAGTAGCAGAAAACAGGGACAAGAAAAGCAAAGCAACTTTAGCTAGGGCCTTGTGGGTGTCCTCAAACAGGTACACATTACTCCAGAGCTCCTCTACTGTAACACCAGGCTGACTGAAGTATGTTTTCATTCTTGCATCATTGTGCATTTGGCAGCATGAGGTACCCAAGATTGCTTAAATCCAAAGAGTCTAAGGAAGCTAATCTGTCATGCAAGACAGCTTGTTTGCAGCCAAAAAACCTGAACCAGAATTGCTGAATGCATCAGTCAGAAAGGGGTACTGATGGAAAGAGTTTCTCTCACTGAAACTATTTTCAAGATCCTCTGAGAGGATACTCTGTATTCGGTTAGAGCTTTCGCTCACATTCTCATCCTGACAGCTGAGAAACTGACCAAGCTCGTAAAAAACTGAAAAGTCCTGTTCCTCTTGTAGATGCGGGACAATGTCAGCAATTGTCATTCTGAATGTATTATTTCAATACTGTCAAATATCATTTGCTGAGGTTTCTGAAGCTCCAGATTCAAGAAAGCAAGCTTAGGTAAAAATTTTCAAAAGGAGCATACAACCATGTACTTCTGGATCTTGCAACTTTTGGGACAGTTCCAGTGAAACTGTGTTCAAAACTTTTCATTGAAGCCTTGATGGCAAGTACTTCTTGGTGGGCAAAACACTGTAACAAAAAAAGTTTGCACTTTCTTGGAAGCGGTTCAGCACCCCTACTCATGTACCTTGCAAAACCACTGCCCCAGCAGCTGTCAAGCTGCACAGATTGTCAAAGTGAATGGGGGCACTCCTCCATTCTCGCCTAAAAATGCGTTTGCTAGTTAGCCTGTCATGGAGACTCAACTGACATAAAACACCTTCAGAAAAACAATGGCAATCACAGTCAAAAAAGAGAGTGCATAGGATTATCTTGGGATTCCTTGTGACATCAAGGCTCTCATCCAAGCAAAGACTGTAGTAAGGGCTCTCAGACTTTTTCAGCTATTTCATTTTGCAGAAAATTCACCAGATCTCATGTTCCCTCTGCAATGTGTCGTTGCTCAGTGGTATCTCTCTATAAGCATATTTTCTGGTTGTATGGCCAGAACAATTTTCTTCACAAATTCTTCATCAGTGAATGGTTTCCTTGCTTTTCCCAAAAGTAGTGCAACTTTAAAAGTAGCCACTTGTATCTGATCCACATTATTCAAAAATCTGAGCCATCATGGTCTTCCAAACTCTGTTTTTGCATCATTTAACAGCTTGTGCCTCTGAAACTCACCGTAGTAATTCTGTTCAACTTCCCCTGCATGAATGCTATAATGACATTGCATTGTGTAAATTCTAACTTGATGAATTTCTCTTACAAACAGTGCACACTGCGACTTGGAAACTAAATCAGATGGCTTCAGAAACACAAGAAACTGCATTTCCCACTGGTCCTGAAATGTTTTTCTTCTTTCCATGTTCTGCTCTCTTAGCAGCAGGTGGCTCCTCTGGAACAGTCTCTATCACATTCAGGGTCATTTTCTGGTACTGATTTTTGGGAAAACTTTCTTATATCCATTCATGTTTTTAACTCTTTCACCTTCTGCCACAAACAATCTCAACCTACCCAAACACCATGCAGTGATCTTGCCAATGATGGTGTTGGCCAGTAGTTGCCTACAGAGCTACAGTAGTACGAGATGTAAACAGTAATTAGCTAAGGTATACACTTTGTGACTTGAAAGAAAACCAAGCCTATGTAGTTCAGCTCTGCCTGCACCATACCATAATACTTAGAAGGGAATGAGTGCGCATTATGATTTATGGCATTTACAAGGCAACTTTAATACTTAATGTGTCAGTGATTTTTGGGGCACTTTGGCAGCTGTGATGGCCACACAAAAAAATCTGCTGGTGGCTACATTTGAGAAATGCTGCTCTAGTGGCTAGACCATATTAGAACTTTGCCAGTCTTTACCACCTTTGAACCAATAGGCCTGGTCCTTTCAGTTCAAGCAATAGAAGATCATACAGGCATGGATCACGCAGGTGTGACACTAGTCTTCATAACAATTTTCTCAGAGAAAGAAAATTGATCCAGCTTTGTAGAATAGGCTGGGAAGCCCACTTTTGTTCAAACAGGGAAACTAAAGTACTGTCTTCTCTACCAAGGACTTTGAAGACTAAAGCACCTCCTCCCCCCAATCCCCAAATTCTGATTAACTTATGTACATCCTTTTCTCCAAAAGGATATTTTTTTCTTGTAGAATTAGACAACTTGAACCTGTCCCCACGACAGACTGGTATCTGTATTCGCTACAGACAAGTCATGTTCCAGAGATCTCCTTAAAAGTTGATTACTTCAGCTGCCATGACAGAAGAAAAGAGGCTTCAGGTGCATATTGTCCAGAAGTGAAAAAAAACTAGAAAATTCCAGACTGTTAAAAAGTTATAAGCATGGCCTTTAGATAGGATATTGGAAGACCCCTGTAAGTGTAGTGACCCTTTTGGACGGTGCTGTTTTTCTGGGAGAGGTCCTAAAAAGATATTCAGAGCTTTGCCATTCTCCTAAACCAAATGGCTTTGACCATTTTGACTCAGTCTAAGAAGCCATGTAGTAACTAGGGATGTAAAATGTTAAACAGTAAGCATTAGTCTTACTGTGTAACCCGCCTTAACCACTAACCCCCAGCCAGCCGGAGCAGCCCCAGCTGTGCTACCCGGCCTTTTAATTGGTTAACTGTTTAAACAAAAGATTTTGTAATTGTTTAAATGGTTAACTTTTTAAACAACATTTACATACCTAGCAGTAACCAGGATTCTATATTCCTTTCCACAGAGCTAAGACAAAGATAACAATAACCAGGTCAAATGGGGTAGGTCTAGAACCCATGAAATACTCAACACATTTAATGAGGCTAAGCAAAGATGGAAGTAGGACTACATCTAACAAGTTAGAGACCAAGAGTTTCCTACCTCTTCCGTGGACTTGAGTGGCCCAGACAGGTTTGTAAACTGCAGGAGGTGCAAAGCACAGGTACAAGTTTCTGAGATTGTCTCACCTGATGGTTCAAATTCCTGTGGGTAGGAGACACAAACAGACCCAAATAGCTCTCTGCAATTTAGAGACTCCCTCCCTTTCCCCCACCTCTTGGTTTATCTTCCTTCCATCACATGTAAAGTAACATTCTCATCTCTTTCAGAGACACAGAAATTATACTTTTGTAATTCAATCCATAGCAAGACCAACCAGGAGACAAAAAATGGTCTTATGGTTAAGGTAAACATTCAAGAGATCAAGGTTCAGTTCCTGGTTCTGTTGAAGACTCTGTAACCTTAGCCATGTCTCTTAACCTCTGTGCACACATCTTAGCCATCTGTAAGACAGATGATTCTCAGTTCACACGGATTTTGGGTGGCTACATTGGTTAGTATTTGTGAGGCAGATATTATAGTGATGGGATACATCAGACACACTGAGGGTCTAGGAAGAAAGTGGGTAGAACTGAGTTCTACAGCACCAAAAAGAGTTTTGATAGATCAGCATTTTCATTTATCATTTACATGGAACAGACTCAGTTTGATTTATCTGAACCAATCACAAAAATACTGCTTTCTTTGAAATCATATTTATTGCAGTCTCCTACTTTTAAAAACATGGCATTTTAAACAAACTAAAGGCAGAAATAAGCTAAGCTAAATTTTTCAGCATGGGCTAAGTACACTAGTGTAGACAAGCCATTAGTGTCTTGTCTGTCTGGATCCTGATTACTTTGAAAACCTTTTCTCTTCATGTAAGTGTCATGTCCACAGAAGCAAGATTCAGTTATCCACAGAGTAGTGGAATACAAGCAGTATTTTAATATAATTAATGTGTTTTAATTTAATTTTCTGCTTCTGACAGCGTGCTGTCATGTGAGGGCACTGTCATGAAGTTCAATCTTGTTCATGTCAATAACTTCATCTAAAAATAGTTTTCAAACAACAAGCGTCATTTCTGAGAATCAGACTTCGCATTTTTAAGTTAAAAATTTCTGTAGCATTATACATTTATACAGCAGATAGACACATTCCCTACCTGAGAGGAAGTTTACAGTTTAAATTAAATTTTTTTTTTTTTTTTTTTTAAAAAGAACTACCATTTCACCTAAAATACATTTCTACCAAATTAATCTTACCACCTTTCACTCTGCATAGCTATTTTTCCTTGGACTGCCTTGGGTAATTTTGAGTCTTAGTACTGGAAGAAATTCTAGTGACCTTTCCTTACCTGGACACTATAATCCACAGATAACCTCTGGAGTTTTCTTTACTACAACTGGATCCATGGTGGAGTGTTGAGGCTGCTCAAATGCAAAGAGGAAAACTGAAGAATTCTCATGATGCACTACTTGCCTATGCTCTCAACGTGTAGATGTGCAAGATGTCTTATATTTTAGGTGGGTTTACAATGGTACCTCAGTTTAACTAGTAGTAGTCCCAACTTCCCATTAACCCATTCAATAGAGACTATTTACACATTGTCATGGGGACTAAAGGCCCAAAGTTTGATCAGGGCCTCACCTGGCATCATACATAGTCAATTCTAGGAATATATTTAATCTAGAGCTGCTATGCTGTATTCAGTCATTCCAGTTTTCCTTTTATAATATTGCCTGTATTTACCAATTACACATTATAGGTTCCAATTTCAGTTTTAACAAACACCGAAGTGTATACAGACAGGAAGAGTATCTGATCAAGTATAAAAGTGCTGAAGAAAATTAGGCTTGTTAGAGATGATTATTCAGGATGTTTACCTGAATGCAACAATTTTTAATTATGATCATAGTTCCACTAAGATAAACCCATAAGCAAATAGAAATAAAAATCAGAATGTTAAGGCCTAGGAGAGCCTTGGACTACATATGGTTGGCCACCCGTTCAAAGAAACTTTTCTAACTTATTTAGATAGCAAAACTAACTTTAACTGGCTCACTCTGAAATGGTATCAGTACCTTCAAGTTAGGCACTAAGTTCTTTTATGTACTAAAGTTAACTTTAATACAAGTGATGGACTTCTGGATGACTACAACACAAAAAATAAACTAAATTTATATCAATCTTTGCAGACAACTTTCCTAACAAAATTGTTAAAATACTGAAAGAATGCCTTTGTAGACAGGCTATCTTCACTATGATCGCAGGTAAACAACTCTTAAAGAAATTAACTTAGCATCTAGGTTAGCCAGAGCTACAAGTTGTCAACTGTTACTGGAAAGACAATTTTTAAAATATTGATAGACACACCTGGTTTAGTAAATATGAGTAGAGTCAGTAGTTTCAAAACTTAGTTCAGCTCTTTGAGGAACAAAAGAGAGTAGCAAAAAGTCAATATAGCAACCTGATCTGAGGGAACTTGTTTTTTACTTGGCAAGCCACATGCTTCACCTACATATTCATCCATATGAATGACAATATAGAAAGTGGTTTGGACAGAAATTACTCCAAGAGGAATGAGAATAAATGCTGAAGAAACTCTGGTAAAAGATGATTTTATGCATATGTAGTGGACATGACCAGAGTATTGATGTGATTTGTACCAGATATTACAGACGGTGGGATATCACAACAAAGTATCCTCTGGTAATCTTTCTAGGGCTTCCGAGTGGAAGTACATACACCCAAGAAAAGAATTACTATTTGTTCAGTACTCAGACAAAGTACATTCACCTGCAAAAAAAACCAGCATACCTGTCAATTTTTAAAATATTGATAGACACACCTGGTTTAGTAAATATGAGTAGAGTCAGTAGTTTCACTCAACTTAATAAAATTACCAGAAATGTGTCCTGGGTGGCATACTGTAATATAACACCACCATGTTAAGCAGAAAGATTTGATTATATTACTGCACAATGTTTCTCTAAGCAAAATAGGTTTTGGTTGACATTTACTTGGCAATGATTTGCAACCTTCTAAATAAATAAGTTATAAATATAAAAAACAGAGTTTAGGTAGATGAAGTAAGAGTGATCTAACTACAGTTAGAGCTCACAGGACAAATCATTGTTTCTGAAGATGCCAGTTTATGAAAAGGTACAACGACAGCATGTAAAACTAAAGCAACTACCTGTACAGTAGGAAAAAATAATCCTAACAAATAGTTTAAACAAAAAAAATCAAGTACTTAAACATTTGCTAGAAGAATAGCAAAAGGCAATGCTGCAGTCACTGACTTCCTTCAAATCAGTGGTATTTATGATCCAAATATGTACATTATGATCATATACTGAGGCTTAAACTCAAACGCAGCTCATAAGTCATTAGACAACTAACTACAGAACCATATGGAATTCAAATGTGTGTTCATTTTTGGTCTCTAAACTCTTCCCTGGGTGTCTCAGATGGTTACCTGCATGAAACACAGATGCAAGTTTCTGTACACATATTTTGAAACAAGAAATGTGAACAGAATTCTAACCTAAAATACTAGTCATTCCCCCATACTATACAAACGAAGTAAATTATCTCTAAAGTACTTAACTCTACAACATACTTACTGATGTTTAGTAAAGGCATTCATCACATCTTCTCACAAATGAAAAATAGATAACAGAACAGAAAGTCTTGTAAAGCAGACTTGCAAGTTAGCCATAAAACATGTCAACTCTGCAAAAGGAAACCTACACATCTACCCTCATATAATGATAACACACCAAGGATATTGCCCATCAAAGTGATTCAAAATTATTTTAAATCAAAGTTAAGAAAAGCGAGCAGACCACAAACCCAACCTCCTCCGCCCCTAAAAAATACCTTACTTGAGAAATACTGAACTCTACAGCCACAAAACCACAGAAGTCAGTACAAGTCAACTACATACCAACCATGTTCGCATGAGGAAAAACAATTAGTTGATTTAGTGATTTTCCAGAAAACTTAGTTCAGCTCTTTGAGGAACAAAAGAGAAGGGGGAAGGAGTGTAGCAAAAAGTCAATATAGCAACCTGATCTGAGGGAACTTGGTTTTTTACTTGGCAAGCCACATGCTTCACCTACATATTCTAATGATACCAAGCTCAAATATCAGAAAAGTCCAAAACAAAAGTTACAAAACTATACAGCTAAACAACTACAAAGGACTTAACTTTTTTGAAGATCATGAGGAAAAAGTAATACCATCAAGAATCAAATAGGTACAGAAGTAAAACATAAAAGTTCCCTCGAGCTCACGTTTCTATGGCAGCTTCCAACAAAAACAGAACCAACTCACCAGTTGTGCAACAAGAAGCTATTTTGTATCATTCTTCTCTCTTCCACTACAGAGTAATTTCATAAGCCTCTACACAAAATTTTACTTTTGAAATAGATGGAAGAATGCCTTTGTAGACAGGCTATCTTCACTATGATCGCAGGTAAACAACTCCTAAAGAAATTAACTTAGCATCTAGGTTAGCCAGAGCTACAAGTTGTCAACTGTTACTAGAAAGACTCAGGCCTGGCCTACACTAAAAAGTTAAGTTGACCCTGCTATTTCACTCAGGAACACAAAAAATCCACACCCAAGGGATGTAATTAAGCTGAGCTAACCCCCTAGTGTAAACAGTGCTAGGTCAACAGAAGAATTCTTCCATTAACCTAACTACCACCTCCCAGGGAAATGGATTACCTGCGCCAGCAGGAGAACCCCCTTCCATTGGCATAGGTAATGTGTACTCAAACGGTGTAGCTGTGCCTCTGAAGCTAGACTATGTCTAAGATCTCCAAAGGGGTCCACGCCTCCCTTCAAAAATTTCAGGGGTCCACAAACAAAAAAAGGTTGAAAACCACTGCTTTGTTTTCAAGTGTAAACAAGCCCTAAGTTGAGAGACAGTATCACAGATTAGTCACACAGAATTAGAAAAGTTGGGTTCCAGACCCACCTCTACTCTTGACTTGGCATGTGGCCTTTGGAAAATCAAAATCTCTCACGGTCTGTGTGGATTAGAGGAAATGAAATTTTTAAAAGTTATCTACCTAGCATGGAACCAAGGCTAACTTCATTAACAATTTAGCACCTTTAAGCTGTTAAACTAACTTCTTTCCAAAAAAAAAAAAAAAAAAAAAAGCCATTTCTCTATTCCCAATCTACTCTTAGGTTTCAGAGTAACAGCCGCGTTAGTCTGTATTCGCAAAAAGAAAAGGAGTACTTGTGGCACCTTAGAGACTAACCAATTTATTTGAGCATGAGCTTTCGTGAGCTACAGCTCACTTCATCGGATGCATATCGTGGAAACTGTAGCAGACTTTATATACACACAGACTTTTACTGGACTTATACTGTGTGTATATAAAGTCTGCTACAGTTTCCACGGTATGCATCCGATGAAGTGAGCTGTAGCTCACGAAAGCTCATGCTCAAATAAATTGGTTAGTCTCTAAGGTGCCACAAGTACTCCTTTTCTTTTTGCAATCTACTCTTAGTTTGTTTTGACTAGGAAAAGTGGTTGAGTTGAGGTCAGAATTGGCTGATGGAGGGGAGAGATAACTCAGTGGTTTGAGCATTGGCCTGCTAAACCCAGGATTGTGGGTTCAATCCTTGAGGGGGCCACTTAAGGATCTGGGGCAAAAAATTGGGGATTGGTCCTGCTTTAAGTAGGGGGTTGGACTAGATGACCTCCTGAGGTCCCTTCCAACCCTGATATTCTATGTAATTGCTTCTGGCCCAATCCATCAATATAGAATTTCTGTCTGATGACGGCATTTGTGGTTTCTAGATCTCCAGCTGGCACAGAAGCCCAAGATAATTGGATATTATACAAAAACAGCTCAGTTTAATAGATTCTTTTGGCATACAGACCAATAGATTAGTGAACAGAAAAGGGCTGTGTTTAGGACCCAACATACCAAAAATCCCCACTTTAAATCTTCAAGAAAAGATATGCTACCCAGAAACAATTCTGAGCTGTTTTATCTCTCTTTCTGCAGATAAACTTTTAGGCTAAGATTTGAAATTACTTGGATTTCACCTGGTAATCAGAAGACTGGTGAATTTGACTTTGAAGTTAGATCCAAAACAGTTTTTCAGGAATGCCCTAGATTTAATACTCTAGATCAGTGACTCTCAACCTTTCCAGATGTCTGTACCCCTTTCAGGAGGCTGATTTGTCTTGCATACCCCAAGTTTCACCTCACTTAAAAACTACTTGCTCACAAAATCAGACAAAAATGCCACAGCACACTATTACAGAAAAATTGCTTACTTTCCCATTTTTACCATATAATTATCAATTGGAATATAAATATACTTCCATATCAGTGAATAGATTATAGAGCAGCATAAACAAGCCGCTGTCTGTATAAAATTTTAGTTTGTACTCATTTTGTTGTGTTTTTTATATAGCCTGTTGTAAAACTAGGCAAATATCTAGATGAGCTGATGTACCCCCGGAAGACCTCTGTGTAACCCCAGGGGTATGCATACCCCTGGTTGAGAACCACTGCTTTAGAATAACTAAGAAGGTTTCAGAGTAACAGCCGTGTTAGTCTGTATTCGCAAAAAGAAAAGGAGTACTTGTGGCACCTTAGAGACTAACCAATTTATTTGAGCATAAGCTTTTTGAGATAAGTTACCTTGTCTTTTTGAGATAAGTTACCTTGTCTGCATCAAGCTGATTCTGGGCAGTGACTTATGTCCACTCCCTCTTTCCTTTCTTTCACTTGAAGTGAGCTGTAGCTCACGAAAGCTTATGCTCAAATAAATTGGTTAGTCTCTAAGGTGCCACAAGTACTCCTTTTCTTTTTAAGAAGGTTGTTTCCTCTCTAGAGCCTGAGGAAGACAATTGCTCAGCTCCAGACCTTCAACAAGAAAGAGGATTTAGACTGTAGCATTTGCAACCCCAGTCAGTTGTTGGTGTACAGAGCATTTGTCCTCCACTACAGAAACTGCTTCCTCAGATATTTTTTAATCACAATGCTTCAAAACAATGGGCCTGAAGGAAAGAGGGAGTGGACATAAGTCACTGCCCAGAATCAGCTTGATGCAGACAAGGTAACTCCAAGACATCAGAACTCTCCAGTGTTACACATATTAAGGATCATGTGCTGGTCAGCCTTTAATACAAAAAATAAAGATGCAAAGTTTTCCCCAGATTGTTGACAGCTGACTCAAGTTTTCATGGACTTAAAGGTCTGCCAAACAGGGACTACATCAGAGAGTATGCTGTGAAAGTTACGAGCTTCTCCAGATTCCATGAAATGCCAGATGACCCCTAGAAACCTCACAAGTGTTAGTAACTTATCAGAACAGACTCTGAATCAATTAAAGTAAATAGGGCTGTGTCTCCTCCTGAACATCAAAGCAAAAATCAGAAGTTAAAATTGGAAGAAAAATCTTTTCTAATCAACAACTGCTGTCTCTACTGCAAGAACAAGGAATGGTAGACATTTCAGTCCTAAAGTGGTCCCCAATGCACTGTAGAATTAGGGTAATTTATCAAACATATTGGTCTTGTCTTCACCAAACATTAGCTAGCAAGTATTAAGATCCTAGCAGACAAGGCAGTTATAGTTTTAATGTTAGAATGTCAAGGTAAACCCTAGAATTTACCTCCACAAGCGAACACAAATACTTATTTTTTCCTAGCATGGACATGGTTGTTACCTGCCTGGGCCAAAGGTTATGCCCAAAGACCATTTACTAGATTTAAAGGAATAGTTCAAAATACTTTACATGAGTCCTTTTTCAGCTGACTGGATTTTCACAGAAGACTGAAAATGAACTTCAGAGGTTCTGAAACCTACTTTTTCAAAAAGGCAGAATACTACATTAAGGCTTTGTCTACATTAGGAAAGTTCTGGTTTTCCAGTACTGCATCAGTGCTGGAAATGGAATGAGAACAACTGTATGCAGGATTCAAGAGATCTTACCATCGCAGTGTTGCCAATTCTTGTAGTTTTATCACAAGACTCAGAACACTGAGTGTTTTTAAGGCTCTAACTCCACAATGCAAGTGATTATATAAGAATTTCAGCTTTTGTTAAAAAAAATTCTAGCCCTCATAGCTGTAGAGAAGAGCCTGAAAACATAACTTGAGTGAATCCCAAAGGTTCAGAAACCAGAAGGCAAATCAACTTTTTTTTTTTTTTTTTTTTTTAGGGGCCAGACATGATTTTTGAATGCCTGGGGTTGGCAACTGCTACCATAGTGCCATGAAAACCTTTTCACAACACAGTGGCAAAAAGATATCTGAATGCTGCCTACACTAGCATTTACCCCATTACTAGCAAAAAGAAAAGGAGTACTTGTGGCACCTTAGAGACTAACCAATTTATTTGAGCATAAGCTTTCGTGAGCTACAGCTCACTTCATCGGATGCATACTGTGGAAAGCGTAGAAGATCTTTTTATACACACAAAGCATGAAAAAATACCTCCCCGCACCCCACTCTCCTGCTGGTAATAGCTTATCTAAAGTGATCACTCTCCTTACAATGTGTATGATAATCAAGGTGGGCCATTTCCAGCACAAATCCAGGGTTTAACAAGAACGTGGGGGGGGGGGGGCCGCCGAGGGGTGTAGAAAACAGGACTACACACTTTCTAGTTTAGATGCACCTTCATTTTCCACATGTCTAACTTAGCAGAGATGGGAAAGAAAAATAGTATAAGGGTCAAGCTAACATGCTTAAAAAAAAAAGCAGCATGGACATTGCAGCACAAGCTAGTGACCCAAGTACAAGAGCACCCAACCCCTGGGTCTGTAATCAGGTGGCTAGCTTCTGCCAGCAACATCCACAGAGCTATTTTTAGAGCACTAGCTCAAACAGAGCAAGCTTATGGCTAATCTCTGCCATCATGTCCACACTAAGCTAAAGTGCTAAAAACAGCAAACAGAGCTAGCGAATGTCTGTCTACCCAGGCTAGGAGGCATGCTCCCAGCAGCAGTATAGACAAATGCTAACACTGAGGGTTAGGTCAACCTAACTGAATCACACAGGGTGTGAAATTATCCACAATCCTGAGCAATGTAGCTAGGTCGACGTAAGATTTAGGTATAGACCAGGCCTAAGAGTTCAGGAAATAAAACTCAGTGTGAAAAATGTATTTTGTTCAGGAACTGCCAATGTGAACAGATTTAAGTGCTTGATGCTAATTGCATTTCTTACCTGAAAAAGCATTCTTTGTTATGTGATCTCTGAGTTTTGCTACAGCGTTGTTCTGCAAATCAAAGTTTTCATTGATGCTTAAAGCCACTATTTTATTCAAGTATAAATTAATGAAGTTCATTGTAGGATGAGATAAGCAAAACTGTTTAAGGATAATCAGCAAGGATGATTGATCTCACACTCCTAATTCAACTTATGTTTAAATTTTGTTCACATGATTTGATATCATTCAAATATTTTTTTGAGAATTTCCACAAAGAATGGCCAATAAATGAAGGAATGGAAGACCAATATTGAGTGGGAAAAGTAACAAAGTGCTGTTTTTCTCTGGTAAGTTGGTTACCCATTTAAGTTTACATTTTATGCTACAAGCAATACCCAGAACAATACTGTAGCTGGACTGCATGAACTTGTCTCCCATTATAACGGTCTCTGTGCTGATGAGGACACGGGTACAGGCAGGAAGACCACAAAACATTTAAGCAACCATTTGTTATAACCAGATAGTGAACAAATGACAAAGATTAACCTTGGAAAACATGACAATGCACACATTAAACAGAAGAAATATAACCAGAAGCTCCCTTACAGTTTCATAAAACATTAATGAGCAGGTTACATAAATCTTGAGGATTAGCAGAGTTTTAGATGACAGCTGCCGCAAGACATGTTAGCTGTAGCTAGGGAGACATATCCTTTCATTCCTCAAGACTGTTCACTTTCATTAATACCACAATAAAATAAATTAATTCCTTGAAACAGAAGCTGCATTTAGCCCTTGACTTAAAGTTTCCAGTAGCTAACTGGTTAATAATCAAAAAAGTTACATCAGGAAATAGTGTTCATAGAGTACTTAAAGAAGTCACAAATATTATGCACTTTGTACCTCAATTTCTGCTGCATTTTGCATGAAAAATAAAAATACCCTGTACATGTTTCTGCACCATCTTGCAGCCTATTTATTACATGAACACAAACAGGTCACAGAAACAAGTTAATTATGAAGTCAAGAACAATGCTCTCCCTTTCAGGGACATACACATTTTGAAATCTAGTCAGTTTTACATTATCTCAGACACCAATATTTTTATATTGCTCTCACCAGAAGGGTTTAAAAGATTTTAATCTCAGATTTATCAAATCTTATTCCAACCTCACTTCTTACAACCACAGTAAAAGAAAAGGGGGGGGGGAGAAATGTATTCCTCTAGATTCAAGTACAACCAAGTTACTTGCCTTTCTCTCCCCCCTACCCTAGACCTCCAAAGTCCCAAGTACTAAAACTCAGAATCCAGAAACATTTCACGCAAACACCACACACACAGTGAGTGCAGGGCATAAGCACACACCCTAAGAGGCTCTTCTCTGGGTAATCTTGCTGGGAAAAGCCCCCTTCACAAAGCCTAGAGATGGGCAGAACTCAGGGCCTAAAAGAAAGCCAAGTGCCAGGCAACCCTAGGAGAGTGAATCAGGAAGTTGAAACACTCCCAACTGGGTAACTCTTCTAACTAAGCTGATGGGTTTAGTGCCTGGGGCTCGGCGACCGGGGCCCTCCAATTCCTCCCTATCTCCGGGGGGCTCAACGCCCCTCTTCTTTCCCAGGACTCCGGTTCCCTCCCTCTTCGACCCCCACTTTCCTCAGGCTCACCTCCCCCCCGGGATGGCTCAGGCGCTTCGCCCCCTGCGCTGGAGCGCAAACCTGTGCGCCCCCCGCACCGCAGTGTTTCAAGCCAACCCCGCCGCTCTGCCGCGGGAGCTCAGGCCCTCACCTCCCGCAGCTGCTCTGGCCAACCCGCCTCGGACTCCGGCCCTTAGCCCCGCCCGCCCGGTCCCGGGGCAGCTCTGCCCGTTCCCGGGGCTCCGGAGCTCCCCTCAGCCCCCCTGGCCTCACCGCCCCCGGCTTTGGGGTCCGCCCCCAGCCCCTCCCAGTTTTCCGGCCCTGCCGCTCTCACCTGCCGCCCGCAACCTCCTCCCTTCCGCGCCGCCTCGGCCGCCGGTCGCCCCCAAGCAGCGCAGCCGCCCCCTCCCGCCCCTAACAACCAGTCCCGCCCTATTGCCCCCCCTCGCCCATCCTCACATCCCATTGGTCGCCCCCGCCGCAAATCCTGATTGTGATTGGGGAAAACAGATGTCTGTCAAGGTCTCGACCCCACCCTCAGCATTTTATTCACTCTAGAGTTTAGAACCCCCCCCCCTACGTCTTCCTGATTGGCTCAAACCGTTGAGGCTGAGAGTTAGGATAGGATTGTAGGGATGCCAGCTGTTGCGATGCGCCCACCTGCCTGCCTCCCTCCCTCCCTCCCTCCTCTGCAGTAAAGGTGCATGTACTTCCCTTATGCTGAGTTTGGTTGCACAGCAGGGAGGGACAGGGCGGCAGGCGGAGAGAGAAGAAAGTACTTGGACATAATTAACTATCTGTTTGCGGGAGGTACTTCGCTCAAGCAATTCCTCTGTCCTCACAGAGCTATGGATGCTCATGGAGATTTTAAGTGTATTAATGTGCTCCTGGATTAAATCCCCTACCCGTTTTAATTCGGGGGGTGGGGGGGAAGGTGTCGAGCTCTAGATGGGTTTCAAATTCACTAGGCAAGGTGAAACTATTAAAATATTAAGGGTTTCACATGTATGAACTCAAATAACAGCACATTTCACCCAAAACAATTTGCTGTATTTCTCTAAATTTTCACTCTGAAAGGGGACACTTGTCCACCAAAAGGGGGCTTCAGATCTGGAATTTTAATTATCACTTGCTTTTGATACCAAACTAACCAATTTATTTGAGCCAATGAAGTGAGCTGTAGCTCACGAAAGCTTATGCTCAAATAAATTGGTTAGTCTCTAAGGTGCCACAAGTACTCCTTTTCTTTTTGCGAATACAGACTAACACGGCTGTTACTCTGAAACTTGATACCAAACTAGTTATTTTGTCAAAACCAAATTGTGTAATAAAAAAAAGTGTTTGAGGTGCAAGAGTTCTAAAATGAAACTGATCACTTGCATATTAAAGTTCACAGAAAATGTTGCCCATTTTGTACATTTCTACTTGTAGCCATATTTTCTCAAAGTAGGAGTCACCATGCCTGACTCAGCATGCACTAGATAGCAGCCACCTTCATCCTCCTGAGAAAGGGAGTTTTGTATTGTTCTTTAGGCATAGTACTGGGAAGCACCGTATCTGAGTTCTATTCCTATCTCTACCAAACGCTTCCTGAATGACAGGTTACATAAGTGGTGTCTCCATTTCTCAATCTATAAAATGGAGATAATAAAACTTCTCTACCTCATAGGAGCATTATGAACTGTTTTGATAACACAATAATAAGTTCTATAGAATACTTTTAAATAAAGAAGCCATTAATCCAGAGGACAGATCTTGACATACAGTGTGACCAGGCCTGTATGATCAAGAGGGAATACTACATATCACCCCTGGTAGATTAACCCTTTTGATTCTGCATTTTCAAGACACTGTTCTCTCTAGTTCCTCACCTAAATTGAGGAAGTAAAAACCAGCGTCCCTCCCTGCAATCTTCGGTTGCTAAATTCAGCAAGTTTCAGAGTAGCAGCCGTGTTATTCAGCAAGGAGACAAAAAATCAAGTAGAAGTGACGTGGTAATGTTTTGCGTGCAGTGTCCAAGTGACCCACACTTTGTGCGGTAGCTAATCTCATCTACTGAAGTCTTCTCAGAGGCTATTTCAGCCAAAATATAAATTACAGCAACCCAGAGCCTGCAGCTGCCCCAAGAATAGAAAAGTGCAAAAGTTACTTAAAGCAACTCTCCCACCACTTTTTTCTGAATAAGGTATAGGACTGGAGCAACAGAGAAACAGGCCCACAGGGTCTCAAAATGGGTATCCAAAAATGAGAATTAAAATTAGTGATGATTTATGAAAATGTTGTGCTAAATTAGGTGCCCACGGTCACATAGGAAGTCTGTGGAAGAAGGGAGAAGTGAACTCTGACTTCCTGACCCTCAGTGCAGTGCCTTAACCACAAAATTATTATTTTATTAACATTATTGTTATAGAAATAATAACATTAATTATTAACATTTTTCAGTGCTAACACTGAAAAAAGTCTTATTTTTTCACTATCTCTTTGCAGATCACTCTGCTTGGAGAGTGAAAACAACTAGTTAGTTCACTTTTTACAGTCAGCTTCTAGTCACTTTCACGTTGCAATTCTGATACACTAACACAATAAACCAATGGTTTGGATTCCAAGGGCATGTGTTAACATACATTTTAGATGTTTCAGCTGAAATTTTAATAAATTATGGAAACTAATCTATTGATCTTAATTTTTTTAAATCTTATTTTTACAAAATCTAAAGTCAATTCTGACCTGACGTCCCTCAAATATGGTATGTCCCAAGTGGCTTTGGTTGTATTCTACATCCAATTTACTGAAGCTAGACTCTAGACTCACTATCACTAACAAAGAATTTTAGATTACGCATTGAGCTTTAAACCCGGACTCCAAAGGAATATATTATCTTTATGTCATGGGGTGACTTTCATTTCCATAGGTGATGTCATACTTAGTTGGTAAGTATAAACCAAGGGTATTGCTATCAGATGTAAAAAAAAGCCCAAATATACAATATGGTTATATTCAATTTATACAACTATCTATCTTGAAGCCAGTCTTTAGATTTTAAATTAACTCACTGCTGCTTCTCTTCTTCGCTCTGCTGGTGCCACCAGGTGCTGAACTGTGCTCCCCTACGTAGTGTTTTATGACAGAGAAGGGGAAGAGAGGATATGATGGAGGAAGAAGGATGGCTATAAAGGGAGTCTTTCATAGAATTGCACTTTCACTCACTGCAGTGGTCCAAGAGCAAATTCCTGCTGCATGTAGCTGAGCTTTATATCGAGGACTTCCACAGATGAGGGAGAAAGGAATCTACCCTCAAGGCCTCAGGTTGGGAGCAAAGCTCTGAAGCTGCAATTGCTTATGCTTTCTAGGGGTAATTAATGACTGGTAAAGTCTGCATAGCAGACGATCTAAAAGCCCAAACCCTAGTGTCCCCTGTCCTGTCCCCCAAACCTCACTCAGGAGTAATCCCTGCAGAACAGGACTCCATGTGACATGCAGGTGATGTGGACTAAGTACTCCTTAAGTCCTGCCCTTTTCTACCCAGTGGAAGTACTTTGATTAAATCCCATTCCAGCCAGGGCCCTCCTTGGTTACAGAGGAAGAGGTAAGATTTGTACCCTGTCCCCAAGGTCTTTAGAACATTTGCACAAATTTATTATAACTGCATGAACATACTGTACAAGCTCCATATTCTCACTGCAGTATGCTAGATGCCCAAATGTGTCACCTCAGTATAGTATATAGTAGTATACTTGGTCCTGCCTCAGTGCAGAGGGCTGGACTAAATGACCTCTTGAAGTCCCTTCCAGACCTACACTTCTATGACTCTGATTCTGAATTGTTACTACATAAATCTCAGTTATTTAATTACATTATGAATGGTGTAATGGGGCAAGAACTTAAGCATATTCCAGTAAGGAATAATGTAACCAATGAAAACACCTTTATACCAGTATAACTGTGTTCACGCAACAGGGTGAGCAGGGGGGAAATGTTGTACCACTTTGACTATACTGGTATAGTTCAAGTGGTACAATTCATGTGTGTGGATGAGCAGTGAGAATTTTTCAAAATTTCTGACTGTTCCTCTAGCCCTAGAGCAGCTCCACCGGTGTTAGCAAAGGTGTAAGCATTGTGTAAGCAGACATTTTTACCACCATGACATTGAACTGTGCTGTGAGCAAATCTAGATGACATGGTGGTTAAAACACTGGCTTCCCATTTACACTTCTACCACTGGTGGAACTGCACTGATGCTAGAGGGGTGGTGGGAGGATTTCAGAAAATCCTTAATGTGTGCAAGATCTTCTAGTCCAGCAGTCATGTCAAAACAGAGATCACTAAAATCATAGGATGTTTTCATCTTAAGAAACTTGCTTAAAGAGTGAATGATAAATTGCTACACAGCAATTGGTCACTGTTAATACAGAAGGAATTTGAATAATTCCTGTGCAATGAGACATTGCTTAAGGCATGAACAAAACTTTTCTATCCCTGTTTCTCCCGGGCTGCTCTTTGTATGTCCTCCATGGGTTAGGATAAAAAACGGTCTGTAATGCATGGCCAGAAAGGGTTAACCAGCTTTCAGGCTAATTGACCCAGATTCAACCTTTAGGGACATATTGGTAGATTTTTGTGTTTTTGTGTGTTTACATATATACTGTTAGAGGCTAACAGTGTAATATTGAGAAGTCCCTATCTATGCTGTATTCTGCTAATTCAGAGATCAAAAGGAAATCCTAACGTCTAAATGAACTGTAAAAATAGTGATATCACTGTATTCATCCCTCTTTGAATTGTATAGCAAATCACTTGCAAATGGTGGAAAACAGGCAATTGCCTTATGTTAACCCCTGTAGCTAATTACTGGTGATGCTTAGAAAATAGGTCTACTTCGAAGTCTCCCTGATTGCCTATTGTTTGCCTCAGGACTCTGAGCTGTCAAAAGAAGGCCTGGAACTGTATAAAAACTCTTGGGTCCTGATCCTTTTTATCTCAGATCTGCTTGATGCTTCATGCAGGGGAAGCTTAAGTCGTAAGGCTGAGATCTCCAGTTCTATCTGGATCACCCTGAATATGAACATTGGACTATAACCTATGGATTAATTCTGACAGAACTCTTTGCAACTACAAAGCTCACCATCACTACTATGAATCTGATCTCAGAACTGTATTCATGTCTATATGTATACTGATCTTTTAACCAATACTCTTTCTCTTTTCTTTTTAATAAAACTTTAGTTTAGATAATAAGGATTGGCTGTAAGCATGTATTTGGGTCAGATCTGAAATATTCATTAACCTGGGAGGTAATGTGTCCAATCCTTTGGGATTGGTAGAATTTTCTTATATGATGGATAAGATTTCCAGTAATCCTCATCATAGTTGACTTGGGTGGCTGGGTGGAGGCCTGAGGCTGGGTTGCTTTAAGGGAACTATGTTGTTAGCTTCTGGGTAACCAGTAAGGTATTACAGAAGCTATTTTGTGCTGGCTTGGTAAATCTAAGTATTGGAATATCCACCAGCTTTGGGGACTGTCTACCCCATTCTTTGCAGTTCATCCTAATTGAGTAACCTCAGCGTGGCTCCCTGGGACCCCCATCACATGGTCTGAAACCATTACCTTTAGCATAGTTATTGGGAGAAAAAGCCTTGCCCAAATAGCTTGTAAAGAACATGCCTTGTGCACATTAAAAGTCTATTGTGCTGATACTAGACGTGGGATGGGGGTGGGGTCAGCTAGATTGTACCCTGTGTCTCAATTGTGCATACACAAGGTAATCCTATAGTGCAATTACTTCTTCCAGCTTCTCTTCTCTTTCATTTTATTATGTGGATTTCCCCCTCATGCACACTTACTCCTCCTCCCTCCCATGAAAAGCAAGAAGGCTGGAGTCTGGGAGTCTGCAGCTTTGTGTTTATACACTTGCTATAGAGACACTGCAGATGGTATCTGTTCAATATTACCAAGTCTTGGATGGCCTGTATTGTGAGCATAAAAATAAACTTAATAAATCCCAATAAAATAGACTGCAGGATTCCACTGGGAATGAGACGTGACAACTCAACTGGGGATCCAGCTCACATCTTTTGCACAATTTCAGCTTTATCTTGCAAGTTTTTATGTATTTCCTTTTGATGGGGGGAAGAAGTTGTTTAGACTTCTCTCCTCTTCCATCTGGTTATTTCACAGTGACCCTGGCCCTTTTAATTATTATTTCTCTTAATTTATTTTAATTGTACTGTTCAAATTTAGGGAAAAACTATTTTCTTGCTGGGGCTCTGTGTACTAGATAACCAGGATTACAGACCACAAACTAACAGAGGATAAGAAAAATCCCTAAGAGAGAGAAATGCAGCTGGAGATAGGCCAAGATTACTGGTAAGAGATGCTTCACTGAGTGAGTGCATTCATATGATTGTGGTGGTGGGGGTGTGTGTGGAAATTACTGAATAGCTCTTGAGAAACAGGCTTGTGAATTAGCTCTTAGTCTTGTTATCTGGCTGTAGACTTTACAGCAACAACAATAAGGAGCAGATTTCACAATCCTGCCCAGTGTCCTTACAGTGCTGACACAGCGGGTGTCATGGGTTGAATGGAAGGATTGTCAGGACTCTGGTTTATGGAAACCTACTGCAGCAGGCTTGAAATGCTCTTCTTCCATAGTGGGTGTTGCTTTTGATGCCAGAGCAAAAATGATAGCATAGGGTGCAGGTTGCTAACAAAGTAAGAATGAGAAAAAGGATGTAACTTAATTTGACTTCCTAAAAGTGACTGTTTGCTAGAAACAAAGAGAAAGTGCCAGGCCATTTGCTCTATAGTGAGCTGAGTAGGGCTTTTATGGGGTGGAAAAATAAAGCCTACTTTGGGCCTGTCAAATGCATTTTGACCCTAAAGAGGATGGTCTTCCAGTGTATAAAGAAGTAAAAAATTAGACTGATCATGAGCCCAATCCTGCAAGGTATCAAGCATTTTCACTCCCATTAGAGAAGGGCACTCATACCCTGGCAACATCAGGCTCCCTGGGAGCTAAGTGTTGCATTTTAAAACTCAAGATTTCAATTCTCAGGAGAACACATTGAATAGAGTTTTTAAAAGACCTAAATCTCTTTGAAGTGTCATTTATTTCTGTTCAGAAGCCACTTGTGGCTCTTTAATAAGTAGTTACTCAACATGCTTTTATGTCCTCTTAAATAAAATGTGTGTGGCTCTTGGCAATGTGGCTGATATGCTCATAAAATTGGAGTAACATTGTGCTAAGCTCTAATTAGAATGTTTACTTGAAACTCCTGTTGCCAGAATGTATGTACAAGCAGCAGCTGAGGACTACCTATTCATTCACAGGAATTTTGTGCTCCTTTCCCTCTATTTATTTAAAAAGCTTTAAGTTACATTATTCTTTCCCTTTAACCACTTTTCTTGAAATATCAGCATATGAATGAAAACAGCAAAACCAACTCTGAGTTTATGGTTCTTAGCCACTGATACCTACACCGGTATTAGTGTTTACAGCTTTTGTGACTGGTTCTGTAGGCTCCCTTTCCCTGCCTGAAACCAAAATGATCTCTCCTGCACCAAGTCATTCAATGGCTATCTGGTTCCAACCACTCTAGTTGTAACCACTCTCCAGCTGCAGAGAGTCAGCCGCCTGGTGAAACTCTGTAGTGGTGGATTATCTAGTCCCACTCCTAATTCTTACCTGGCTCAATCCTGTTCCCACCCAAACCCTGCTGCACAAGAAAAAGGGGATATCCCCACAGAAATGAGCTCCACACCATAGACTGAGTGCAGATCCCTTAGTGACCTCCATAAACTTTGTCCTCCTGGATAGCCACTGGTTCCGCTGCATCTGGAGCTTTCTATGACACAGAGGAGCAGGCAGACTTTGGTCCTTAATGATGAGCCTCTGTGATGGACCTTGTGTTCCTGCTGTCCACCTATTATGAAGCCAGGGTTACTCCAAACCCTCATGTGAGACTAGCTCTGTTGCAGCACAAGCTCATTTGAAGATATGAGTGCGCACAAATGATGCATAGGATGCTACTGAGTGATACAACTGAATTTTTTTAGGTGAACTGGTACAGTTGCCTGAAAAGATTTCCAGAAATACTGGGCCAAATTCATTCCAGATGAGTTTGAACCACTATATCTATACACCATAGCCATCATTAAAAGTATAAGGCATCTTAGCCATCAGGAAGGTAAAACTGAGCCTCAACTGAGGTTCACATTTTCCTCTGTCCCATAGAGAACTAGTTAACTCCCTCTTTATTTCTGTCAATTATTGACATCAGAAAGGCAAAATCTTGAAACCAGGTCATAGAAAACATTACACCACTAAAGACAAGAGCTCCCTAACAATTTCAAGCTTCCACCTCCATTATTTTTCATTATAGCCCTCATTTTGGGTCTTGGTCATATATTAAAAAGGCCTGTGTCAATCGGTTTGGGTCTTGGAGAGTTGAGAGCTATGGTGCTAGAAAATGACATGTACATTAATGTTAGAGCTGAGAAGCTAGGTTCTGATCTCAGTTATAGTGGTATCCAGAGTAACTTCAATGTACTCATTAAAGTTACTGTAGATTTCTTCTTATTCTGCAGAAGAATCAATTACACTAGACTAATTCCAGCAGTAACTCCCACATAATAATCTAGGTGGTGAGATTTTTAAATGTCCTCCTATAGATCTATACTTAGCTGTCATCTACATTCAGTATTCACCATGGTATAAAACCATATAGGGTTACACACACACACACACACACTGCTTTCACCTTCATGACACTCAGATTTCAAGGCAAACTATCAGTCCTGCCAAGAAAGTTTAAATATATATATAAAATGGTGTAAGAATTGTGTTCAAACATTCTGGGAATAGACTATCAAAAGAAGTGTGTGAAATATTATTCTTGATCTGCCACCTAGAGGCAAGGCCTCAAACATCCAGAAAATTAACAAGCTTACAGACAATAACTAAGGTTTTGTCTACACATAAAAATTGTACTGCTTTAGCTATACCAATATAGTTAAAGCAGTACAGTAACTCCTCACTTAATGTCCTCCCACTTAATGTTGTTTCAAAGTTACATTGCTGCTCAATTAGGGAACATGCTCGTTTAAAGTTGTGCAATGCTCCCTTATAACGTTGTTTGGCTGCCTGCTCTGTCCACTGCATGTAAGATTTTGTGGAAGAGCAGCGACTTTACAAGGGAGCACTGCAAAAGTTCCTCTTCTCCGCCTCCTCCCCCTCCCTCCCAGAGCTTCTCCTCGCCCACCAAACAGCTGCTTGGTGGCGCCTAGGACTTTCTGCATCTTCACTCCTCGCGCTCCCTCCCAGAAAGTCCTTAGTGCGAAGCGCTGGGAGGGAGTGAGAGGAGCAGGGAAGCGCCACGTCTCCACCCCTTCCTCCTCCCTCCCAGAAAGTCCTAAGTGCCGCCAAACAGATATTTGGCAGCGCTTGGGACTTTCTGGGAGGGAGGGAGAGGAGCGAGAAAGCACCGCATCTCCACTCCTCCCCCTCCCTCCCAGAAAGTCCTAAGCCCTTAGGACTTTCTGGGGGTGGGGAAGGAGTGGGGATGCGGCATGCTCCAGAGAGGAGGTGGAGTGGGGGTGGGAAGAGGTGGGCCTGGAGTGGAGCGGGAAGAGGTGGGCCTGAAGCATCCCCCGGCAAAGTCGGAGCCCGTTCTTCTCTGGGTAAGCTGCCACTGCTGCTGCGAAGGTGCTTCCTAGCGTCCTTGCCTGCAGTGGGCTGTGCCTGTGTGGGGTAAGCCAGGGGCACTTCCTAACCACAGTACAGTACACCACTGTACAGTATATAATGCCTTTTGTCTGCCCCCCAAAAATTTCCTTGGAACCTAACCCCCCACATTTACATTAAATCTTATGGGAAAATTGGATTTGTGTAACGTTGTTTCACTTAAAGTTGCATTTTTCAGGAACATAACTACAACATTAAATGAGAAGTTACTGTACAACTCTCCTGGAATAGATGCAGTTATGTCAGTATAAAGGATCTTTATACTGGTACAACTATTCCTGTTTGGGGAGGAGAATAAGCTATACCAGTATAAGGCACCTCTATCAGTATAACACTAGGTGTTGTATTGGTATAACCACTTTGGTAAAAAATTACACCCCTAACTGAAATAACTATACTTGTACAAAACCTGTGTCTAGATATGGCAGAACAGACAGATGAGATCTTTTCTAGTGCTCTAAGCAAAGAAGACAATTGCCTACCTCTGACACCCTCTCTTCTCTAAAGCAGCTTTATAACCCATTTGGTCTCTTATTTGTCATTTCTATTTCTAGAATGTGATTCTTGTTTTTGCTCCATTCACTGCAGCAGGTGTCTTAAGAATTCTCAAATACACTCCAGATTGCTTTGGGTTGGTCACAGTAGCAGCCAGCAAAAGGCCTTCTGGGGCACATCTGAAATCACCAGTGCCTGCTTAAATGATAAACAAGGGCAGTTTCTTGAACTGGTGGGACTGGGAAGTCAGAAATATCACAGCTGAAGTAGCATGGTTTGGGACTAGCCATTGATAAGTGACTAGCATTCACAATGCTATCCTACAATCACGCCTCACATAAATTTGTTGGCTGACATTTGTTTTTCAAACAACAAATATGTATCAGAAATTATGCCTTTACTGTTCACTGTGACAGAAGCTCCTTGTGGATACTAACTGGCTTCATCGTACAGTGACAGAAATGTCATCATGAGATGAATTTAAGCTGAAGCTTCCCATCATTTGACTTTACACACCAAAATAAAGCACAATTTGATTTTTATATGTATATTGCTAGTACAACATATTGTAATCTGTTCTGATTAGAGATTGGATCTAGGGTTTTGATTCAGTCCTAACAACCCCAAATTATGAAGAAATTTGGATCCAGATCTGGATTTAAATTTTGCAGCTAGATCTTATCTCTGTATTGGACTAAATCATTATTCCTGCTCTGAACATCCCTGAAATTTGGGGAAGTGTGGTTCTGGATACAGACCTGGGGTGCAATCTTGGCTCCACTGAAGTCAATGGCAAAACTTCCACTGACTCCAGTGGGGCCAGGATTTCACCCCTGAATTTTTTATCTTGGGCCTATCTCCCCTGATAAGTATCCTACACAAGAGTCTTGTATACTTTTATGAACTTTAGCTGTTTATTGTGTATGTGAGTGACTTTGGTATTCACGACTGCAAGAGGCTAATAAAATTCTTTTAAGTCAGATATAGTGTAGGAAGTTTCCCTGAGCAAGTTTCCCCCACCAATGATCTACTAAATTGCCTAAATCCTGAATTATAGTGACCTCGTGCTATTTGAGTTATGAATCTCTCTGCCACAGAATGTTTCAGCATGCCAAATTGAGTAGGGCTTCTGTGGTGTGGAACAATGGAGCCTATATCAGGCCTGCTAATTGTATTTAGATCCAAAATTGCACTGAGCTCTTCAAAAATACCAACCTAGTGCATTTGTCCTCTGCCTCACTGAGCTCCTCAAGAAACTGTTCTCGTAATAAAAATATGCCAGAGGGGTATTCTAATATTGAAATTTATTATTGACCAGAAGGGCTTTAATGATTCAGCATAGTAACACTGAAATTTATTAAACTTGTTAGCCTTTTCCATCTGCAGTGAGTCTTGATGGCTGAAATAACAACTGAATTGGAGGATAAGAGAGTAAAGTTCCCTTAGCATAGAATTAACTTTGTGTAATTGACATTTCAGAACAGGCAGTATTCCCTAAACTTGTGTAAGTTTACAGTCATTTATATCATCATTCTGGGAGACCTGAAGTCCTTGGAGAGAACAGACAAGGATGAGTGGGGATGGGGGTACTTTAGTACATTTGGCATAAAATGCTATGCAAGTCCACAGTTTTTGGCTCTTGGAATTCTTTAAGAAGATATAGCTTGTCACCTGGTGTCTCCCATCTCCATTATAAGTAGAAGTTTGGGTCTGAATAGAAATATACTGGAACTTGGATCCTACCCAACTGAAATTCCATTCCTAGTGTAATATAACCTTGTAAAGTAAGTCTGCCCACATCGGGCTCTGTTTGGATACAAAATAACTCAGCACAGCCCAAAATAACACCTGATGATACTTTGACAAACCTTTTGTAGAGCTCTTTGTAGCACATTAAGGAAGGTGGTTCCCAGCCAGTGAATATATACTCCTTAAATACCTGAGATTGAGTCAAGTTTATGACTCATCTGCCTTAGCCTCTGTCTCTTAAATACCTTCCTCTGTTTTACATTATTGGTGGAGGTTATGGTAAGACATTACCCAAGATCAGACATGAAACCATACAAGGCACTATAAGCATAACAATTAGAATCTCTGTGTGATGCCCCATCGATTAAAGGGATCCATAAGTAGAAATGCAGTCATTCCAGCTACATACCAAGATGTTAGTATTCCTGGAAATCTTGTGTCTGGTGTTATATTAGGCTGATGATGTGCTTTTAATATTTTCCTGCTGAGCCTAATTCCACCTATCCATTTTAATTAGGACATATGCAGAAAAGTAGCCCTTTTCATTCTCAAGAAGGGTACTTGGTAGGTAATAATTCCTTTACACTGGACCACCATATTTTCAGATGAAAAAGGTTTGAGCAAATCTTTTTAGCTCCAAAGTTTGTGTCTTATATATATGTAAAAATCATTTGTTGGTCCAATATGAAATATCCCATTGTGTACCATCTCTAATGAGATGGGCACTGATAGCAGTAGTAAAAGAAAGTGTGTATATACTTCAACTGCAGAGCAGGGTTACTTTACAGATAAACTAGTCATAGAAAAAAAATTCCTGTTACTGAGACAGATTTCACGCTTCCAGCCAAAGGTCATACACAGCTCCCAAAGTCTAACAGGATGTCAGAATTCCTGTATCTTCTTCCCCCCAAGGCATACGTGAGGTTAAGCTAAGTAATAATCTGGTCTCTTGTCACGGGCCAAACAGGTTGGATGGATTCTTCTCCTTGCAAAGTGATCCTTTCCATAGGATTTCACAGTTTGTTCATATATGATGACACATCACTGTGGTGAGATCCCAGTGTTGATAAGATGGCTTCTCGTGTCCAGGGCCTTGAAGAGATTTTCACAAATGACTGAAATAAAATAATTGAAGTAAAATTTGAATTTAAGGCAAAGATGAAACCTTGGATAAGGGACTGAGTGGCTGCTTCTTTACACTATCACTGCAGAAGTATTTTAGATCAAATGCCCAGATACATATTTGGTATGAATTAAAGTCTGAGTTGATATAATTTGAGTTGCTCTTTTTACTGGAAAGTAATAACAATATAATAATACAAATAATAATACTTTGCCCTTCTGCAGCACTTTTTATCCGAGAATCTCAAAACACTTTCCATACATTAGATTTTAAGGTCAGAAGGTATCATTATGATCATCTAGTCTCACCTCCTGCATTGCACCAGCCATAGAATTGCACCAAGTGATTCCTACAGGAGCAGTTTGGGAGCTCGTATCTTCTTTATCAGCTATACCATATATTTTAGAAAAAACATCCAATCTTGATTTAGAGACTTCAAGAATCCACCATGCCTTTAGATAAGTTGCTGCCATGGTTAGTTGCCCTCACTTTTCAAAATTTATGCCTTATTTCTACTCTGAATTTGTCTAGCTTCAGCTTCCAACCATTGGATCTCATTACACCTTTTTCTGCTAGATTAAATCTCTTTCCCCGGGAGAACTTTTAGGCTGTGATCAAGTCTCCTCTTAACCTTCTCTTGGATAAACTAAGTAGACTAAGCTTCTTAAGCCTCCCATTATATGGCATGTTTTCCAGACTTCCAGTCATTCTCGTAGCTCTTTGTTGAATGCTTCCAATCTTTTAAACATATTTTTTGACACAGCATTCCAGAATTGGACACAGTATTCCAGTATTGGTCCCACTAATTCACACGAGAGATCAAACTGAGAGATCAAATCTCCAGTGGGTTTTTCTCGTGTGAGTAAGGCAAGTAGGATTTGACCCAGTCATAGCAGAACTTTAAACAGAACCCAGAAGTTCTGATTCCCACTCCCCTACCCTACCCGTTAGATATTCCCAGGGCCGTCCTTACCCATACGCAAAGTACGCAGCTGTGTAGGGCACCAGGAAATTTGGGGCACCAAATTTCCTGATGCCCTGCATGGCTGCGTGCTCCTCCAGCCCCTGCTCCGCCTCTTCCCCATGGCCTCCGCTCCAGCCTGGCCTCTTCCTGCCCCCACTCAGCCCCAGCCCTGCCCCCACTTCACCCTGTTCCCAAATCCCCCACCCCTTCTCCGCCTCTTCCTGCCCCTGCTCCACCCCCACTCCCCTGAGGACTGCAGCAGGGCTGGGCCTGCACTCACCGATGGCAGGAAGTGCAGCAGCCCAGCCCCAGCCATGTCGCTGGTGAGTGCTGAGGGGTGGTTCCCCTGTTCCCCAAGCCAGCCCTGCCTCCCCCGCGGAGGCCTGAGTCCCCCCACTTCCGCAGGGAAGCTGCGTAGGGCCCCAGAATAGCTAGGGACGGCCCTGGATATTCCTACCTCCATTCATGACAATAACATGATCTGATTTATTGTTTAGTGTCTTTCATACAAACATATCACAATATACTTCACAGCCAATTACAGTCTTTAGATCAAAGGTGGGCAAACTATGGCCTGCGGGACCCTCCTACCCAGCCCCTGAGCTCCTGGCCTGGGAGGCTAACCCCCGGCCCCTTCCCTGCAGTTCTCCCTCCCCCGCAGCCTCAGCTCACTGTGCTGCCAGCGCAATGCTCTGGGCAGCAGGGCTGCGAGCTCTTGCTGGGCAGCGCAGCTGCAGAGCCATGGCCTGACCCGGTGCTCAGTGCTGCTCAGGTGGTGTGGCTGGCTCCAGCTGGGCAGCACGGCGGCCTGTCCTGGTGCTTTGGGAGGTGCGGCTGTAGCGCTGCCAGTCACCAGTGCTCCGGCAGCGTGGTAAGGGGGCAGGGAGTGGGGGGGGTTGGATAGAGAGCAGGGGAGTTCGAGGTGGTGGTCGGGGGTGGGGGTGTGGATAGGGATCGGGGCGGTTAGAGGGCAGGGAACAGGGAAGTTGAATGGGGGCAGGGGTTCCGGGAGAGGCAGTCAGGAAGGAAAGGGAGGTTGGATGGGGCAGCGGGGGGCACTCAGGGGCAGGAGTTCCAGGGGCGGTCAGGGAGAAGGGGTGGTTGGATGGGGCAAGGGTCCTGGGGGGGGGCAGTCAGGAATGAAAAGAGGGGTTGGATGGGGTGGCGGGGAGTCCAGGGGCAGTCAGGGGACAGAGAGGGGTGGAAGGGGCAGGGGTTCTGGGGGGGCCATCAGGGGACTGGGGGAGGGGTTGGATGGGGCAGGAGTCTCGGGGGAGGCCATCAGGGAGCGAGAAGCAGAGGAGGTTGGATGGGGACAGGGGACAGGCCACGCCTGGCTGTTTGGGGAGGCACAGCCTCCCCTAACTGGCCCTCCATACAATTTCAGAAACCTGATGTGGCCCTCAGGCCAAAAAGTTTGCCCGCCCCTGCTTTAGATACTACTGTAAACAAACAATACAGATTTACAACTAGAACTGGTTGAATTATTAATTGAAAAGAACTGATTCAGCACATCCCCCCCCCACCCCCTCCGCTTTATTTTCTTTTTTCCAAATTACCCTAGAACAACACATGCATTTTATAAATTTGTTCACTAACTGCAATTGTTTGATGATTATTTGGTTCTAACAAATTTTAGTCTATGGTTTATTCATGAACTAGTCACTATAGGTATTCACTAATTCACACTACATTATTGATCTCCTAAGTCACATGGTAATGTTTCCATTCCTCACTCAGCAGTATATCCACGCTTTGTGGGAATGCCTTCTGTGGTAGTGTGGAAGGTTTCTTGGGTACAGGACAGGGAGTCCCAACCAATGGATACATGACTATGCAAATTTACTGGTCTCTTCTAGTCCCATATGGAGCAGTTGCAGTAGCCATGGACTGGTTCTCCTCATCTTCAGCAGCCCAGGGGAAGGATTCTGTTCCCTTAGCCTATGTGTAGAACCCCTGTTTAAATTAGTTCTGCACAGGAAAAGCTTTGGCCCTCAGTGATATTGTTTTGGTTTGCAAAAAGAAAAGGAGTACTTGTGGCACCTTAGAGACTAACCAATTTATTTGAGCATAAGCTTTCATGAGCTACAGCTCACTTCACAGACTAACACGGCTGTTACTCTGAAACCTGTTTGGTTTGTTTCCTCTAATCATAGAAGAATAGCGCCTCAAGTTAAAGGCTACAAGTTTTCTTCACAGTTAGTATAACTAGAAATTTAATTTTCTTCAGTGACAATTTAGATTTTAGGGAAAGCAGTAAATTCATGGAAAGACTCTAAACCCACAGCATTTCTGGATTATTGTCCCAGCCCATGAGTGTACGTGGGATTAATCATGCCTCACAGGCTGATCATTTTCAACTAATCACTTTCCTCTGCAGCACTGGGCACAGGTCACTTGGTAAGATTATCTCATGTATTAATTCCCTGCCATTGCAAGGGCCTCAGGCACTGATGCACCTTGGTCACTCCTGTTATTTGCCTGTGGCAGACAATAGTTTCATTTCCTGAGGACTTTACTACTTTGGTCTGTTTCTGGTTATTGGCTTGGTGCCTGGCCTGTGATATACAGGTGAGACTAGATGAACTAGGAGTCCCTTCTGGCCTCAAACTCCATGCCTCTGCATAAAGATATAATATTCCAGGCTAGAATTACAATAGGATTCACAAAGTGTTCACAATTCACAAGTAATGGTGTGCAAAAATGACAACCATTATACTGAAAAATTTCACAAAATAATGTTGGCCTACTAGTTCTGCACACTATTTCCCTGCTGCAGCAACACACTCTTGGGGGCCACCTCCCCCTCCCTTACCTGGGCTGGGACTGCACCCCTCAGTGCCTACGGTCACAGGCTGACCAAGGCCAGCCACACCACCTGTTTTGTGTGGCTGCTTGAAGTTCAGATTTCAGAGCCACACAAACACACCCGGAGACGGCTGAGCTTTTCATATGCGCCATGCAGGTTCCGGGGCGGCTGAGGAGGCGGGATGTGCTACTCAGCTTCCAGGGTGCAGCAGTGACGTCCCCGGTCGGCCAGGGGCGATCCCTGACGAAGCTGGCAGGTTTCAGAGGCGCACCCATGTTGTTCTGTATCCGCAAAAAGAACAGGAGGACTTGTGGCACCTTAGAGACTAACGAGTTTATTTGAGCATAAGCTTCGCGAGCTGCAGCTCACTACACCGGAGTAACACGCCCCGCCTCCTCGGCCGCCCCGGAATCTGCATGGTGCATAATAAGCAAAACTTCCAGGGGACGCCCCGCCTCACCCCCGGCCGGGCCAAGCGGCAAAGCCCCACATGCAGCGGAGCTGGAAAAACAAGCCCCCGAACCCGCGACGCTGCGGCACGTGAAGCCGCGTTTCAACAAACCCCGGGATTCCGCTTCGCGCCGGGGCACTCGGCAATCGGAGCCCCGGGGGGCGGGGCCGGAGACCCGGCTCCCGGGCGCGGGCTGGAGCGGGGGCGGTGACGTTTCTGGCACGAGCGCGCGCAGGGCGACGGGAGAGGCGGCGGCGGCGGCAGCAGCGGCATGGAGGCCGCCGCACGTGTCTCCGCGCTCTGGGTCTATCGCTCCGCGGCGGGCCCCGGGCTCTCGGTCTCCCTGCGGAGCAGGCGCATAAAGAAGCGGCCTAAGCAGAGCAAGAGGGGGGTGCCTGGGGATTGTCCCGCTCCAGCGGGGCCCGGGAAGGGGGAGCAGCTCGGAGGCCCTCTACCCGGCCGGGGCGCAGCAGGAGGAAAGCTGGGAAGGAGCCGGAAGGGGAAGCAGAGAGAGGGGTACTTGGCCCCCATGCAAAGCCAAACTTCGGGGCTGCAGGGAATCCCCAGACCGCAGCTGGCAGGGGTGGCACCAATGGGAGCAGTGAGGGGAGCTAGCAGCCCAAGGCCCCAGGAGCCCATCACTGGCCCCTCTCTGCATGGCCTTCTCCAGGAGCTGGGTCGGGTCCAGCACAGCAGGCAGCGGGCAGCCAAGCTGTTTGAGTGGCTGATTGCGCCCATCTCCCCACAGCAGTTCTTTGAGCAGAGCTGGGAAAAGAAACCTCTCCTGATCCAGAGACACAACCCAGGATACTACCAGGGGCTCTTCTCCACAGCCACCTTCGATGCAATCCTGCGGGACAATGATGTCCAGTTTGGGGTCAACTTGGATGTAACAAGCTATGTGGATGGGACAAGGGAAACCCACAATCCTGCTGGCAGAGCGCTGCCCGCTGTCGTATGGGATTTCTACAGGAATGGCTGTTCCCTGCGGATGCTGAACCCACAGGCCTTCTCCACCACAGTTTGGCACTTCCTCTCCATCCTTCAGGAGCAATTTGGGAGCATGGCTGGAGCAAACACATATCTGACACCCGCGGGCACACAGGGCTTTGCTCCACACTACGATGACATTGAAGCTTTTGTGATCCAGCTTGAAGGGAAGAAGCATTGGCGGGTTTATGGTCCTAGGAATGATGCAGAGGTGTTGCCCCAGTTCTCGAGCTGTAACTTTGCTCAGGAGGTGATTGGAGAGCCCATTCTGGAGACAATACTTGAAGCTGGGGACCTGCTTTATTTCCCCCGTGGATTTATCCATCAGGGGGACTGTCTTCCTGATGCACACTCACTCCACATAACTGTTTCTTCATACCAGAGGAACTCCTGGGGAGATCTGCTGGAGAAACTCCTCCCAACTGCCTTGCAGATGGCCATAGAGGAGGATGTGGAGTACAGGCAAGGGCTCCCTATAGATTACTTAGAATATATGGGGGTCCTGAACTCAGATGTGGTTGATTCTCGCCGAGGTGCTTTTATAGAGAGAGTACAGAATTTGATAAAGAAACTGGTGGACTATGCACCAATTGATGCTGCGGTGGATCAGAAAGCTAAGTTGTTTCTTCATGACTGCCTCCCTCCCATGCTAACTGAACATGAAAGGGCACTGAGTATACATGGTGTTCCAGCCAGGTGGGAAGATGGAGATGTTCGTGATGCTGATATACCGATAAAGAAAGGGACTCAGGTACGGCTGCTCCGTCAGGGCATCATTAGGTTGTGTAATGAAGGAAATGGTTTGCTGCTGTATTACACAACAGAAAACTCAAGAGTGTACCACAAGGAGGAGCCCAAGTACTTGGAGATAGATCCTGAGTTTACAGATGGTATTGAATTTCTGCTTTCTTCATATCCAAAGTATGTCTGCGTGGAGATCCTTCCATGTGACACCTTGGATGATAAAATCTCCTTAGCTACCTTCTTGTTTGAAAAGGGCCTGCTGATTACCAAGAAACCTCTGGTGCCTATATAATTGTTAAATTATGATCAAAATAAATATATTGATTGTTTAGAAAAATTCTGTTGTTTGCTACCTTACACTTACTGGTAAATTTGAATCAGGGGTCCAGATCGGAGAATCCATCCTGGTGGAACAGCTTTGACCTGGGTAGACAGATTAAACACTTTCTAAAGGATACGTACACAAGAAGTAGGTATATAGCCTGTCCACAATAGCATAGAATTAAACTTTGTTTTCCCAGCCATATTAGTGCCTCTGTAAGTTAGTTTTATATGTTCTTTACCTTTTATGCGATAAAATAAGGTGTAGCAGCCTATGATTCCTTTATAGCAGGGGTGGCCAAACCGTGGCTTGCGAGCCACATGAAGCTCTTACAGTTAAAGTAACGCTTGTGGAGCCCCCCCTCCCATTCTCCGCCTACCAGACTGGGGTCAGGGGGAGCTCATGGCTTCTGCAGTGGGGTGGTGGGGCTAGGGGACAACTAGAGACAACTGGTGCTTCTCTCCCCACAACAGCTTGAGTCACACCAATCCGTGCAGCTCCCAGGTGTTAGCTCCACATGGAGAGGCAGTGACAAACAGCTGGGAGCTGCAGGGAGGGGCCACTGCTTTAGCTGCATGGGGAGAGGCAGCCGCTATTTTGCTGCGGCTCTCCCTGCAGCTCCCAGCTGTTTGCCCCTGCCTCTCCGTAGGATCCTCGCTTGCCAGCTCCAGCAGCTGCCATGCAGGGGGTCTGGCAGCAGCATGTGACCAAGTTGGGCCAGCAAACCCTGGTAAAAATCTGGGGTCACATTCCCCCCGCCCCAAACATGTTGCTTCTGGCTTCTGCCTAGTGTGGGGGGGGAGGAGGGTCTCGGCGCTGCAAGAAGGTTGCGGTATTGGATTACATATATTTTTACACCTTACTTGCACTGACTTAGTCTCATTTACATCTACTGATTGACTTATGCATTCATCATGACATTACAAAGGACCTCTGAATTTCTCCTATGGTGTGTAGCAGACTATACTAAATATGCACAAGCTTGTAACCTTAGATGTTAGCCGGTAAGAGTAAGAAGATACTATTAGCTTTTTATTTTAGTCTTACTCTGCGTTATCTGTAAAACCTTAGAAATTTGAAAAGTAACACCCTTGTTCCTGGTATCTCTCCTTTTTCTATTTAGTAAAGAAACACTCCTCTTCTCCCCACACCATCGCTAAGAGTGGAGAATTTTTTCACATGGTAGCATCATCACTGATGTTTGTGTAGTACTGGAAATAAAGTAGCTGCTGCAACACCAGTAGAAAGAGCTCAAATTTTTTGCTGGTGCTAAGACAATGATAGGTTCTGGAAATGACAGAAATTAATTTTTTGATGATGAAATATTTTGTGGCTTTTTTTTTTTTTAATGATTAAGCATTTTGAATCCAGATAAACCTCCTCATTAGTTCAAATGTGGAGCCCAAAGTACTACACAGTTTATAAATTTCCTATTGTTGGGTGAATTGGTTAACCAATGTTTGCATCTAGCAAATGTGAGTGCAGTCAAATCTATTTCACATAAGGTAGAATTGACACAGCTTAACATAAGCATTAATGTAATGTAAACACCTAGAACGTGCTGTTGATTATGATAATTTTAGTACTGAAATGACAAAGACCAATCCAAATTTTTCTCTCACTGTACTGCTGGTATTGTCCCAGCGTAATTCAGAGCACAGGGACACCCCGCATTTATCCAAATTTCATCTTTGTTTGCCCTCTAGCCCCCACATAAAGACTGTGTAAAGTGGGAGTGACAGGTTTCTCTGACTGATAGGTTTCTGGGTTCTGTTGATCTTGTAGTCAGTACTCTAATGGCAAGCCTAATACGATCATTGTAGGGAAAAGGGTCATTGGGATAGGGGAAGGAACCCACTTTTTATTGACTTGTTAGCACCATGAAAATTGTGGGACTTTGAGTTTGTCTCCTTCATGGTAGCACATCACTTGGGTCTTGTCAGATGGCCTGATCCCTCTGACCATTCCCTGTCCACGCTGTCAACCTTGTCCTAATCCTCAAACCCACTTACTCAGCAATACTCAGATATGAGTGAGGAAACTCTTGACAGATCTGGGTTCTGTTCCAGCTTCTGTAAAGCGGGTGGATAGTGAAGAAGCCTCACTGTCAGCAACTTCTTTCTATAAAGAAGAGATTTATATGGATGGCTCCTTGTCTCCCTTCCTAATGACACTGGCAGTTTCCCTTCCACACACCAGAATCTTTTTACTCAGCACACGCTACTCTCCTGACTGAGAAGTGCTTCTGTATGTGTTCTACCCAACACTGCACTAACGAGTTGTAGTAGGAAGTCAGTGTTCTGGCACTAGTGGGTAGGGAAACAGCCATGGGTCTCCACGCCTCTAGCTCCAGGTCTCTGTATGGAAACTGAACACTTCTGAATGACACCCGTTCCGTTGCAGATCCTTAATCCTTGGCCACAAGAAAGTTAGACTCGCAAGCAACCTACTCCTACTTGCACCACTGGGACAAGCTCCAGAACAGACTTCGTGCCAGTGTGGAGTATCGTTCCCTGTCCATGCCAGAACATACCCGGGCATCCCCTGTCACACCAAGGGTTGGATTGTGGGGAGCAGCTAGTGTAGTGTAGCTAGGAGGTGACGGAGAGTTTTCCCTATGCAAGGAGAATTCTCTACTGACTAGCTCCAGCCATTTGAAAGCCAAGCAGTGCAAGGTAGCCTTAGCAGCCCAGAGAATTTTTTAATGACTGAAATCAAGTTTTATATCCTTTGCATCTACAACTCTCCTATCCTTTGAATGATATGCAGTATCTGCTGGGAGAGCTATTGAATGATATAACCTCCTCCCACCGAATAAGTAACTCAAAAGACTGGTATGATCTCTTCTGAAAGGAAGTGATCCATGTAACACATCCCTTCTAATCCATACACACACACACACATTACCAGAGAAAGTGGATCCAAGGACAGCTATGAGGTTCTGCAGTATATCCTTGTGGGCAGAGCTATGCTCCTTTGCATGATAGATTCGGTTGGCTTCCTGCCACAAATGACCTATAATCTCTTCGAGTTTCAGCAGTTTCCGGGTCACCAAGTCCTTTTGGCTTAGCCTGGAAATCTGGATAAAAAATGCGGAACAGGAGACCAGTTAGTCTGATGATAAGTCTTCAAATTCTTAATTGCAAAATTTGACTCGAGTGGCATGAGCAATTTTGGGGGGCAGGCAAATAGCAATTAGTTTTTTCCATTATAAATCATGGTAAAGGGGTGAACAAGCATATTTTTTGGCTGGACTGTTGAATCTTGCAAGGTTATTTTCATTAAGTCCTGGAGCCAGCAGCTTGTGAGTAAGCACAGTGGATAGTTCTGAGTATCTTTTGTGAAAGTGTGAGCGCCACATTTTCTTGCCCATAAGAAATTCAGTTGCTCAATCAGAAAAATAAAAGTGTATTAAATATGGGACAGAGGGCTGCTATAGTTGCCACTCCCTACAAGGAAAATCCACGAATGATACGTTTTTTGCTCGTTTGGATGGAAAAGCTAATTATGTAAGGCTTCATATATTGCACAGGAAACTAGATAAAAGTTTTGGCACACTGGGCCGCAGACTGGAATTTCTGGAGCAGCTCCAGATTAAATTAACAAGAATGTCCATTCAAAACATAACATGAAAATAAATGAAAACACATTGCTGTCATCCTTCTATTGTTTAGATATTAATTTCAGTTTTTTGCTTGGTCCTTAATTTTTCAATATGCAAATAGTGTTTGTATTGCCAAAGCACAGCTGCTTTGTAGAAGTTGTTAGGGGAAGCTGTGTATGCGACAACTGGAGTTTTTGACACTTTGGAGATTATGGAATAAGCACACTGGCACTTCTGCAATAACATCCTGCTAGACTGTGATACACTAAGGCTATCTCTACACTGGCACTTTTGTTAGTAAAACTTTTGTTGGTCGGGGTGTGAAAAAACACACACCCCTGACCAACAAAAGTTTCACGATAAAAGCGCCAGTGTGGACAGCCCTGTAACAGAATATCTCAGTGGCTAGCACATCCTCCTGAAAGATGTGGCAGACTCCTGTTCAAATCCTCTCTCCTCTGGCGGACGTGGGAAATGAACCTGGGTTTCCTACATCCCCGGAGAGTGCTCTAACTACTACTGGGCTGTTATAAGATGGACACCACTATTGCTGCCTACCGGATCAAAGCCCACAGGGGAGATATGCATTCCTCTGCCTATCTGGTTAGCTAGGAGATAGGATGCCTAGTGAGGTAGCAGTGTGCACGCCCAAAGACAGCTGGGGAACTTTTACAATGAGTTTAGATGCATACAGGGTTAGGCAGCGGCTGAGCAGGGGTTTGGTGGATCACGGTGGCACCAAAAACTGAGACTTAGGTGCCTAAATCTGGGGTTTAGGTGCCAAGTCCCTTCATGGATCTGGGCATTACTCCCCACTTAGTCTTGTTGACTTCTATAGACCTACTTATGCTGTAAGTGCAAGGTACTGTTCAGCATGGGTAAATTTATCACAATCTGGCCCAAACTGATCAGCAGTGAAACAGCCAAAAAAATGGTCATTTAAATGGTCAGCTTGAGGTTTCAGAGTCAATACCCTAATGAGATGAATGGGGCAGCTCAGACTTTTCTTAGAGCTATTTGTACAGGATGACTACAGACCCAGGAAGACAACACTGCATTGGGTACATTCAGTAGATGTTTGAAAGGTTTTCATTGCAAGTTCAGATTTTAGAACACATCTGCAGAATACAGCAGTGGTGTAGCTAGGAGTGGAAATCTGGGTGGGCCCCAACTTTCGGGTGCACAGGCAATGACACACTGTGCTAGCTCAGCTTCTCCCCTGACACCACGCCCTCTTCCTAGCCCTGGTGCCCCCAGACACAGGGCTTCACCTGCTGAGCTGGGCACGCACATGAGGCGGCTCAGAAAATGGCAAGGCAGAGCTGCCGAAGCTTAGATTTCTGAAGGGCAGGCACATAGCTCTGTCCTGGATTTCAGGTGTCCATGTGACTCTCTGGACCGCTGTGGCAGCACTACACCCCTACTCAGATTTGGGTGGGCCTGGATGCTGAGTGGGTGGGCCGTGGCTCACCTAGCCCCACCTGTGGCTATGCCCCAGGGGGAAAAGATGGAATGATGAAGTACAGCCACATATTACACAGGGCCCTGAATATATGCTGGACTACATATAACTAGGAGAAAGCATTATTTGACAATTTAAAAAGAATCCCCATTTTTAAGGAGGAAAATGAGAAATATTTTATATTCAGTTCTTTCTGAATGTGGTTGTGCCTAATGTTAGATAGAATACTGTATAATGCACATAGTATGAGTGATCACATGCACCTGGGACAGAGACTTGAAATTCTTCTCTGTGCTGACTTCTCCCTGAAGCAATACTTAATATTCCAATTCTGAGAAGCGGTCAGTAAATTAATCCAAGGCTGCAGTGTGATATGATGATAAAAAAAGGCCAATGCAGTCTTGAGCTGCAGATGCTCATTATGTCACAGTGAGACTTTATCCACGTTAGATCTTATTCCCCCACCTAAGTGATGTCATTTACTATCTCTTGACCAAGCTCTAATGCAGGAGTGGCCAACCTGAGCCTGAGAAGGAGCCAGAATTCACCAATGTACATTGCCAAAGAGCCACAGTAATGTGTCAGCAGCCCCCTAACTGCTCCCCCAACCCGCCCCCAGTGCCTCCCACCCACTGGCAGCCCCATTGATCAGCGCCTCCCCCTCCCTCCCCGCACCTCCCAATCAGCTGTCTTGTGGCATGCAGGAGGCTCGGGGGGGGGGAGGGGAAGAGGGGGAAGAAGCGAGGGCACTGCAGACTCAGGGAAGGGGGCAGGAAGGGGTGGAGTGGGGGCAGGGCCTGTGGCAGAGCCAGGGGTTGAGCAGTGAGTACCCCCCGGCACATTGGAAAGTTGGCGCCTGTAGCTCTAGCCCCAGAGTCGGTGCCTGTACAAGGAGCCGCATATTAACTTCTGAAGAGCCGCATGTGGCTCCGGAGCCACAGGTTGGCCACCCCATGGAACATCCATCCTCTAGCTGAGATGGTGACACCTCCTTCCCCTCAAATTTATTAGCTCTGTGTGTGGGGGAGAGAGATCAGTTGCCTTCTAACCATCTCTAAATATGAAGTTGTATTCCCCTATCTTCCAACCAAAAGCCCTGAGCACATTTCCTCTATGAGCTGGGCTCTCAATGTCTCTTCACCTCATTCTTGATCTTCTGAATCATTTCCTGTTCCTCTGTATGTTGAAAATTGAGAACCTTCACAGCTTTATTCATTTCCCTAAACAGAAGTGATAAAAGACTTGTTACTTACGCACAGCAGAAGCTTGAAGAAAAAGCAAGAGCCACAAAAAGCAATGAAGTTCACATGCTACCTGGGAACCAGCCAAGTCTTCCAATCTGTGCTGCCTTCTCTCATTTGCCTCACATATACATGTGAAGCGGTACAAGCAGCAGCTATCACTGTGAGCTGATGAAGGAAGGGATAGTGTTCCCACATTGGCATGGGTTGGCCCACCAGTTGGTCCGGGCTTCAGAGGATTGGCGGGGGAGCGAGTACAGAATTGCATAGAGGTAGTAGATGAGTGAGGGGAGCAAGGTGGTAAGATAACCAGCGTTAAGGATTTGTTAAGTGCTGCTAGAAGCAGTGTTAGTAACTCAATACATATATATTTAAAAATGTGATTTAACAAACATATTTAAGGATCCCCCCTCTCTTTGCATTGGTACTGAAGCAAAGTCGTAGCATGTTAGGGGACATGATGCTGGGGCACACTTTCAGATGAGAAGTAAAACTGATGATCTTGACCACTTGTGGCCCTGATCTCAGTTACATAGGTATAGCTATGGTGTAACTATTGAAGCCAACAGAGTCACACTAATGTAAAACTGGCATCAATGAAAACAGAATAGGACCCTGGTCTTTAATGATCTGATAGCATCTTTTGTCAGCACAACTTAATAGAGAGATTTTCCTATACTTACCTTCCTGTTTGAGCCCTCAGAATATACCAGTGACTACTGTGACAATCATTTATATGAAAAAAAAATCAATATTGGGAAAATCTTTTTTGCTTCATTTAATGTTGGACAAAGACAATAGCTGACACCATATGACTTGCCAACTCTCCCCAAACCACTAGCAAGTGCTCCATGGACCAAAGTTCAAGAATCATGGAATTGGGGTATTGATAGTCTGTCTCACTTGAGAAGTTATGTTCAAATAGAAAAGTCTGCCCAATCCTCCCTACTTTAGTAAGACATCCAACATCAAGTGTGGAATGGGCTGGACAAGCTGAGTGAGAGGAGGGATTTAATTATGGTACCCATGGAACTATCTCCAGAAGTCTTGGCAGATATTGAGTCTAAGAGCTTCATGAAGTGGGTATGGGGAGTTGGAATAGTGGTGTGACAGAACACTTGTGCCTCCTTCAATCTTCCCCCAACCCCAGCTGACAAATGTCAGCTGCTTTGAAAGGTAGGTTTTAGAGACAGTAAGAGAAGGGTTAATGTGTGGGTCACTAAATTAGTCTTTAGAAACCTCTTAGCAATTGACTAAAGGAGCATCTTGGGAGGAAATTATATGTTGCACCATCCCTGCTATGTTGTGAGCATGCAGGGTTTATTAGGAAAGAAAGCAGCATCCCTCAGAAGGAAGGAGAGCACACTGCATATGCTTAGAGCCCTGGGGAGTATCCACTGACAAAACCATAATGAGAGAGGGGCTTTATTTTGCCCTGAGCATGTTTTCCTTTTGAAGCCTAGCTACTTACTCTCTGACCATCTCATTTGGCTCCAGAATCAACCTCTCCAATAAGATGGCCCGAACACTTTCATCCTGCAGCTGGAGGGTGACGATGCTACGACAGGCCTCTCTTCGTACTCCAGGTTCCTCCTCATGATGAACAGCCCAAAGAAGATGATGTTTCAGCTGGGGGGTCACATGGCCTATTTGGCCCAGTGCTGCCATAAAAGGGGAAATCAAGCGCTTTTCTTTGTTTTAATTTTTTCATGCCGGGGTTTGGTTGTGTTAACGGATGCGCTTCTCTCTATTTATTGGGATTGCTAATGGCTTCCTGCTTGTGGAATCTTAGGAACAGAGCATTTGTCAAACAGGGCAGAAGAAACCTCCAACAAGTAGCTAATAGATTGTGCTACAGACAAACGTTAAAAAACAAAAACAAAAAAAACCCCAATGTGCTTTGTCAATTGTGCAGTGTTGCTTGGGAAAGGAGAAGAAGTGGGGACTCTTTGCTTACCTCTGTAACAACCAGCTTATATCCTGAAGCATGGAATTTGATTACACCTATTTTAGCCTTACACCCACCTACAAATATCACCATCATAATGTTATCCCATTCTTTTTAGAAATCCAGTCACAGTTTGATGTGTTCACATTCTATGGTATCAAAATCTCCAAGAATCTAGGGTGCTGAAAGTAACATTTAAAAACATTTGTTCTAAATTTATTGCTTTCTAATTTTAAATTGAGTGGCTGCCTATGGGAAGGAAGTTCTAAGATAATAATACAATATGTAAATAATAGGCTGCCGAGATACAGAAAAATGAGGTGTTCGGGGATATGTAAAATACACCATTTTGACATTGAGTATAGTGGTCAAAAGGCTCAGCATCCTCCGTGTCTAAAAATTGCATCTAGTGCAACCATAACATCATAGCTGTGTTATGTATTTCCCAGAGACGAAGGATTTTCCAGTGGTTAGGGCACTAGACTGGGATTCAGGAGATCTGGGTTCAATTGCTTGATCTGCCACAGACTTTGTGTCTAACTTTGAGCAAGACACTTAGCCTCTTTGTGTCTGTGTTGTGAGGATAAATACATTCAATATTGTGAGGCACTCAGACACTTCGGTAATGGGGATCACTACTTAGGACAGACAGATGTATGCACCCCAAATCACCACCAGCCCATGGAAAAACCCAAAGTTATCCTGGAATTGTCCTCTCTGGTTTGAAGGATTGTACATTTTTGTTCCCTCACAACTCTATGGATCTGGGGGCGGGGGCACATAAGGAAGGGACCCTGCTTCAGTGTGAAAATAGGAGGAGTTTGCCTGCAGGGTCTGCTGCTGCTGCTCTTCTGGCTCCCTCTCCCTGGCAGCTGCCATTGCCCCAGGGTGATATGCTTTTGATGGCTGGAGTTAGATAATCTGCAGCATTGAAGATTAACTGAAGTGTTGTTGTTTTTTTTAAAGGTTTGTGGGCTCATCTTGTATCTAACTGTAGTGACCTGCAGTAAATCCAACTTGCACTCTACATCACACAGATGTATGTATCATCATGGCCAAAGGATTGGGTGCAATCTTCTAACTAGCCTGAGGTGGAAGAAGGCATTTTTTGCAGATGTAGCTCTTTGAGCCTCTGGTATCAATAAGGAGCCCGAGGCTGCAAACTGATTTGACAATCTAGTGGCAGACAGCCTCAATAGACGGGGATGGGATACTAACTCTTCAAAATGTTTCCTTCTTCCATGCAATATCACCTCCATCGTGCCTGGGTTCAGCTTCAGCCAGCTGCCTTTTAGCCAGGCACTGGGATAGTTGGTGTTATTTGCATCCAGGTGAAGGAGATGTAGAGCATGGTTCTTTCTGTGTATTGTTGGCATTTGAGACCTGAGACATAGATCCTCATGCTTCCCCTCTTGGCTTCATGTAATGATGAAAAAAGAGAGGAGTGGGGAATAGAACTCTGAGGAACCCGACAGGTGAGCATTCTAGAAATGGAGGAATAATCACACATCACCATTTTCTGGGAGGTGTCTGGAACAAACGGAAGCCACATAAGCTCTCTTTGTCTGTTTCCCCATCTACAATATGGAGATAGTACTTGCCGTAGGGTTGCAAGACTTAATGAATGTTTGTTATGTTCATTAAGGATTTGGGCCTTAAAGGTATTTAAGTTCCTAACTTCCATTGACTTTGATGGAAGTTAGGAGCCTAACTACCTTTGAGGATCTGGGCCAAAGCTCCGCAGAGGAAAGCGAAGATAAAAGTATGAAGGATATTATCATTCATATGATTTTTTTTAGACTAATGCTTTCTGGCCCTGGCATATGCACAGTTTAGAATTCTCAGCCAGCAATAATATTGCTTCCTCAAGTCAATGTATTTTTAAAAACCAAAATAAATCTACCCAAGTCTTCTTCTGATGTTCTAAACCACTTAAAAACTTTCACAGAAGGGAGAGAGGGAGGATGCAAAGCAGACTGAGTTCATTTACTGAACTGGACCCTGATACTTAAATATTGGTTATTAAGGAATTTGGAGAATTGGAAGGATTGTTCCTCTTAGTGGATTGAGAAGTTTAGGGGTACCACTGTGCCCCATTTGCAAATCCACCAGTGAAGAAGCTTTTTCTCCTGGTATGGGATCCATGGAAGTAGTTACATTTAAAATGTTAAAAGCTACTATTTGCTGGCCATGTAGCAGAGGTTCAGAATTTGTGTACTTTGTTAGACTAATATTCTATTTCAAAGATACTGCTGTAGTATTTCTATTACCGTTAGAATTGTTGTCTGTTCACATGTGCCATGTCTGACATTAAAGTTGCAAATTTTGAAACCTTAAATATTATTTAAAAAACTAAAATATTAAAATCCTCACAGTAAACAAAAAATATCCTATTAAAGCAACAAGTCTTCACCAACTAACTACAATACCTCTGATGGCAAAAGCCTTGATTTTCCAATGAGGGTCAGTCTGCATCATCTTAAAGAGGCACGTTAGCACCTGAGGTGGAAGGATATAGCTGTTAGGAGATATTATCATCATGCTTTATTATTTATATAGGATCATATAAATGTGTGATACTATACAGGATGTGACCCACACCAAATAATGAACAAGTCACTGTCCTAAAGAGCTAACAGCCTAAAGGCACAAGTGAAAACAATACCGGACAGAACACACATACAGTTATACAGGGTAGAGATGGTGATTTGGAGAGAAGAGCCAGAAGACCCCTCCAAATGGGTTGTATTTCAGGGGCATACCAGGTTTGTGTTCATGAGGGATGGCGAACAGTGTGACCTCATGAGTGTTTTAATTTCTACAGGCAGTCACTTATTCTAGTAAAAGCCCGCATGGCCCTCCAGATCCGGCACTGCTTCCTGCAGAATCCAGTACCTGCCTGAATAGTGCTAGAATTATCAGTCTGGTTTATTTTCCCTGTTTTAATTTGCAACTGAAGGCCATCACCTGCATTTGACTTTACAGCAGGGCACACACATACTGTACCGAGAGCCTCACTTCCAGGCTTCTGCGCCAGGTTCTAACCAGGGACTGCAGAAGTGAATGCAAACCTGAAAAAATGATGATTTTAAAAGTTAATCAAACTTTTCCAAGCCTTGAAGAAGTTCCTGTTTGATTAGTGTTCTGGGTGAAGGTTTGTGTAGGTGGGGTGAGAGGAGGCAGTTCTTTTTGGCACAAAGAGATTCATTGTCCACTAGATCCATTTTATGTACCTGTGGGCAGATTCCCAGCATGCATGTTCAGAACCAATATTTTGGAGATACATGGTTTTCTCTATTCCATATGGGAGGAAATATTCACAACCCACAATAATTTGACTCTTCAGCACCCTCAGTCCCCATCATTTTGTAAGCTAGAAGCCTGCATCCCAAGAAAGTGGAAAAAATTCAAAGGCAGGAGTTGGAGACAAAGCTGGATGAGCAAGCATCTCAGAGAGGTGATTAAGAAAAAGCTGAAAGCATACAGGGAGTGGAAGATGGGAGGGATCAGCAAGGAAAGGTACCTTATTGAGGTCAGAACATGTAGGGATAAAGTGAGACAGGCTAAAAGTCAAGGAGAGTTGGACCTTGCAAAGGGAATTAAAACCAATAGTAAAAGGTTCTATAGCCATATAAATAAGAAGAAAACAAAGAAAGAAGAAGTGGGACCACTAAACACTGAGGATGGAGTGGAGGTTAAGGATAACCTAGGCATGGCCCAATATCTAAACAAATACTTTGCCTCAGTCTTTAACAAGGCTAATGAGGAGCTTAGGGATAATGGTAGGACGACAAATGGGAGTGAGGATACGGAGGTAGATATTACCACATCCGAGGTAGAAGCCAAACTTGAACAGCTTAATGGGACTAAATCGGGGGGCCTGGATAATCTTCATCCAAGAATTTTAAAGGAACTGGCTCATGAAATTGCAAGCCCATTAGCAAGAATTTTTAATGAATCTGTAAACTCAGGGGTTGTACCGTATGATTGGAGAATTGCTAACATAGTTCCTATTTTTAAGAAACGGAAAAAAAGTGATCTGGGTAACTACAGGCCTGTTAGTTTGACATCTGTAGTATGCAAGGTCTTGGAAAAAATTTTGAAGGAGAAAGTAGTTAAGGACATTGAGGTCAACGGTAAATGGGACAAAATACAACATGGTTTTACAAAAGGTAGATCGTGCCAAACCAACCTGATCTCCTTCTTTGAGAAAGTAACAGATTTTTTAGACAAAGGAAATATGGTGAATCTAATTTACCTAGATTTCAGTAAGGCATTTGATACTGTGCCACATGGGGAATTATTAGTTAAATTGGAAAAGATGGGGATCAATAGGAAAATTGAAAGGTGGATAAGGAATTGGTTAACAGGGAGATTACAGAGGGTCATATTGAAAGGTGAACTGTCAGGCTGGAGGGAGGTTACCAGTGGAGTTCCTCAGGGATTGTTTTTGGGACCAATCTTATTTAATCTTTTTATTACTGACGTCGGCACAAAAAGTGGGAAGTGCGCTAATAAAGTTTGCGGACGATACAAAGCTGGGAGGTATTGCCAATTTAGAGAAGGACCGGGATATCATCATACAGGAGGATCTGAATGACCTTGTAAACTGGAGTAATAGTAATAGGATGAAATTTAATAGTGAGAAGTGTAAGGTCATGCATTTAGGGATTAATAACAAGAATTTTAGTTATAAACTGGGGACGCATCAATTAGAAGTAACGGAGGAGGAAAAGGATCTTGGAGTATTGGTTGATCACAGAATGACTATGAGCCGCCAATGTGATGTGGCCATGAAAAAAGCTAATGCAGTCTTGGGATGCATTAGGTGAGCTATTTCCAGTAGAGATAAGGAGGTTTTAGTATGGTTATACAAGGCACTGGTGAGACTTCACCTGGAATACTGTGTGTAGTTCTGGTCTCCCATGTTTAAGAAGGATGAATTCAAACTGGAACAGGTACAGAGAAGGGCTACTAGGATGATCCGAGGAATGGAAAACCTGTCTTATGAAAGGAGACTCAAGGAGCTTGGCTTGTTTAGCCTAACCAAAAGAAGGTTGCGGGGAGATATGATTGCTCTCTATAAATATATCAGAGGGATAAATAATGGAGAGAGAGAGGAATTATTTAAGCTCAGTACCAATGTGGACACAAGAACAAATGGATATAAACTGGTCATCGGGAAATTTAGACTTGAAATTAGATGGTTTCTAACCATCAGAGGAGTGAAGTTTTGGAATAGCCTTCCAAGGGAAGCAGTGGGGGCAAAAGATCTATCTGGCTTTAAGATTAGACTCGATAAGTTTATGGAGGAGATGGTATGATGGGATAACATGATTTTGGCAATTAATTGATCTTTAAATATTCATGGTAAATAGGCCCAATGGCCTGTGATGGGATGTTAGATGGGGTGGGATCTGAGTTACTACAGAGTGAATCTTGCCCATATGCTCAGGGTTCAGTTGATCGCCATATTTGGGGTCGGGAAGGAATTTTCCTCCAGGGCAGATTGGAAGAGGCCCTGGAGGTTTTCCGCCTTCCTCTGTAGCATGGGGCACGGGTCACTTGCTGGAGGATTCTCTGCTCCTTGAAGTCTTTAAGCCATGATTTGAGGACTTCAATAGCTCAGACATAGGTGAGAGGTTTATTGCAGGAGTGGGTGGGTGAGACTCTGTGGCCTGCATTATGCAGGAGGTCAGACTAGATGACCATAATGGTCCCTTCTGACCTTAATATCTATGAATCAAAAGTGAGTGATGCACGTAAGTACATCCCATCTTGAACAAGGGAACACAGAAATTAGAATTAGCATTAATAAAGGAAAGAAATCTTTTTTTCCTTTGGGTTCAGGATCTTTATCAGGCTTTTTTTTTTTTATTTTTATTTTTAAACACTCCTACTTACCATTTCATCTTTGATCCTGAGTGCTCCAGCGGTAAGGCAAGCTTCTCTCCGGACTGCAACAAAGTCATTGGAGAAGCACTGAAGGAAGCCCGGAAGCAACTTCGCTGTCATAAGCCGTAGCCAGCCAATCAATGAGAGCGCTTCCACCTTCATCCGGCAATCTCCTCTGTTCAGCTTCACCCTGAGAGCACAAAGGAGTTTTAAATAAGCAACTGCTGGGCCTGGTCTGCATGGTCCAGACAGATGCACACAAAAATGGGAGGATTATCCTGACTGAGCAAAGCCCCTGAGACTCATTACATCCCTATTCAAAGGTTCCTCTCCTGTCACTGCTCATTTAAAAAAAAAAAAAAAAAGACTCAGCCCTTTAGTCCCACTGTAATGAGTCCCAAAACTCCAGGGGTCACTCCATGTAACAGACCTATATTTAAACACTTCACATAGAATCAGGCCTGTTGTAGCACTGGTTATGCCCAGTGTGAGCATTCACAGACTCCTTACTGCTGGCAAGTGTATTCTCTGAGTATAGAAGATCTGCCTGTGAATACTTACCAATATATTCACGTATAACCCACACATAAACTGGACAGAGCCCATCATTTTGTAAGATAGAATCTAACAAAAGTGAGTGATTCATGTTAGTGGGCTCCACAAAACTTGCCCACAAAACTTGCTCCTCTCTCTTTTCAGCTGCTGACCCATGACTTGTCTGACTTTCAATGTTGCCTTGGGTCCCATAGTTTTCTTTTCAGCCACTGGATTGGTTATTCCCCAACTCTACCATCACCTTGCTCTCTCATGCTTACCGATCAGGGTGGTAAGTGGATCAATATAACTGATCTACAGTGCTAGGCCCCATTATAGGCTGAACCCATGTTAGTGGGCTGAAATTTTAATGTAAATATCTTATGCACAAGTATATACAGTAACTGCTTTCCCATGACAGTTTCTAGGTAAAGTCAGGAACAGATGTACACATGCAAAAGGATGCACTTGCAATTATTATGGCTGTAATTGTAAATAAAGAAGACCCTAAATACAGTATGTATTTGAAAGCCTGGTTACAGTCATACATTAGGATTACAGAATATGCCATAATTCCAAATTATACAGTGCTGTATCAGCCCTGAGGGTAGTCCATTGCTAATCTAGTGTCTAACTAGGTTCCACCATTTAGCAAAGGAAATACTAGTGCAATTGTTGCTAGGTAGTGCTACACTGATGGCACAAGTGACCAAGAAATTTGGGTGATAATAATTCAGAACTCCACTTCCCCATAGCAAAGCTACCAAGATGGTTAACTCTTACCTGAGCTGGTCATGGACTTCTTTCCCAAGCTTCATCTGCCCCAGTGCCAGGGCAGCTGCCTGGCGCACCTCCATGTTCCAGTCATTCCACATCAGCTGCGCAAGCTTGTTCTTCAGGTCCTATACACAAGATCATCACAAGGGCTGAGGTTGACTCACTGCAGCATTAATCAACCATTTGATTTGATTCCAAAGACACTACTTGAGGATGGAATTTTCCAAAGGGCTCGGCACGGACCTAATTCTGCTGCCATTGAAGTGAATGGTGGAACTCATATTGGCCTAACTTTGTTCCCATTGAAGTCAGTGGGAATTTTACCATTGACTTCAGTGGAAGCAAAATTAGGCCAACACTGGGTGCTTTACAAATCCCACCCTTAATGCACTGCCTTCCAACAGTATGTGGTGAAGTCTGAGTCTATCCATGCTCACACTGGCCAAGAACCCAAGGGCCACACTTGGAACTCAGTCTTGCAGGGTGGTGAATGTCCAGTTCCTATTGACATCAGCATTAGGTCTCAAGTTTGATTGTGTCAAAAATAAAACCCCAATATGTTGGGAAACATTAGGAAAGGAATAGATAATAAGATAGAAAATATCATATTGCCTCTATATAAATCCACAGTACGCCCACATCTTGAATATTGTATGCAGATCTGGTCGCCCGATCTCAAAAAAGATATTGGAATTGGAAAAGGTACAGAAAAGGGCAACAAAAATTATTAGGGGTATAGAACAGCTTCCATATGAGAAGACATTAATAAGACTGAGACTTTTCAGCTTGGAAAAGAGACGACTAAGGAGGGATATGACAGAGGTCTATAAAATACTGACTGGTGTGGAGAAAGTAAATAAGTGTTATTTACTCCTTCTCATAACACAAGAATTAGGGGTCACCAAAGGAAATGAATAGGCAGCAGGTTTAAAACAAACAAAAAGGAAGTATTTCTTTACACAATGCACAGTCAACCTGTGGAACTCTTTGCCAGAGGATGTTGTGAAGGCCAAGACTAACTGGGTTAAAAAAAGAACAGGATAAGTTTATGGAGGACAGAGCCCATCAACAGCAATTAGCTAGGATAGACAGGGATGCAAAACCATGCTCTGAAGTGTCCCTAGTCCCTGTTTTCCAGAAGCTGGGAAGGGTGACAGGGGGATCACTTGATAATTATCTGTTCTGTTCATCCCCTCTGAATCATCTGGCATTGGCCACTGTCGGAAAACACAATACTGCTCTACATGGACCTTTGGTCTGATGTAGTATGGCCATTCGTATATTTGCTAGCACTTGGTTGATGACTAGAAACTTCTGGTTAAATTCCATTCCCCGCCCTGCCTCAAAAAACAAAAACAAACCCTCTGCAGTTGATTGCCTTGTTCTCAATTATACAGGCAGAATGGGTCCCTGGCCACATTTTATTTATCAATTTTGAAACTTGTGCCTACCACATAAGTCCCTAGGCATTGAGTAAAAGACGTAACAGCACTTTGACTAAGCTCCTGAAAATAGACTGTGCACACCTTTAACATTCGCTATAGCTGGTCAGAAATTTTCCAGCAGAACGTTGTTTAAATCTATAAGTAAACAGACTATTATTATTGAAAAAGCCATTATAACTTGCTTTAGCAACACAAGTCACTGTGTACCAAACACTGAAGAATTAATCACCATTCCTGTTATAATGAACACACTTTTATAAAATTAAATCTGAGTTCTTCTAGTCAATGGATTGCATAAAAAATAAAAAGGGTTGGATGTACACATAGCTGTACCAGCTCAGGATGGAATAATTATTTATTTGTATTACCCTAGTGCCTAGGAGGCTTAGTCATGGACTAGGACCCCATTGTGCTAGGTGCTGTACAGACACAGATCTCTATTCCTTCATGCTAATGCAATCATTCAGTGCAGAACTGAAAAGCCTTTCTTATGCAATTAGTCCCGAAGTTGGAGGAAAAAACATCAACACTTTTTGTGAAGTTGTGTTGATGAAAGTCATAACAAGAAATGATGCCTATTTCATAACAAACAAGGAAAAAAATTGTTGGGTTGTTTTTTTGGATCCTTCTGTTGCAGATTTTTTTGTTTTTGTTTTAAAATGCCAACAACAGTTTCTGAGCGGAAAACAGCATCCATATCTTGGCAACGAAGTAGGTGTTTTCCCTCCATATTTGATAACAGTAGCAAATTGGGTGTTGTTGGTTTGGCATCAGACATGTTGGCTTGTTGCCTGAATACACTAGGTGAGGTGATCCTTTAACAAGAGATAACATCACCATCATTTTGCTTAGATTAAAACACAATTTAGTTGATATTTTCTACTCTGCTATGTAAACTCTTCCATTTATAGAACATAAAGAGAAAGCTGCTTCCTTTAGCAGCAGCTGTCATGAAGAGCAGCATCCTGACTGAACTGTGTTAGCTGCCACTGAGAAGAAACTACTAGAAGCATGGGCAGTAAGAAGGCCCAGTCCTGCCCCTACTGAAGTCAGTGGGAGTCTTGCCACTGACTTTAAAAGGGAGCAGGATCAAGGCCATAAAAATCTGTGAGTAGTCAGTACAGGAGAGTCACAAGTGTGTATCTTTAACTTGCCCAGAAGGTGTCATTACAGGACAACTTCACGTTTGTGGAAGGTCAATAAAAGGATCCATTTTTTCTATATCTAAAATACACTCTGGTCATAGCAAGCCAGTTCCATTAGGACCCAATCATGCAAGATATTGTGCACCTCTTGAGAGCAGCTGAGCACCCTCCACTTGACTGACTTCAGTAGGAGTGGAGGGCGCTCAGCCTCTTCCAGGATCAGCCCCTTCAAACCACCAGGAAGAATTAAACTTTCCTTTTTCTTCCAAAGATCTTTGGACAAAGGAATTATCTAATTTTATTTGATGTTCATATTTGTATATCCCGCATTCTAAGTCTTCTATGGAATCAACTGTACCCAACAATGGTGTGTTTTTAGTGAAACACAATGAGGAAGACGGCCCCGGGGAAAATATTGATCAGGAAAAAATATTAAGTTGGTTGGGTTCAGCTACTTCCATTAACATGCCTTTCTCAAGCCTTCTAGGCCAATATGGAGATCCCCTCTTCCAGGTTACGGAGGACTAACTGGAGCGTCATACATACTGTCCTTTGTGTGTGTGGTGTTGGCAGGGGTTGCAAAAGAAGGTATCAATGAGTATTTGGATAATCAGGAAGGCGCTTAATCAGGATAGGTCGTCCACTGGACCCTCCTGATTAGAGGCAAATCCAGCCCTTCTTCCATGAGTGTGGAGGGCTCCCAGGCTATAGCGAAGCACGGCTGTGCAAGAGAGGGCTGGATGCACTGGGGGGTGGGGTGGGGGGGAGAGGTGTTGGAGGCGCAGCTGCCCCGCAGGAGCTCCCTGCATTCCAGCATAATGTGTAGTTATGTGTAGGAGGGGATGGGGCATGAGAAGCATGAGAAGCCCAGTGAAGTAGTAGAGTTGGAAGACCCACTACTACAAGATCCTTCCATTCCACCCTGGCAGAGCTGCATAAAAGGGTCAGAATCTACTGCACAGAATGTCTGTAGAGTTGTTCTGCAGACTGGGGAAGAGGAACCTTCTCCCCAGCTCCACATCTCACAGCAGCCACCTGTGTGTGAGAGGCCCCAGAAACAGGAATGGCCCAAATCTGGAGATAGTCCACATGCACGAGGAGGCAGATTTAAGCACTAATGTTAACTCTTAGAGTTTGGAATTTTTTGTCTTGCGAGTCCTTGATTTCTTGTCCCTAATACTAGTTTTTGCATATAATTTAAGTTATAGATCAGCAGAGAGAGAAGCTGATCTGATTGGTTGAAATACATAACAAGTCTGTTCTCTCAGCTTAGTTCTAAGGGAAAAGATGAGCCCTCACCTTGCTGCACTGAGTTCTTGATCTCCACAGCACAAGATTTGCAACACCCCAGTGTCTGAGGCCTCTTTGGAGACAGGCATTTGCTTCAGAAATTGACACAGTTACACAGATATAGGAGGCAGCCTCTCCAGCTTCTGAAGGGCAATTTGGGAAAGGCTTAGCCAGGTTGCTACTAGGAGGCACATTTTGTTGATGGAAAGGAGAGGAACTACTTTGAACAGCTGAAATATGCTAACAGACTTTGAAAGTCACTTATGTCTAGGGAGCTTGAGGCAAGACTTACCTGGCTTACATACCCACGGATACGAGAGAGCGCCCTGCAAGCCAAAATCCGATCTTTCCACTGGCAGCTGTTCAGTTTGGCTGCCAGCAGGGAGTAAACCAAGCTCTGGAAGAGGGGTAAGTTGTTTACAAACAGTGCAGGGTAAAACAAACACAGTATGAACTGGCATATCATCCAGATCACAAAGGAAGAGCTAGTGGCGAGGGCTCAGGCTCACCCAGAAGGGTCAAGGGTTGCCCACAGTATTTTATAGAAATGTTGCCTTATGCTACTTTGCCTAAGACTTTTGACTGACCCTTGGTTGGCTAGAGAGGGAAGGTTTTTATCATACACTGTATGGAAAAATCACCTAATAAAAAACCCCAATAAAGCCATCATGACAGATGAGAAGAGGATTTTGGCTTCTTTAGAAAGACCAAAGTGAGGGTGATGATAGAGGGTTAGAACTCTGCTAGAATCTCTTTTATTGTAAAGGAAGCATCATGGCCATGGCTCACAGACAGTTGGGGAAAGGAAATGATGAACCTTTGTACCTTTTAAGGCCTGGGAAATGAAAGCAGCAGAAACTTTTGCTGCGGGGAGTGACAGATGGATAAAGAACAAAATTGGTTTTTCAATTTAATTTACTTTTATTTTATTTTTTACTATATTTTCCTATCCAATAATAAATTACATTAAACGCAGAACCAAGAGACAAGTTGCTCCTGCTCTCAAATGACTGAGGCTATGTTCTACACTGCACACCTCTGCCTGCCCTCAGCCAGAGCCTTTCCCTGCTGCCAAAGTCTTTCACTATGGCAGGGAAAGGCTCTGACAGCTTCCTGGGTGGAGAAAGACTCAAGAAGTGGGAGATAGCAGGACACTACATTGCTAAAAATAGCAATGTAGACAGGGGAGGCACTCCTTGGGCAAGTAGAGAGCCCTGTAGGATACATACCCGGGAACTTACTTATAGGGTTCAGGTGTGTCTTTACTCGCCTAAACAGTGCCTCAGCATCTACACTGCTATTTATACTGGGGTGGATTTGATTTAAATCACTAGTCAGGAAGATTCGATTTAATCATGGATTTCTACACAAAACTGCATTCTTGTTGGTTGTTATAACCTTAATACATATTCTTCACAACTCAGAGATAGATGTAGGCTTCATTTTTAGAAGGTACACACTATACATTTTTAAACAGTGATTTATTTTGAAAACTTTTCAGATTAGTTCTACAGCTATATCAGAAAATAAATGATTGTTTGGTTATTTCATTTACCAAAGGTAATTGAAGCAGATATTTATGAAGTCATTGGGAGGTGAACTATCTCCAATTCAACAGGTTAATCATTAATATTTGGAGGATTTTCTTGCCATGCTGTATTAGGAGGAGAACATCACCAGATAGACATTTAAATTGTTTTATTTAACTAAAACAACAACGTTATGTATTCTGGATTTTTTCTTCAACAGCAAACATATAATATTTTAACAAAACAAGCATATGTCCCTCGCTTCTCACATTTATCTCCAGACTTCTTCTCCTTGTCCAGATCTATTCCGCCCCAACAATCTTCTATTCATTGAACTTTTTGAAACTTTGCACTTTTAGAGAGAGGTAAGGGATTGACTCTGTGTACACAAATTTGCAGAGGGACAATAGAGTTGAGGTCTGTTATTTCTCACCTCTATATAGTATTTATTTATTTTAAAACATTTTTGCTGTTAACAAGCATGTTACCTCTGGAGACACAAATCCACAGTTTGAGAATGGCAAAACTAAGCATCTCTGATGGTATCTTCTAGACTGAGCACTGAGTCCCATTGGGTAGATAGAAAGATTAACCTAAATAATAATAACCTATACAGAAGCCTGTGGAACCCCATAAGATTGGGTCCCTAATCCATGAACTATTGGAACTAATTTACAAAACTTTTCTTAAACATTACATGAATATATTGTCTCATATTATAGAATTAGAATTTATAATCCCTATTCCATGATGAGATATCTTTGAGCTAAAGTGTATCTTAGTTTTTTCCTCAAAAAGTATTTTATCAAAAAAATCTGATTTAAATTAAAAAAAAATCCGATTATTAAAAAAAAATAATTGACTTTTATCCACCCTTATTTATACCCACGCTTGGGGAGGGAATGCAGCGCTTGTATTCTACACACCGCTGAAAGGAGCATGCAGTGTAGACATACCCTGAGAAGACCTGAGATAGAGCTTTGAATAAAGAAAGAAATAAACCATAGCAGAACAGACTCTGCCCAGTCATTTCTTGTTGAGTGTGAAAGTCAACCCTGTGCAGAGGTTCAGGACAAGGGGTTAAGTGGTGCACAGGTCTTGTGCCGGACCTCTGTATGGGGTGAATTTCACCCAGGGAGATAGAGCCAGAAGGCAGGGCTGATCCCAGCCACACAGATCCTTCCTGTCTTTCTGTGGTGCTTCTCTCCTCCCCAGCAATGGTACCTACCGAGCATTCACTGAGCTGAGTTAATAGAAGACATGCCTGCTCCTCTGTGGTGCTGTCATTCTTATCAAACATCTGGGAAAGGATCTTCTTTACTACAGGGAAAGTGGCAATGCCCTCCAATGCCAGGCACTGTGCTGCTGCCCAGCTGTCTGCAGAATTACCTACCAACAAGGGGAAAGAGAGAGAGGAAGTTATTGTACAGCAGGATATATGAAGTCAATGCTCTTCCCGTGGTGCTTTCTTTAGTACATCTCAAAGCACTGAGAGTTCAACCCCCCGCCTCCCCCTCAATGTTCCAAACTGCCTTGTACACCAAGTTTGGGCAAAGCCCCAGGCTCTCACAGCCCAGGTTCTGCGGAGCTGGCAAGCAAGTAGTGATGAGGACAGAAATAGCTTATGCCACTCAACAGTGACCCCATGAGGCTGACTAAGCAACTCTGATGTGCTCCCAAGGGAGATATGCCCCATGAGGTACAGTAAAGTGAGGCCTCTTATTGGGTGGCAGGAAGTGTCACTGGGGTTACAAAAAGTTGTGGTGTGGGCGAATTGTATGGGATCCTTTGTGACCCTGTTTCTGATGCGAAAGCTTACAGTAGGAGGGAGGGAAGGAGGGAATTAGGGCACTCAGCGTAAGGCCTGGTCTACACTACGAGTTTAGTACCTGGTCTACACTACGAGTTTAGGTCAAATTTAGCAGCATTATCTTGATTTAACCCTGCACCCGTCCACACGACGAAGCCCTTTTTTTTTTTTTTACTTAAAGGGCTCTTAAAAATCGATTTCTTTACTCCACCCCCGACGAGGGGATTAGCACTGAAATCAGCCTTGCCGGGTCGAATTTGGGTACTGTGGATGCAATTCAATGGTATTGGCCTCTGGGAGCTATCCCAGAGTGCTCAGTTGTGACCGCTCTGGACAGCGCTCTCAACTCAGATGCACTGGCCAGGTATACAGGAAAAGGCCCACAAACTTTTGAATCTCATTTCCTGTTTGGCCAGCGTGGCGAGCTCACCTGCACAGGTCACCATGCAGAGCTCATCATCACAGGAGACCATGCTGACCCAGAATCGCCGAAGAGCTCCAGCATAGACCAAACAGGAGATACGGAATCTGATCGCTGTATGGGGAGATGAATCTGTGCTGGCAGAACTCCGTTCGAAAAGATGAAATGCCAAAATATTTGAAAAAAATCTCCAATGGCATGAAGGACAGACGCTATAACAGGGACCTGCAGCAGTGCCGCGTGAAAATTAAGGAGCTCAGGCAAGCCTACCAAAAAACCAGAGAGGCAAAAGCCGCTCCACTTCAGAGCCCTAGACATGCCGCTTCTATGATGAGCCGCATGCCATTCTAGGGGGTGTAGCCACCACTACGCCAACCCTGTGCTTTGACTCCGTCCAAGGAGTGGGAGGCAACACGGAAGAGGGTTTTGGGGGCGAGGAAGATGATGATGATGAGGAGGAGGTTGTAGATAGCTCACAGCAAGGAAGCAAAGAAACCGGTTTCTCCAGCAGCCAGGATCTGTTTATCACCCTGGACCTAGACCCAGTAGCCCCTCAAACCCACCCAAGGCGGAGAAGGGACCTCTGGTGAGTGTACCTTTGTAAATATTATACACGGTTTAAAAGCAAGCGTGTTTAATGATTAATTTGCCCTGGCATTCACGGCCAGTACAGCTACTGGAAAAGTCTGTTAACGTGTCTGGGGATGGAGCAGAAATATGGAGCTCCATAAAGCTCTCCTGAATGTACTCCCAAAGCCTTTGCAACAGGTTTCTGGGGAGGGCAGCCTTATTCCATCCTCCACAGTAGGACACTTTACCACGCCAGGCCAGTAGTACGTAGTCGGGAATCATTGCAGAACAAAGTATTGCAGCGTATGATCCCAGTGTTTGCTGGCATTCAAACAACATCCGTTCTTTCTCTCTCTGTGTAACCCTCAGGAGAGTGATATCATTCATGGTCACCTGGTTGAAATAGGGTGGTTGTAATAAGCGGACATTCAGAGGTGCCCATTCCTGCTGGGCTGTTTTCCTGTGGCTGAACAGAAATCTTCCCCACTGTTAGCCATGCAGTGGGGGGAGGAGTGAAGCCATCATCCCAGAGAATTGTGGGGGGGGGAGGGGTAGTTGGGTTTCTGCTGCATGTGAACCCAGAAACTGCAGCCCCTCCTTTTAAATTGCCAAACTATTTTTAAATGGCCAACCCAACGGCTATTTCGTATGGGAAATGAGGGCGCTGCTGTTTGATGCCATTCCCACATGTTATGAAGGTTAAAGAAGCCAAAAGACTGTGGCTTACTATGGCTGCCTGCAAGCCGAATTCTGTTGCCCGGCCCTGCGTGAGTGATCTCTCACACCAAACTGGCATATCCTCAATAAGAGGCAAAATGCAACCTTGTAATGAAAGCACATGTGCTATGTAATGTTAACAGCAAGGTTTACCGTAAAAGAGTGTACCCATTGTTCTATAAAATGTGTCTTTTTAACTACCACTCTCCCTTTTTTTCCCCCCTCCACCAGCTGCATATGTTTCTCCTTCCCAGAGGCTAGTGAAGATTAGAAGGTGAAAAAAACAGCACTCGTGATGAAATGTTCTCTGACCTCATGCTGTCCTCCCACACTGACAGAGCACAGCAAAATACGTGGAGGCAGACAATCTCAGAGTGCAGGAAAACACAATATGACCGCGAGGAGAGGTAGCGGGCTGAAGATGGTAGGTGGCATCAGCTTGCTGAAAGAAGGCAGGAGTCAATGCTCAGGCTGCTGGAGGATTAAACTCATATGCTCCAGCGTATGGTTGAGCTGCAGAAAAGGCAACAGGAGCACAGACCACTGCTACCACCCCTGTGTAACCAACCGCCCTCCTCCCCAAGTTCCATAGCCTCCTCACCCAGACGCCCAGGAACGCGGTGGAGGGGCCTCCGGCCACCCAGCCACTCCACCCCAGAGGATTGCCCAAGCAACAGAAGGCTGGCATTCAATAAGTTTTAAAAGTGCTGTGTGGCCTTGTCCTTCCCTCCTCCACCACCCCTCCTGGGCTACCTTGGCAGTTATCCCCCTGTCTGTGTGATGAATAAATAAAGAATGCATGAATGTGAAGCAACAATGACTTTATTGCCTCTGCAAGCGGTGATGGAAGAGAGGAGAGGAGGGTGCTTAGCTTACAGGAAAGTAGAGTGAACCCAGGTGGGGGGGGAATTTCCATCAAGGAGAAACAAACAGAACTTTCACACTGTAGCCTGGCCATTCCTGAAACTGGTTTTCAAAGCTTCTCTGATGCGCACCACGCCCTCATGTACTCTTCTAACTGCCTTGGTGTCTGGCTGCGTGTAATCAGCGGCCAGGCGATTTGCCTCAACCTCCCACCCCGTCATAAATGTCTCCCCCTTACTCTCAAAGATATTGTGGAGCACACAGCAAGCAGTAATAACAATGGGAATATTGGTTTCGCTGAGGTCTAACTGAGTCAGTAAACTGCGCCAGCGCACTTTTAAATGCCCAAATGCACATTCTACCACAATTCTGCACTTGCTCAGCCTATAGTTGAACAGCTTCTGACTACTGTCCAGGCTGGCTGTGAAGGGTTCATGAGCCATGGCATTAAGGGGTAGGCTGGGTCCCCAAGGATAACTATAGGCATTTCAACATCCCCAATGGTTATTTTCTGGTCTGGAAAGTAAGTCCCTTCCTGCAGCTTTTGAAACAGACCAGAGTTCCTGAAGATGCGAGCGTCATGTACCTTTCCCGGCCATCCCACGTTGATGTTGGTGAAATGTCCCTTGTGATCCACCAGTGCTTGCAGCACCATTGAAAAGTACCCCTTGCGGTTTATGTACTCGCTGCCTTGGTGCTCCGGTGCCAAGATAGGGATATGGGTTCCGTCTATGGCCCCACCACAGTTAGGGAGTCCCATTGCAGCAAAGCCATCCACTGTGACCTGCACATTTCCCAGAGTCACTACCCTTGATATCAGCAGCTCAGTGGTAATGTTGGCTACTTGCATCACAGCAGCCCCCAGAGTAGATTTGCCCACTCCAAACTGATTCCCAACTGACCGGTAGCTGTCTGGCGTTGCAAGCTTCCACAGGGCTATCGCCACTCACTTCTCAACTGTGAGGGCTGCTCTTGTCTTGGTATTCTTGTGCTTCAGGACAGGGGAAAGCAAGTCACAAAGTTCCATGAAAGTGCCCTTACGCACGCAAAAGTTTCGCAGCCACTGGGAATCGTCCCAGAGCTGCAACACTTTGCGGTCCCACCACTCTGTGCTTGTTTCCCAGGCCCAGAATCAGCGTTCTACACCATGAACCTGCCCAATTGACACCATGATGTGCACATTGCAGGGGCCCGTACTTTGTGAGAAGTCTGTGTCCATGTCCTCATCACTCTCGTCACCGTGCTGCAGTCGCCTCCTCCTCGCCTGGTTTCACTTTTCTTGCAGGTTATGGTTCTGCATATCCTGCTGGATAATGCGCGCGGTATTTATAGTGCTCATAATTGCCACGGTGATCTGAGCGGGCTCCATGTTCCCAGTGCTATGGCGTCTGCACTGAAAAAAGGCGTGAAACGATTGTCTGCCGTTGCTCTGATAGAGGGAGGGGCGACTGACAACATGGCTTACAGGGTTGACTAACAGGGAATTAAAATCAACAAAGGGGGTGGCTTTGCATCAAGGAGAAACAGAATGGCTCCCTCAAGGATAGAACTCAAAACCCTGGGTTTAGCAGGCCATTGATTTCACGGAGGGAGGGAGGAAGGGGGGAGAAAATGAATACAAAACAAATCTGTTCTATTTCTTGTTTTGATCCACTTCATCTATCTTTATACATCTTGCTGGCAGCAGATGGTGCAGTACGACTGCTAGCCATCGTCGTCTCCTGGCTGCTCATTAGAAGACAATGCAGTACGACTGCCAGCAGGACTGAATCACCATGAGACGAAACTTAAAAGGGAAATGACCTGATTGAGTCACTCCCATGTTTGCCCAGGCACCCCGACCGGCCTCACTGAGGTCGGCTAAAAGAGCACCCTGGAGTATGGCAATGATGGCTACCAGTCATACTGCACTGTCTGCTGCCAAAAGGCAATGAGCTGCTGCTGTGTAGCAATGCAGCACCGCGTCTGCCAGCACTCAGGAGACATACGGTGATGATGAGCTGAGCAGGCTCCATGCTTGCCATGGTATGGCGTCTGCACTGGTAACCCAGGAAAAAAGGAGCGAAATGATTGTTTGCTGTTGCTTTCACGGAGGGAGGGAGGCAGGGAAGGGGGGGGGCCTGACGCGCAACAATGTTTTTGCCCCATCAGGCATTGGGATTTCTACCCAGAATTCAAATGGGCAGCAGAGACTGCGGGAACTGTGGGATAGCTACAATGCTCCGGAAGTCGACAGTTGCCTCGGTACTGTGGACGCACTCCGCCGACTAAATGCACTTAGAACATTTGTGTGGGAACACACACAATCGACTATATAAAAACGCTTTCTACAAAACTGACTTCTATAAATTTGACCTAATTTTGTAGTGAAGACATAGCCTAAGTCTAGCCTTCTAGCAGTGATGTCATGATTCCCAAGGTTAATCAGGACAAACTTTGAATGAATCCTTGTTGCTAAGTTCTGTTGCAAATGATCAGTCCAGTAGTAGGTCTACATGTTAGGCCCATACACTAAGTCTCCCATCAATGTCAGGTGGTAAGCAGCATTAATGTTTAGTGGGGGAGGTGCCTAATTCCTCTGCTCAGCACCAGGAAGGAGTGTTTAATGACTGCACTAGGGAACTGGTAGCCAGGATTTCCCATTTGTATTGCTGACTCTGCCAGTAACTTGGTCTGGGCCCTTGTACTCGATGATTAAGTTATGTGCCTCTGTTTACTCTTAAATAAAATGGGACTGATACTTACCAACCTCAGAGGGTATTGTAAACCGTAGTTCATTAATGTTTGTAAAGCACTGGGAGATCTTATGATTAAAGATACTAGGTAAATGCAAAGAGTTGCTATGGATTGGGCTAAATCTTCTTATGGGTCAGGCACTGCTGCTGCCTTCCATTCAGAATAAATGTACAGAAGCCATTGTAACCTGGTAACTGAAACAACAGCAGTAGCATCCAAAACACAGGCACACGGAAACACTAAGGAGAAGCTGAATCATGTAACCTAAGGATCTTAAAATGCCAGGACTAGGCTTTGATTGGTGAAATTGTATGTGTGCATGCCCACATGCACACCAGAGCGAGACTCAAGATGAACTGAAGCAAGACAGACTGGGAGAGACAGAGACTGCATGGACAAGCACAATGTATGACCCTGGAAGAAGCCAGAGAGGGGGCTCCTGAGTCTGAGCAAAGAAACCATCTCCTTTAGTTTTTGGTTCTTCGCATAGTCACCAACTCCATGGGTGCTCCAGGATTGGAGCACCCATGGAAAAAAATTAGTGGGTGCTTAGCACCCACCGGCAACCAGCTCCCCCAGCCGTAGCACCTACTGTCCGCCAGTCCCCACCGATCAACTCCTCCCCCTCCCCCCAAACGCCTCCTGCTCGCCACGATCAGCTGTTCCTCGGGGGGGGGGGCACCTTTGGGGGAGGGGGCAGAACTGGGTGGGAAAAGGTGGGGCCAGGAAGAGGTGGTATAGGGGTGGGGGCAGGGCCTGAGGCAGAGCGGGCAAGTTACATGCCCTCTCTTTGCCTGTGTGCACCCCTGGGGCCTGGAGGAAGCCAGTGCCTGTGGTTCCTCGTCTGTTTGGAGAAGCAGGGGTTTGTACATTACTAGTAAATAACAAGATTGCATAAAAAAAAAACAACAACAACCACCCACCACCAGAATCCATCATCAATTTCTACTCCCAAGTGGAACATCCTCAAGGCTCCAAACTGTGACTCATGCTTGGGTCAACAGAATTATTAATAAAACAGTCCAGAAAATGGCACCAAGCGAGTGCCACTGCTTCAACTAAGCCTCTTAGAAATGACAGAGCATTAACCACAATGTTGCCTTTGAAATGTGACATGTGTGATGCACCCAGGCTCCTGAGATAGCTAATTTAAAAGGAGGTTCCTCTTTTCGTAGAGCAAAACTAATAAATAAAAGACACCTGTTTCTCTTCATAGGAAAGTCACAGAAAATATCTGCAGTTAGTTGCTGGGGCCACAAACTTCTTTCCAAAGTATCACTGCAGGGTGTCAGCTGGACACAGTATTCTTCACTTCCTGCCTAAAATGTAATGCAGTATTGCTGTGCACAGCTGAACAGCTGAGAAGCCCCAGCCCAGGAGGAACTGAATGTCTTTCAAGGATCAACCAGATCACCTCCCTTCGGTCTTGAATCAGAATGATATGAAATGGGTGCGTGGAAGCACTGGTGGTTTAGCACATTACACTATTTACAGAGGTTATCAGCTCCAGTACCAGGCTCCTTGGGGCTCGCAGGGCATGTAATTTTCAGAGGCAGCACACTCCAAACTGGGACAGGCCCCCTTCCCTCGCTTTCCAGTGACCCACTCTGCTACTAAACTGAATGGCTCTGGCTGGTTCTAGAGGGAGCTGCATCTAGCCGTCTCAGGCTGAAGTGTGTAGCTGCAAAGCAGGGATTTTGAAGTTGATGAAGGTGTAGGAGAAAAGTAAACAACAGAGGGAAGCAGCAGTAAAGCCCTTACCATGTACCAGAGCTTCCTTCATGATCATTTGTGCCTCATCGTTCCACATCCCTACGGTGTAGTGGCACACGGCAGCCGCCATTCTCACATGGGCATTCTCATCCCTCAGAGTCTTTCTAAGCAAAGGCTGTAGTTCCACAGGCACATCCTGAATAACTGGGGCCTTTCCAATGCCATGTAGTCCTACAACTCAGGAAATAATGAGCTCTGAATAAGACAGCAGCTTCTCTCTCTCTACCTCTATTACCCATACAGAAACAGCAACATATTTTCTATGCATTTGCCATATGGAATGTTTGACTAAATGTTCAATTTACAAATATACTGCAGCAACAATACTCTGCCCTTCTCATACACACCCCCTCCCCCCCCGAGGATCTCAAAGCATTTCACACCAATAATGAATTAAGCTTCACAAGCCACGGAACGGTAGCAAAGCATGATCATCCCCATTTTACAGACAGACACACAGGCAAAGAGAGGGCATGTAACTTGCCCAAAGACACATCAAGAAGTCTGTGGCAAACCTGGGGAAGCAATCTCATCTCCTCACTCCCACCCATGTGCATTAACCATGAGACCATGGCGCCTCTCATATTTCAATATATGCAGGATATCACATCTGGAGCTGAGGGGATGTGTTCAGAATTCACATATATTTGAAAATAAGATTAATCAAATAATTTGAATTTAGGGTACTTAAAACATGGCATTTATGAAATGGCTTTAAAAAGACTAGGCCCAAATGGAGCGTTCTTATTGGCTGCCAGTGATGTCATATAACACTGCTTCCAATAATATTCAGTAACTTCAGAGGTCAGGCCAGTCCCCTTGTTTTCATCCATAAACTATATTTCATAACAACAATATGATTCCTCACATTAACAGTGTAAGTCAACAATGTCAAATTAGGCTTCTCTCACCTGACTCCTTACTGTCACTGTCTAGTCTGGGTCGCTCCAACACTGCAGTGGCACAGGTTATTAGAGCTGTGACCCGAATGACATCATGTATATCTGTAAGGGCCCTCATTAAGCCTTCAATAGTTGCATTCTGCCACCGGGGAGCTGAGCAGTAGAAAGGAAGGAGACAGAAGAAAATGTGTTCTGATAACAAAGAACGGGAATCTTTAACAGATCTATCAACTGTGAAAAAGTCTCCCAGGGGAATTGGTGGAAGCCTCACCTCTGGATTCATTTTAAACTGGACAGAGCATTGGAGAATGCACAGGAGAGAACAATCCTACACTGAGGGGACTGGACTACATGACCTCTTGGAATCAAAGATATTATTTATTGTTAACCTATGAATAGGAAAGAGTTTTAGAGAGGTGATCAGAGACTGCCAGTTCTTCTTGCATGACCCACCAAGCAGACTAATGGCTACCTTCAACCACTATAAACTAGAAAGACTGGAATTTCAATAAACACATCTACTCACTCAGCTTCCAGGCGTTCTTCCATTGCTCCAGCATAGTTTTGAGGATATGTACATGCTGAGGCAGGACTTCTTTAGGTTCCTTGTGCTCATTTCTCCCTCTCCTGGCCTTTGCAGGAGATGACTCCTGGCCCCTTTGTGCAAAGTCATCAGCAAGGGTAGGCAGAGCAATCCAACGGAAGGCTCCCCTCACAGGCCTCCGAGCTGCTCAGACAACATTATTAGAAACAGATTAGCACCAACCCACTTTATCCCTTGCCCAAAACAATCAGCTAAGAAAGACCACAAACCTCAGTGCTTTTGAAACAAGTTGTACAATCCACTTCTTGTACCTAGCCTTTTCTCAGTAGCCTCACTGACATTAAATATTTTAAAAACAAAAAAAATCCCCTTCAGAATAGGGGGGAGGGGGAGAAAGAGAGAGATCTTGTGTTCACGTCAGTAAATCTGTAGGGTGATGAGACAAAAATCTAAGTGGATGGAGAGATATAAAGGCAGGACACTGGATACTTTAACACAGGAAATTTAAGGGTGGATGAAGACTTGGAAGTTGCCCCCTTTGAGTAGAATTAAGAGTTATATCTCAAACAGTGTGTTTTCTAAAAACATAGATAAGGCATTTTTCTAAGCAAAGAAAAGAAAAAGATGAATTTAGGGTTTGTTCAATAGCTTGGAAGACTGAAGCTTCCATACACTCATAGAACAGGTGCAGCACAGGTCGAAGCAGTGCAAGGGATACTCATGTGATTAGAGAGGTGTTTCCTCTGTCCCCATGAAACCTTGTCCATATTTGACCAAGTTTCAAGCCCCAGAAAATTGCCAGTTGCATATGTTTAGTAGACCTTGTTCAAGACTTGTCCTTAATTTTATGAACATTCCAATTGCACTACTTGTGCTTCCAGGCTCCAATGAGCCTCCTGCATCATTCTGGAGGGGTCTCAAAACACTATCTCCCTCCAAATACGACAGAAAAAAAAAACCGGACCCTCCTCCTTCTCCTTTTACTATTTGTCCCCCTTGAAATATTCTTTGACATAGGAGAGGATACACTGAACTGTCCAGAAGACCATAAGTTCTAGATCCACCTCTTCTACTGACTAATGTTAATAATTTTTCAAACTTCAGTTTTTACTGAGTATGGCCTCATACCTCTACTGTAAGAGAGAAGTCTGTATCAGTACCTTTTCATTTTACAGAGGGAATGTAAAAAATTGCAAAAGGTCACACAGCAGGGAAGGAATGGAACCCAGGTTTCTAATATGCAGATCCAAGTCACATCTACTTAGTCACACTGCCTCTCTGAAAGAATCTGCCAAATCTGCGTACTTGGATATGCTGGCTGTAACAGGGAGCTATTTCTGCATATATAAACCATTCTTTCAGTGTGCTTAAATATCCTCCTCAAGTGGCTATTTCATGGAGGATAAAAGTCTACTGCTGTTTCCAGCTAAGGAGTTATTCCTTTAGCTCCAATTGTAGAGATCTAAAGTTCCTAGGGTCCAAAGTCTGCTGATGACTCTTGCGGGGATCATTACAGTTGCACATAATATAATTTATTGTGGGTTCCTCCTCCATCCTTTTTATTATTACATTAAAAGAACATTATTAAGGTTGCAAATTTAAGCACTCAAAAGTTAGGAAGTGTCTATGTAACCTTAATTCTGCCCCTTTGTGGGTATGCATACAATTTTCAATTACACGATAACATATGATTACAGGACTTGATACAGGGACGGGGGTCTTGCTGTAAAACAGTGGATGAGTAAAAAACTCTTGCTGAAAGGAACCCTCCACTTCAACAGACTCTGGCTACAGAAAGCCAAATTCTCTGCTCAAAAGACTGTCACAGCAGGAATCTATATTTGACCTGTGGAGGTTCCTCAAAAATCAAATGGAGTTGAGAAGTCTAACCTATAGCAGGAGTACTCATCCTCTTTCATACCTTGATCCCACATTCAGCTCCTCTCAACTAATACTTCTCAAATGTACCCTAGAATCCTTGGCACTAGCTCGTCTGGCACTTCAAAGGCTATACCACAAAAGTCACCACATTGCTTTCTGTGGTACTGCTTAGGAGGACTCAGCCCTGGTCTACACTAGGACTTTAGGTCGAATTTAGCAGCATTAAATTGATGTAAACCTGTACCCGTCCACACGATGAAGCCCTTTATTTCGACTTAGAGGGCTCTTAAAATCGATTTCCTTACTCCACCCCTGACAAGTGGATTAGCGCTTAAATCGGCCTTGCCGGCTCAAATTTGGGGTACTGTGGACACAATTCAATGGTATTGGCCTCCGGGAGCTATCCCAGAGTGCTCCACTGTGACCGCTCTGGACAGCACTCTCAACTCAGATGCACTGGCCAGGTAGACAGGAAAAGAACCGCGAACTTTTGAATCTCATTTCCTGTTTGGCCAGCGTGGCAAGCTGCAGGTGACCATGCAGAGCTCATCAGCAGAGGTGATCATGATGGAGTCCCAGAATTGCAAAAGAGCTCCAGCATGGACCGAACGGGAGGTATGGGATCTGATCGCTGTATGGGGAGAGGAATCCGTGCTATCAGAACTCCGTTCCAGTTTTCGAAATGCCAAAACCTTTGTCAAAATCTCCCAGGGCATGAAGGACAGAGGCCATAACAGGGACCTGAAGCAGTGCCGCGTGAAACTGAAGGAGCTGAGGCAAGCCTACCAGAAAACCAGAGAGGCGAACAGCCGCTCCAGATCAGAGCCCTAAACATGCCGCTTCTATGATGAGCTGCATGCCATTTTAGGGGGTTCAGCCACCACTACCCCAGCCGTGTTGTTTGACTCCTTCAATGGAGATGGAGGCAATACGGAAGCAGGTTTCGGGGACGAAGAAGATGATGATGATGATGAGGTTGTAGATAGCTCACAGCAAGCAAGCGGAGAAACTGGTTTTCCCGACAGCCAGGAACTGTTTCTCACCCTGGACCTGGAGCCAGTACCCCCCGAACCCACCCAAGGCTGCCTCCTGGACCCAGCAGGCGGAGAAGGGACCTCTGGTGAGTGTACTTTTTAAAATACTATACATGGTTTAAAAGCAAGCATGTGAAAGGATTACTTTGCCCTGGCATTCGCGGTTCTCCTGGATGTACTCCCAAAGCCTTTGCAAAAGGTTTCTGGGGAGGGCAGCCTTACTGCGTCCTTCATGGTAGGACACTTTACCACTCCAGGCCAGTAACACGTACTCGGGAATCATTGTACAACAAAGCATTGCAGTGTATGTTTGCTGGCGTTCAAACAACATCCGTTCTTTATCTCTCTGTGTTATCCTCAGGAGAGTGAGATATAATTCATGGTCACCTGGATGAAATAGAGTGCTTTTCTTCAGGGGACACTCAGAGGAGCCCGTTCCTGCTGGGCTGTTTGCCTGTGGCTAAACAGAAATGTTCCCCGCTGTTAGCCACAGGGAGGGGGGAAGGTTGAGGGGGTAGCCACGCGGTGGGGGGAGGCAAAATGCGACCTTGTAACGAAAGCACATGTGCTATGTATGTAATGTTAACAGCAAGGATTACCCTGAAAGAGTGTAGCCACTGTTTTATAAAATGTGTCTTTTTAAATACCGCTGTCCCTTTTTTTTTCTCCACCAGCTGCATGTGTTTCAATGATCACAGGATCTTCTCCTTCCCAGAGGCTAGTGAAGCTTAGAAAGAAAAAAAAACGCACTCGCGATGAAATGTTCTCCGAGCTCATGCTGTCCTCCCACGCTGATAGAGCACAGACGAATGCGTGGAGGCAAATAATGTCAGAGTGCAGGAAAGCACAAAATGACCGGGAGGAGAGGTGGCGGGCTGAAGAGAGTAAGTGGCGGGCTGAAGAGAGGGCTGAAGCTCAAATGTGGCAGCAGCGTGATGAGAGGAGGCAGGATTCAATGCTGAGGCTGCTGGAGGACCAAACCAGTATGCTCCAGTGTATGGTTGAGCTGCAGCAAAGGCAGCTGGAGCACAGACTGCCACTACAGCCCCTGTGTAACCAACTGCCCTCCTCCCCAAGTTCCATAGCCTCCACACCCAGACGCCCAAGAACGCAGTGGGGGGGCCTCCGGCCAACCAGCCACTCCACCACAGAGGATTGCCCAAAAAAAAGAAGGCTGTCATTCAATAAATTTTAAAGTTGTAAACTTTTAAAGTGCTGTGTGGCATTTGCCTTCCCTCCTCCACCACCCCTCCTGGGCTATCTTGGTAGTCATCCCCCTATTTGTGTGATGAATGAATAAAGAATGCATGAATGTGAAGCAACAATGATTTTATTGCCTCTGCAAGCAGTGATTGAAGGGAGGAGGGGCAGGTGGTTAGCTTACAGGGAAGTAGAGTGAACCAAGGGGCGGGGGGTTTCATCAAGGAGAAACAAACAGAACTTTCACACCATAGCCTGGCCAGTCATGAAACTGGTTTTCAAAGCTTCTCTGATGCATACCGCGCCCTCCTGTGCTCTTCTAACCGCCCTGGTGTCTGGCTGCGCGTAACCAGCAGCCAGGCGATTTGCCTCAACCTCCCACCCCGGCATAAACGTCTCCCCCTTATTCTCACAGATATCGTGGAGCACACAGCAAGCAGTAATAACAATGGGAATATTGGTTTCGCTGAGGTCTAACTGAGTCAGTAAACTGCGCCAGCGCGCCTTTAAATGTCCAAATGCACATTCTACCAACATTCTGCACTTGCTCAGCCTGTAGTTGAACAGCTCCTGACTACTGTCCAGGCTGCCTGTGTACGGCTTCATGAGCCATGGCATTAAGGGGTAGGCTGGGTCCCCAAGGATACATATAGGCATTTCAACATCCCCAACAGTTATGTTCTGGTCTGGGAATAAAGTCCCTTCCTGCAGCTTTTGAAACAGATCAGAGTTCCTGAAGATGCGAGCGTCATGTACCTTTCCCGGCCATCCCACGTTGATGTTGGTGAAACGTCCCTTGTGATCCACCAGAGCTTGCAGCACTATCGAAAAGTACCCCTTATGGTTTATGTACTCGGCGGCTTGGTGCTCCGGTGCCAAGATAGGGATATGGGTTCCGTCTATGGCCCCACCACAGTTAGGGAATCCCATTGCAGCAAAGCCATCCACTATAACCTGCACATTTCCCAGGGTCACTACCCTTGATATCAGCAGATCTTTGATTGCATGGGCTACTTGCATCACAGCAGCCCCAACAGTAGATTTGCCCACTCCAAATTGATTCCCAACTGACCGGTAGCTGTCTGGCGTTGCAAGCTTCCACAGGGCTATCGCCACTCGCTTCTCAACTGTGAGGGCTGCTCTCATCTTGGTATTCATGCGCCTCAGGGCAGGGGAAAGCAAGTCACAAAGTTCCATGAAAGTGCCCTTACGCATGCGAAAGTTTCGCAGCCACTGGGAATCGTCCCAGACCTGCAACACTATGCGGTCCCACCAGTCTGTGCTTGTTTCCCGAGCCCAGAATCGGCGTTCCACAGCATGAACCTGCCCCATTAGCACCATGATGCATGCATTGGCAGGGCCCATGCTTTCAGAGAAATCTGTGTCCATGTCCTGATCACTCACGTGACTGCGCTGACGTCGCCTCCTCGCCCGGTATCGCTTTGCCAGGTTCTGGTGCTGCATATACTGCTGGATAATGCGTGTGGTGTTTAATGTGCTCCTAATTTCCAAAGTGAGCTGAGCGGCCTCCATGCTTGCCTTGGTATGGCGTCCGCACAGAAAAAAGGCGCGGAATGATTGTCTGCCGTTGCTCTGACGGAGGGAGGGGCGACTGAGGACACGGCTTACAGGGTTGGCTTCAGGGAGCTAAAATCAACAAAGGGGGTGTCTTTACATCAAGGAGTATTTCAGGCAGGACTTCACAGAGGGTTCCAATAAGAAATGGTGCACCTAACTTATTGTTCTTATTGGAACAAGGAGGTTAGCCTGGCCTCTGATTGATACATGGCTAGATTTACCTCGCTGCACCTTCTCTGTGAGTGATTGCAGTGTGACCTAGAGGAATGAGTCCCCTAGACGGGGGAGGGAGGGAAGCAAATGAATACAGAACAAATCTGGTCTATTTCTTGTTTTGATCCACTCCATCTATCTTTTACATCTTTGCCTGGCAGCAGACGGTGCAGAAGGACTGCATGCCATCCACATCTCATGGCTGCTCGGCAGAAGATGGTACAGTACGACTGCTAGCCATCCTCATCTCTTGCCTGCCCGGCAGAAGATGGTACAGTAAGACTGCTAGCAATCCATATCGCCTGCCTGCTCACCATAAGACGGTTCAATAGGACTGACTGCAGGACTAAAGAGAATGACCTGGTCAAGTCACTCCAAATTTAGTCCCAGCGCCCATGTCTGCCCAGGCGCTCCCAGCCGACGTGGCCAGGAGCACCTCGGACATGACGATGACGGCTACCAGTCGTACTGTACCGTCTGCTGCCACAAGGTAATGGGTTGCTGCTACTGTGTAGCAATGCCGTACCATATCTGCCAGCACCCAGGAGACATACGGTGACGGTTACCTGAGTGGGATCCATGCTTGCCGTGGTATAGTGTCTGCACAGGTAACTCAGAAAAAAAGGCGTGAAACGATTGTCTGCCCTTGCTTTCACGGAGGGAGGGAGGGAACGGGGGCCTGACGATATGTACCCAGAACCACCCACGACAATGTTTTAGCCCCATCAGACATTGGGATCTCAACCCAGAATTCCAATGGGCAGCGGAGACTGCGGGAACTGTGGGACAGCTATCACAGTGCAATGCTCCGGAAGTCGACTCTAGCCTCGGTACTGTGGAAGCACTCCGCCGAGTTAATGCACTTAATGCACTTAGAGCATTTTCTGTGGGGACACACACACTCGAATATATAAAACCGATTTCTAAAAAACCGACTTCTATAAATTCGACCTTATTCCATAGTGTAGACATACCCTCAGTTACAAGTAACCATGCAAGTCTACTTCAATAGAAAGCCAGAGACAAGAAATGGGAGTGATTGCCCCTAAACAATCTCCTTTGAGAGTCATGGTCTATTTGTTAAGAAGCAGTTCTCTATTCAGTGTCCCCCAGACTGGCACAGGTCTCTTACCTGCCCCTTTCTGTGCCTTGAAACTCCAATGCTCTGGAGGTCTTGGGAAGTGCTGCTGGAGGTGTTTGTAGTACTCATCATGATTCTCCAGGATAAAGTGATCCTTCCCCCTGTCATCTACCTGATGGACAATCTTGACTGTCCCTAAATGTACACAGGCACAAATAACTACATCAGAGAGCTTCACTGTCAGGCTTTGTAGATTAGAAACATATAGCAAGAGAGGGATAAATCCATTATTTCTCCCAGTACTTCTGAGAATGCTCTGGAACAGCTATTGTTGCTGCTGAGAGGGCCCTCACAATGTAGCCTAGGAAGAGTTGTAGGAATCAAATACAATGTAGCTGTGGCTTTGGAGCTGTTGGGTCCATTTCAGCAATGAATTTTACAACTTTGACCAGCATATCAACTTTGCAACAAAGCCAGTTCAGAGGTCAGTTGACCAGGGGTCACTCCTGAAGCTAGATCTCTCTCCAGCAACACACAACCGGTAGGCTAGCTACCCACTATTTTGTCTCCTTTAAATATGGATGAAGGTCTTTTCCCACTGAATTCTTTTATCCCGTGGATGATGGGGCAGATCACAACTTTGCAGGGTCTACACAGATAAGAGCATAGGGCTCATATGTTAGCAAAACCAAAAATAGTTTCAGGGACTGCCCCAGTGCCCCGCCCTCGCCAATTTCTTTGGCTTTACAACCACATTTTTCTTGTTTCTTTAAAATGCTTTTCTCCCCTCTGTAGCCGTGTGAAAGACCCATACAAGCTGCAGGGGAAACTGACTAAACATCCTGAGGAAACAGTGAATCGGACTATTCACAAAATGCTGCCAAATACACATAGTGAACAAACTGAAGAGAGAAAACATTTTCTTTAATCTCTTTTTGTTATAGTGGTCTTCAGTATTACTTGTAACCATAATAGAGAGATTTTGGACAGAAGTCTGGTTAAATTGATGGTGCCCCTTTAATAACTTCCTACCTCAAGCTCTAGGCACTTGTTCAATTATTTAAAATTCACACAAGGACAAATAAACATCCAAACAAACAACTTGTCCATTCAAATCTGCCTCAATTGCCAAATGATAGAATACAAAGAATATAAGATTATCCAGATTCTTAATACTTTCTTCTCCCATCCCCATAAGCCCAGGAAAATAGACAGACCTTTCAATGTATCCCAAAAAAGTCATCTGTAGGACCAATGAAGCATGTGAGTTCCAGAGTCAAGGATCCCTCACGGTGCAGAGAGCTCTCTGCGTGCAGCAGCAAACAAGCAGGCTGCAGCATTCTGCACTAACGAGTTTTCCAGATGGGCTCTAGCTGTGGCCCACATAGAGTGCACTTCATTATGAGGCACTAGTCCTTTGGAATTAAAAGTGTTAATATAGTTAAATCAAGAAACTCCTATAGATTTTACAACAGTTGCCCATATTTCTTATTTCAGAGTAACAGCCGTGTTAGTCTGTATTCGCAAAAAAAAAAGGAGTACTTGTGGCACCTTAGAGACTAACCAATTTATTTGAGCATGAGCTTTCGTGAGCTACAGCTCACTTCATCAGAAGTGAGCTGTAGCTCACGAAAGCTCATGCTCAAATAAATTGGTTAGTCTCTAAGGTGCCACAAGTACTCCTTTTTTTTTTTCCATATTTCTTAGTTCATAACACTTGATTCAAAGTCACTAATCTTGTGGTTCCAGGCTGCTTCCTGTGTACTTGGGCCTGGCCAGATCATCCATCCACCATATAAAACCATGCACAGGAATTGGACATTACCAAAGTAGAGCTCCTGCTCAAAGGCGTTCTTAGTGGTATAGAAGTATTTCCCAACATGGGAGTTCAGCTGTTCCTGGTTCTTCAAAAGAGATGTTGGTCTAAGACACTTCTTTCCTATTATATGAGCTGTACTGTTTGTACCAACTGGGTCATCTGTCCAAAGCACCCGCGGGCAGTAAGCTGGTACCCTGACAGAAAAGAAACATGCTGTTAGCCTAGCATAGGCTTATAGTGGGAGCAATTAGTGGGAAAAGGGGACCATATGGGCAAGAGTGCCCTTTTGCTGTATTTATCAAAAATTGCATTTAATATCGATTGTATGCTGTTCTAAAAATATTCAAATAGCTCTCAACTCAGCATTCCAGGAATATTTACATTACCTATCTCATCTTGATATGCTGCTTCATTACATAAACACTCTTTTTTGCCACAGCACACCTCCCCTGTGCTTCATTCAGCACAGTTTGGCTGGTGTGCAACAATCTGATATTTTTTGCTCACTGTTTAATGTGTGTTCCACAACCTCATTCCCTGCACTCACTTCCTTGCCTTCTCACAAAGAAAAAAAAAGTCGCTGATGTCTTGGGAGGAGAGATGGGGATACATTTATCTTTGTGCACACTTCACAATTTTGGGAGATGCTCAGATAGGTGATAGGCATCATATCAAATATACAAATATAAGGCCATGCTAGCCACTCTGTGGGGAACAAAGAGATCTCTTTAAGATGAATTTTAAATTGAATACTTACCAGGATACCTATGCATGTCAGGGGGGTAGGGATGGGAAATGATCACCATAAACAGCTGGTCAGGATGGCTTCTTGTGAGTGTGCATGGTCACTACACCAGATGAAAGGCCATCCTGTCTCAAAGACCAAGAGTATCGCTTTAAACATTTCTGTTCCCTGGAGCAATTTGAAGATCATCTGCATCACTCCATTGGCTATCTGCCATCATAGCACTTTAGCATCATCTGGGTGGGTAGAATCAGTGAATCCATTTCCCTCTGCAGAGTACCTCTGCATGGAACTGCCAGCCAGGCTGAAAGCACCTCTCGGAGGAGGATAGCTGAGCATCTGTAACAGACCTGGTCCTCAGTAAGCCACCCAAACCCACTAGAATTATGTGTGTCAGAGCAATAACCAAGTTATATGATTCACCTGAGACCCCATTCCTTGACTGAGGATCTATGGAGTAGCACTTATATAATGGCATCAGAAGAAGCCATGTTTTACCCCTCCATCTCCCAAAGCAAGGAAAGATACTGTGCTGGCAGTCACTATTAAATGAGAAGTCTTGCATCTCAGTTATTGCAACATGCTCTTCTCTGGCCTGGATAAATGAAAACTTCCCCTGCTCATATCCATTCAGAATGCTGCTATAAAGATCATTTTCCTAACCTGTCACTTTGACCACATCACCCCTCTCTTTGCATCCCTACACTGGCTCCCCCTTCTCTATTGAATCAAACATAAGCTACTTGTCCTCACTTTCAAAGCCCTTCAGTCAATCCCACCCTTTCTATCATCTCTTATTCACTATTGAGATGTTGATGCTTGCTTCCGATTGGCCTGTGAAGCCAGCCTCCACTGCCCACTTATTAAATTTTCAAACAAACATCTTCGTGCTTTTTCCCATGCTGTCCCTCACATCTGGAAGAAACTCCCCATCAACATCTGCAAAATTCTCTCATTGTCATCTGTCAAGACTCTCCTCAAAACTTTCCTTTGCCACAATGCTTACAAAAAAACTTGCCCGCAGGTAGGCTGTTGGTGTGCTGAGACCACTGCCTACCATGCTGGCCAATATTGTCTTATTGTTTCCTCACAGTCCCCCTTCCCCCCTGCCCTCATCTGTCTATATCTATCTGTTGTCTCTTGTCTTATATTTAGATTATAAGATCTTTGGGATGGGGCTCATCTTTATGTTCTGTGTTTGTGCAGTGCCTAGCACAACAGGTCTCGGTGCATGACTGGGGCTCCTAGGCGCTATGGCAATATAAATAATAACATAAGGATAATGTTAGTCTGACAATGAAAACGTGGGTATTAGCTCACTTTGAAAAGCCTATGTAGAGCTGACTGGGAATTTTCCAGTGGAACATTTTTCTGTCAAAAAATGCTGATTTATCAAAACATTTTGTGGGAATGTGTCAATTTTGATGAAACTTTCCCAGAAATCTGTCTGTTCCCTCCCAGCTAGCCTGCCTCCCTGGTTCCTGGACAGTCTAACTGGATGACAGTTGGGCAGCCTGGGCTCCTAAAGTCCTTCGCTTTGCAGCAGCCTGCTTGGTGGCTGCCAGACAGACAGACAAATTCCAGGGCTTTCAGGACTTCCTGGCTCCTGGACAGTCCCCCAAGCAGGCAGCTGTGGAGCTGGGAAGCCCTGGGAGCCTTGGCTACCAAGCTCCCAGGTGCCTTGGCAGCTTACTTGGTAGACTGCCACAAAGCCACAGCTCCCAGGGAGCTTGGGGAACATATTTTGTTTCGGAAAAACCAATACATTCCTGTTTCAGTGTTTCTGAAACAAAGCAAAACGCACTCCCAGTTCCTCAAAGAATTTCTTGGTTTTGGATCTTCGAAGCATTTTCCAAAACTTTGTATGTTTTCCTACAGAACTGGGAATGTATTTGCCACGCAGTTCTAAGCCAAAAGAGGGAATTGCATATACTGTGCTATTACACCTGTTGAATGAGTCCTTCTCACCTGTAATAAACTGGAAGCAGAGTCTCTGGTTTCTTCTCCACATGGCTCTGGGGACTGACTTCCACGACATCTTCTTCTGCTTGAATTGCATCCAATAATCTCAACTCGCTTTCAGAAGAGAGTTCATCCCTGATTCTGTTCCAGTCAAACTTTTGTTTCTTGAAGCCATGGACATTCCCCTGAATCCAACCACCCCAGGCAGACTGCTGATTCACAATCCACTGAGCTGTGGACCTATTCAGCTTCTCCAACAGCATTTGCTCCCATCCCCGGGCCTCGCTCTTTGATTCTTGAATGTTATCCATGGGTACTCTCTTTGCCTGTCTTCTGGTCATGGAGGATGATAACATTTCATAGGATTCTGTCAGGAATGTCTGTGTGGCAGGAGATTCACAAGGAAGAGAAGGAGTAATAGGTGGCAGAGATGACTCTTTGAGTGAGCTGTCCAGTTTGGTTCTCTGCAGTCTCTCTTCCATGGGGACTTTAACCCTGGTGTCCTTAGGTGAGGAAAAATCCAATTTCATATGGCGAGGTGGTTGCTTCAGAGGGCTAAGCTTGAATGGTTGTTGCCCTACTTTCTTAGCAATGGGTTCTCTCCTTTTTGGCTTTTGGATGATGTCAGAAGCATTGTAGAGATCCTTGAAATCATACTCTTTATATGGCAGGCTTTGCAGTCCTCTGTGCTTCACAACTTCCTTGGAGAATCTCAGGTCTGTGGCTATCTTCAAGAAGTACTTTTTCTGGTAGAGCTTATAGTGCTGCTTGGAAAGGCAAAAGTCTTGCAAGGGCGTGGAGGCCTTTGTAGTCTGACAGCTCACAGTAGAGCCGCTGCGCGACACCAAGCGCCCGGCTGGATCATTGCTGTCCTCAGAAACTGTGAGCCTCAGTTCAGCATCAAGAGGGAATGGATTATTGCTGTTGTAAAAGGCTGATATTTTCATCCTGCCAGCAACAGTGAAACACCTCAGTGCGGCTGCAGACAAAACACTTTAAAACATAAAGATCAGTTTGAAGAGCTATGTTAATACATCAGCGTCTCATGGTTCTCCAAGGGATTGCTGGAGTCCATCAAAATAATGAATGTTACAAAGAAGAAGGTCACCCCAGTTTATCCCATTCCATCATGCAGGAAAGGGGAGCTCCACCATAGCAACTTCCCCTATTGCTAGTTGAAGCATCTTTTAACACTGAAGATGCATTCAGTTTGCATTTCTAGAAGACACACTTCCCTAGCACCAGCTGGTGTGAAGCTGATTTGGCATGGGAATAGGACAGCAGGTCAGCAATGGTGCTGACAGAGCTGGTATAATTAACTCCTTACCCAGGTTCAGCGAAGCAATTAAATACATGCTTAAACTCCACTGAAAAGGGACTTAAGCATGTGCTTAAGTGCTTTGTTGAACTGAAGCCTACATTTCTGTGAATGGTAAAGGAAGGACAAAGGAGAAAAGGAATGGAGAATGGGACAAAGAGTGAGAAAGAGAAAAAGAAAATAAGCAAAGATCCACTCTCTTTCCCATTAACTTGTTCTCTTTATTCTTTGATACAGCCATTCCACACCACAGGCAGAGCATAGGCAGATGAAATTCACACTACTCCCACATCATCCTACCCTGACAGAGAGGAGCGCCCATCTACGAGTGAAAAAGACTAGTTCCATTTACTTTATTCATTCAGTCCTACCATATTTTATCACGCTTCCTTCCGTTCCACCCCTCAATCAATACTGCTCTTCCATGCTGTAAGAGTCACACAGATATATCTTTTGACCTTTTTAGACCTTTTATAGGGAGTTGTTCCTGCTTACAAAAGTTGCTGGATTGATAGCCTTGGAAAATGAAGGGCTCCCTTTGTCCAGAGAACAGGTGGGAGTCATGGAAGCTTTCCCACCCCATCAGGATGCCTCACCCAGACCTGAAGGGACCTTTAAGTATCCCTACTCTGTCAGCCTTTCTGCCTATACTTCCATTTAGAAAGGTGGTTTTGTAACAGACAGTTGTCCAATAGGATCTCTGGCCTCCAAATTCATTTAATAAAGTTCACTTCATCCACCCAGTGGGAACAACAACTTTTGTTCACTACTACTCTCAGCGGGATTTGAACCAGAAACATTGAGATGAAACACTCAGTGCATAACCAATTCCCTGAACCATCATACCCCACCTAATTTACTTTTCCTATCAGTCAGCACTTGCTGTTTGGCTCATATGATGTCGGATTCCACTGATATTATATATGAACTCTACTGAAGCTAGCAAAAAACAAAAAATCACCACCTAGAAAGGCAGGAAAGACTTTGTATTTACCTTACAGACTGGATCCTACAAGTCTTGGTCTTGTACAAACAGGCACAATCAACTATTCCTTGCATGCTAAATCTCAGTTTCTTTGGATCTCAAAGGCCCAACCCCAAACTGTTTACAGTAGTTGCCTGGCAACTGGTGATGTACCTCAATTCCACCAAGTGTCATTTGTCCCTATAGACAATCAGTAATTCATTTTTAAATAAAGCTCCCTATTTTTAAATAACGGCAACACTTACTTATTATTGAGAGCTACCTCATTTTGTTAGGGATTTTTTTTTAAATCTTCAATTTTACATTATCTTTTATTAATTGCTGTTAGAGCCTTTTATGCAACACTATATAAGGTCTAATCAGCATTCCTACATAAATCTGATTTTTTATGGGACAAATATTTGTGCTTAGCATAAACACAGTGTAGAAGTTCTCATTCAGAGAACATTATTTTTGGCTCCCCACAGTATTGTGTTAAATTTTGATCCTATGATAGATTGTGAGTTCTTCAGGGGAGAGATTTCTTATATTATGTATCTTGTGTAGTGCTGAACATGTTGTCAGCCCTTAACAAGTGAAAAAATAAGATGGGAATAACTTTGAATTTTTTTAGACTAATTTCAAAATGGGCCTACTTTATTTTACAACAAAACTTGCCTCACTTTTGTTATTACTTTTTATTTGTGAAGTTTCAACAATTTACAAACATTTACAAATAGAGATAGTCCCCTGCCTTAAGTAGGTTACAGTCCAAAAGATGAACAGAAAGAAGACAAAAGCACATTGGGACACCCAGAGGACAGCAATAACTTATCTAAGAGAGATAATACTGGAAGAGATTTGTCCAGAATGAATACAACTATATAATCCCCTTTCATTGCAAAGGCGCTGACCTCTCACTTACACGCTTATTGCAATTGCAATGGCCTGACAGTCCGTTCACTGTCTGTAAATAGCCTGAGAACAACATGCTCCAGTAACAGCCCCAGTATGCCCCACTTCACACCCCCAACACACACTAGGCTTGTGGAGGTGTCAGCACAGAGAGATTCTAGCAGATCTACTCAAATCAGGCAACCTCCTTATGCCGGTTTCTGCTCCCTTTATGCCACCCAAGAAGTGTAAAGGGGGATGGGGCAGAACAGAGAATCAGGCCTTCAACCTTCAAATCTTTCCTTTAAAAAGCACATTTCTTTCAATTAGCTGACCTCCACTTCAGTGCTATTCATTTCTCCTTCTTTGCCTTGCCTTGTTCTCCAGCGTAAAAATGTGTTCATTCATTCAAAACATTTCACCTTGTTTGTTGGTACTTTCACCCCTTCCTTCATTTGTTCTTCTTCTTTGTCTGTTGTCATTTCATTTAGGCTGTAAGATCTTTGGGACATGAACAGTGACTTTACTTCTGGAGAGCACCATGCAAGCTTTTGTAGTGCTATATAGATATTCCATCCTCCTCATGCAGGCTGACTAGCTCTGTTTCTAATAGAGCAATGAATACATAGCACCAGGAAATCTCTTCCCCACCTTAACCTGGGCCCCAGTCTACAAGAGATTTATTTTCAGCCATGATCAACTGGAAGAAGTTTGCTTGAGCAGAATACAGTAAGGATAGAGCCAGGGTGGAAAGGAGAACAAGGCAATTAATGCCTTCCTACACACTCTACCCTCCCGGGGAAACTCTGAGGGCTTGTCTACATGGTCAGTTAGGTCAGTTTGCCATGCACTATAATTTACAGTGTGTTGCAGGCTAGAGCACTATGTCGCCATGTGAACCCTGCTACTCACACTAAAAGTTCTAGTGTGCTTTGATCAACAGCTGCTTTACACAGTAGTACGTCAAAGTGCACTGAGGAACTTTTAGTGCACACCCTGCCTTGGTGCGTACTAAATTCCTGTGTGGATAAGCTCTGAGTTTTTCTAACTCAGCAGTTCTTCCTGTGTGTTTTTCCCAATCTGATGTGGTGAAGGGCTCCTTCCCAGTGTAATACAACCACTAATCTACCAATCAACAACAGGATGTTTATTTGCCATTGTAGTTTCTTTATTAAGCCTATTGGCAAGTGCTTTGGAAACAACCTGTTTCAAAACCATCAGGACACTGCAGTCTACAATTAACTCAATTGTTTTATAAACTTTGGTCCAATACTTGCCAATATGGAAACGAACCCAGAAATGGGTTGGGCAAGCTACAACCTCTTCAGCATATGCAAGAGGGGGCATGGTTTACAGTATCTAAATTTTGATAATGTTCCACAATTTCAATCAGCATTTTGTTTTGTTTCTGAACAGGAAAGAAAGACAGCATTCTTCTTAGCAGCCCATGCACGTGTCTAAACCCAGTTTGAAAGTCAACCCCCCCGGTTATCACCACATAAGAGATGCAGAGCCTTGAGGTAGGTATTTGGAGACTAGAGCTGCTCCCACTCACTGAGTACATTGAGGGTATGTTTACACTGCAATTAAAAACCTGCAGTTGGCCCATGTCAGCTGACTCAGGCTCGTGAGGCTTGGGCTAAGGGGCTGTTTAATTGCAGTTTAGATGTTCAGGCTTGAGCTGAAGCCTGAGGTCTGCGTCCCTCCCCGCTTGCGGGGTCCTAGAGCTCTGGCCCGAACATCTACACAGCTGTTACAAAGCAAGTCCAACTTTACCCCTGTAGCCCTAGGCAGGATCATGCTTAGTCATTCTGTGGGGATGGTGCAAGCGCAGTACGGTCACACTTAGGATATAGAGGAAGGGTGTGAGAGGATATGTGAGAGGATATAGAGCATGCTCAGTGGGGATGGGATTTTAGGAGATTTAGCTGCTAAATATCTAAGAAATCTCTACTGAGCATATGCAAACTGATTTTTTCAAAGGCTGTTAACATGACCAAAGTGAGGCAGATTTTCACAGCAAAAGATCCATCCCCGATAAAAAGGCCATCCATCCCCTTACCACAGGGGTTCTGAAACAGGGGGTCCCCTCATGGGGTAGCAAGGTTCCTACATGGAGGGGGGGGTCACAAACTGTCATCCTCCACTCCAAGTCTTGCCTTGCCGCCATTATTTATAATGGTGCTAAATATATTAAAAAGTGTTTTTAATATATAAGGGGGGTTGCACTCAGAAGCTTGCTATGTGAAAGGATCACCAGTACCAAAGTTTGAAAACCACTCTGCCTTTTCAGATTTCATGTTCCTGCTCTAAAGACTGGAAGCACTAGAGCTTTTCAAGGAAAGGTCACTACAATATTTTAACATGGGCAAAACAACATATTTTTTCCCTAGTCCAGTTCTTTAAAAAAAACTGACTTCTTTTGGCTTAAATTAAAAAAAAATTCAGCCTGATGGAGACATTTGGCATGGAAAATTTTATCCCAAATGCTTAACGCTGGATAAAGTTATAAGCAACTGAAAACAGAGTCTTATAATGGGAAGTCTCTGGCATCCTTCATAATAGGCAGTGCTCCCAGCCCCACCTATAATATTTGATGCGGTATAATATTTGAGCCCTTCTTTACACAACATGGAGAAGCCCAATATCCCGATGATTAGTGCACTCACATAGGATGTGGGAGATTGGGGTTCAAGTCCCCATTTAGAATTAGGCAGAATGGGTAATTGACTGCGTCTCCCACAGCCTGGTGAGCATTCAGACTGTTGAGCGTAAGCAGATGCACCTCTCAGAGCCAGCAGGTCTTCGGTAGCTTTATGCAGAGCCACCAGCATAAAAGTTGGCACTTACGAGGTTAGATGGGTGTTTTGAGGATCTAAACTTTTGAGAAGGTTCCTTCTCCACTCTGAATTCTAGGGTACAGATGTGGGGATCCGCATGATAGACTCCCTAAGCTTATTTCTACCAATATAGGTTAAAACTTCCCCAAAGCACAAAGTCTTTGCCCTTGGATTAGGTAAAACGCTGCCACCACCAAGTGATTTAACGATCAGGGAAAGGACCACTTGGAGTTCCTATTTCCCCAAAATATCCCCCCAAGCCGTTACACCCCCTTTCCTGGGGAGATGTGAGAATAAACAAGATGAGCACAAACCAGCCTTGGATTTTTAAGACCCAAAAAACCCAGTCAGATTCTTAAAAAACAGAACTTTGTTAGAAGAACAAAAAAAGATAAGAGAACAACTCTGTAAGATCAGAATGGAAGATAATCTTACAGGCAATCAGATTCAAAACATAGAGAATCCCTCTAGGCAAAACCTTAAGTTACAAAAAGACACAAAAACAGGAATACACATTTCCTCCCCCACAACGAATTTACAAGCCAAAACAAAGAAAACCTAACGCATTTTCTAGCTAGATTACTTACTAACTTTACAGGAGTTGGAGGGCTTACATCCTTGATCTGTTCCCAGCAAAGGTATCAAACAGCCAGACAAAAGCCTTTTTCCCCCCCTCCAGATTTGAAAGTATCTTGTCTCCTCATTGGTCATTTTGGGTCAGGTGCCAGCCAGGTTACCTTAGCTTCTTAACTCTTTACAGATGAAAGGATTTTGCCTCTGGCCAGGAGGGATTTTATAGCACTGTATACAGAAAGGTGGTTACCCTTCCCTTTATATTTATGACGACTTAGGTACCTGACCCCCTTTGTGGTTCTAGTCCTGAGTGTCTTTCACTGAGTTCATGAAGATTTAAGGAACCATGTAGCTATTTCTTAAAATTGTACAAGGTGAATTGAAACGGTGAATTTGAAAGGGATAATTTTAAAGTAAGGCTTCCTTTGATATCTTTATGAACTAGCCCATTTTCTGAGATCACCAATACATATGGGACTGATGAGGGCCTATCTGAATGTAAAGCAAGTCTGCTGGCCAATCATGGCTCTGTCATGTCAGTTCTGGCTTATTAGGGCTATAAAGAGCTCCCCAAAGATATAATTGAATTCAACCTGGAGTATTCTGAAGAAGCTGTAAACTACATGCCGTGACACACACAAATAGGTTGTTCATTGATGTTCCCTTTTACACAGAGAGCTTTCATTATAAGGCTGTTGTAGAGCTGGGATTCCAAACACAATCACCATACAAAAATAGCTGACTAAACTACTTGTTCCCACCTAACTCAGTCCCATGTTAGCAATTATCCATGACTGGCTATTTGATCTTTTTCTCTCTGAAAATCCCACACCTTTGTGATGACCTAATGATCCACAGCCGTCCATTCGGGCTTCCTATTCTGGCAGGAGCAGCAAAGCTATATGAAATCAATGTTTTTGAAACAAATATCTGAGAAGGAAACCTATAGAAATTATTAGAAGCCCAGTAGACTGACACTTGAGTCCTTAAACCAAATTTGGAAGGGACATAAACGGTAGTTTAGGTTGCTTGCACTTCAGAAATAGGCTAGCCAGCAAACATGTTTAAGTGGCAAAGAAGTGTAACATGCTCTGATTTTGCATTCAATGAGTGTACCAAATGGATGCAACTTTCACAGACTTAGTATTTCCAAGAACTAAACTCAGGCCCTGGTGGAAGTGGTACAAATCTCACTGCATTGAATGGGAATTGTGGGTATTTATAACAGGGTGAATTTAGCTCTGGAATATTTGTGATGATGCAATATGTAGGAGGATGTGGGAGAATTCCATTTTTGACTTAGACTCTCAATTTTTTTCTGCTATACCCTCTTTCCCGTTCAGGATAAAAGTTACATTAATTAGACCAAGCCCTATCCCCATCAAAGTCAATGAGAGTTTTGCAATGGACTTCAATTATATACGGATTTCACTGGTTTTGCACTCCTATGGAATGCCAGATCATTGCAAATTGTACTACTTTATCCCTAACATGTTATGTAAAATTTACAACACTGCTTGCATCACAGATTATTGTGGCCCAAAGGTTTCACCCTTACACCAAATTGAATTTGGCTTCCAGGGCAGATCCAAGCCTTTTTCCACAAACACCTCAAAGGCAAACAGGGGGAACGCACTGAAAGCAGAAACATGATGCATTGCTGAGTCTGTCTGGTTTGGGTTTTATACATAAAGTGTCAAATTCTGCTCTCTGCTATGCTGGCTCAACCACACTGAAGGTCCTGTGTTTGCACAGCCATATCTGAGCAGCAGGTGGTTCAATTAATTTGCATTGTCAGGGGATTATTTTCTTTTAAAAATCTAAGAGAGGGGCTAGGAGGTACTTCTGGAGAAAGTGACTGGCAAATCCTAACACTGATTTTATTTTACAGGAAAATAACTTTATTTCTGCCTTGATGGTTAAACCACTTGTTCACAGCCTAATTGCCTCCTTCCCAAATTAATACAACACTTGCTCTCATGAATTTTTTATACATGCATCACCACCTTCCATTCTGCCCCAAATTCTACAGCTATAATCATCTTCCTTGGTCAATCCTCGGATCCTCCCTATTGGCTCCCTTTTGCCACCCATATCAAATTCAACCGTTTTGTTCTCACCTTTGAGGCCTTACACCACTGTGCCCCAGACTACATTTCTGATCTCATTGCTGACCATGTTTTTTCCACCTCCTCTGCTCCGTCAATTACAGTAGTTTCAACATCTCTTTGGCATTCTTATCCCACAGCTTTCTCTGCCCCTTTCTCTATGCTGCCTCCCATGCATGAAACACTCTCCCAATCAGTTCACCTGGTCACCGAGCTCCTCATTCAAAATGTTCCTAAAAAGTCACTTCTGCCATGTTACCTGCAGTGAGTTAATTCAAACATGCACAAACAAAAGAAAATCCATCATTACATATGTGTAGAGTGGAACTATGCAGATGTGCACATGCCAACACTGAGCAACTGTGTGATTTTTATGTCACCTTTCTCCCACTCCCTTCATTATTAGTTTATCATAATTTGCCACAGAACTTCTATACATTGAGTAAAGTACCTATCACTTTAAAAGTAGCACTGAAAAATTTTTTTTGTTAGGCTCCATATAGTGCATACGAATCTAATAGCTAACAATTTTCCATACTGCATTTTCAGTGTTCCCACTTTCTTTCACGGTGACCAGTCATAGGAAAATGGATGAGAGGAGCGCCCATTAGAACTAGCCCAAACTTAATCTTCATATAATTAGCCACACAGTACAGGAGGGAAATGCAGTAAGTCGAGTTATTTACAGAAGCGATGCTCTGATAGCCTTAGAAGAAAAAGATCATAAGGATATACACTGGAAAGATATGGATCCAAAACTTTAGTTCCTTATTTTTTTTTTTTAAAAAAAGGGTTAGCTCCCTGATCTCAGCAAACAACTTAAAAGAATTCCCCCAAAATTTCTCTTAGCAAATTTCAGACTTGAATAGGATCTCATGAGAAAGATGAGGACTATGTCCATTTTAAATAAAAGGTATCTGGATTTGGATCATTTACATGTTGAAAGAAATCAGGGAGAGGGATGACTTTGAAATGGCTCACTGGAAGAGCTATTACATACCACACTGATTTCATATGAAACCTCCCTGAGAGAACCCTCAGTCTGGCAAAAGATGCACTAGACGTGTGCTTTACTTGCCCTGTAAAAAGGGACAAACCTCTGTGGCGTATTGAGAAAATAAAACAGTGGATGGAGCAACATCTGCTGTGTAGATAAAGAGAATTAGGGGTAGATTTAGACCTTCCCTCACAATACTCTGAGGATTCTAATGATCCTACAACAATAACCCTATACACCTTCACCCTTCACATGGGAAAAAGGAAGCACATCCACAGCCAGCATCCTCACACACTCTCTGGTCTGTTTTACAGCCACAGCATTCATAGATTTTTCCACTCTGACCATACTTCACTATGCTCTGTGATGCTGCTGGACTGAGCTGACAAAGTCATGAAAAGCGTTGGTGGTGTCACACTCAACCTTTGCTCTGTAGTACACTCAGGACCTGTTTCCACACGGTTGATCTGGGCGCGGTGGCATTGGGGATCAGTGAGCTCCTTTATGGGTTCAGTCATCTCTTAGTCCTGTGACCCTGGACAAGGGGAGAGTCTTGCCCATGTGGGGTTCAAGCAAAAGCTCTTCAAAATTCTTCTTGGTCCTGTGACCTTGGCTGAGGTCAGAGGCTGCCTGAGGGGGCTTGGCCAGCTCTTCTAAGTTCTGTGGCCCTGGATGAGGAGAGTGTATTTCTGCAGGGGCTCAGCAAGCTCTGGGGATCCACTGTCCCACATAGTGACCTCAGTTTTATATATCCTGATTTCAGGACTCATTGGAAGGGGCCACCGTCTGATTTCTCAGTTGCTTCTTTCAATATTGAGTAGATGGCAAATTTCTTTGATGCTTCTTTTAGTCAGACTTTTAATTCATTTCATGAATTGTATTTCGGAATTAGCTCCAATTATTAATTGAAATGCCCCCGTAGAAGCATATTATCTTAATATTCCAAAGTTATACCCTGGCTAGGTGCTTATATCTTTCAATGTTCCTTTTTGTGCCACAGAATACTTATGGTTTCTAAAGTGCAACAGTCATTTTAGAAAGAAAACAAACAAAATCTCATATAAGTAGGTCAAATAACCTAGTTGGCACCTGACCAGAAGGACCAATGAGGAAAGAAGATACTTTCAATCTGGGGGGGAAGGTTTTACACCTACTCCTACTCCAATATACAAAACTTATTTATAATACTCATAACACCCTTAAATAGACTCGAGAAAGCATCCCTTTGTATCCCTTATTAACTCAATTCATTGGTTACATTAATACAACAGTCCCATATAGTCTTTAGAGGGAGTGCTTCCCCCCTCAGCTACTCATGACCGAATGAGCAATGTCAGCCTATTCACTGGTCAATATGGGCAACCACCGAAAGGAGAGCCTGTTACCAATGTAGTCCCACACAGTTGCCCTAGTTGAACCTATGTCAATGGCACAGTCCAGAGGAGCTCACTCAAGTCTACCTCTCAGAGAGACTTCTGGTCTGTAGGTGGGTGCTAGGCCATATGCTACTGCTTACTCAATTCTATCTGGTATCGAGTTCTCATGTCACAATATACCCTTTTAACATTTAAAGGAAAATGACTAGTCAATTGTATTTCAGTCTTACTCCACAAGAAGGCATCCACACCCTTTGTATTCAAGCTCATAGAATCAACACTCAAAAGAAGACGTAAACAAAAGGCAGAAACAGAAGACAGAAAATGCTATGCTCCAGGTAAATTACAGCAGTCTGACACTTTGTCTTGCTAAGGGTCAGAGGGTAACAATGATTCTATCCTTGGACTTTTAGTGAAGGTGGGCTTTGAACCTTCCTTTTACACACAAGATGGTTTCTGTGTTCTCTTGAGCTCCACACTGGGTGCCAAATCTGTAGCCCAATCTGTAGTTTAAAGTTAACTTTAAATTGGCATGTAGTGGTCTGAAAGGGTTCAACCCCCAGATCAGCTACAGCAGTGAAATTGTCATTAGAATGAGGACCCCCAGAAGCACATGAGAAACAAAAACAATACCTTTATTCTTATTAGCAAGACAAACAACAGCATACACACTGCAATATGGCAAAGGAGAGAGAAGATAATACAGAACATCCAGCATTAGCATTAACCGCTAATGCAGCTGGGACTAGAGCTGCTTGGAGAATGAAATTTCCACCCCACAAAGAATTTCTAGGTCTCAGGAAAAAAAAAATTGTTCCCATTTGGGATGAAAAGAAAAAAACCCACATTTTTTACCAGGGATAGAAATTTCAAATTTCATTTGGGGTCTTGGGGAGAATCAAAATGGGATTTTTCAGTTTCCCAGCTGCCTGACTCAAAGACTCATCAATTTCATTTTTGCCATGCTTGCAGAAAGAAAAATGGACAAGAGCCTTCCAGGCAGGCTACCAGATGCCCAGTGTCCAGCATCTGGAGAGGCTGGAAGCTCAGCCCCCTGAAACACTCAGCCCACCCAGTTGCCTGCCTGGAAGGCTCTTGTCAATTTCACTTTCTCTGGCAGGGAGAAGATAACATTTACTAGAGCCTTCCAGGTGGGTAACTCCTCTGCTGTCATTTCAATTTTCCTGACAGAAACTAGAATTTTTTGGAAAAATTTACATTTTTGCAAAAAGGGCATTTCCCATTAGAAAATCATTCCAGTGGAAGATTCCCAACTAGCTCTCTCAAGACACTCATCTAAGTCTCCACTATGTTCAAAACAGAAGCTGAACCGGTATTTGCCAGCATCAATGCTGCTGTTTCCCCTTCCTCTTACATTCCAAAGGTTAGTTCTAAGCAATTAATTATATTGACTCAACAGGGAATAGTTATGAGGCTGTCTCGGATTTTATATATACTTGTGTAGTACAATCTTCAGGTCAAGGACTGTCTTCGTCTGTGTTTGGAAAGAACCCACACATGTTGGGCACTACTACAATTTAAATAATTTAGAAAATAGTTATAATGAGCTGCATTTAGCCAACATCAAACTTCTTATCATCCCCATGCTATGTAACCTGCAGGACTCCAGAAGATGCTGCAGATTAACATATCCTGGATGCCTCTAGCATGATGATTCTTAGAGAACTTAACTGCACTTTGTTGGCAATGATGACACACTTTTCTCATATACTATCTGACAATTTGGAGATTGATCTCCCACACTAAATTAGTCTGGAGTCCAGGGTTTAGGATGTTGTAACTGTGAGATGCTAAGTGAAAAGTTGCTAAACTGTGTGGTAACACTATGGATATCACAAGAGGTAAGTGAATCTACTTCCGAGCTTCCTGATAGCATCCAGTCATTTGCAAAAACTTTCAGTTTTGCAACACTGGAAGGACTAACACTCATTGCATATTAACATATCTTCCAGGACACTTAAGCCATCAAATGACCTCATGGGCCAATAAAAAGGGAAATTTCCAATTCTGTAGTGAAAGTTCAGATAGAGAGAGAAGCTTGCAAGACCCACCATGGGTCTGACCATGGAATTGTAGTTGTCAAAATCTAGAGAATTTCTAGTATTAGAGCTAGGATCCCTTTTGCTTTTGGAGAAATCAGAATACTTTTGACCAATGTAGAACCCAAGAACCTTCTCTCAGACATTGTTTACACCTCAATTATGTATAGTTGCCAGACAAAGTCACAGATTGACAGCAATGATAAAGAGGTAGCTAAGAAGAATCACACACCGCAAATGAAAAAAGAATTTCAACTTCTCAGTGTCATCCAGCTACCTTCTTTATACATAGGAATTCTGAGAACATTTTTTCTATCTTCTTAAGAATACATCCAGGGATATTCAGTGGCACCATATCAAACCAATAATTTATCTTGGCATTATGGTCATTTCTACAGTGTTAACAAATCCCCACAGAAAAAGGTTTGAAAATGTTTACGTATTTTGAAAGAGTCTCACGCTACATCTAACGTCAGTATAGTTTGTGGGGTAGAAAGGGGTGGTTTAAATTGTTGAGCCAAGTAATTTTATGCCTAAAAAAATTATAATCTAAAGAGACAGAAAATGGTTAGACAAATCTTAATAATTACCTCTCAATGTCCATTTAGGGAGGTGATGTACTCTGTTTTAGTAATGAAAAAGCAAAAGGATCTCAATTTAACTATTTTCTTGTTAAAGAACAAAAAGAAAATAAAAACAAACAAACAATGGCTACTTTGGTTACAACATCTTTTGTAAATCTCTCCGTGGAGAGCTTTTAACAGAGACTACTCAGAGACTTTTGACAGTGAGCCCACCTTTGGTAGAGGTGTTCCTCCCTAGATAAATTAAGACCAAAGTATATTATTTCCAAAATGAGTAACGAGCCCTGTTTTATCACAAATAACTAAAATAGTTCATAGATGCAGAAAGGCATTTCATTTAATGGTAGGTGAGTCTTGTTTGGTTTATCATGGATAACCTAAATAGTTCATTAATGAGCAAAGGTGAGTGATCTTAACTGAGTCTTTTGAAACAAAGATGATATTTAAATTCAGTTACTTAAAGGAAACCATTCCAGGATCCACCTTGAGACAGGCAAGTTAAAGAATATTAAGAATCTTCATATTAAAATTAGATCCACTATTTCTTTGGCTATGTCTATATCACAGCTGTACCGCTGCAGCTGCACCACTGTAAGGTCTTCCGTGTAGCTACTATATGCCAAGGGGAGAGAGCTCTCCTGTCAGCATAATTAAACCATCCCCAACGAGCAGCGGCAGCATGTCGGTGACAGAGCATCTCCCTTCTACATAGCACTGTCCACACTGGCGCTTCTTTCGGTGAAACTTATGTCGGTCAGGGGTGTGCTTATTTCACACCCTGACTGACAAAAGTGCTAGTGTAGACCTAGGCTTTGTTTACAAAGATTAGCAAATGTCTCCTTTTCAGCAATATATTCTGGTGTTTTAAAACACAATAGCATTTCAATATCCTACTTATATCATTACAAGAAAATTTATAAACTGCATTCCAGTCTATAATTGAACCTGGAAAAGATAACTTATGGGCAAGGAAGAGGTATTCTCCCTGAAGTTTCTGTACCTGTCACTTATTGGGAGAAAGAGGACATTTTCTGTTTCTCTAATTAGCCTGAATATTTCATTTAATAAATCAAGTAACTAAGACAAATATGTAAGCTATTATTCTTCAAGTACCATGTATATACAAATATTTAAGTATTTAAATTTTAATAAAGGCACAGGCAAGTTTATAAAAACTTAACATAAGACTTCATTACAACAATTTTATTAATAACCATTTTTGCATCAATATTAGGAATCAACCCCTACAAATTACTATAATTTTCATCAGTATAAATGAGATCAAACTCTAGCCCAGTGATCTGATATTGCAGATTTTACACTGAGGGTGTGTTGACACAGCAATTAAACACCCACAGCTGGCCTTGGTCAGCTGACTCGGGCTCATGGTTGGGCTGCAGAGCTGTAAAATTGCTGTCCAGACATTCGGGCTCAGGCTGGAGCCCAAGCTGTGGGATTGTCCCAGAGTCCAGGCTCTAGCCCAGGGATCTCAAACTCAAACCACCACGAGGGCCACATGAGGACTAGTACATTGGCCCGAGGGCCACATCACTGAAACCTTTTCATACAACGATACGAAAGTATCGTCAAAAATGAAAAAAATGAAGAGTAATATAGTATACTGTTAAAAGTCAATGTATTAACTTTTTTAAAAACTGTAATGCGAAGAGGGGTTTTAATAAAATATAAGCACTCAGTAATGCACCTCACTCAAATGACAAAACACACATTTACTTTTAGAATTACTTTGGTTAAAGCCCCCTCCTCTGCCCCGGCCCCGCCCCCACTTCACCCCTTTGATGAGGCCCCGCCCCTGCCTCACCTCTTCCCACCCCCATTCCAATCCTGTCCCCAAAGTCCCTGCCCCAACTCCGCCCCGCCCCTCCACCCTCTCCCTTCCCCAAATCTCCACCCCAGACCCACCTCTTCTCCGCCTCCTCCCAGGAGCGTGCTGTGTCCCTGCTCCTCTCCCCTCCCTCCTGGAAAGTCCTAAGCGCTGGGAGGTAGGCGGAGGAGAGAGGGTAGCAGTGGGGGAGGGGAGCTTGGCTGCCATTGGAGTCAGCGCCTATGGCGGGCCGCAGAAAATAACTCCGTGGGCTGCGTGTTTGAGACCCCTGCATTAGCCCAAGCCCAATTTTTAGCCCCATAGCCCAAGCCCCGTGAGCCTGAGTTAGCTGACCCCGGCCTGCAGCAGCCATGCTGCAGGTCTTTTAGTCCAGTGTAGGTGTACCATGAAAAGCCTCAGGTCAAATATCTTATGTATTGTTTTTATAGTTATGTATGTTAATAGGCCATGTTCAGTTCTGGTGTAAATGGTTGTGATTCCACTGAAGTCCACAGAGTTGCACTTGCTTGAATTTGGTCCCAGTGTTGTCTTTGGAGTTATTCGGACTTTGTTTATCTGACAGATATATAAGTTAAAAGTGGGACTGCTTAGTTGAGGTAGTTATACGGTGTCAGACTGTAGATTTCTGGGTATATGTTTAATAGTTTGTTATGTTATGTGGAATCCAATACTCCAGACTTTTTATCTTGACTGCACTTTACGTTTGGTTTATACTCTATTCCAGAGGTTCTCAAACTGTGGGTCAGGACCCCGAAGTGGGTCATGAGCCCGTTTTAAAGGGGTCACCAGGGCTGGGGCCCAAGACCAAAGCCCAAACCCGAGGGCTTTAGCCCTGGGCAGCAGGGCTCAGGTTACAGGCCACATGATTGGGGCTGAAGCTGGGCTTTGGTTTTATCCCCTACCCCCACCCGGGGTGGCAGAGCTTGGGCGGGCTCAGGCTTCGGTCCCCCCTCATGGGGTCCTGTAGTAATTTTTGTTGGGAGAAGGGAGTCATGATGCAATGAAGTTTGAGAACCCCTGCTATAGTCTATTTGGTCCACATAAGAAGGATGTACTAAGGCTAATGACTCTGTGCTCTTGGCCAATTTCTGGCCAAACCATCCTGTAAATCATTTTGATGGAATGGTAGGTTGATACTTCTTCAATCATAGCTTACCACAATAATGCAGTGCCTTATTGCTATTTTTCCATTTGAGGCAAAAAAATAAAATAAAATGAATCTGTGACCATACTGCTGATCATGGGTTTTAATTACTATATTTAGATTTGTTGGTAGTATTTCTGTTAAAAGGTCTAGTCTCATTGTCTCAGAAATACTGTGTTACCCCAACTACTGTATTGCCATGAGCTTCACATAGGCCTGGTCAAACTCAAGAGTTTGCAGATTGGGAGAGATTATCAAAATTGACCTTGCTGATGCCAAACCTGGCCCCTCTCTCACATGCAACAAGTTCTGGAACTTTTTAAAACTTTTTAGTGACCCTTCTGTTAAGGTCGATTCCTAGACACCCGGGAGCCCCTGATAAAATCCTCATCAGGACTGAATTGCTTGCTGGAGAGTGTCACCTTGGAATGACATATGTAGGTGGGTGTTAACTCTTAGGATGTATGCTGGAGAGCACACCTGCACCCCAGACAAAAAAGTCTGAATTTTCAGATACAGACAGAACAACTACTGGGCAAACTACAGAGATAGTTATTTGAGGTATTGGAAACAAAGAAATATATATATACAATTTTTAAAAATTCAAAGCAATTTTCAGACCGTCCTGACACTTTTTCAGTATTTCCATAACCACAAATGCAGATGGACTCTCTCAGGAGAAACTGTCTCTATTGATCTTTCCCTAGGAAGCTCTCACAATTTGGAATGCATCAGAGGGGCAAGAAAGAATGAGGTGTAGTTACTTACTACATTATATAAAGACCTTTTCAAAGGACAGATTTAATTCAGTGTTTAAACTACTTATGTTAATTCATTTTAATACTATAACACACTTTAAAACAAAACTTTTTACACGTGTTAAAGAAAGAAAATAATGCAATGTAATTCAGAACAGATCAGAATGACATGGTGCCACAACAACCGGAAGAGAAATAAATAACAGTCCACCAAACAGCCAAGGGTGGCACGGGGCCCAGTTGTAAAAGAAAGATCCTGTTGTGACCAACCAAAAACCTCCTCCATGCTGGCTCTTCCACAGCGGAGATTGGTCCTGCTTTGAGCAGGGGGTTGGACTAGATGACCTCCTGAGGTCTCTTCCAACCCTGATATTCTATGAGAGGAAGGAGTCTGACGTCCGTGCTGTACTAGAGCCAGTCCCCGCCCCACCCACCAGCACTCACCCAAGCACCGCCCCTGCGCGGAAAGTGGTCGGGGAGTCAGTCCTCTCGCGCTGCCGGCGGGGCGGCCTGACATAAGCCATGGCATTAGCCGCCCGGCGCACGCTGCGCGGCGCTGGTGTGTTCTGCGCGCAGGGGATGCTGCAGAGTGTGCTGCACCGATCCTGCCACCACGTGCTCAGGCGCAGCCTAGCCCAGGCACTGGGAGCCGCCACCACCATGGCGCCCAGTGTTCAGTTCTCGCCCGCCCCACGCAGCCTGTTCGATGAGCCGCTGGCTATCACCGTGCACGGGCTGTGCCCGCAGCAGGAGGTCACTCTCCGTCTGTCTCTGCAGGACGAGGGGGGCGAGCTCTTCCAGTCCTGCGCCCTCTACCAGGCAGAGAGCAGCGGGGAGCTGGAGCTCACTCGCTCCCCAGCGCTGCCGGGAGGCAGCTTCTCCGGCCTGGACCCCATGGGGCTGCTCTGGTCCCTGCAGCCCCAGAAACCCTTCAGACGGCTGGTGAAGCGGGATGTGCAAAGCCCCTTCTGCCTGGAGCTGGAGGTATTCGAGGGCCACGGGCCCCTCCCCAGCCGGCTGCTGGCCAGGGGTGCCCACGAGCGGAGCTTCCTGCGGGAAGGGGTGAGGAGGATCCCGGTGCGAGAGGGGAGGATCCGGGCCACACTCTTCCTGCCTCCTGGTGAGTAACCGAGTACTGCCCCTACACCTCCCTCCTCGGGGCTTCCACCGGCAGCCAGGCAGGGCGCGGCCCCTCAGCCTGCTGAGTCCCACGTTCCACAGGACGTCGGGATTTCCCGCCTAATTTCCAGACGGAGTCCCGGGGAGCCCCTCTCCCCCCTGCTGAATGTTCCAAACAACCCTGCCCCCCGCCAGAAGCGAGTGGCCCAGAGCCATCCAAAAACATGCTTCGCGTTAAAGTGCCGCCCCAAAGCAGCCCCCTCCCGCGTCCAGAAGCAGAGTCCCTAGCCCCCCCACCCCCGCAAAGCCGCACATAATGTCACGCTACTAGAGTATAAACACCACACGCGCAGGAGTTTTCAGCAGCCAGCTTCCAAAATAAAATGTTTATACTGATGTGGAATGGAAGGTAGAGGTCTAGTCGGCTTCACTCACTCCATACTGTGAGCATGGCTAACGCCATACAAAACAACGGGGAAGGGAGGTGGCAAGGGCATCTGCAGTGGTCTCCTTCATAAATCTTTATCCTGTGGTTACCTATGATGTGGGAGACCCTGGTTCAGTTCACCCTTCTGCCTGATAAGGGATTTCAATGGGGAATCTGTCATCTCTCCAATGAGCGTCCTAACCACTGACTATGGCAGAGGTCCTCAAAGTGTGGGGCACTTTACCTTTACTACAACCTTCGCTGGTGACTGTAATGTCTTGCACCAAGGAGGGCTGCCCCAGCTGGGCAGGACATCCCGGCAGGGGACAGGCGGGTGGAGGTGTTCACGAGGTTAGTGAGGAAGTATGGGGGATAAAGAGGGTTGAGCTATGTCTTCAATAACTAGTTTTCTATATATTTACATCTCTTTTTGACTTGTTAGTTTGGTGAAGTATCCTAGGCCATGATTAACAAAGACTGTGGCAAAGATGAGGGATGGACTGAAACTCAATCCAGCCAAGATGGTGCCAGAAATTATATTAGTACCCTTGACGGGTGGGGTATGCTCACTCTTTATTTCTCAGATTCTTAACTTTGGGGTCTTTCTGAGGTCTACAGTTGCTCTTCACATGCCATGGGAAGTCCACTTCTTAATCATTTATACTTGATGAGGAGACTGCATCCTTTTCTTTTGCACGCAGACCTCTCCAGTGATATCCAGAAATTTATCTAACATAAAAATTATCTGAATACAGGTCTTTCTGTGTAAGGCTGTACTTAATGGTTTGGGATATAGAGTATATAAGATACCAACTCTTCCCATGTCGTACCATGGCCACTGCTGGAATGTGTTGTGTGTTTGAATTTAATAATTTGAGATTGTCAAATAGGCTCAAATGGAATTATTTAATCAAAGATTATAAATCAGATTAGTACAGCACTACACAGAATACAGGAAGACGTACTTTACCACCCCACAGATGGTGAAGAGAAGGTAATTTGGTCCCTTCCTGTGTACTCAGTGGAATGCTGGCATTGTTAGTTCCCAGTCCAAGTCCCCAAACCTCTGTCATTTTATAGAGTGTGAGACAAAAACTCCTTTTTGGAGGAAAAATACTTTTCCACAATTAATTGCACTATGCGTTCTGTTTTGACATTTTCATTGTACCTAATTACTTATGAGCTTTCTTTTATGGTATCTTTAGGTTACATGATCAGTAAGCCAAAGGGAATTCTAATTCAGTCATTATTACTGAGAGCTGTGACAACCAGCAGTTCTTACTAAGTTTATAAATGTCTTTCAGTGGATCCTTATTTCCTCCATTACATAAAACATGTGCAATAACAAATATCCCTTATCAATCATCCAGTTTTGTTTATAACCTACTTCTGTAGACACTTAGTAGTTTGAGGGCTATTTTCCCTGGACACCTGGACTATATTAGTAAAGGCAGGGTAAAAACTAGTGTTAAAAGATTACACACATTCCATTATAAAGTTCATTTTCCCTTCACCCATTATGTTTAATTGAAGGACAAAGAACTTTTTAATTTAAATATATGTAGGGCAATAAATAGATACCCAGAATAAAAATGCATATAATAGAATTAAGTGTTTAACATACAAAAATGATAAAAGTTAATATTTAATAACACATGAGGGACTCCAGCTAACACTCACCACCTGATTATAAAAGGGAGGTAATGGCATGTTCTCAGTGAAGTCCAAGTCTCTGAAACCTGTCTTCTGTCTTGGTGTACTAGATCTTGGATTTGATTACCCATTGCAAGAACCATCTGTTTCTGAGGCCTTCTCTAAGGATGGGGCAAAGGGGTGTCAACTAAGGGTATGTCTACACCATGAAATTTATAGAAGTCGTTTTTTTAGAAATCGTTTTTAAATAGTCGATTGTGTGTGTCCCCACACAAAATGCTCTAAGTGCATTAACTCGGCGGAGTGCTTCCATAGTACCGAGGCTAGCGTCGACTTCTGGAGTGTTGCACTGTGGGTAGCTATCCCACAGTTCCTGCAGTCTCCGCTGCCCATTGGAGTTCTGGGTTGAGATCCCAATGCCTGATGGGGCAAAAAACGTTGTCGCGGGTGGTTCTGGGTCTCCTTCCCTCCCTCCCTCTGTGAAAGCAACGACAGACAGGCGCTCCTTCCCTCCCTCCCTCTGTGAAAGCAACGACAGACAATCGTTCCGCGCCTCTTTTCTGTGCAGACGCCATACCACGGCAAGCATGGAGCCCGCTCAGATCACTCTGGCAATTAGGAGCACATTAAACACCACACGCATTATCCAGCAGTATATGCAGCACCAGAACCTGGCAAAGCGAAACCGGGCGAGTAGGCGATGTCAGCATGGTGACGAGAGTGATGAGGACATGGACACAGACTTCTCTCAAAGCATGGGCCCTGGCAATGCAGGCATCATGGTGCTAATGGGGCAGGTTCATGCCGTGGAATGCCAATTCTGGGCCTGGCAAGCACAAGACTGGTGGGACCGTGTAGTGTTGCAGGTCTGGGACGATCCCCAGTGGCTGCGAAACTTTCGCATGCGTAAGGGCACTTTCATGGAACTTTGTGACTTGCTTTCCCCTGCCTTGAAGCACAAGAATACCAAGATGAGAGCAGCCCTCATAGTTGAGAAGCGAGTGGCGATAGCCCTGTGGAAGCTTGCAACGCCAGACAGCTACCGGTCAGTTGGGAATCAATTTGGAGTGGGCAAATGTACTGTGGGGGCTGCTGTGATGCAAGTAGCCAACGCAATCAAAGATCTGCTGATATCAAGGGTAGTGACCCTGGGAAATGTGCAGGTCATAGTGGATGGCTTTGCTATAATAGGATTCCCTAACTGTGGTGGGGCCATAGACAGAACCCATATCCCTATCTTGGCACCGGAGCACCAAGCCGGCGAGTACATAAACTGCAAGGGGTACTTTTCAATAGTGCTGCAAGCACTGGTGGATCACAAGGGTAGCCTGGGAGGGGTGGTGGAGGAGAAAAGCACCAGGAAGGGTGGTGGAGGAGGGAAGGACAAAGACACACTGCGCTTTAAAAGTTTAAAATTTTAAAACTTATTGAATGCCAGCCTTTTGTTGCTTGGGCAATCCTCTGGGGTGGAGTTGCTGGGTGGCCGGAGGCCCCCCACCGCGTTCTTGGGCATCTGGGTGAGGAGGCTATGGAACTTGGGGAGGAGGGCGGTTGGTTACACAGGGGCTGTAGCGGCGGTCTGTGCTCCTGCTGCCTTTCCTGCAGCTCAGCCATATGCTGGAGCGCATTAGTTTGATCCTCCAGAAGCCTCAGCATTGAATCCTTCCTCCTCTCATCACGTTGCCACCACCTTTCAGCTTCAGCCCTCCACTTACTCTCTTCAGCCCACCACCTCTCTTCCCGGTCATTTTGTGCTTTCCTGCACTCTGACATAGTCTGCCTCCACGCATTCGTCTGTGCTCTGTCAGTGTGGGATGACAGCATGAGCTCAGAGAACATTTAATCACAAGTGTGTTTTTTTTGCCTTCTAATCTTCACTAGCCTCTGGGAAGGAGAAGATCCTGTGATCCTTGAAACACATGCAGCTAGTGGAGGAAAAAAAAAAGGGACAGTGGTATTTAAAAAGACACATTTTATAGAACAATCGGTACACTCTTTCATGGTAAACCTTGCTGTTAACATTACATACGCAGCACATGTGCTTTCGTTCCAAGGTCGCATTTTGCCTCCCCCCCACCACGTGGCTAGCCCCTCGCCCTTCCCCCCTCCCCATGGCTAAGAGCGGGGAACATTTCTGTTCAGCCACAGGCAAACAGCCCAGCACGAATGGGCACCTCTGAATGTCCCCTTAAGAAAAGCACCCTATTTCAACCAGGTGACCATGAATGATATCACACTGCTGAGGATAACACAGAGAGATAAAGAATGGATGTTGTTTGAATGCCAGCAAACATACACTGCAATGCTTTGTTCTACGATGATTCCCAAGTATGTGCTACTGGCCTGGTGTGGTAAAGTGTCCTGCCATGGTGGACGGAATAAGCTTCCCTCCTCAGAAACCTTTTGCAAAGGCTTTGGGAGTACATCCAGGAGAGCCGCAAAAGCCAGGGCAAATTAATCATTAAACATGCTTGCTTTTAAACCATGTATAGTATTTTAAAAGGTACACTCACCAGAGGTCCCTTCTCCGCCTGGCGGGTCCGGGAGGCAGCCTTGGGTGGGTTCGGGGGGTACTGGCTCCAGGTCCAGGGTAGAAACAGTTTCTGGCTGTCGGGAAAACCAGTTTCTCCGTTTGCTTGCTGTGAGCTATCTACAACTTCATCATCATCATCTTCCTCGTCCCCAAAACCTGCTTTCGTGTTGCCTCCATCTCCATTGAAGGAGTCAAACAACACGGCTGGGGTAGTGGTGGCTGAACCCCCTAAAATGGCATGCAGCTCATCATAGAAGCAGCATGTTTGGGGCTCTGCCCCGGAGTGGCCGTTTGCCTCTCTGGTTTTCTGGTAGGCTTGCCTCAGCTCCTTAAATTTCACATGGCACTGCTTCAGGTCCCTGTTATGGCCTCTGTCCTTCATGCCCTGGGAGATTTTGACAAATGTTTTGGCATTTTGAAAACTGGAACGGAGTTCTGATAGCACGGATTTCTCTCCCCATACAGTGATCAGATCCCATACCTCCCGTTCGGTCCATGCTGGAGCTCTTTTGCGATTCTGGGACTCCATCATGGTCACCTCTGCTGATGAGCTCTGGCCAGCGTGGCAAGCTGCAGGTGACCATGCAAACAGGAAATTGAAATTCAAAAGTTTGCGGGCTTTTTCCTGTCTACCTGGCCAGTGCATCTGAGTTGAGAGTGCTGTCCAGAGCGGTCACAATAGAGCACTCTGGGATAGCTCCCGGAGGCCAATACCGTCTAATTGCATCCACAGTACCCCAAATTCGACCCGGCAAGGCCAATTTAAGCGCTAATCCCCTTGTCAGAGGTGGAGTAAGGAAATCGATTTTAAGAGCCCTTTAAGTCAAAAAAAAAGGGCTTCATCGTCTGGACGAGTGCAGGGTTAAATCGATTTAACGCTACTAAATTCGACCTCAACTCCTAGTGTAGACCAGGGCCTAGAGACAAATGAAGGTTTAAAGGAATTGGAGACTTGTGTCTGCGATATGGTTGATTTTTTTTTTTCGGTAATTTTATTGAATAATAAAGATTTCTGGTTTTTAACAATGTATGGCACCTAAATCATAGGATAGACATGTGGGGGAAATCACAATCAATAATGGCTTTTGTCAAATAATCCTTGGTTTCTTCAGTAATTGCAAGAATATGTATTATTATCCAGACATGCACATGACATAGCAGGCTTTCTATTATAATCTCTGAAGTATTTAGTAGTTTATGGAGAACCTAGTGAACCTTAATCTTCTAGCTTTCTTTTAAAAAAAAAAAAAAATTTTAGAGCAAGGTAAAGACCAAATGGTATGAAATTTGAAATGTAAAGGAAGAATTTTGAGCTAATTACATCCCTTTATTTGGTCTCCTACAGAAGATGGTCCCTTTCCTGGAATCATTGACCTATATGGTACTGGGGGCGGGCTTCCTGAATATCGGGCAAGCCTTCTGGCCAATCATGGCTTTGCCACACTGGCTCTGGCTTACTATGGCTATGAAGATCTCCCCAAAGATATGAAGGAATTCCATCTAGAGTATTTTGAGGAAGCTGTGAACTATATGTTGCAACACTCACAGGTCAGTTTATTCATGGGTGTCCCCATGATACAGGGAGCGCTCATCATAAGACTGTTGTAAAGCAATATATGATACATAACTGCTGTGCTTAAAATCTCAGCTCTATCAAAGTCCATTGTAAACAACTTGTATTGGTAATCCTCTATGACTGGTCAGTTTGAACTTTGCATTTTAAGCTGGTACCATTTCCTGGAGGGTGTCTTACTGACGCCCACCCACCAACTCACCCACCCACACGTTGATATCAAATTCTACTGAAGTTGTGTCTGTTTCTTTTGAGGGCTGTTGCCAGAGATTCTCAAGCTTCCAAAAGGAGTTTAATTTTTATTTTTTTGTAGATTGGCCATGACACAGTGTTTTTATGCATGGCAAGCTTCTGTGATCCCAGTTCAAGGAAGTCCACAAACACCAATTTATTGCCCTTTAGTTTAAGAAGCTGTTATGGTCACTACTAAATGTTAAAATTTTGTATTCTGGGACTGCATTTGTTTCCAGTACCTGGTGATTGATATTTTGAGGCCTTGTCTTTGTACGATTCATAATAGCCACAACCAGTAGAGCCATTCTAATCTACCCAGTCTATTGGTGAAATCCTATTTCTCTCCCACCATACTGAGCACAGGATGCTCCACCCTCTTTGAATACCGTCAGTGCCTTCCTCCCCCATTATATTTTCTGTCATGTTAAAATTCCATGCCCTTCATCTTTTGAAGGCCCTGCATAATTTAACCCCTTCCTCCAGTTCGTTGAAACCAGTGGAGTTGCAGCCAGTTATGCTAGTGGTGAAACAGGTGGTGAAGGAGCGTAATCTTAGTAAACTATGGCACAGTCTTTAGTTAAGTGTTCATATTTGAGTGTCTTACACTTGATGACCACTCTGGAATCATTATGGAGTTAGATTAAACCTTTTACAAATATTTTAACCAGGATGGCTATCTTCCAAGATCATGCTGTTTTTTACTATTGTGAATTTGCATTTATAAATGGAAAAGTTTATATAGGAAAGTACTCTAGAAGCACCAGTTACAGTTCCATAATTATGGTTGAGTATTTTGCACTAAAAGCAGGAATTCAGCTATTCTAAAGAAAATTGCAGTGTATCCTTCCCAAAATTACAGCACTTATTCTTTGAGTAAATTCTCATAAATTTCTTTCTTTACAAGTACATTGTGAGTAGTTTGAGATAAAAATTAATTACAAATGGGCCATTTTAAGAATTTTTATTCTGTGCCAAATTATCTTAATGGAATAATGCGGATTCTTCAAACTTCCTGAGTAGTTAAAACTCACTGAAATCTTGTGCATCAGCTACAGTTGAAGAAACATTCTTGGGATTAATGTTCATTTTTAGCATTATTATTAACTGAACATTTCTCCTTCAGAAGCAGTAGAATAATAATGATGTTCTACAGAGAATTCCATGAAAAACTGGCCCCTTTTAAAATGGCTGCCATCTCTCATTTTCCCAATGAGAGTGAAGCCAAGCTGCCTTCAGCAGTCACCTTGCTGGCCAGGACGGAAAACATTTTTGGTGCCTTCTCCCAAGCAGCTGTGAAAGGAGGGGGGGAAAAAAGGCCAACCAATCAGCAAAGCAAAAATGGCCAACCAGTTGGAGTGGAGGGGGAAAAAAAGCCAATCTGTGCCAGCACCCCCGGAAGAAGGTGCCTAGGGCAACTGCCCTTCCTACCCACCCCTAGAACCAGTCATGGGTGGCTTCCACCAATGACACTATGAGGGAGGACAAATTGAATGTACAGTATCTTTAAAAATCTCATCTGGGGCTGCAAACCCTATTGTACACTAATTATAATTGTATGGTTATTGTATTGCATCAATATAGACTGGAGTTAAAGTTGTTTGGGTGCCTAACTGTGTTTTACTTTTTCTTAATATGTTTGGATTTCTTTAAGTAGAACCCTAACTCTGAATTTCCTGGGCTTGTAATACTTGGTGTGAGGATAATTAGGGTGACAATTGCCATCTTGCTTGACACCAGGATTCAACTAGGGACCTCCAGAGTTCTAAGTACAAATCTATCTACCGATTGAGCGAAAGAGCCAGGTTCCATAGCTGGGAGTTGTAAACAACTTGCATCCTCTTTCCCTTAGGCACAGTGTGGGACGTATAACACACATGTCCAGTGGGTTACAACAGTATCTCTGAAATGTATTTTCTTTAAAATACCAATATGTACTCAGTCTTAACACCACTTTATCATAGTTTTTATCTGGGAATTAATATTCAGTATAGATGTCCTCCTCTTCCCCAACACACTAGATCTGAAGAAAACCTAGAATATAGTTGTATGTGTTTTTTGTTTTTTGATGGTAAGCTCAAACCCAGCTAAAATGCAAGGGACCCCCTCTACCTTAGAAGTGAGGTTGAAGCCATTCCTCAAGCTGTGGTGATCTCATAAACTATGCAGAATTGGGTTGAGCTAATACTTGGATGGAAGAATTATAATGAAAACCTAGGCTACTACAGGAAAGAGTATTGCTGATTCAGTAAGTGACTTTTCTCCTGGGAGTTAATATTAATTAGTTATCTGTAATATCATCACTTTGCAATGTAAAAACAGTCACTCTACCCCACTCCAGATGTGGCAGCATTCACTAGAGGGTGAGTAGATTTCTATGAAGTTCATACAGTTATCAGAGTTTGAGTCCTTAGAGATCCAGATGGATAATAGGTGCTATAGAAATGTAAGATTATTCATTTCCATTCATACAGTTATCAGAGTTTGAGACCTTAGAGATCCAGATGGATAATAGGTGCTATAGAAATGTAAGATTATTAATTTCCATTCAATGCTAATGACCTCTCTTTCTCTCCCACTCAGGTTAAAGGTCCTGGAATTGGGTTACTTGGAATCTCCAAAGGTGGTGACCTATGTATCTCCATGGCTTCCTTCTTAAAAGGCATTACTGCCACTGTCACCATCAATGGCTCTGTGGCCAATGTGGGTGCAGTGCTTCGTTACAAGGATATCACCATTCCACCTCTTGGCGTCAATCCGAAACGCATTAAGTTTGATAAGTCTGGGATTGCAGATATTGTGGATGCCTTGAATAACCCACTAGAGGGGCCTGACCGTCAAAGCTTCATCCCACTGGAGAAAGCTGAGGGGCACTTCCTGTTCATTGTTGGCAAGGATGATCATAACTGGAAGAGCGAATTCTTAGCTACTGAAGCCTCCAATCGTTTGCAGGCTCATGGAAAGCAAAAGCCTGAGATAGTCTGTTACCCTGGAGCAGGGCATTATATTGAACCCCCCTTTTCCCCAATGTGCTCAGCCTCAATGCACCTGTTGGTTGGCAGTCCTGTGATCTGGGGAGGTGAGCCCAAAGCTCATTCTGTGGCACAAGTGGATGCTTGGCAGCAAATCCAAGCCTTCTTCCACAAACATCTCAATGGTAAACAAGGTGTAACAACCAAGCTGTGAGACACCTGGCTATAAGGTGCATTTTACAGATAAAATTACTAGTTGTTAAAGTTTACTTGGGTAAAAGAATCTTTCAGTGAGTATGAAAGGGAATTTGAGTGAATAAATCTTTAACCTGAATTTTTTTGTTCCTCCTCTCCACTGCCCAAGTTGCTGCCGGACCTTAGGGGACCAGAGGGTTTTCTGTTTTCTCAGTCCATTGGACATGACCCCCTTGTAAGTCACATCCCACCAGTTGAGGATTAGTGCACAGTAGAGTTAACTTTCAGCCTACTCTGTGGGGATTTAGCCATTATGTATGATTCTCATTATAGTCTCATGGCTTGGATTATAAGAAACTGAATTGAAATATTGTCACTGTTGCTTCTGAATTAAATTTACTTAAACTGTTCGTTGGTTTGATAAATTTCAAAATCCAGTGCCTTGCAAATCCAAGCTAAAATTGACTGTAAGACCAACTTAGTGTTTTATGGAGATTTTTTTCATTATCATTAAAATTAAATAAAATGTTTGAGGATTTTCGTGCAATTGTATTATAGGAAGTGCTGGCAGCAACATAGGTTAAGGTTGCCAAATATATTCCATTATAAGGCCCTATATTCAACAGATTGTAACTTTGCCAGACTTAAACTGTTTGGGCTGAAATTTTCTGTGCCAGTCATCTGCCTCAGTCTGATTTTTTGTTTTTGGGTTTTTTTTGTTTCAGCTAAAATGAATCAGCCATTTCCAAGAAAAAGAGTAGTGAAACTTTTGTTTTTCCTGTGTTAAAATATTACAACTACTTTATTCAGAAGTTGTAGTGCCTCAGTGGTTTGGAGCAGGGACTCAAAATTTGGCAGGTGGATCACCTTAGTATTGGGGATATGACTCTTGTTGATTTGTATATATCTGCCCAAATTTAGCTAAATTATAAGCCTCTAGAAATTGAAGTTTGCACATGTTCATTAGAGGTTTGTTAGAGGCTGACAGTATTAATATTTAAAGATTCCATCTGCAATGAGCACACTCCTTCCCCATACAGCTCCTGGTGCTGACCAGACTGAGCATGATCCATTCCAAGATTGCATGGGTTGAGCAGGACTTTTCCTAAAATTGCTCCTCCTACCTGCTGTAGCACTAAACACCAGAACAGAGAGCAGGGAGTTTCTGTCCTTGGATTTCAGGGACCCCACTGCTGGGGCTTTGGCTGTGTAGAGGGAAAGGAAGGTGCAGCCTGAGTTGCTCAAATGCAGAGGGATGAGAAGAGAACACAAACAGTCTGTGGGAGGACATGGAAGCAGGGGAGATAGAAACAGAAGGGGTCAGGCTGGGGGAGATGGAGCAGAAGGGTCTATGACCATTAGAGAGACACTCATTTCCAGAACATGGAATACAGTCCAGAATTCCCGAGTCCCAACAAAACTCTGCTGTCACCAAATAGCTGTCAAACCCATTAACAAAGAGTGTGTTTCATGCACCTCTAGTGATTGGTCCACCTACAGGATAATAGCCTACTACTGCAACCAGTTAATTAGTGCAAATGATAGAGATCTGTGCTGTGGTGGATCTAAAAGTTATAATCCTGTTGATGACCTATGTTTGGGTCAATATAGCTTCACATGATGGATTTTTTTGTTTTAGTACTTTGCTTTAAAAAAAAACTCAGGAAATTATATAGGAAAAACACCACATTACAAGAACATTAAGGCTGCAAGATGGAGCACTCGGAAGTTATAAAATGTCAGAAGTAGTGTTGCCCATGCATAGATTATGATCATACTGTTTTTTCTTCTGGACTTCTGCCTCATTTCCTAACTTCTGAGTGCTTGACTTGGCGACTTATTACTCTATTAATGTCATCTTATATGTAAGTTTGTATTCAGTGTAGTAAGCTGTTATATTAAATGACATGAGGGGCCTATCAGTCCCTTAACAAACAAGCAGCACAAGCAAGATGCACTCCCTCAAAAAGCCTGTACATAGAAATAGATAAAAAGGAGCTGGAGAAAAGATTCACTCACATGTGTCAGTCCAAGTTAGCATGAATCCTGAGCATATTTGCTTCTTAGGGTACATCTACGTAGCAAAAAAACCCAACAAGACAGTAGTGAGTCTCTGAGCTCTGGTCAACTGACTTGGGTTCATGCTATGGGGCTAAAAATAATAGTGTGGGTATTTGGGCTTGGATTGGAGCCTGGGCTTTGAAACCTGGCATGAGGGGAAGGACTCAGAGCCTGGGCTCCAACACAAGCAGGAATGTCTATGTTGGTATTTTTAGTCCCATAGCGTGAAACTAAGTCAGTTGAACCGGGCTCTGAGCCTCGCTGCCACTGGGGTTTTTTGCTGTATGTACCCCTAGTGTTTCTTTTGAGGAGCCTGTCTCACATTCACTCCCATTACTGTGGCTGCAAATACCACCACTGTCTTCAAATAGGCCCAATCATCTGCAGAACTTGGAGATGTGTTGAAAATCAGGAAAAACTATTAAAGGTGACCTGGCTGGATATGGGCTTTGCTCCTGTGAGAGCTTGAAGTATATGCTGAGAATGGACCATGTGAAGTTTAAATGTGGGCAGTCTGGTTGGTAGTAATCTCTTCTAGCCTATCCATCGCCATTCTTAAATATTAATATTGTCTACTAATCAGCAGGCAAAGCTTTGTCAGTCAGCTGCAATATTTAATTTAAGCCTTGGTCTGCCCTCTTTCCCTCAGAGATTTTCTAAGCAGGACAGAGTGGAACAAGTAAAGAGAGGAATAAACAACCTAGTTTAAATGAAACTCCCTGAGGGGAAATGGAAGGCATGTAGGTGGAAGCAGAGAGAACTAGAACAAACTGGTATACCTGTTAGTGATCTTCCAGTGGTTGCAGATGTCTTGGAGTGAGCAGCCGAAAACTTGGGAGAAGGGCTTAACCTGTAGTGGAGTTTGGAGGGCTGCTCTTCCAAATCTGTGGCAGACCCAAGTAAAGGTGCTGGATGAGTATGAGAAGGAAGGTCCAATAGTTCCTAAATAGTTCAATGCTCCAGTGGTGAAAGAATGCATATGTCCAAATGGCTCTGGAGTCAAAGTTCATGGAGAAGTTAAACATTTAAAAACAATTACACACTTAACCAAGATTTTTTTCTGCTTTTTCTAAATCTTAGGAATATCAAGTCTGGGATTCTCCTTAGGGTGCTGTCCCTGGACCGTGCATGTAAGCACCATCTTTCATAATAGCCTCCAGCTATTTCTAAAAGTTCATACACCTGTCTTCCCTCTTAATGAGACACCGGAGCCAAAGATTATAGGCTGAAAGTGAGAGAAAAGATGGCTCAAGGTCTCTCCCTACATTAGATTTCCTCCTTTTGCCCTATTTCCACTTCCTACAATATGAAAGTTGAGTTTTGTTCACATCCTTATATATTTGGTTATTTACAGATATAAACTGAGTTCTTAAAATATTGGTAAGGTAAGACCTTTCTCCATCCTAAATTGTCTGCTATGCTGATCACTGGGTTTTTGGATTTCAGTGCTGAACGTTTCTAGGTGTCAGTTCCCTCTAAGAGGAATATTCTTTTTCTTAGAAACCTAAGCAGCTCAACTGCTTCCCTCTCAGCGCTCCGGGTGAGGACGCGCACTGCCAACACGAGCCAATAGTGCACACTCACAAGTGATGTAATAACTGCGGCAGCTGTATACTGGCCTACCTTAGGTCAACATAGTCTTCTAGTGTAGCCATGACCTAAGAAGGTTTTGCCTTAGCAGTGCTTAATTTGTAATTAAACAGGTGCTGGCCCTCAAGCAATTTTTTTACTTTAATAGCTGACATGGCAAGTTTGGAGGTACCAGAGCACCTAGAGGTGCCTGGACTCAGCCCGGGCACAAATTAAGTGCTGTTCCCTAAGCTCCTAGCAGTTGTGGAGGAGGTGGGCTACTCTGGGCGCCTGGCTGGGGGCTTTTTTTTCCCCTTCCCTCTTCAACCCCCCCACAAAGATCTTCCCGCCCCATCCGGCGGGTTATCTAGGCTGCGGCTCCCCCCCCACCCTCTCCTCATTCCAGGGGCTGGGCGCGACCGCGCCCCCCGGCTGCACGAAGCGGCTTTCCGGGCCGGCAGAAGGGAGCGGCGTCCCTGGAAGAGCCTCTCTGGCGGGCCGGAGGCGGCGCTGTGTCTCTGCGATCGATTGAGGCTGCCTTGGAGGTCTCCGGGCCCGGCCGGGGCGCGAGCTGGTGTGTAGTGCCCGGCTCCGAGCCGCCCAGTGGCTGGGGGAGCGGAGAGGGGCGGCGAGCGGGGTTGCCCGTACCCCGCCATGTGGCGCGTGGCCCGGGCCTGGACCGCCTGCTTGCGGCCTCCCAGGCAGTGCCGCCCCCCGGGGCCGCGCTCTGGCACCAGGGGGGCAGCGACCGTGGCGGTGGAGCCCGCGGCGGGGCTGGCGGACGAGCCGGTGGCGACCAAGGTGCTGGGGCTCGCCCCGGGGCAGCGGGTGACGCTGAGGGGACTCGTGGCGAACGAGCAGGGCTGCCTCTTCGACTCCTGCGCCCACTACCTGGCGGACAGCCTCGGGGAGCTGGACCTGTCCAGGGACACTGCCCAGGGAGGGGACTACACTGGGGTGGAGCCCATGGGGCTGTTCTGGAGCCTCTCCCCCGCCGGCATGGAGAGACCCTACCAGAGGCTCGTGCCGAAGCAGATTAAGACCCCCATGAAGGTGGAGGTATCAGTTCACCAAGGGCACAGTCAGCCTGGCAGCATCCCAGGGCAGGTCCTCGCCAAGGCCAATGTGGAGAGATGGTTCACTGCCCCCGGGGTGCGAAGGATTAGGCTGAAAGAGGGCAGCGTGAGGGGGAGCCTGTTCCTACCCTCAGGTGAGTGAAGGAAGCTCTGCCTTTTGTGGGCTGACGCATTGAATCTCCGGTGGCTTCCCTTTTCCTACATGTAAGGTGTGATGGTGACAATCACTTGCCTCTGTAAAGGGCTTTAGCAGAAGCCACTGACAGAAGGTGCCTATAAGTGCAAAGTGTTATGCACAGTACTGTCTCATCTGATTAGTGCGTATAGGGAAGAATGAAAGCATATTTCTTCTGTCAATGGAAGTTTATAAGATTGGGCCCTTTCATTGTGTAAAAATAAATACTCTAAAAATTGCCCTAAAGCCTTTATGGTTATTCCAAAAAGCTGCTTTAAATAATTGGAAGACACAATATAAGTGCAAAATATAATTTATTATCTGAACACAATCACACAAGATTTCTGCTTGCACAAAACAAGACTGAAAAATAGTCCATGTCCTCCCACACATATTGCAGCAATAGTTTTTTTTGTTTTTTTTTAAAGTTCACAAGAATAAGAGGAATGCTGAAAATGAAAAGGACTAACCCATGGTATATACTACTATAAATAATCCTGCTGTGTATCTTAGAGGTTTATTATAAGAGAGTGGTAAAAGCAAAAGATGACAATTTATTAATGCATAACAGAGCAAGAGAAAGGCAGTTGTTATAGATCAGCTCATCACTCCGTCTGCATCTGGGATTCCCCATAACTCTGAAGTAAGGTAAAGTGTGGTAGAGTTTCCAAAATTTGTAGAAGGGTGACTGAATTAGTGAGAAGTCATATTTTCTTCTTAACAGGAGATAGTTATGGGCCCAATTCTTTTACCATGCTAAACAGGGGGAAATCCCCCGTGGATTCCAGTGGGAGTAGGATTGTGCCCTATCGGACACTTTCTCTTCATTAAATGCATATAAATATGCAGGCCATCTGAAGAGATTATAGCAAATACATGCATACCAACTCTCTCTCTCTCATATCTCAGAACCAAAACTACTCATGAGTTTTATACTATAAAGGAAGTATTTTGCTAGATTGAGGCCTAAATCATGATCTCTGGTTAATTTAGAGGGCGATCCAAGGTCCCTTGAAGTCAGCAGAAAGCCTCAGATTGATCTGAATGGACTTTGGAGGCCCTTAGTCAGCACTCTTGGATTCACCATTATTGAAGCCAGGGTATTTTGCTAAAAGCTACATCCACTTTACAGGCATGTACAGGGTTTTCACTGAACTTAGTGGTATCCACAAGTCTGCAACCTAGAACTAAATTTGTCTCTTTAAACATTCCTGTTTTTTGATGCTACTGTATGTAGCCTAGATAGTACCTTTGCTTGAATTACATAGTGGCCTCAGTCACAAGCAGTGGAGATGGTGTATCTTATTCATATACTCAGAACTTCAAGAGTTTCCAAAATTTATAATAAAAAACATAATGCATCTAAAATGTTTGTTTTACTATATCCTTCATCTTCCCCCCCCACACACACACACACTTACAATAGGAATATTCTGTTATATTTCACAAGACACACTTCATCTTTAACTTCCGTTTTTATTAAATTTGTCATTAGTACCATTGTGGAATAGAAAAAAATCTTGCATTTAACAGTTGTTCACAGAAGCAAAGTGTTTGCCAGCCCTCCTGAAAACAACATCCAAATGTACAGGTTTACTATTCTATTTTGATTCCTCATTTTCTGCACCCAGATGGAGCAAGGAAGTCAGATATACATTTTATAAAAAGGTCTGCCTCTCCTGCAATTTGTCCTGCTGTTGTCAATGTTGTCAATTCCTTAAAGCACCAATTTTGCCCATTGAAATAATTATGATTTTTTTGCCATTGAATTCAATTTGAGCAAGATCAGGACCTAAGATCCTTGTTTTTTTCTCCTGTATTTTCTGCAGTCTGTATGTGGCAAATTGGCGATTCTTTAACTGAAGAAGAGCTATGTTTCTTTGCTGCTATCAATAAAATTGGAGATAAATATATTTTGTTTTAAGTTGTGTTCCATTCAGTTTGGTACACAACCCAATCTAATGACACATATCAGGGCCAAAGCAGATTCCATCTGCAGCCTGTGCTTTCTTTAAAGAAATCCATGGCCAAGATTTTCATTAACTGATGCCTGAATTTAGGCTCCTAATTCCATACTTAAGTACCTATATGGGGGCTTGGCTACACAGGCAAATTGACTGACAGAATTCCCTGTGTGGGCACCGTTATGGAATAATAGTCACTTTATTCCAGAATAATTAGGGTGTATCCAAATCAGTGTAATAATTTTGGAATCAAAACACTTTTATTCCGGAATAGAGAGTGTCCACACAGGGAGCTATGCTGGAATAGCTGTTCTGGTCCATTTCCTTAAGTGGCCTAACTTTCAAAAGAACTGAGCACTCAGAAGCTCCCATTAAAGTTACAGTAAAATTGATGTTTGAGTCAGAGAGCTGCTTCGTGCTCAGTGTTTCAGAAAGTCAGGACGTTTATATAGGCCTCAGAAGCCTCAGTTTTGGCTCCCATTTATGAAAATCTTGGCCTG